>NW_022987212.1:1803616-2441295 GCF_010094035.1 Trematosphaeria pertusa | reverse complement strand
TACTTCTTACCTTTAGATAGCTAAATTTAACCTAACCTACTCTACTAGCACCTCTTATTCTTATAGCTTATAGAGATAGTACTACCTATAGCTAATTTACCTAGCTAGGTATTCTAGAACGCTTATAGTAGTAGAGACTATAGACTAGCTCTTATAGTAGGTAATATATATCTATAACGTAACTCTTAGTATACGCGTTAAAGTACTTTAACTATATAATACTAACTTTATTTATTATCTAGCTACTTTTAGAAATAGCTATAACCTAGTTATATAGTAGCTAGCTATCTTTATACTATACTAAGAGGTAGTTCTTACCTATAATAATAAGAAATAGTAGAATCTATATATTACCTACTACTCTTACTATTATAATTACTAAAATCTACTTATAATTACCTAGTTAAAGACTCTTTAGTCGCGATTATTTCTTAGAGCTAGTAACTACTACCTAAAGTAATATTATTTCTATTATACAGCTAGATTTATTAAAATTATACGTATCTTTATTAGTAAAACTATACTTTGCCTTTATATTACCTACTAGGTTAAACTACGCCTAAATAATTATAGAATCTTTTTACTTTACTCTCTAATAGTTATACTTGTAATTAAGCCGCGTTTTAAGCTTAGAATAGCACGTAATAAAGTTATTTAGCTAGTTCTTATCTATAACCTTTCTACTCTACTTAGTAAGTAGTATATTAGCTATATCTTAAATAGTAGTAAGCTAAGAGGTAAATTCTTACGTATCTAGGTTAAGTATATAGTTAACTATTATCTACTTTTTATTCTTTATAAGTTTTACTAAATTAGGTATTTTTTTATATTATAGTATTATTCTAGCACGTTATATTTATAATAATAATAAGAGAATATAGTAGATTACTATAGCGCGTTACTTACTTTAAATTTAGCTAGTCTAGATAGCTTAAATTATAAGCTATATTCTAGCTTCTTAAGAAAATAACTTAGTATTAGTAGGTAGACTTATAGTAGTTAAGATAATTATTAGTAGAAACTTAGTAAAAGTAACTAGCTTACTTATATAACTAGCTTACTTATATAACTAGCTTACTTATATAACTAGCTTACTTATAAAGTATATTATAGTAAAATATAAGAGCTTATCTACTAAAATTTTTTTTTTTTAAATCTACTTACTACGCCTTCTAAATATTTATAAATAATTAGCTCTATATATTACTTATAGATATTATATTACGTATAGAAAAAAGTTAGATTCTCTACTAACTTATTAAGCTAGATTCTATAGAAAGTCTACTAAATATCTAACTTTATAAAGACCTTTACGCGTAATAAGTAGATAAGCGTTTTCTAAATAAGAGAAATAGAATAGACGTCTTTTTTTATAATAGTATTAAGCTTTTAGTAGTTAACGTAGAACCTCTATTCTTTTTCTAGCTTCTTAGTAAATAGAACTAGTAACGCGTATAACGCGTTACTATAAATAATAAAGCTATAGTAGAGGTAATTCTCTAGGTAGTTATATATAAGCTATAGATATTCTAGTAATATACTATAGAAAGAGCTATTAGTTAGTATATTTTTTACTATAAGCTTAATATTATAATTAACGTCTTCTTAATATAGTAGTAGCGAATTAGAATTCTTTTTAGAGAAATAAGCTATAGTTGCGCTAGCGTATTCTAAAAATAGAAGCTTCTAAGTAATTAACTAGTAGAGCTTCTTCTTAGAATTAGTAGTAGAGGTTTTCTTCTTATTAGTAATAAGCTAATCTACCTTATAGATACTAAGATACCTAATTATAACGTCTTTTCTACGCGCGTTAATTATAAAGGTAGTAGCGCTAACTATATTAACGTTAAGCCTAGCCTTTAGGTATATTCCTTATAAAACAGGTAGCTTTTTTAGCTTATAGAGCAATCTAGTAGATAGATTAAGATTCTTAAGCTATCTATCTATCTTGCGTAGATTTTCTTAAAGCTTCTAGCGTTATAATTCTCTCTTCTCTTATTATATTACTCTTAGCTTTTCTACTACTAATATTAAGGTATTATAGTAATTAGCATTAGCTTAGTAAGTAGCTTAAGCTTTAGTAGTAGATTAAGAGAGTTATATAGAGATAAACACGTTACCTTTATAATTAATTAATTAATTAGTATCTAGCTATATTAGTACACGCTACTTATAGTTAATCTAAACGTTAGCTTCTTTAAGTAGCTTATAACTAATTATTACGTTATAGTAGCTAGTATTATAATATATAAAGTAGGTACGTATTTAGTAGCTTTCTAGTACTAAATTAGCTTTAAAGTATTTATCTATCTAGCTATTAGGTTATCTATTATAACTAGTAAGAGAAATAGGTTCTATACGTAATAGCTTAACGTAGAGATTTTTTCTAAGAGTTTAAAGGTACTTTAGGTATACTAGAACGTAACTACCTACTCTAGTATTAATTAAGTCTCTAAGCTTAATAGTAAGACTATTTATAGATATTTAGTAGAGTAGAGTAAATATAGAACTACTAAATAGCTTTTTATATAGATTTATTACTCTAGTAGATAGCTCTAGAGAGAAGACTTCTTCTAGAGCTAGGCTTTTTCTAAATTATTAGATTTATATTCTAATATATTATTCTTAGGTATCTATAGCTCTATAGGCTCTATAGACTTCTTCTTAGAATTAACGTTCTTAATAGCTTTCTATATAGTAGAAGCGCTTAGATAATTATAGCTTATATAGCTAGGTTACTAGTATTAGAAGTAGGTAACTAGCTTCTTAATTACTAGAGCTTTATTAGAGGTTAGTAGAATACCTAGAAGAGTAGTAGGCGCGTAACGTAGCGTTAACGTAAGCGTATTATATTTTTTAACCTTTCTAGATACGTAAGCTTCTTCTTAGGTAAGCTTTCTAGTAAGATCTTAAGTAAGATCTATATATTAATTATAATTATTAGTATACTAATATTAATAGATATCTATCTACGTATATAGGTTTATTAGAAGCTTTTTATAAAGCTTATAAGAGCTAGCTCTATAGTCTCTACTACTATACGTATACTCTAGAATATCTAGCTAGATAAGTTAATTATAGATAATATAGTCTCTACAAGCTATAAGAATAAGAGCGATAAGTAGAGTAGATTAGATTAAATTTAGCTATCTAAAAGTAAGAAGTAGAAGAATACTCTAAGAGGCTCTATATATAGAGGTGCTAAGCGCTAAGACGCTAGACTAGGTTATATAATAAGATTACGTAACTCGAGGTTATATAACCTAAGGTAAATCTCTAAACTAGACTATTATAATACTAATATATAGAAAAAGAAGTATAATTTATATAAAAGAAAGTAAATTTAAAAAGAAGATACTTTTATAATTAAAGCTAGCTTATAGTTAGTTACTTAAAGAAAGGCTATAAATTAAAATAAGAGTAAAAAGTAGTATAAAGAAGTAGTAGTATATAATAGCTAGCTAGCTTAGTAACGCTATAGATGCTATAGTAAGCTAGAGTATAACACGTAAATATGCTAGATAGTTAAAGATAATATAGATAAGTTAGATAGCTTATCTAAATTTATCTTAAGTAGCTTAGAGTTAGAGTAATCTAACTAAGATGGCGGCTTTTTAGTAGGGGCTTGGCATTTTTTGGGTGGTTCGATGATATGGGCGGTTCGATGATAAAGTACGTTACTCTTTATCCTACCTCTGACTTCGCAACCTACCGCCAACCTACGATTTTTCTTCGTTCGTCTGTCGTTTAGGATGCACCCTGCACTAGTTGCCATGGCGCGAACATCGAGGAGCCAGCTCATCCCAGCCTCGCCAATTTCGAGAAGCGTGGTGCCCACCCCAACCACCTTTACCAACATCTCTCTCGTGTGCACGATGCAGACCACATCCCTCTCTGCATTCTCGTCTACCTAAAGAGTACCCGATATAGGCATCGAATCATACGTAGCACTTCTCGACTCCAAGTTCGACCAAGGATGAAGCTACCGAACCTGCTCGCCCTCCCACCTACCATCCTCCTCTTCTGCGCTGCCCCTCTCGCTGCGGAACCACAATTGGCACACAACCTTCCGAAGCACATGAAGTACTTTCCGGAAGAAGAAACACATGTGAAAAGAAGCCTCGGCGTCCGGGAAAAACTAGAGCGCGGCGAGAAGCCAATCGGGGTGAAGAAAATGAGCATCGACGAGGGCGAAATGTTCTTCCTGGACAGTTGGATATTCGCGTCCGACATGCAAGAATCAGAAGAGCCTGTAAACATTACGGCCCAAGCGTTATCACCGCTGCGACCGCATTCCGAGAAGGGACTATTCGATTCGCTGCTACGGTTCCGGGCGCGAGATGCCCTCCTGAAGCGTGGCTTCAGATGCCCAGAGGGTACGAATGACTGCTCTTCTATCGGCGCGCCGAACAGCTGTTGCGGGACCGACCAGAACTGCATCTCTATCGAGGATACGGGCTATGGCACGGTGGGCTGCTGTCCAAAAGGGCAGACGTGCGCGGGAACGATAACCTGTGATACGGAGAATGGGTATACAGATTGCCCTGACAGCCTAAACGGAGGGTGCTGCCTACCAGGATATAGCTGTCAGGATGTGGGATGTGAGTGCTTGTTTTGCCCACGGTTTCGAACGAACAAGGCTGACATTTGAGCAGGCGTCATAGCAGGAACATCGGTCACCTTCGTCCAGCCCCCTACCTCCGCAACTCTCAGCTCCTCTACCTCGACGGCGGTAGTCGTGGTCCCTACAACACCGTCCTCCGCGCCGTCCGCGTCGCGGACCTGTCCCGCAAGCTGGATCTCCTGCCCATCAAGCTTGGGGGGCGGCTGCTGCCAATCTGGCCTTACATGTGCAACCGGCGCAACCTGTCTCGGCGGGGACTCAAGTAGCAGCATCGCTCCCTCTGCACCCGTCCGTCCTACTAGCAACTCCGCCGTGCCCTCGAACCAGCCCATCTCTTCCTTCCCCGGAGAGTCCATCTGTCCAGTCGGCTTTTATGTCTGCAGCGCATACTATCCTTCCGGATGCTGTAGGATTGGGAGGGATTGTCAAACCATAGGGACTTGTATTATGACGTCCAGCGCCACAATTATCAATACGAATGGTGTGACCATTGTAGCGCCCAACGGTGCGAGCATGGCGACTACGGCAGCACCGCAAGGCGGGTCGTGTCCAAGTGCCTGGTATAGTTGTGCTGCGAATCGGGGCGGTAATTGTTGTCCAAATGGCTACAGTTGCGGAGAGCAATGCACCACCATTTCGGGGACGAGTGTCGAATTGAAGGTAGCTCCAAGCGCAGCTACGATTCCTTCTACTGCCTCTATCTGGGTTTGTATATCATTGGCGATTGCTATCGGTATTGCTATGGTTTCTCTATGAGAATGCCGCTTATACAACGCATTCCATCCTAAGCAAACACAGCATTTCTTCATATCAAATCTCCCCAATTGCCGGTATTATACTGCGCCTAGATAATCTGACTCCGGTACCTCCCATCCAACTCTGCCTCCCTTGTCCAAATATTCATCCCTAGCTTCTCCCCCCTCTGGACCGGCAGCCCCGCATGTAACGTCCTGCGATCCCCCCTCCCCTTTACTAAATTCCGCCAAAAGACGGCATTCCGCGGAAGCGGCCTAAACGTCACTCCCTCATCGAACCCAGCATCGCAATTCACATACTCGCACCAGCGCTCATTCGTCGGCGCATCGAGCAGCGGGAACTGCGTACCCCCGCCGACGATGTCGGTCGAGGCGGCGACGTATACGAAGAAACTAGTGGCTCTGTTTCCGCCGAACTCGGGTGTAGTTTGGGTGGGCGACGTGAACCAGTCAGTGTGGGGCTTGTAATTTTCGCCCAGCAAGTACGTGACGGCTTGGATAGGCTCGAGCCTCGTCCGCGGGATGTCGTAGCCTTGGAATTGCAGAGCTCTTTCTTCGATGCAGCGGACAACCTCGTCGCTGTGAAGCGAAGTGGAGCGCGAGGTGCGGGTGCTGGCGAGGTGTTGCTGCCCCGTTTGGTCGGCGATTTGGGAGGACGAGAAGCGACCGGTGGATATGGATTGCAGATGGGACGCTTCTTCGTGCGTGATAAATTCGGGGATGTAGATTATGAGGGGATCTTCGGAAAAGATTTGTACGTTGTAGAGGTGCTGTGGGCAGGTATAATTCTGTGTAGTTGCGGCTGTGGCTAGCACGGCGAGGAGAGGGATTGGGAGGAGGTGGGCGAGCATCTTGGGAATGTTGTTGATAATTTTGGTGGGTCGCTGATATGGTGAGTGATTATGAACAGCAGTTGCTCGGGACTGGGGAGAGGCCCCTTCGGCGAGCGAGGCACTTTTAAAAGTTGGAGCTCCGTAATCTGATCTACGCTCATGGTGGGGTGGTATTCCTCAAGCCAGGATCTCCGTTACGGATGTGAAACGAGGCAGGTTCCAGGGGTGCAGACGTGCCTGATCTGCGTCTGGGATCGAGCCTCTTAAGTCCGAGGGCGCGTCTGACGTCTTCAAAAGTCTCGGGCGTGCTACGCGGTCGGGTGCAGTTAGATTCCTCAACCCTTCGTTGTGGTGTAGCGTTGATTTATGATCCCTCAATCTTTCGCGATGCGAACACCAACACTCTTTTCCATATGGGGCACGCTACCGATGCTTGTAACGGCGATCCTAATGCAAGACGTCACCAAAGCTGGCTTCGAGACCCTCTTGAAAGACAACGAACTTCTTGTTGTAGCATTCTCCGCGCGAACCTTCGCACCCGTCCAGGCGTTCCACGAAGCCTTCGGGGAAGCCGCCGAGAGCGTCAAGACACTCTGCGTAATAATAGACTGCGATGAGGAAAAGGAGCTCTGCGGAAGTTACGACGTGAACGCCTACCCGGCCGTGAGGCTATTCAAGAAGAATGGAGGGAAGGACGTGGAGGTGACGAGGTATAGAGGGAGGCGGACGAAGAGAGCTATAAGATCGTTCGTGACGAAACACGAAATACCTACCGTAACACACATCGAGCCGGAGAACGTAGGAGCCTTCAAGGCCACCGACGACATCGTGATCATGGCGTACCTCCGCCCCGATCAAGAGGCCCTACTGGAAGTCTTCCGTACCGTAGCCTCAAAGCACCACGCAGACTACGTCTTCGGATACGTAACCGACATGCCTACTGCCGACGCTGAAGGGCTAGCGATGCCGTCGATTGTGTGCTATAAGAACACCGACGGCGATAATAAAGTCATGAACGGGCATTTCTCGGAAGCCGACGTGGGGAAATTCCTGGAAACAGCGACGAGGACGGTGATAGGAGAGTTTAATGAGCGGAACATGGATGTCTACATGGCGGTGAGTAGCGTAACCCAATACCCACATGCTCACAGTGTGTGAGTCAAATAGCTGATTTCAAGAAACAGGCAGACAAACTCGCTGCCTACATCTTCGCCGCTACGGATAACGAAGCGAATGCGTTGCGCTGGGAGCTGACGCCGGTCGCGAAGAAGTTCGACAAGTACGTCACATTTGGCGTCGCAGATGCGGTCGAGTATGCGCCCATGGCGGAAAGTTTTGGGCTGTCGGAGAGGAAGTTCCCTGCGCTGGCGGTCCACGCCCCAATGAATGATAACGTGTTTATCTATCGTCAGGGGAAGAGGATCATGGCGTCCGTGGTGGAGGCCATGCTGACGACAATTCTGCAGGCTAAGGCTGGTTCTGGCCAGGTTTTTGGTAGCGATGCACCAGAAATGGAGGGTGAGGTAACGCAGGATATGCGAAAAGGACACGATGAGCTCTGAAGACGGTCGACAAGCACGCTATACAAAGGACGAGACTGGGTAAAAGGAGAGCGGGTATGCGATGGACCTGACTTGATGAAGGGACGGTAAGAACAGAGCTCATGGTCGCGAGGAGGCGAGCTGAGCGTGGACACCTTCGTCATCAGAGACCTCTCGTATCTGGGGTCAGGAATCAGGGGACGGATTTCCAAGTCTAGGTCGTGACGCTCGGAAGCATTATGGAAAGACGCCTTGGTTTGCTGCGCACAGCTACTTGTGGCTGTATGAAGGTCCAGACAGTTCGCTTACCCCTCGACCTCAGCTCCGTAGCGGGAGCACATGTGCTACAGTCCTTAGCTGTCGTGGGGTGCAGAACGATGCGCCGTCGGCGCAAGGCTGTACCGCCTATTGGTACTGATAGAGCCGTGATAAGCCCATATGTAGAAAATGTGAGTGAGTGGAACTTCGGATACGACGCCTTCCGCCCTTCTGCATTCCTCCTAGTCAGGCGTAGGTGATTTTTTTGTACATAAGGGGGGTCATGTTGTCGCGTGAGCATGACCATTGGTCCAGGAAACCAAAAACTGGCGGCGATTGGTAGCCTCGCAGCCCACAGTATTTCTCGGTGTCTAAATGCGGGTCTGAGAGTGATGCAGCACCAAACGAGCTGAAGGAAGATATATACCTGTGCCGCGTTGTACGCTGTCGTCTTGATCCAACAGCGTAATACCACATTTTGGATTCCTGTGGAGATGAGTTGCTCCTTACCAACCATCACCAACCGCACGAGGGGGTTTGACTTCGGGGATGTGTTTGCCGTTTATCAGTTTTTAAACCAAAAATGTGCTCCCGAAAGCCACATCTTCTTCTCAGGAACGCGGTTGTTGACCGAGAGTGCGTGCAGAAAGATTACAGGACATCATATGGAGTGACTGGACAGCGTACCCCATCTCAGACGTCTGGTAAGATGGCGATACAAGCAGCGGATTAGAGTAAATCCTGACATACCACTAGTGAGTAAGAGCTCTCTCCGCGAAGCACTACGCACCAACCCTAGCCAGATGCTCGAATCGTTCGAGCATTCGGCTATCCGGTACCCGCTCTTTCGATTGTATTCTTTTAGAATGCCTGCTAATGGTACCGTGACCTTGGTCAAGGACTAGAATCGTGACCTGGAAACTTCCCCTCTTTCAACTCGTATCCCGGTTTCCTCGTCCGCCTTTAGGTTTCAGTGTCGAAGTAGCTACTATTTTGCATCTGCTAGGCGACCCAGTCGATTCCGTGATGAGCATGCTACTGACACTTTCTATTTGCCGCTCGACGGTGGAACTAGCGAAGAAGACATGCTCTAAGGTGAAGATGGATGCGGCGGACCCGGATTACGACCGGACCTGGAAAGCTTTGGCTCTCTTCATGGTATCGTACGATGACTGTGGGAAGGCCGAAAGCGTGGGCCAGTTTTGCAGAGACTAGTATGTTCCTAGGAGCGGTGGTATCGAGTGCTACTGACCAGGAATGCAGTGTCGAATTCCGGAGCTATCCGAACTTTGAGGAAGATATCCGCCACATTCACGAAGAGACGGCCGGCACCCTAGCAGCGGACAGGCAAACAAAATCCCTGCCTGCAGTGTTTGCGGAGGCTTTCTTTATCGGCGGCTGCTCTTGAAGGCAGCCTCGTCTGAGCCAAACGCGGCTAATTGGCCCAATATCGAAGCACATAGCATCGCCTTTTCTGGATTGTACCTGTGGGTCACATCGGCTGTCGTTATCGGATGTGTCATCGGTGCTTCACAGACCGAAGGGTCTATCCCGCGGCTGCTGCAAGGATTCGAACACCAAATCAACGAGGCTCGTGGTCAGCGTGTGCGGCGACCGTCTGCCCAAGGTCGCGAGGAGACGGTCTGGTGTGAAGTTGGCCAGAATCGTGCGGCCCGTGGAGGAGTACACTCATGGAGACCGACGAAATGGAGGCATCACCCGAAGGCACTCGGCGTTGGCGGGCGGACCTTGGCTTTGTTCGCCTCAATCGGCATGATGGTCGTCTGGTCCAGCTCCCTCACGTCGGTGACCTTGTCGTTCTTGGTCCCTCCGCGAGGTCCTAACTGCCGTCATATTCCAGAAACGCTCATGTTAGTCGCTGATTCTGCCCCTGTATCCACCACTGACTAGTTTCCAGGCTCGTCACCTGGCTCCTGAGCTTTGCCGCGGAGTGCGCCTTGGAGCGATGGCTGGGGAGACGGCTGTTCTGGGCGGTGTTTTGGAAGGATCTGTTCTGTGCGCTCAGCAACCTAGACATCGTTGTGATCACGCAGTGGGGGATAATGAGTCGTTGTTCGTGCTGGTCGATGTGGGGGTTGAGAGGCCTGCATCTTCCGCAGTAGCTAGAGGTGCAGCCTGAGCTGATGAACTATATCCGCCACGTGGCGCCATGGATAACCTTCATGGCCATCCTGTTCCAGCTGGCATTCTGCGTGGCGGTAGCGGTGAAGTACTGGGATGCGGTGCGTGTCTATATCCAGCGAGACGACGGCGTGTCCGATTCCGGCTGGCAGAGGCGGAAAGGAGGCCGGAAAGCGGCGTCTGAAGACAGAGCACAGGGAGGAGGAGACGGGGCTCAACGGTGCCGATAGCGCGTATACGAAGAGGCCAGTGTACATAATCTAGGTAGGTCCACGGGTACTACATATGCACGTGATATGGTAAGAAAGCGGGAGGCGCGCTAGCACGGACCAGCGAACTCTTGGCATGGAGACAGACGCGAGAAAAAACGGTCCCACTGTGGTCGTGCGCTGCCCGCCGCACTCAACGCTCAGCGCCCGCAGCAAACGATGGCGCCGATCGCCTTTTCGCCCGACGCTTCCATCTCCTCCCACACGCTCTCTGCTGGCTCCGCGCAGCCGCCGCCCATGGAGCTCGCACATTCCCCGTCGGCATTCCTCGCCAACCCCCTCGCCTTTTTGCAGCCCACCGCCCGGCTCAACGCTTCCTTCCTCACCGCGGCGAAACGCTATCTCGACCCGATCGCGTCTGCGGTCAGCCACGAGCAAATCGCGCGCCAGCAGCATCTGCGCAGGAAGAGAAAACGAGGGGAAGCACCAGACGGGGATGCAGGCGTTTTGCGCTTGAAGAAGCTCCATGTAGAGGGGTTCAGCGCAGACCAGGTCTTCCAGCAGACAAGCAAGGTCGTGGATGCTGCAGTCGAAGAGATTGAGCTATTGCTGCCGCAAGAGGACGGGCCGGTAGCAATAGGCTCGGACGAAGCTTCACAAGCGGACTTGGACGGGCAGGAGATCGAGAGCGCGTCCAGCCTTGGGGAGGAGGGCGTCGACTGGGAGTACGACGGTGAGGACGTAGCAGACGAAGAGGGAGACCTGAATGGAGAAGAGGGCCATGAAGATCCGGCGTCGGGCGAAGAGGACCAATTGGAGGATGAAGAGGAACATATCTTCTCCGACGCCCTGTCCCAATACGGCCAAGCCGCAACCTATCGCCCCGATAACGGTGTCGACGACGAGTTCTTCCAGCTGGACACCTTTAACAGACAAACTGGGTTTCTAGAGCAGCAAGACACACGGGGTGAGGCGGCCGATAGTGACGATGAAGAGATCGATTGGGATGCCGATCCCTTCGCCGCTACTGCCGGCAAGGCAGCAAAGGCAGTGACGGGTGACGAATCCGACGACGAAAACGGCCCGACGTTTGGCAACGTTGACTTGCACGCCCCGGAAGGGCTGAGCGACGACGAGTTCCAGGATGGCGAGATGGACGGTGTTGACTCGATGGATAATGCAAACAATCTCATGTACAAGGATTTCTTTGCACCACCCGCCAGAAAAGAATCCAAACGGAAAAGGCGCGGTCGCCCGAATCCGCACAACTTTCCCCCGGATGCAGCCCAACCGAATAACGAAGACATGGAAGACCAGGTCCGAGCTACCATGTCTCGGGTTCACCGCGATCTCTTTGAAGACGACGACAGTGCCGAGTCTGATGGCGAGCTCACCGACCTAGACAGCGCCGACCCGAAATCCCGGCAATCTACGTACCAACGCAGGCAGGCTAAAATAGCGGAACAGATCCGAAAATTGGAAGCCGCCAACGTCGCGCGTCGTGAATGGCAGCTCTCAGGCGAGGCCTCTGCTGGTACGAAATGACGTTCTGTACTACGCTGAGTGCCTAGCTAACCTGGCACGAATCTAGGCGACCGCCCACTCAATTCCCTCCTGGAAGAAAATCTCGACTTTCAGCGTGCCGGTAAACCGACGCCTGTGATTACAGCCGAGGTATGGAGCTTGCAATATGCCAGGGGTTCTATTCTGTCTCATCCACGCCTTAAGGTGCCTCTCAAGTCCCGTTTGAGTACTTTTGGGAAGTCTTATGCGTACTTGATGCTGTGCTGGTGTCTTCTCCCTACCTTCTTTTCTTTGCAATTCGAACATCTGCTAATGTATACCCGCGTTCACAGGTCCAACAGAGCATCGAAGACCTAATCAAAGGCCGCATCCTTCGGGGTGAATTCGATGAGGTCATTCGACGCAGACCAGACGACCTCGCAACTGGTCCTAAGGTGCGACGAGGCGAATTCCAGCTCGATGACAGCAAGGCCTCAAAAGGTCTTGCCGAGATGTATGAGGAGGATCTACTGCGTAGCACAGATCCGAACTACGTAGATTCCCGTGACCAGAAGCTCAAGAAGGAGCATGAGGAGATCTCGGCCCTGTGGAAGAGTATATGTAGCAAGCTCGACTCCCTCAGCTCCAGCCACTTCAAGCCCAAGCCAGCCACTGCGAATCTCGAGATCCGCGTCGACGCCCCGGCCATCGAAATGGAAGACGCACGACCCACAGCGGGCGGCGAAGTTGCGGGCTCCGGCATGCTTGCTCCTCAGGAACTCTACAAGCCCGGTGAGGAGAAGCGCAGGACTGAGATCGTCACTAAGGGCGGTATGCCTGTTGCTCGGGAGGAGATGACTCGCGAGCAGAAGTTTAGGAGACGACGGAGGGAGAAGGAGAGGATCAAGAAGGCGGGTCTTCACCAGCAGCCGAAGGAGGAACGTACTGGAGAGAGGAAGAAGCAAGAAAAGAAGCAGTTGCTGGGTGAATTGAAGAAGGGCGGAGTGCAGGTTATTGGAAAGAAGGGTCAGGTGACGGACGTGGAAGGCAAGGAGGTCAGGGAGGCGTCGAGGAAGGCTGCTGCTAGCTTCAAGCTTTGAGGAGAGATTCTGCATCTGTAGTTTATTAATCAACACGGAGAGATCCCCACGAGGGGTATGCCTCACGCATTTGACCCGAAGAATCTGTTCGTCTTTCTTCGTTTGAGCGTGTCAGATAGTGGTGCTCGGTCCTGTCCAAACATCGGCTCCAACCTTTCCAGTCGCTAGAGCAAGTGCTATGCGCACGCCGTGCGTCACAGTCCCGACCGCACATTAAAAGATAACATCCAATCCACAGTGCTATAATCCCCAAAAACTCTACATCTAACCTCCCGTCTCTGTCCGCCTTCTCGCCCTCGCCCTCGCCCTCCCAACACTACCCTTCACTCCCCACCCATCCCTTAAAAGACTCCCCACGTCCTCCAGACTTAGCCCTGCAGTTTCAGGATAGATTCTATATATCGCAAACCACGCGACCACACAAACTAGCATGTAAAGCGCGAACGTGCCCTCTGGCGTGAAGAACTCCATCATGGGGAGGAATGTGAGGCCGACGAGGGTGTTGGAGCCCCAGTTTGTGGCTGTGGCGAGGGCGGAGCCCAGCGAGCGGACGGAGAGAGGAAAGAGTCTGTGTGTGGGGGTTAGTGTGAAGATATGGGTGAGCGGATAGATGGCAGGGGGAATGAGGGGAAAGGGGGATGTACTCAGATTGCTGCCACGGCACGTTACCCATGCCGATTGCGTAGCCCGCGACATAGGTTACCATCGCCACGAGGATGACCAATGGCCAGACTTTACTATTAGAAGCCGTGGAGTGCGCTTGCTCGGAGCCAACCTGGCCAGGCAGATGCAGGAAATTGAAGGCTACGGCGCACAGAGCGAGTCCGATGACCATGATGGGGACGCTCCAAAGGAGGATACGGCGACGTCCGATGCGGTCGATGTAGTGGAAGGCGACGAGGGTAAAGGCGAAGTTGGTCAGGGCGATAGAGAGAGACGTTAGAGTGGGGGAGCGGAAGCCGACGAGAGAGAAGATGGTCGCAGAAAAGTACATAAGGGAATTCTATACCAAGTTAGACCAACGCTCCAAAGCCTTGACAATGTTGTGAAAAAAGGGTTCACGAGGACTTACAAATCCGCATAGTTGCTGAGCACCTTGCAGCATACATGCAATAACCAATGCCCGCCGATGTCCTCCCACCGTAACAAGCTGCAAGAAATCATGATGCACCCTATCCATCTTCGCTCTCCAGCCATGCTTTCCAGCCCGGACTACCTCCCTCTCGCCCATGGCATCCTCCTCTTCCGTAATCTCCCTCTCGACCCTCCTCAACACTGCACCAACGAGATGCCTGCCATCAAACCCCTCACTCCGCTCATACACCTTCCCGAGTACCCGTCTCGCCTCCTCCTTTAGTCCTGCCTTAACTAGCCATCTGGGTGTCTCGGGCATAAACCACAGCATGAGGAACTGTATCGCCGCTGGCAGCGCTCCAAGACCCACCATCCATCTCCAGCCATGCTCCATTGAAGAGAACAACCAGCCGATAATATACGCAACCACCTGTCCGCCCGTAATAAACAGACTCGCAACCACCACCAATCGCCCTCGAAACGGACTGGGCGACAGCTCCGAGATGTAGAGCGGAACGACAAACGATGCGCTTCCGACGGCTGCTCCGACGATCGATCGACCCGCAATCATTCCCCACACGGTGGTCGTCCAGGCCTGCCATAGCGCTCCAAGTATAAAGAGTATATCGGCGCCGAGGATGACTTTCTTTCTTCCGAGCTGATCTGCGAGGACACCGGTAAAGGGTGATGCGACGAGCGCGAAGAAACTCGTGCAGGAGGTAACGAGGCTCTTGTCTAGCGTGGTCAGAGGGCGGGCGGAGAGGTCGGACCCGATAGACACGAGGGTGGAAGATATAACGCCGGTACTGAATTGCACATCAGCTATCCACGCTCACTCAAGTGTGCGCTGCCTCGTCCCCACATGCGGTCGTGGCATCGAAACAAGGGGAACATAAAACATACTCATATCCAAACAGCAAGCCGCTGACCCCCGCGCAAACCGTCAAGGTCCAGATGAACTTCCCCGGCGCCAACAGCCCGCTCTCATCAACGACATCATCCTCTTCATATCCACGCAGTGCATCATGATCTCTCGGAAACGCGCGCTCGTCGCGGTCAGTGATCAGCGGTTCAGCAGCAGTGTCAACCATACTGTGCAGCTCTATATCCGCCGAGGAAGCCAAGGCTGCAGTTTCGCGATCGGGGGACGAACATCCAGACACACTTTGTATGGCGGCTGGTAGAGGGGAAGGCATGCGACCCGTTGGATGACACACTGCAACCGTCTCGGAACAAGCCACGGAAAGGCGCGGGCTGGAGCCGCGTGACTAGGGCAGGAATGGGCACGTGCGGGTCGAGCCTACCCTTGATCCCACGAGGCCGGTCACTCCTGTGACCGCTCGCGGAACAAGGCTGAGGTACATGTTGCGATCAAGGTTCCAAAGCCAGATGCAAAAAGACAGCTAGTATATTAGGTCGGAAAGGCCTTGAGTATCAGAGGCCCAACCCGAAATATGTGATACCTAGCTATTCGACATCCGTCATTCTTCTCCTCCTAGAACGATCTCGACACTGCCATCCCCTATTGAAAACGCCAAAGCGATTCTCTTCCCCCATCCTCCCGTGGCTAGTTGCCGGAGCGCGGACATGGGCCGTCGTCGCAAAAGACAACAGGCCGCTCTGCCCAAATCCTCCGTCCCGTTTTACTGGCCATGTAAAAACAAGCCAGAGGGCCGAGCCCAGCCTAACGCCGTCAGGTGCCAACCAACGCCGGTCGCTCATGCTTTGTTTGCAGCCAAAGAAGAGAGAAATGGAATCTCCCGCGCTAAATGCAGAGCAAAAACCAGCGGAAAGGGGTATTGCGAGGAAGATCAAGCAACCACGGTATACCCGCAAGAAGCGCGAGGGACTACGAAGCGCGCGTCTTCCCGCAGATAACCGTAGTGTTCAGGAAGTCGTTCATTTGACTTCCTCGCTACCTTCGGGCCCATGCGCGGCAGGACCCGTTGGAGGAATCTGAGGCGGTAGCGAATGTTGTTGCATCATAGGCTGCGAATAGCTGCCGCTTGGGGTACCGCGATGCTGTTGAGGGAACTGATGATGTTGATGTGGCGAACCGTAGTGTGGCTGATGTGGCTGAGGATAGGGTCCACGCATTGGTGTCACTGTAAGTGTTAGTTATTGAAGCAGAAATTCATGGATGGTGACCTACTTGATCCAGGGGGGACTTGCGCAAACATTGGTGGTCCCTGCGCGCCATGCGGCATGTACATGAGTGGCTGTTGTTGATGGCCCTGCTGTGAGCCTTGGTGGCTCATCAACGGCGCTCCACCAGGCCTAGGGCTAGGGAATCCATTCCCCCCGGGACCCGTGGGCATTTGACCAGGATACTGAGGATAAGCCGGTCCGGGAGCGGGAGAGTACATGGTCATCTGAGGGTTCGTCGGCATTCCCATGAACGGACCATTCGACGGCTGATTCGTCATCATTTGTCCGCCCATGGCTGGGCCCGGAGGGCCTACGAACTGAGGAGGCCCCTGACCCGCGCGAAGGGAAACGTGCTGGACGCTGGGGCTCATGCCATAGTGCTGCATCGGTACTTGCTGTGGGAAGCTGGGCATGGGTTGCGGCTGTTGGCCATATATGTACGGTTGCATAGGGCGTGGCGACGGGTGCACTGACGACGTCGAATGGGAGAACTGCATGTGCTGAGGCTCGAAATGGTGAGGACCTTGACCGTGATGCGGCTGCACTGGTGGATGCCGGGGTGTATGATGCGGCGTTTGGCCTTGTTGCATGCCCTGCGTTCCTTGAAGATGTGGCGGGAGCTGATGCTGGTGAGGAATAGGTCCATTACCCATTACATTCTGCGGGGCTGAGATCGGTGGTGCGGCGGCGCGCTCGAACATGTCAACGTAGCCTTTCTCTGTATTCATCTGTGGGAAGTCCCAAGTAGGGGGTGTTCGGTAGGGTGGCTGGATGCCGCCGTTGCTGGCATATTCGCGGGTCTTATCCTGCTCTTGCGCTTCCTTTCTCAACCGCTTGATGGGATTGAAGGATTCACTGAGATCCAAGGGCTGTATAGACGGACGTTGACCACCGAAGAAGCTGGTGATCTGCAGTTTTCGTGGTGGCTCCTGACGTGAAGCTGAATCAGGCCTAGGGCTGGAGTGGGTACTTGGGTTTCCGCCTGGTTGGAAGGTATTGGCGGATGGATTTGGTTTGAATTCGCTCGCTCGAACATTGAACCTCGTCGACACACCAGACGTTGGAGTCTGCACCCCGCTTGATGATTGTGAGGGTCCAGTAGGCGGGGGTACCCGCATATCCTGAATGGGAATAGGCTGGGGAACGCCATTGTATGGTATAGCCCCTTGCTGCTTGTGTTGCTGCTGATTTAGTTGAAGACGTGTGCTTAGTAGGCCATGGTTGCGCGGCGGCATCTGGTTCATATTCTGGTTGTGTACTGTGCGCTCCCTCATCGACGCCGATCCGTATTGGTTCTGAGCAGGGCGAGGCCGCTGGTTCTGCTGGCGGTCGGCGGCGGCGATCGGAGACGGCTGAGCAGGATCGGGCTTGACGTTGCTCGGCCGGGGAACGGATTTGGTATCTACAGCGGTAGCAACCGGCTTAGGAGGGGTGACCTTGAGCTCTTGCACAGCACGGAGGGCTTTCTCCACAATCTGCTGCTGCTTGGTCTCGTCCTTGGCAAGAATGGGAACCAAGTCTGTGGGCACCGGGGTGTTGAGCTTAAAGTTCTGCGAGAACTTCTTCAAGTCGTTCAGCTTAACTGCCTTCGACTCTCGTGCTATTGACCGCTGACGTTCGGACATCCGCAGCTTCTCTGCGGCGGAGAACTGCTTGAAAGAGTCGAGAAGGTCATGTTCGACGTTTGCTGTCGCGTTGTCAGGCCGTCCTGATTTGCGAGTTGGGATACCCGCTGCAGGCTTGAGGGCGTTGCTCGGCTTCTGCGCCTGCTCAGCAGCAGGCTTGGTTGGAGGTGTGGGCTTCATATCCGCTTTGGCTGGAGTATCCTTAGGAGGCTCTGCTTTCACCGCAACTGGCGCCTCGGCTTTAGGAGCTGCCTCAACTTTTGCAGGCTCAGGAGTAGCAGACTTCTCGACCGGCGGGCTTGTGGTACGCTGCGCTGGCTTTGAGGCAGCTGAATCTGGACGAGCGAGCTGTGAAGAGATGATTGCTGGGTCCACTGGCGCTCCTGGGACCGTCGGCTGGCTCGTTGGGGGACGGCGCGCAGGTGGCATATATCTGTTTGGCTGGCCAGCGGGGAGAGGTGGGAAATCGGGGCCACGGCGGACTCCGCTGTATCTGTATACTCGTCAGTGTGCAAGAAGCACAACATGTTGTGCGCACATACCTCTCTTCCTCGTCATCACCCTTGTCATCGGCGTTCTGCTGGCCCCGCTCTTCGCGGACATGGGCATTGAGCGCGCTACTACCCTCAATCTCGCGAGCAAGCCTGGCCGCGCGAGCCTCCTTCTCTGCATACCGCGGGTTGTTGCGATCAATGATAGTGGTATACAAGTTCTCGTCGTAGTCGCTTCGCACGCCAAAGAGCTTCTCGTTCGCCGAGAACTGATCCCACCCTGTTGAGGCCCCCTTGGGCTCCAAGGAGAGGTCGGCATTTGCGTCCGCAGACGGCTCCCACTTCTGAAGAGTCCGTTCGCGGATGGCCATATTGCCAGAAATGTCTGTATCGGTGCGGAACCCGGTGGTACCTGTGCATAACGTCAATGATTGGGAAGTGCTAATAGCAAGAAACATACCATTCCGACCCTTGGCTTGTGTCTTGTCGAGGATAACGTTGTTGACGTGGAAGTCGGCAACGTCGCTCATGTCGAACGCCATCACGTGGTTGTCCCCAACACCCACGTAGTCGTCGGAGACGTCGATTGTGCCGTTTACCTGAGCATCTCCCGCGGGTTGCACCTTCTTGACCATTTTGAAAACGTAGCGCATCTCGGTCGGGTCGAGGGAGGTGCCCGACAGCACGCCCGTGTACTTTTCGCCGTTCTTCAAGGTGATGTTGCCCGGAAGGCCCTGCGCGAGGCGAGGAATCAGCATTGGCAATTATTGCGCGAACAGAGGAAAGGGCATCTTACTGAGAGATTGGCGAGCAGGTACATCATCCTGTCATTGAGGTGCCTCATTGGGGATGCGGTCTCTGCAGAGAGAGCGACCGGGGCTTGTGAGGGCTTAGGGGCGTTGACGACGCCGTTGGAGTTGCTGATGTTCGTCGGTCGCTGAGTGATGGGGTTGGTGCCCTGGGTCCATGCTTTTTGGGGCGGAGGTTTCCTGGAAGAGCAGCACCGAGTCAGCAGCGCATCCAAGCGCACGGAGTCGGAACAGGAACGCGAAAGCAAAGGGCGCAATGTATGCGAGCGGGGCGGCGGTGGATAGAGAATGGGCAATTTTGGGGTACGAAAGCGTTGCACCGTGGCTCCATGTGACTGATTGCACGTCACACGAGAAAGTGCCGCTGGAGGCGGATATCGTCCAACGAGCTCTCGAGGCGTGGCTGGGGGGCAGCAGCAGCGGCGGGCGCCGCGGTGAAAAAGGGGAGCGATGACGGGGCGTGCAGGGAGAAATTGAGGTAGCGCCGGGAGCGCGGGAGCTTACCTTTGCCCGCCGTCAACGGGGCTGCCAGCCTGCTTGCGCGCACCGTCGGCGCCTTTGGCAGCGGTGCTCATCTTCAGTTGTGCTCGGCCGCCAGGGGGATTCGAGGATGCGGGGCTCACAGGTCCGTTGACATTGGAGCCGTTGAGGGACGTGGCGGCGGCGGAGCTGGACATGGGCGTGTCGGCGTGAGTTGAGGAGGCCTCTCCTCCGACTCAGCGTGGTGAAGGCAGCGCAGAGGGCGCAATGGAGAGCGGGGCGCGGAGGGGGGGAAGAGAAAGGAGCGGGCAAAAGGCTGCCAGCGTCGGGGGAGGCAGACGGGGCTGCAGCACGAAAAGGCGGATGCTAGAAGCTGGACAAAAGTGCGGCCCCGGGGGGTGAGGTGAGGTTTCCAGAGGAAGGCGCGACCTTGGGGCTTGGCACGTACTCTGGGAAGGCGCTAGCTCGACTGCTGCGGGATCGCCGTATATGAAACAGCCGTAAACTTTCAGCGGCCGTGGCGGGGCGGAACAGTCAGCCAAGCGGGTGCGGTCGCCGAGCGGAATGCGCGTGTGCTGGGAGTTTGCAGCTAGGGAGAGGTTAGGATATTGTCGGTCGCTTGTCAGTGGTGCGGAGGTGTAGGATGCTCTGCCACTACGCGCAGGACGTTGGGGGAACACTGGGGCTGGTGCGTTATAGTCGGTGCAACAAGCCACACCGGATGCCAGACGCGGCGCCCTGGACAGGCTGCCGCACTGCCGACTATTATTATGATTATTATTGTTGTTCGGATGTAGCACGCATTCTTCAAATAATGCTTCGAGAAGAGACGCTGGCTGTCCATCTCGGCTTTTTCGCAGCGTTTGTTCCCGCGCTCCATGTCCGACTACCACCGCACTGTGTATGCCACGGAGAACTGTTTGCTCCTGTCCTTCCCCAAATCCCGCCGAGCATGGCATCGCGCCCACATTAGGCAAAAAGGCCTGAGGAGCAGCTCGACTCAGGCACGCTGAAACCCCGTCTCACGATGCCGTCTGGAGGACTAGGCCGGTGGTGAACTGCAGGTGACTAAGACGCTTGGCACATGCACCTACCACGGCGAGCGTTCACCATGATGCGTCTGCACCTGCACTTCACCACCCACACCACTCATGCACTCTAGCTCCTTCACCGCGAGCAGAAGACCGCCCTCCCGCGACTCCGACGCCACCCTCTACCCAGCCTCGTCGGCGTCCAGCATGACGCTCACCGAGGAATACCCGCCCCCACAGGGCTCGAGCAAGGGCTCCTCGCGCGGAGCGCATTCCAGGCGACCCCAGCAGACAGTGAGTACCGCCCTCCCGCACCACCACCACCACCACCACCACGGCAGCGGAGACGCCTCACTGACCCTCCCCGGCCATGCAGCCGCAACAGCAACTCAGCCAGATAGAGAAGTCAGGTAATCCTCCTCGAACCAGCCCTCTCAGCCCGCCAGCTTACCCCCTCCAGTCACCCATCTGCTTGTCGCAACCAAACAACTACTCGAAACACTCACGCTCTGGTCTCGTGGGACCGCCACCGAAAGCGAAGTCTCGGACGTGTACGTGCGCCTGGGCTACGAGTTCAACATTGCCTCGCGGGCTTTCAACGCCATCGGAGTCGACACACAAGATCTCGGAAACGTTCCGGAGCTCCTCCGCGGTATCCTCGAAGAGACGCTTAGCCAAGAAGCGTCGCAAGCCAGCCTCGACAACTTCCTGCCCCGGATACGAGACATCATCATTAATCTCCTACACGGCCTGAAGAAGAAGCAGCAGCGGCTGCGGCAGCGGACCGGCCGGGATGGCAATATCAACGGAGGCAGCCCACGCCAGGGCAGCATTGGGAGTACTGGCGAGGTGGAAGACCCGCAACAGGCTCGCGCATCAAGCACGAGGCTGCCGCCGCGGCACGAGAGCGCAGAGTACATCGCCGAAGGGCCTGAGCTGCCTCCGCGTTCGTCATCGGTCCCTGGAAGGGCGTCCCCCAACAAGTACGACACCCTCCCTTCAAACCCTCGAGCCAATCGGTCGACAAACGCCAGCCAGCTGTCCACGGACTCCTCGCTTTCAAGCAATACAATGCAGCAGATACCCGTCATTGCTCCCTATCCGTCCGACGACCAGATGCCCAGGTCTCCCGAACACAAGCAACCCAACTACGCCATCGACTTCCCACCTCCGCCGCCACCGCCCAAACAGCAGGATGCTTTGGCAGCGTTGCAGCGAGGAGGCGAGCTGGAGAGGAGGGCTTCGCGGAGATTCTCCGCGTATCAGATCCAGAAACACTTGGGCACGAATGGAATTCCTCTGCCCCCGGTGCAGAACTCGCCCATACCGAATCGGGGAAGAGACGTGCGCGAGTCCATGAACGCGGTGCGAATACGGGGTTCACTGCTGCACAGTCGACAGCGTTCGGCTCAGCGGCCCTCGGTTGACACCGGCTTCGACAAGACAAACGACGTGTCTAGGCGCATTTCCGAAGAGAGTACTCAGAGTTATGCTCCCAGCATCAAACCTCCCCAGGAGGAGCCAATCGCCGAGGACAGTCCTGTTCAGAAGACGCCCGAGGATAAGCTTGCGGCACCCAAATTCCCTGAAGGCGAGCAGCCTATGCTAGGTGCGACGATCAGCGGGCCTTTGATTGAACCAGCAGACCTCCCCTCGGAATCGCCCGTAAAGGAACTTCGGAAGCCCACCGGCGTGCCCGCCAGGCATGGATCACGACGAGTAAAGTCGCCATCCCCGCAACCGGAGCATTTCGTCCCGGAACAGTCGCCACAGCCTGGCAAGGAGCTTACCCTGTTCTTGCAATATAAGAGCAAGATAAAGAAATACGTCTTTTCAGATGGCGCGGACTTGTCGATTGGTCGATTGCAGCTCGCATTCATTGAGAAGTTCGCCTGGGATACCCACCGTAACGGCGAGCTTCCAGAGATACACATCCAAGACCCTGTCTCTGGCGTGCGTTATGAGCTGGAAGACATCAACGACATCAAGGACCGCTCTGTTCTTGTCCTTAACATCGAACAGCTCGACGAAGTAAAGCATCATATTGACGACAAATTCGGTGGTCTGAACCGTCTAGTAGAGAGCATCAAGACCGTGGTCGAGGATCAACAGTCTACCATCCAGCGGGTTGCCGAGCGCCAACAACAAGCCGCAAAAGAGATTGCGGGTATCGCAGCAGCTCCCACCTTGTCGTCGGCTCGTGTCTCAACAGTGCTCACGCCACGCTCTCCGATGCCTTCCAGTGGACCTACGGAGCCAACTGTGTCCTCAGCCGCCCAACTCAGCGAGGTTCAGTCCCTCCGCCGAGACTTGGCTATCGTACGTCAGACATACTCCTCTTTCGTTGGGGACATTGAAGCAAGCATGTCGGCTATCCGTACCAAGGCCGCCGCAGTCAAATCAACCGCAGTCAAAGCTGCTCTTCCGACACTTGAAGGGGACAGCGGTCGCGCATACGTCAACTCCGGCAAGAAAACATTGCAAGAGGACTCAGAGAAGATCGTCAATCGTGTAGATGACCTACAAGACCTGGTCGAGGATCTCCGTAAGGATGTTGTGACTCGCGGTGTCCGTCCTTTACCCCGCCAACTCGAAATAACAGCCAAGGACCTATCCAAAGCCACCGCTGAACTCAAGAAACTGCAGGACTTTTTGGCGAAGGAGAAGCCACTGTGGACCAAGATCTGGGAACAGGAGTTGCAGACCGTTTGCGAAGAACGTGATCTGCTGACCATGCAGGAAGAACTTGCTGCTGATCTGCAAGATGATTTGGAGAAGGCAGCCCAGACGCTGGAGCTCGTGGAACAAGCTACCAAGCAGCAGAATCTGACAAGCGACAAGGACCAAGGCAAAGGCATGCGCTCAGCTAGTGGACGTAACCTGGTTCATGCCGTCGCGTACGACAAAGCCATTGATCCTCGTCAAGCCCGAGACGGAGTCTTGGGTGAAGTCAAGGCTTTGCAGCCCAACCACGAGAGCAGACTGGAGGCCATAGAGCGTGCAGAAAAGGCTCGACAACGCGAGCTTGAGACTCGTAAGGAGGGCGAGTTCAAGAGAGAGCTGGGCCAATTTGTCGAAGAGGGGAAGCTTAAGAAGACTGGCGGCGTGGAGGAAGCAGAGCGTCTGCGCAAAGCCAAGGACGAGCGAGCTCGCAAAGAATACCATGAGAGGATGCTGGCCCGGGAAAAGGCAAGGGCGGACAAGGCGGCTGCCGCCGCTGCGGATGTGGCTACCGAGAACGGCACCGAAGAGAAGAAGGATGGTGCTGCGGCTGAGGATACGCCGAACCAGGAGGATGCAAAGGACGAGCGGGTGACGACACCTGAAGGTGGTGCCACTCCCGCATAATCCTGTTGCTATTCTTAATCTCCCCTCTTGGTTCGGGCTGATCTTGCAACAGACATGCCGCAGTTGAAGTACACGATCCGTCCCTGGGTGAAGACCGGTTTGCCTCTGACGATGCCCGTGACGACTTGTCCGGGCCTCGCGGCCCCTATCTTGACCAATCTGCCGACGGAAAAGCCACCCTCAACCATTCGCCTCGTAGATTCCGCTCCTCTCGTTGAGTCTCCAAACTCAGCCGAGTATTTCAGAACAAGCTCTGCGCTTTCGCGAGACACACCGACTCCAACGATTGCTTCCACCAAAACATCCCGGCCTTCCTCCAAACAAGACACCTCCAGTTCCCGCACGTCAAAAGCTACCTTTTTTGGTCCGCGAGAGTCTGGCAAGCCGAGTCCTAGGACACCGCCAACCGGTCGACCGCGCGGAAAAACGGTTCCAGTGGTGAACTCATCGCTGCCTCGTACGCCAGAGAGGAACACGGATAGTGCGCTTAGTTTCACGCCTAGCACGAGCTCGAAGCATATTGCCAGTTGGTTCTCGGGATTGTTAGGGCGCTGAATGAAGTCTTCGTGATAAGAAGAGGAGGGATGAAGACAGGATTACCTTTTTCAAGTGGTTTCAATTCGCATTCTATGTCTGCTGTGCATGGATATTCTCCGTTTTTACTCCAATAACTACCTAACAGGGGCTGTTTACTGGCAGAGTTTGTGGTGACGTATTCCTTTTTCTTTCCTCGGTTCCAGCGAGCAATTTTTGGAGCGTTCTTGCATGGCGTTATGCGGAGCTTGTGGAGCTCTCATGTTCTACGAGACTGTATTTTAATTGGGTTATGGAACTTTGGGAAGTACTCTTACGGGTAGCCGTGGGACTCGGGCGCGAGGGAATGGAATGGAGATGCCCGTAGCTAGGGACTAATTTGGACCGAGACCGGAAGGAACTAACCTTGGATTCATAACATTCACATAAGCGGCATCTCTGCATGCAGTCTCATGAAGATAATAGTGCAGTTCGTTAGTCGATGAGCACCGATAATCCAGTCCTCGGTTGCAGGAATGTTAGTCAAGACCTTTCTCTTTTCTCTTCCATAACACCAGGAACATCTCCCATTGATGAATTCCTCTCGCTCCCACTTTTCGGACCTCCAATTCACCGTCCTTCAATTGCCAGGGGAGTGCATTTGCGCCCCTTACCCGTCCCTTGCTAACCCCAACGCGCCCAGAGCCAATCGGCAGTGCCCAATAAGCCTTGCCAAACTGCCAGAACACCCAAACCCCTAACGCGCCCCCGGCAGGGCAGTCGCAGACCAGGGTCTAACGCCAATGCTGATGCATAACAGGTACATTGGTTGCATCTTCGTCTGTTTAGTTGCCCACGGCCGTGTCATTGAGCGCGACGCAAACGGCACCTCTGTGATGGCCATTGTACTGGCGAATGATAGACTGGCTGTTGAGCTCCCAGAGACGGGCGTAATGGTCGGAGCAAGCAGTCACCAGGTAGGCAGAGTCGGCGCTAAAAGCGCAGTCCCAAACCCATCGCTGATGGCCATGCAGCGTCGTCTCAAGCGGGAAGGCATTCGGATCGCGGTCTGCGGCGCTGGGAAGCTGGTCTTGCGGCGTGACGTTGTGCGGCTGCGAGGTGTCGACGGACCAGATGCGGGCTGTGTGGTCGGCGGAGCAGGTAGCTAGGTGGCGGACATCCGGGGAGAGTAGGACCCTCGTGATATAGGTCTGATGGGCGACGAATTTGCAGACGGGGACGAGAGAGGTAACGTCGGCGCGCTGGATCATGCGCCAGACATAGACATTGCCCTAGGTGTACGCATCAGCTTCTGGGGCATTTCGGGGCATTTCTTGTCGGTAAAGGGCGGAGCAGTACCGCATTGTTTCCAGCACACAGCATGGTGCCATCACTAGCAACGGTGACGCTCGCAACCGAAACGTCATCCTCTGGAATGAGCTGATGCGAGCACTTGTTCTCGCCGAGGTCCCAAATGCGAACATTGCCTCCACGGTCGCAGCTGATCAATTCGCCCTGGTTTGGGTGGATGACTACATCATTCACAGGGACGCCGTGGGTGTAGTTCCGCTGGACACTGCCCGAGCGGGTGTCCCAGATCTTGACGGTGCCGTCCTCTGAGCTGGTCACCATCCATTTGCCCTCACAGTGGAAGGCGACGCCGGTGATGTTCGACGTGTGGCCTTCGAAAGTAAGGACGGGGTTCGGGTTCGTGGACTTGATCTCATAGAGCTTGACGGTATGGTGGCCGGCGGCGGCGAGGAAGCGCTTGTCGGGCGAGATGCAGAGGCGGTTGACCTGGGAATCGGGATGGGGGATGGTGCGTGAGCAGATGCCCGAAAGGGCTTCCCAGAAGCTTGCGTGCGGCAGTCAGCAGGAGAGCGGTGGCGGGCGAGGGCGCGGGGAGGCCAACCGGATGGTATGATCGTACCCAGCTGCTTCATCAGCATCTCTTGTCGCTGGGGGAAGGGGAGGGGTGCGGGCGGCTCACCGGTACACAGAATGACGGACATGTTTCGAGCGGGGGTCGCGCGACTCTCTCCGCACAACAAAGCAAGTGCCCTCAAGCAAGCTGAACTGCTGAGCTGCTGAACGCGTCAGAAAGCGCTTTATACCGTCATATCGCGTAACGAAGGGCGCGAGGTGTGCGTGTGCAGGTCGCGGCGGGCTGTTTGGCGCGAGGGCAGAGCTGGCGGTAGTGGGCCGCTGGAGCTCGGGCCTTTGCGCGCTCTGATTGGCCCCGCGCCACCGTCATGCCCATGCTGCCGCGGGCTGGCGGTCACCAGAAGAGACGCTGTCGCCTGCCTCCTACATGCCGGCACCGGTATGCGTCTCTCTGCCGGAGAGAGCTATCATACCTTCGTAATGGCCGGCTTCCCTCCGAGGCACCTGCAAGACCATGTGCGGGTGCGGCACCTCCCGCTACCCCAACGCGACGTCCGATGACGGCCCTGGGGCTATGACGAAGGAGCCGCATGGCGTCACCATTTCCTCTCGACCCTTTTCTGGGGGCTTGCAATGCCATATACGCGCTGAGTTCTTGCCCTGGCAGCCATACTCAGGCGCTGCAGCTTCATCTCGCCAGCCATGGACCCCCACAACCCAAACCGCGCCCTCCGCTCCACGCCTCAATACGCGCTCTACCAGCGGGAGAACTTCTGGAAAAGCAACGAGGGCGAGGCACCGCTGTTCAGCACAGGCAAGTATCCAAGTTGCTGCCCCAGAAGGGACGTCTTCGCTCACTGCTCCGCCCCAGACCCCGGCAAACTCGAAGACCTCGCAAAGGCAAAGCTCACGCAAGACGGCTGGTACTACGCCTCCAGCAACGCCGGCCAATCCCACACGCATACCGTAAACTGACAAGCCTTCTACCGTCACCGCATCATCCCGCGCATGCTCGTCGACACCAACAAGCGCGACACTGCCACCACCATCTTCGGGCACCGTGTCCCCGCCCCCATCGGCTTCGCACCTGTTGGGATAAACAAGATCTACCATGCGGCAGGCGAACTGCCGGTTGCAAGAGCAGCAGGTGGCCCCGGGTTGCCGTACTGTCTGAGCACCGCGGGGAGTCAGCCAATTGAACATGTAGCGGCCGCGAACGATGACGGAGCTAGCGGGACGGGAGGCGTGCGCTTCTTCCAGTTATACATGCCACATGATGACGAGCTCACACGGTCGCTGCTCGAGAGGGCAGTGAGCAGCGGCTTTACAGCATGTATCCTTACCTTCGATACCTGGCAACTCGGCTGGCGCCACAACGACATCGCCACCTCGAACTACGCCTTCTACCACGGCATCGGCGCCGATCTAGGCCTCAGCGATCTCGTCTTCCAAAAGCGCCTCAAGGAGCACGGCATCGACCCGAAGAAGCAGCCCAACGAAGCCGGGTCACTCTGGATCGACAACGTGTGGCACGGACGCGCGCACACGTGGGAGAAAGCGCAGTGGGTGATGAAGCTGTGGAAGGAGATTAGCGGCGGGAAGCCGTTCTGTCCCAAGGGCATCTAGAGCGTCAAGGATGCGGAGAAGGCGGTTGACATTGGCGTGGACGGGATCGTGGTGAGCACTCCAAAGCGCCTCGTGATTGAGGCAAAGCACTACTGACACGTGAGCCAGTCGTGGGTGACAAAACCTACATCATGTTCGACTCGGGTGTACGCAGCGCCTCGGATGTTTTCAAGGCGCTGGCACTGGGCGCAAAGTTCGTCTTTGTCGGCCGATTGTGGATCTGGGGTCTTTCCATCATGGGTGAGGTGGGCGTTTGGCACGTCATGAAGAGTCTACTTGCAGACTTAGACATCTTGCTAAACGTCGGTGGCTATAGGAATGTTGGGGAGATTGGCAGGAGTGCATTGGATTCGGGGCCGAAGGACTATCCGCTGCTAGTTGAATCTGGGGCCCCGCAAAATCACAGTGCATATTAGTAATGTAATCTTCTACAGCGAGGATTTTGAAAAGGGATAAATTGTGACAGGCTCCACAATTGCCAGGCTGTTGGCAACCAAATGCCTCACCCCTCCGCGCTCTATGACAAAACGAAGTGCATCCATGTACACACCCGAAGAACAGACTAACATGAGGAAAGACAAAAGGGGGACGACGACAGGCGACGCCAGGTATCATTTCGTGATTGGCCCTTGAATGAGTAAGTTCGTTCCAGCTCGTGGGGCTTGCTTTCATGACCCATCAGTGACTCTGAATGCCTTCCAAACCAAGCCCCAAGCCCCAAAACCCATGCAACATCCTACCCGACCGCATTATAACGTTAACATTCCAGAGAGCTTGCCCAGCCAAGACGCGACATCTCTACGGAGATGCGCTCGTGACCAGGGATATCGAGGAGGGAAAGGTAATCCGGCTACTTCTCGACTGCAGGCGAAGCAACATTCGTAATCTTTTCCGGTACAGTGGTGTCTTTCTTCTCGGTAGGCGGCTGCTCAACGCTCTCGGACTTGTCCGTCTTCACAGAAGAGGGCGATTCTGAAGCGTTCTTTTGCGGCGTGGGCCCGGGTGTTTCTTCGCGAGCGTTGCGCGCGGTGCCGTTGGACTCTTCCTTATGGAACTTGTCCACCTGCGAGTCGAGGTCTTTGTCTTCGTCATCGTGGTCGAACATCTCGCTGTCAGCGTCCGCGGTTGATATCTCTGTGCCGTCGCCCAAGAGAATGATGCGGCCGCCTAATCCGCTGTTTGGCCGAAAGCGGTGGTCAAGGTCCATGTCGATATCATCAGGGCTATCGTCAATTCGGTGATGGACTCCCGGCCCGCGGAACTCGGCTGGGATAATTTATTAGACCTGAACTAATCGCCTGCAGAGGCGGAAGAGGCTGGATTTTCAGACTTGCCATACTCTGGCGGTGCGCATGGGCCTTCACCATTTGCAACCCTCTTTGCGATATCTTCGTACCATTGCTCCTTCGTCCGACCTTGGAGCAGTCCAATGACGATCATGGTCATATTATCGCAGCCAACGCCTCCAGTATCACTGTTTGAAGCCAGGCAGTTGTCCATCATGTTTTCGCAGATAGAAGCGAGATCCTGCTTTGCCACGATGCCCCGTCGGACAAATTCGATGACGGCTTGGGAGGACTGACAATCCCAGATTCCTGTTACAGGATTAGCCAGGGGACGGTATGGGGATCAGGGCACTCGCACCATCGCAGGCAATGACCAGGAATTCATCATCCCCATTGATGTCGTGTATCTCCACATCCGGGAACGCCGTGACTATCTGGTGTTCAGGCGGAAGCTCGGCGCTCTTCTTGAATTCGAAATCTCCGATGGCTCGGGATAGAGCGAGGTTGCCGTTCACGCGGCCAAAATCGACAAAGCCACCTGCGGCTTGGATTCGCGCTTTCTCGGCTGCAGCTGGTCAATGAAGGCCCAGAAAGAGGAACTCGTCTCCCATACCTTCGTTCTGGGGCTTGTGGTCGTAGGAGAGCGGCTTCGCCCTACCCTTTATGCCCAAGACGCTCCGGGAGTCGCCCGAATTGGCCTGCCATGTTCAGTACTTGTCTGCATCCACACCAACGACCTGACGTACTACATAGATTTTGTTCTTCGAGATGATGCCGACCGACGCCGTGCATCCCGAGACTTCCTCTTCGTATTTGGGGTCTAAACCGGATGAGTCAGCCGCGCGCGTCATGGGCGCGAATGCAGCCAGGAGACATACCGCTCAATATTGCGCGGTCTGTCGCCAGAAAGCCGTCCTGAAGTGCCTTCTTTATGTCGCCTTCCTTGAAGGCCTCCTGCTTCGCTACGATCTCGTGCAGATGGTCGCCGGCATACACTGCCACCTTCTCGCCGCCATGGCCGTCGTATACGCCGAAGAAGCTTAGGCGCTTGTCCTGGGGTGTCGATTTCCCGTTCTTCGTCGCGGCATGCAGGTCGAGAACGCATGCGTGGGCGTCCTCCATGCTGATTCTCCATCCCTGCATCGAGGACACGCCGAAGATGATGTCGTCACCATCGCCGCTTTGTGAGTGCTGTCGCCGGCAGACATTAGCATACAAATTCATACGAGACACGCATGCCGCTGGCGGGAGCGCTGGGGGGTGCACCGTTGCCAAGGCAAGCGAGAGGGTCAAAGTGCGCGCGGTGCGGGGGCGGGGGAGGGATTGCATTGACTTACCTTCTCGACCACGGGCTCTGAAAGAGTCTGACCCATTCTGTCCGCAGCCTACGAGGACCTGGTGGAGAGGGCGAGAGTGATGTCGAGGCGAAGCGCGAGAGGCTTGCTGGGCATAGATTTGAGCAGCGTCACCGGGGGCGTGTGGGGTCTTCGGGGCTAAGAGGCTGTGAGTATGGTGGTAGTTGGGGAGACAGGAGCGCGGCAAAGGGATAGGCGGAGCAAAGGGTAGGGTAGAGTAGGAGGGCGTCTGGGGTCTCCGCTGGCGGAGGACGAGTTTGCGTGGGAGAGGTCGTGTCGTGTGGATCGCAGCGCAGTCCAAGTACGAAATCCAGGTCCCTCGGCGCTAGCCCCCATCGGGCTTGACTGTGGCTCAGCCACAGCTTCTCGACCGCCGGCCACCGGTCTTTGTAGTCACTTGGGCCTACGGAGGCACACCATGCCCACCTTCCCTTCTCCCGCATCTTCGTCGCCGCAGGGGCTACCTGCCTGGAGCGAATACGCGCCCTGTCTGCTGCTCGAACATGCGCCCGTCAGGCTGTGCACGGCGGTTACCAGGCAACAAACATATATCCCGGCACATTGCAGCTGCTCGCGTGCTGTTACACGAGACAGGCAGACTTGCCGGCGCTGACGTTCGCGGGGAATTCACGTAGCTGTGAGACACGTCCTCGCCGTCAGACTCGCCGTCAGACTCGCCGTCTACTGCCGGGCTGGGGGACGCTTCGAAATCACTCCCGTTGCAATAGACGATCCAAGTCAGACATCCTACCACAGCACATCCTACCGAAAGCCGAGTCAAGAGACATTCGAGTACCAGCTATAGGCGCCGCCATGCCAGAAACGAGGTTTCCAAAGTTTGAGTCGCAGGCGCACCTGAACATGTAATCCACCGGGTCGTCGTGGACTTCCAATTCCTGCATTCTTGGCTCGTACCTCGGAACATGCCCAAAACGCACTAGTGCCCAGCCGAGGTCTCGATTACCCCAATGTCATCATCATTTAGTGAACGCTTCCGCAGCTTTTCTAGACAATCTTTCTCTTAATTCCCCTTCTTCCGCTTCTTCTTCCAGTTAATTCTCTTCCAAGGCATCAATCATGGCACCAACCCCTGATTGGGTCAAGCAATTGAAGCCTTCTGGCCCGCAGGGCTATGAGCTCCTTGCTGCCGAGCGCGCAAGGTCCAATATCCCAGTTGAGAAGCTGCAAGAGCTTCTCCTAACCAAGGAAGCCATTGAAAGGAAACGGCGAATACTCGACATCTTGAAATCCGAAAAGGTCTTCGACAAATCTCAGAACTACTTTTCTGGCAGAATGGAGCGTTTTGAGAGAGCTCTTGCTCGCGAAAAGAAGCTGCAGATGCTGAAGAGGAAACATAATTGGACGCAGGAGGAGTTCCGCACTGCTTCAGAGCTTATTGGCGAGCCGGGTCCGTACGGGTTGCACGAAAGCATGTTCAGAGTGAGCGATAATCAGTCCTTGTTGAAGCCCTTCAGCGCACGCTAAGCTGACAAAACTAGATTACAATCGACGAGCAAGGTACCCCAGAACAACGTGAGAAGTTTGGGAAGCCAGCTGCGGACTACAAAATTATTGGCTGCTATGCGCAAACCGAGCTCGGCCATGGGTCCAATGTTCGTGGTCTCGAGACGACAGCGACCTGGAACCCAGAAGACAAGACATTCACGATACATTCGCCGCACCTTACCGCAAGCAAGTGGTGGATAGGCTCCCTCGGCCGCACAGCGAACCATGCCTGTGTCGTGGCGCAGCTGATGGTTGACGGCAAATCATACGGACCGCACCCCTTCATTGTCCAGATACGTGATACGAAGACCCATGAACCGCTGGAAGGCATCCACGTTGGTGATATGGTAAGGTGGCGGTACACATAGAGAGTTGAATATATGCTAACTTTCGGACAGTAAGTAAAACACTAAATGTTCAAATTATCTAAACATCTACCTACCTATTCTGGTATTTGCCCCTTTACACTCCGAGCGCCTGCTAATTGTACCGTCGCCTTGGGCAGCGGTCCTAAGTTTGGATACAACACCATGGATAACGGCTTCTTACTCTTCAATAACGTCAAAGTACCGCACATCTCCATGCTGGCGCGCTTCTCGTCAGTCGACCCTAACACGAACAAGTACGTTCGCCGCGGTTCGCCATCTCTTGTATACGGCACGTTGACGTGGGTTCGCTCAACGATCGTCATGCAAGCTGGTGCAGTGCTCGCTCGGGGCGTGACAATTGCTACTCGCTATTGCGCTATCCGCCGCCAATTCCAGGACCGCGATGCGCCAGAATGGGAGAAGGGCGAGAACGCCGTGCTCAACTACACCATGGTCCAGATCCGCCTTCTTCCCCTTCTCGCTGCCACGTTTGCTCTGCACTTCACCGGCAAGGGCATGATGAATTTGTACCAGGAAAATCAGAAACGGATGAATGAGAAGAACGCTGGCAGAGATGGACCTAGCAAGAGGGGTGCCGGCCCGGAAGAGACGCAGTCGGGTAGTGATATCTTGGCAGATCTGCATGCTACATCTTGTGGATTAAAGGCTCTGTCAAGTTCCACCGCGGCAGAAGGCCTTGAAGTATGCCGCAGAGCCTGCGGTGGCCATGGGTACTCTAGCTTCAGGTATATACAGTTGTTTACGGCTTACGATACAACTAACAATACTGCAGTGGAATCGGCCCTTGGTATTCGGATTACCTCCCAACGACGACATGGGAAGGGGATAACTACATGCTCACACAGCAGGTTGCTCGCTATGTCAGTCTTCCCTCATTCTTCCTCCATGTCCCATCCACCACGCGTTCATCCTTCCCTTGAATCACTCTAGCCTAACCCATTCCCAGCTCCTCAAATCCGCGCGCTCCGTTCTCGCCAACGAGCTCCCCATAAATGGTGCGTAAGACTGCAGTACAAATTGCATGTAATGCGTCAAAATGTCTGCGGGTTCGGTAATGGAATCTTGCTTGAGTTGCATTTCGCGATGGGGCAGATCCTAGACTAAGATATAGCGCAAAAACCCCACACTTCTAACTTGACAAGCTTCGCTGACTTTGTACCCCCTCCTTTAGACACTACCCGCATCCTATCTACCTTCCGCTCGCGCTCAGAAATTGGCTGCGCCTTCGATATTCTCGGCTCCGACTGCGACATCATCGCCGCCTTTGCATGGCGCTCTTCCTTCCTAACTTTCGAAGCACTCAAGCACCGCGATGAGGAGAAGAAGCCCTGGAACGATCTGCTCGTCGACTTCTATAGGCTGAGTAAGGCGCACAGCCAGTATATGGTTGTCAAGAACTTCTACGAAGCGTTGCTGTCGCCGGATACGACGTCCAAGATCGATGCTGATACTATCGATGTTCTATGGAAACTGTTTAGGCTTTACAGCCTGCACACACTTGAGCAGGAAGGCAGCGAGTTTTACGCCAGCGGCGCCTGCTCAAAGCATCAGATCATGTTGGCACGGACGAATGCGGTTATGAAGCTGCTCAAAGAGATTCGACCGCATGCCGTGCGGCTTGTGGATTCTTGGGGCTTTGATGACTGGTTGTTGGATTCGAGCCTGGGCAGGTATGATGGGAAGGTGTATGAGGACATGTTCTATAGGGCGAGTGAGCTCAACCCACTGAACAGGGTCACGGTGGATCCGTATCCGGAGAGCGATGTGCTATTCAGGAAGATCGAGGGAGAGGTGAAGAGTAAGCTGTAGAGACATATCGTCGACGTCATTGTACATATGCTAGAGGCCTCTGGGCTTCTGCACCAATACTAGCATCCTCATCCACCTGTAGAACGTCCCCAAAACCTAATTGAGGAATTCTGGAACGAACGCCTTGCTCGTATTGCTGTGGGCTGGGTAAGGCTGGCTGCCACGTCAGAAGTCCCCCCGGCCTGACTTTGTACCGCTTGTAGCCTTGCCCAATCAGATGTCTTAGGCCTGGTGTGGATGCGAAATACGAAGGTTTCTGGGCCGTGGAGCACGCGAACTGATTTTCAGGGACCGAAGCTTAGGTCGAAGCTTGAAGCAGCTTGATCTGACGATTCGGGACGAGGAGGGTTGAGGTGAAAGTATAAAGGCTAGATATGCTAAAAACTTCTAGGTACATAGCTACGCCACTTGATTAAGCCCACCCAGCACGCGAATCCAGTCTTTAACGCGCCTACCGCATATTCAGCATAATGGCCACCGGATCTGTCCATTTTGACCTCAAGGAGCTTGCGGAAATAGACATGGAACTGCCCATCCAGAAAGCCATCCTGGATGAAGTCCTCACAAAAGATCCCTTCACCCCCGTCCCAGGAATAATCAACATGCGTTGTCTCGGTAGTCTCCCCTCGTCACGCATTCGAAAGGGCCTCATATACCGTTCCGGAGCGCTCAACAACCTCCCACTGTCCTCACTCTCCACGCTGAAAGACGATCTCGGCATTAAGCTCATCTTGGATCTGCGAACCCAGCGCGAAATCACCCGCTCTCCCAACCCCGCTATCGCCGGAGTAACGAACAAGCATTTCGATAGCTTGAGGGTGCCGAGCCCCCTGGATTTGAGCGAGTTCGTGGAGGAGGGCGGGAAGAAAGGCTATGTGAAAATGTACGAAGAGGTGCTTGAGATCCACCAGCCGAGCATTAGGGCGGCGCTGGAGTGGGTGAGGGATGAGGGGAGCCCTCTGCTTTTCCACTGTACTGGTACGCTACCTCACGCATTCCTTCGCCCCACGAGGCCTGGAGGTGAGAAAGACTAACAAGTCGGCCCTGCAACAGCCGGGAAGGACCGCACCGGCGTGCTCGCGGCCATTCTCCTTTCCCTCGCAGGCACACCCAAGGAAGCCATCGCGCATGACTTCGCACTCACCCGCATCGGCATCGAGCCAGCGCGTGAGCTGCTTCTCCAGATGCTCAAGATGTGGAACAAGGAGTGGACGGCCGAGACACCAGGGATGAGGGAGTTCTCGCAGATCAAAGAGGAGTACATGCTCGGGACGCTGGAGATGATGCAAGAGAAATACGGAGGCGCAGAGGGGTATGCGAAGCGGCTGGGGTTTGCGGATGAGGATTTGGAGAAGATTAGGAAGGGGTTGAGGGGAGACTAAGGGGTCGGTGCCCAGAAACCGACGGACGCATAATGCTAGAGCACTAGACTCCGTTCCTGCCAGAGTGATGGGCTTGCTGCTGGCTCGTGTCGTGTGACTGCGCAAACTTTGCGGTGCACATTATTAGCAAATGCCGCGAAAGAGTGAGGTTGTCTGCGGAGAGTGCGAAGGGGTGGGGTGGAGGTGGCCGGCGGAGAGGAAGGGACCAGCGCCAAGAGAGGCTAGTGTCCCACGTTGTCGGCCGGTTGGCAGGCTGGGAAGTCACGGGGCACCGGAGGAAGCCGCAACTCCCCTTAGTTCGGCGCAGGCCTTCACCTGCGTTGTTTTTCTGTCTCGCAGCACTGTACCCTCCATCCACGCCCGCAACTCCACATTCTTCCGCCCTTCTTCCCCACGCTCCTCCTCCATCATGGCCGACTTCGTAGAACAGAAGCTGGTGGCCAAGGTGCCGCCGCCCGCTTTCAGCGACATCGCGAAGGCCTCCAACGACGTGTGTTTTCCGCTCCATCGCAAAGCTCCCCCGTGGTGCAATTGCTGACTGCGTGTCTCCAGCTCATCAACAAGGACTTCTACCACGCTGCTGCAGGTCGGGCGCACCAATTGGCCCGCCGTTGCGAATGCTGACCGCGCGCAGCTGCTCTTGAGGTCAAGCTGAAGGCTCCCAACGGTGTCAACTTCACCGCCAAGGGCACGTCGGCGCATGATGGACCCGTCACCTCCTCAGTAAGCTCCCTTGGCCGTGTCTTTGCTCCTGGAGCTTGCTAACAACGGGAACAGCTCGAGGGCAAGAAGGCGCTCTCCAACGGTATTCAACCCTCTCATTACTGTCTCGAAGTACCCTTTCATTGTACCAACCGCATCCATACGTATATATTTCATCTGGCGCACCCTCCGGGAGCATTCGCGTACACCGGCTACGCAATATCCCTGCTGACCAAGCGCCGCGCAGGCATCAGCATCACCCAGTCGTGGAACACTGCCAACCTGCTGGCTACCAAGGTTGAGCTGAATGACACCTTCGCCAACGGCCTGAAGGCGGAGGTTCTCTCCAACTTCAACCCGGCTGCTGGCAACAAGGGCCAGAAGCTCAACCTCTACTTCAAGCAGCCCAACTTCCACACCCGCGTCTTCGCCGATCTTCAGGCCAGCGGCGCCGTCAGCGCCATTGCTGATGCCGTCCTGAGCCACGAGGGCTTCCTTGTTGGTGGTGAAGTCGGATACGATGTGCAGAAGGCTGCCGTCACCAAATACTCCGCCGCCGTGGGCTATACGACCCCGGCCTACAACGCCGCCATCACCGCTACCAACTCCCTCTCCGTCTTCAGCGCTGCGTACTATCAGAAAGTGAACTCAGCCGTTGAGGCTGGCGCTAGGGCTACCTGGGACTCGAAGCAGGGCAACACTGTTGGCCTTGAGCTCGCTGCCAAGTACAAGATCGACCCTGCGTCTTTCGCTAAGGTACGTCCATGTCTCGTGGATCTGCTGGATCCTCTCTGATGCTTTGACAGGCCAAGATCAACAACCTCGGCATTGCGTCCCTCGCCTACAACACGAAGGTCAACAGCGGTCTGACCTTTGGCGTTGGCGGCTCCTTCGATACCCAGAAGCTGAACGAGGCCGGTCACAAGCTCGGCACCAGCTTCACGTTTGAGGGTTAAACCTCCGTGTAGAAAAGAGAGGGGAAAGTGATTTCTAGATTTGGGATGCTTGGTTCTATAGCGAGCCGACCTCTTCTTCTCTACTGGGTGTGGCTAAGCATGGGCAAATGTACTATGACTTTGGCATGTACAACAATATGTCTCAATGCAACTCACTGCGAGAACTATACTGTTGTGCTTTTCTTCCATGGCCGTGAGACACGTCCATGCATGCGAGCACCTTTGCGTTTGCGTACCGAATCGTAGGGTCTCTGACGCGGGTCCTCTCGCTTGCCGATGGTCACTTTCAGAATGTGTCCTTCCGTTTACTTGTGTCCTCACTCTTATCACTGAAGATTTTTGCGGTCATTCCAATGAACCCAACCACGCCCGCGACCATCAGGAAGTTGACAAGCATGCCGCCTCGGTCAAACTCCTCTGGAAGCTGGGCCGCCCTCGCCCTTCGTCTCCTCGCGTAGATGTGCTCGTTGACGTGATCATGCGTCGCTTTGTGTCTCCGGTCATCGAAATGGGGAACGTCTGCTCCATGTCGTGTCTGTCCGGGGCCAAACCCGTCAAAGCCACCATAGCTTTCCGGTCCGGCTTCGTCGCCCGGCGCGTCTCCAGCATGTGGATTGTGATGGGCGTATTCTGCTCTCTTCGCGCCATGCCTCCCATAGCCGCCACTCTTGTAGAAGCTCGGCGGCGGGCCCCTGAATGTACTCCTCCGTTTGTTTAGACCACTCGCCGGCCTTGACCCCGCGAAACTTGCGCTACTAAAGGAACCTTGCGGATGCTGGCTTGATCCTCTGCCCCAATGCGACAGCTTTGAGTGGGACATGTGCGCATCGTATTGCGCGCGCTTTTCGGGTACGGAGAGGACATGGTAGGCTTCGCTGATGGCGACGAAGCGCGTGCTTGCGTTCGGGTCGTCGGGGTTGCGGTCGGGGTGGTGCTGCTTGGAGAGGGTGTAGAATTGGCGTTTGATCTCGGAATGGGATGCAGAGTGCGGGAGCTGGAGCACTTCGTAGTGGTTCGGGAGGCTATCGGAGAGCAGGCGTGAAGAAGTGTGGAGGGATATTTGAGGGAGCAGAGGGTGGAATGGAAGGGTGGCGGTTCGCGAGCGGCATGTTTGGCATACCCAGGGCGTAGGAGCGCCGACGCGGGGGAGTGGGAGGAGGAGGATAGGAGGGCGTGGTGGCATTGTGCATCTCGCACTGCGAGGGTGCGTAGTGGTTGGAGTGGTCGTGCGGAAGGTCGTCGAGTGAATCGCTTGGCCGAGACGTCATGGTTCGCAGGGGCCGGGCCAGGGCAAGAATAAGCGATTCCGATCGCCGACGTGTGACAGGCGGCGTTTGGTGGGCGGCTTAAATTCCCATAATAAGACGCTGCAGCCTTTCGCTTTCATCGCCGCCCGCTCTCACGCCTTTTCTCTCCTCCACCATGGCCGCGAAAGCAGCGGACGGAATTTCCAACCTGAAGTGCAAGTCTCCCGCCGTTTGTCGTTTCGGGCGTGCGAGTGCGGGTGGGCAACAACTGACACCTTGCAGTGGACGAAAGCACAAGCAAGCAAACCAACGGCGCAGTAAAGAACGGCGTGAAGCCGACCGAAGATGTAGACCACGAAGACTCGGACGACGATAACGAGGCCGAGGATGGCGCGCCTGACGCCGCCGGGGAGGGCGCGGCCAAAAAGAAAAAGAAGAGAAAGCCCAGGAAGAAGAAGAAGGGCGGTGCAGGCGGTGGTGCTCCAAAAGCGCAAACAACGCCCCCTCGCGTGCCCATCCACGAGCTATTCCCCAACGACACGTACCCGGAGGGCCAGATCTGCGAGTACAGGAACGAGAATGCGTACAGGACCACAAGCGAGGAGAAGCGGTATCTGGATCGCATGAACCAGGACTTCCTGACGGATTACAGGCGCGGCGCCGAGGTGCATCGCCAGGTCAGGCAGTGGGCGCAGAAGTGGATCAAGCCTGGCATGACGCTCACGGAGATCGCCGAGGGCATTGAAGACTCGGTGCGCGCTCTGACTGGGCATCAGGGTCTGGAGGAGGGGGATGCAATCAAAGGTGGCATGGGCTTCCCGACCGGTCTCAGTATCAACCACTGCGCGGCGCACTACACGCCGAATGCGGGGAATAAGATGGTCGTGAACCAGGAGGACGTCATGAAAGTTGACTTTGGCGTCCACATCAACGGCCGCATCGTCGATAGCGCCTTTACCATGACTTTCGACCCCACCTACGACAGCCTCGTCAGTGCCTGCAAGGATGCTACGAATGCCGGTATTAGGGAGGCAGGCATTGATGTCCGCATGAGCGACATTGGTGCCGCCATCCAAGAAGTCATGGAGAGCTACGAGTGCGAGATCAAGGGCCAGACGTACCCTGTCAAATGTATCCGCAACCTGAACGGTCACAGCATTGGTCGGTATAGCATCCACGGAGGAAAGACTGTGCCCATCGTCAAGGGCGGCGACCAGACAAAGATGGAAGAGGGTGAAACCTTTGCCATTGAGACGTTTGGTAGCACGGGTAAGGGATATGTTAGGGACGATGTACGCTCTTGCACTCTGCATCCTTTTGTGAGCCTTTTTGGCTAACAGATTCAGATGGAAACATCCCATTATGCAAAACGCGAGGACGCACCCCACGTCGCCCTCCGCGTGTCTTCAGCGAAGACGCTACTGAACTCCATCACCAAGAACTTTGGCACACTGCCATTCTGCAGACGCTACCTTGACCGCCTCGGTCATGACAAGTACTTACTTGGCTTGAACAATCTCGTCACCGCCGGGATTGTGGAGGCTTATCCGCCACTGTGCGATGTTAAAGGCTCTTACACGGCACAGTCTGAACATGTGGGTGCTCATCCACATCTCTCAAGGGGTTCATATATCTAACCCACTTTAGACATTCATCCTCCGACCTACGGTCAAGGAGGTTATCAGTCGCGGTGATGACTACTAGACACAGATGAGAGACCATGGGATATGAAGATACAGGACGGCATTATGATCTCTTCCATATACAGTTTTAGTAGGGTCGCATAAAATCGAGGCATTGCCAACCTTTCAGACGCCGTGCTCTATGTTCTCTCACTTTGATACCATTGGGCCGAAAACCTACCTTCCTCATACCCATGCACTCCGCTTGTTGTTGCAGCAGGACGCGCCTTCCTACGTACCAATTTCGACAGTATGAGGCGAGATGCGACCCTTCACATCAACAATCACCTGGCCGCGTCGTTCACTGTTACGCCTATATCGTTACAGTTATACATCATTTCGAAACATGCAGCTTCTAGCCGCACTTGCCTTCGCTCGATCATACGCGATGGCATGGTCATCGGCGACCCAGGAGGCCTTCAGCTACTGGACGAGGACCGAGCCGCCTTTCTTCCCTTCGTTGTATGCACACATGCTCCTCCAATCAAACAACCTTGGAACCGTCCACACTGACCCACTACAGCTACATCTCATCCGCTATGGTCATCATACACGTCGGCGCAGAACTTACACCCTACGTCGTTCACCGAGATCTGGTCTGCCAGTGCTCGCCATACTTCAAAGCGCTTTTCCTCGGCCACTTCCGCGAGCGCACCACGCGCACGACCACGTGCCCTGACGTCGAAGACGCAGACTTTCGACGCTTCCTGGGCTGGCTGTACAATCCGAGAAGGGACGATTTGGCGTCGCGTCTGGCGCCGCATATCCGGCTATGGACCCAGCGGTTCTCCTGCGCCACATTACTCCGGCTGTATGTCTTCGCGGACGCGTACGATATTCCGCAAATCCGCGATGATATCGTCGCCCATTTTTTCGACGTCATGGCCGTCAAGCTCAGTTTACCTTCGTACGGCCTTATCAATGCGGCTTTTGCCCGCCTCCCGGCCAATTCTCCCCTCTGCCGCCTCGTAGTCGACGTTATGGTCCGCTACTTCGACGAGTCATGTGAGGGAGATGAGGACAGAGCGGAGCGCGAGGCACTGCACGAGGATTTCCTGCTCTCGATGATGATGAAGCATGCAGAGAGGAATACGCGTATTAGGGGGGATGCGTTGAGTGTGAGGTATAGGCTCTTTATACATCATTATCTGGAGGAGCAGATTGGGGAGACGGCGAAGGGATTGAGGAGTCTCACGTCAGCGGATGAGCGGGCGAGGGATAAAGTGTTATTGAGGGAGGAAGAGGATGACTTGGGGAGCGCAGTTGAGCAGCTGGATATCGGAGATTGAGAAGTGATGGGTTGATAGGATAGTACAGCTACATGAAGGCATGCGGCCTGGAATTATGCAAGAGGGCTCGCGGGGTTGGAGATAGTGAGGAGAAGTTGGGCAGGAGACAGGCATGACAAGTGGGCGCAGGCGCAACCCCTTCTGCTTACGTAATCGTTGCTGCAAGGACCTAGATTCTGCCACCGCCTTCGGCGACCGCACAGCGTCACGGCACAGGTCCGCAGTCGCCCCTACAACAACACTCAAGCAAGTCTCTCTCGAACGTGCTTTTGATATCATACTCTCTCACCCGGCATTTGCACGTGGCTCCTCGAGCTTACGCATTGCTTGAAGCCCAATCAAGGCGGGCGAGGCCTCCACAATGGCTTCGCGACTGGTGTTGTGCCTAGGCGACCTCTTCATACCTGATAGAGCTGCAGTAAGCTTGGTTCCGCCCATTCATATATCGCTAGACCTCACAAACTTACAGGATGCATAGGATATACCGACCAAGGTACGCTTCAATCCCGCATGTCTCTTGCGTAGAGTCGCAATCGCCCGCGGCGGCCCCCACGAGCGCTAACAGCCCCCGTCGTCCAGTTCAAGAAACTCCTCGCGCCCGGCAAAATAGGCCAAATTCTCTGTCTCGGTAACATAACAGACAAAGAGACCTACGAGTTCCTCCGGGGAATCGCGCCAGATCTACAAATCGTAAAAGGCGACTTCGACGTCGAAGCACCCAACCTCGCACTCTCCAAAGTCGTCACGCATGGCTCGCTGCGCATAGGCTTTACGCATGGGCACACCATCATACCTCCGGGCGATGGCGACAGCTTGCTGATTGCGGCGAGGCAAATGGACGTGGATATCCTGCTGTGGGGAGGCACGCACAAGTTCGAGGCGTATGAGATGGAGGGCAAGTTCTTTGTTAATCCGGGGAGTGCGACAGGGGCTATGACGACGGGTTGGTGGACGGAGGAGGAGGATCCTACACCCAGCTTTGTGTTGATGGACGTGAGTATCTCCCTCAGGCGTCTGGAGGAGAAGGGTGGTACCATGCGCAACGGCTAACAGCGGGATAGGTACAAGGAGATGTTCTCGTGCTGTACGTGTATCAGCTGCGGATAGACGCAAACGGCGCGGAGAACGTCGCTGTGGAGAAGGTCTCGTTTCGGAAAAACGGCGGTGGTGTATCATAGCGGGTTGCCAGATACGGATTCACGCGGGTCACAATATGCATGCTACGGAATACAGCAGTCATCCAACACACTTGTCGTTACAAAGAGGCTCCCGTAATGATTGGGCAGGATGAAGGACTCGAGCTGTTGCCTGCTGTGCCACGGTGGCTGCACATCAGGTCGGGCGGTTAGAGACAGAATCTGTGCGGCGTGCTGCCTTAATATGCTTCGTGTCTCATTCAAATATTGCTTCCCCAGATGGACCCTTGAGCAGCATATTTTGGGTTCTGGTCATCCATTCGATAACCCCGCATTTTGTCTATCGCAGGGGCGTCCGCGTCACCGACCGGTGAGGCTCTGTCATACTTTCTATTAGGTTCTCGCTCTACACCGCATACCTACCCTCCCGTCATCGAGTCCTCCTGCTCATCACCTCCCTTGCAGCTTCATGCACCTTGTCGAAAGCCCATGGCATTGCAGCGACCATGCCGAAGTTTCTATAACCTTCTATCTTCCGGCCTTGAGCGAAGTCGATATCTCCGCCGTCGAGGTCCTTGACTATGCCTCCGGCTTCCTGGAACAGGAGCTGTCCTCCGGCGTGATCCCAAACGTATGTGTACCTGTCCTTACCTTTGGGCAGTCGCACCATGACGTCTGTAGCACCGAGAGCGAGGGCAACGTACTTCATCTGTTGAGACCAGAGCAAGGTGCCTGGCCATTTGGCGCTGAGGCAATTGGCGACGTCTTGGTGCTCCGTCTGCGACAGCGACGTCTTGCCAATGGTTGTCTCGATGAAATCTAGAGCGCTCAACTCCTTACGAGCTGTCTGCTGATGCCTAGTACGCCGGGCTTCCCCAAGGCCAGATGCATGCATAGCCCGAATGTAGGTACCATCGCCCCTAACTGCAGACAGGACGACTCCGTACCCAGGCCCGTCGACCTGCTCTTCGTGGATCCTGCTCTGGCCGAGCAGGCCCCGAGTATCGAAGGCCAGGTTCGGAGCCCCTATTACCCCTACCTGCTGCACGCCGTCGACCAGCAGACACAAGCAGACCGCATACTGGTTGCCCGTCATGAACGTCGCCGTGCCATCCACCGGATCAAGAACCCATACCCGGCCTTCTGCCGTCTGCGTGCTCGTCCCGAGGTCAATGACATGGAGCATTTCATTCTTGCTTGCGGGGAGCGCTAATGCCATGTTCTCGCCCAGTCGCTGCACGTGCTGCACGTCGCTGGATCGGGATTCTCCAGCAGCGGAAAAGTCGTTTGCGCGTTGCACAAGCTGCCAGACGCGTTCAGCAAGGTCCTCATTCTTCCTCAGTTGGTCGGCGCTCTCCTCGCCAATGAACGAATCGGACGGGTACGCAGCGCGCAGGGCGGAAATAATGACAGCCTGTGCGGCGAAGTCCGCGATTGTGACGGGCGAGTCGTCGGCTTTCGTTTCGGCGGAGACATTGTTTTTGAGGGTCCTCAGCACCGACTTGGTGAGCAGAGATGCGGTGTGGATTACGCGGAGGGCGAGTGAAAGTTCTTCAGTATATGATGGGGGCATCGCGGGTGTGTTGGCGTGATGGTGGCGCGCGATCAGATTGAGCAGTCGTGGAGAATGTGGGAGAGATCTCGGTTACCGAGCGTTCTGGACCTGAGCTGGCCGGTAACCCGGGCAGTCAACAGCCACCGGCGAAGTTGCTTTTGGCTCCTGGTCTTCTTCCATTTCCACGCGGGATTCCGTGGGTTCCGAGAACATCGGACGACGGGCGGGCCGAATCGGAAGACGCTCACCAGGTCCATCAGTCGAGCTCGTCGTCAAGTGCCTAATTGGGGGTCTTGGACCGTGCGTGGTTCACGATTGATTGCGCCTGGTTACACTGCCTCACCAGCGCCAAAGTTGAGTAGATTGTTCGTTAGTACGTACCTCGAGCAATCCGCTTCGTTCTGCATGTCGTGCTCGGAAGCTTTCCATATTGCTGCGCAATATAGCGCGCGTTATGTTAGAGTGGGCTTGGACGCATGCCTCCTGCGAGATGATGCAGCCGCGGGTGCGCTCTATATTCGTCCGAGACGGGCAACGCGCTGGAGACAACAGCGAGACGCGAGGCTGGCGCTTTCAACAGTTTCAGCAGAATTGTCATGTTCGTGAACGCATGGTTCGACTGCTGCCGTGTCGCGCATCCCAGCCGCCGTTCATCCCCGTAACTAGACTGGTACTGGTGTCCGCGTCCGTTTGCGGGGAGTCAAGCCACCGGATCCCGAGCGCGCCATCGCGATCATTGGCTGCTGCCTTCAAGAGAGGAGTTGGCTTCTTGGTCGTCGTTGTGCAACGACAACGTCCCTTCACATAGCGTGCTGTGTATGCGCACCTGGCCGCGAGGGGCTCCCACCACGATAACTCAAGGGCGTCGAGATAAGCAGCATATTGCGCGTACCGTCCCCGCAATGCAATCGCCAGTCCAGCGCCGCTCGACATGCCTCTCAAATCTGGAAAAAGCAACGTGGGGGTCACGGCAGCTGGCCCGTGCCTCTCTGCGTCTGCAGCAGCGAATCGCAATCCGACTTCATCTGCGCGTCACCCCCGTGGCGTTTCTTGTCCCCAGGACGTGCAGGACCCTGCAAAGGCTCTTGCGCCAAGAGGGATGCGGAGTCGTGAACGAGCATGAATCGTCATTTCGCTTGTTGGTGCGAAAGAGGGGAACAGTGGAAAGGGAGCGCTTCGGCGATGCTGCGCAAGCCATGGTCAGCTCGCATGTCCACCGAACAGGCGTTCTGCGTGCAGTCAATATTGCTTCGCCCAGGCCAAACCCCAAGACGAGACAAGCAGGACGGCGACCGAGGTTCCAGGTCCTCACGCGGCGTCCTGAAGAGGCAGCACGGCTGGAGGCGCTGGGGGGATGCAGCGAGCCACCGAACGCCGCCATGCGCATCAATTCCTGTGGCTTTAGAGTTGAAGGTCGCGTCCCCGCTGGACTCGATCTGAAATGTGTTGGAAGATTACAATCGGCCGTCGACAGAGACGGCAGTTGCATTACGGAGCAGATGGCCCCTGGAGTGGTGTGTAGGAGGGTGGTCGCAATCTCGAGCATTGCGAATGATAGCGCCGGAGTAGAGGCGGTTTCGCGGGCGTGTCGAGGCTCTGTTGGAACCAGATAACGTCCTCTATTTGCGAACGAGCAGTTCGTCGCCATGCTGCCTTGGGCTACGACAGGTCGTTCAAGGCTAGAGCGCACGGTTACGAGGCATTTGCTCGATTCGACGACGCGCACGAGGCGGGACCCCGCGGCTTCCAAGGTTTGCACTGTAGCAAACGGGATTCCACCTGATGGGAGGCTGCTCTTTCAGGCGTAGAGTCGGATGGGCGAGGTAATAGGTGACCGGTTTGGCTCAGGTGCAGGGCTGGGACGGTAAGACGGAGTGCCCCTGCGTTCGCAGCAAGGTCATGCCGTCTTCTTTGTCACCGTCAGGCCAAGCTGAGCGACGATTGGCCTCAGGACTGGGGTAGATGGGCTACGGTGCTGCTACGGTGCTGCTACAGTACACAGCTGGCTACCTGGGTATGTTCACACCATGGTCATCCGTCAGTGAGCCGGCGCAGGGCAGGCCTGGTGACTAGCGGCGCCGCTTGCTGCTGGAGCGGGCGTGGACTTGTTCGTCATCCACGAAGGAGGCGAGCGAGGTGTCACAAGGGAAAATCTCCTGCGCCGTCTCGCGAGATCGGCTGACGCTGCCCTTCCGTTCAGCGCAGCGCAGCGCCAGCGACGTGTGCAGGGGAGGGAAAATGCGCGGCGGGCAGCGAATCGCCGGCGGGCACCTGGCCAGCAGCGCGGCGGGCCCAGGGCGGGGGCGGCGAATGGCAGGCCGCAGGGCGTTCACAGCGCGCGCAGGGCCAGTTCGCGGGCGCCGGTGCGAGCGTACGGCGGCTGCGAGAAAATTCGCTTGCGTGCTGCAGGCCAGGGCGCACTGGCCGCCGCACGGCCCCCGTGCGGAGATGCATGGCTCGGCGTGGGACTCCCCTGCTGCGCCAGCCGCGCCCGTGATAGGCTGGCCCTGGCGCGCCGTGTGCCTGAGCGCCCGCCTTTAAACTACCATCGTCGCCCGCTCCCGCCTCCGCACACTGAGAGAGCGACCAGCTGCTGGCCCTTCCGCCGCATACATCCTTCATACTTCGCCGCCGCCGCCGTATGACTCTTGTCTGAGGCCGCCCGTTGCCGCTCAAGACCACCGCAACCTCGCTCTGCACCCTCCCTCTCTCCCTCCGCCTATATACCGTGCTGTCCGCGCCCGCCAGCACCCGCCGTCCTCAGCGCTTCCCATGGCTTCCCAGATGGAGTGGTCCCACGACTTCTGCCTCTCGTGCGACCGCCAGATCGAGGAGGGTGGCACCTACTGCTCCCAGGCCTGCCGACTGGCCGACTTGGAGAAGGCCGGCGCCGCCGAGCCCCAGACGCCGTCACACCTCTCCTCCTCCGCGTCTTCGTCGACGTCGTCCACGAATGGCTTCTACCTACCGCCAGCCGTGAACTTCTCTGCATACAAGACCCCGGCGCCATCGAGGGGCTTCGACGTGCCCTCGAGCCCTTACCACTGCTACCCCACCGCCAACGGATCGTACTTTGCACCACCCGCCGCGGCTGCAACAGCATCGGGGCAGCCGCAGCAGCGGAGTCTGACGCCTTCGTCATCACGGTCGTCGCTTGCGTCTGCCGCCTCCCAGACCACGTCCGGCATCTCGGCCCAGGCCGCCACCCAGCTCAACAACTACGTGCGCTCATTCGACCAGGTGCGCGACATGAAGAAGAGGCGGTTCACGCAATATTAAGCTCGACGCCCCATCTGCCTCCCTTCCGCTTTAGCATTCCGCTGCACTGTTTCCGAGTCCAATATCACGACGCTCACGGCGTACCGCGCCGCCCGGGAAGAGGCGTTCTCTGGCGCCCTTCCTCGACTACCCATTTATCCGCATCAATCTCAGCACCATGACTGCTGGGATCCGGCGTTGTTTACGGCGTTCTTGCATCATGGCCACCGCCGCCGCGGCTACGTTTCAGCACTGTACATTTCTACGGACTCTCTTATGTTGCTAATCACTTGATCCGCATGGCGGTGTAACAAAAGCATTTTCCTTTCTCCTACGGTTTCGGATCGCGAGGGCGCACTGAATGGGTGCATCGAGCAATTAGCGTGGTATTGATCAGCAACTGTGTGTCATTGGGAGCATTTGGTGCCAGGTGTTGGGAGTCGGACGGCACGCACGGAGCCTGGAGGAATCCATGGCGATCCGGCGCTGAGTCTGCATCGACGGCAACTGTGGCCGTTTGGGTCCGCTTCTTCTCTCAATCCGACGAGGTCTGTTCTATGATGCGTCTGTTTCTCTACTCGCTACGTGCTCTAGGTAGTCACTGCCGCAGGCAATGCAAATAGAGGGAGCCGCCAGGACCATATGGCGGCAAGACGCCAGCGATGCCTTCGTCAGACTCTCTTCGTGACGTCTCTTGTCAGACCTAAAACATGTCTCACGGGCTTGCCCAAACACTACCTAGGTAGCAGTCCATCCATGCCCAGGTGGATGCCAACGGCCACACGTGACTGGCGCAGCACCTGGCACCGCGAAAACTCTTCCGCCCCCGTCCCTCGATAAGTCTAACGCAGCAAACCCACGGCGACAACCTCGGGTCCCGCAATCTCGACAGGCCCAGGCTCCATATCGGTCGTCGTGGCATCGCTTGTGGCGCCCATCAACTTCCCGTGTTGCGACACACACCTGGGCCGGGATTTGTAAGGCACAGCTTTGGCCCCCGACCGTTGCACGTTCCTTTTGCGACAGCTGGTGAAGAGTTTTCATCGAGCCTGGACGGGCATTCGACGTTGCGAAAGAGGGGGAGGCAAATTGCGAGATAGGCAGACACTTGTTGAGGGTCCAACGGCGAGTGCGCCAGCGACATGGCACCCTCCCGTATCTCTTGCCGCTGATGGGCCCTCTGCCGCAGGCCAGCCTGCATTTCCACGCTGCAGTCCCCTGGCTGTGCTCTCCACTCCGCGCTGCAACCCTCTGGCTCTCGTACAGTATTGGCTGCGCCGTGATGCTGCACGCCTCTCGCCGCGCGCGCTGGCATTGGAGAGCACGGCCTTCTTCCCCGCACCTAGGACGGGCCGACACGAATCGTCATGGGCCCGCAGCCGGGGCCATCCTCGCAAACGACGCAAGCAAGCAAAAAGCAACCGTCCCGCGCTCGCGCAAAGCGTCATGCGGCATTTATGCCCGGAGGGGTTCCTTTGGCGATCGTCGTTCCTGCTCGCTATGGCGCAGATTGCGATTATTGATGAACGGCATCCAAAACACCATCGCTTCGTATCCCCACACGGTGGCGTCTATCGTGGACGCCGAGAGTCTCACACCAACCGCCCCCAGCCTCGTCTGTGCAAGACGCCCCGCTCTGCCAGGAGTACCGTCCCTCGCCGCCAGTAGTACCGTCTCGAGCATTCCGGAAATTGGCAGTTTCCGGCTCCATAGCGACCACTTGCTCGGAATCCGACCAAGCAATCACACCACCGCGCATCATACAGTACATACGTCTGACCCTCCGATCCATTATGTCATCGATTCAAAACTCGATGCCGTGCACTTAATTCCTGTGCGACGACTGGACCGAAATCCTGCTCAAGCCTCTGACCACGTTGGCGTGATCTAGGCAGGTTTCGTACACCCCTGGCAGCTTCGCTAGCTCGGAAATCAATTTAGCACACGTTCGGGCTGATGCCGAGTCAGATCTAGCGATCGAAGGATTCGCGATATCCGCCTACGGGTCCGCTTGTGACTGCATCGAGGCTACGAAAGAAAGGCCGAAGAAGGTTTCTTGCGAAAGGGGCCTGACCAGACCCATTGACGCAGGCACTCTGACGACGGCCAGGGTGGATGTAGACAAAAATACCACCTCTCCTACAGCGGCTCTCCTCCAGACACGTCAGAGGTGCGTTGAGCCTCATTGACTTCGAATCGGCTGATGATGAGTCGAAAGGAAGCAAAAGCGCAATTTCAGACGGCCATCTGGCCTTTGCTCATTCCCCGAGAAAATCTTTACGGGCACAAATACGGTACGGCAGGAGCAATGTGTACAAACATCACCTCATGGCACGGCAGATGCTGGGTGCAGAGATCCTCCTCTTCCCGGATGTGCCCGCGGTACCCGCTTTGCGTGGGGGACTTGCACAACAGCAACATTCTTCTAATGTTTCGATTGTGTCACTGCGAGATCCCTTACCGCCTTTCTCGAGCACACCGTACGCATTCCGTGTCCCTCAACCCATGAGCCGTTCGGAATAAAGGAGAGGAAACGGTAATATCATGCAAGTCGGCATATCTGGATGTCGAACAACAATCGTACGATCTATTCGCTTAATACCAGGCACTGGGCACGAAAGCCGAACACTTTCCCATTGGGAAAGCAACGAAACTCCGTCGTATCACCGTGCACATCGCTGTTTCGAGTTCTTGTGTATCACTCTGAACCGCATATCGTCAATCGATGGCGTAGAAAGGCTGCCAGGCACACAGGGACAGGAAGACGATCACGTTTCCTTTTGGGTCGGAGTCCAATACCGATGTCGCGCTCAAGCAGGTTCAGCTCCCTGCGTCGTCATGGACATCAGGAATCGGCAAACCGGTCTTGTCCTCGTCGGGCCAGTAAAAGAGTTCTGCAGTACACCACAACCTTCCATCCCACTCGTTCCCATTGTCCAACACGGCGGGCTACCAGCTTGGTCGTCTACCCGCTATCCCCTTGGTTCCTTGATGCAACGGCATGACTGAACGCCACAGTATCGTCTAAAGATACCTCTGGGACTTCATAACCGGTCCATTGTGCATCTGACCTTGCAGCCACAGCGTCGTCACGCGCGTCTGGACGTCGGACTAGCCGATGTCATTGGATCAGTATGAGCTCCTTCTGGAACATCTCCACACGGGAAGCGAACGCCACATCCCCTAACGGAGCCCTCCTAAAAATGCGAATCTGTCTCAAGCGCATCAGTCATCGTAAGCTCGCTCGACTTGATAATCAATTGCTGGGTCTTCTCAATGACACCAAGTTCTCGTAGATGCCCAACGCAAGATTGCCTGGAATTGCCTCTAACTTCTCTACCATCAGCGGAGCGTATCCGTAGAAGAGTTCAGAATTTTGGATTTGATTTTAATACTACTAATCTGCCCACGTCCACATCCACATCCCGCAGCATCTGGGTGAATACGAGAGACCTGAAACATTGAACATACTTTCCTTCCTTGCTTGTCTGGCTCAGCCCAACCTCTCCAATCGCAATAAAGGAATGAATTGTGCCGGGCATGCGCCCTGGACGAAAGATTGGAGACTCCCAGAAAGAAAGAACAAGCAAGATTCTCTCCAAGCTGAACACCAGTGCTAAGCCCAATACCAGATATATTCCATCCAACTCCACTGTGAGAACAAAAGCCAAAATCAAGAAATTGACTATCAAGGTAGACAAGAAAACTCCAATCTCCAAGCAGTGCCGCTAGTCGAAGAGTTAGATGGGGACGGTGAAAAGGGTCCCGTCCTTTTCGAAGAGGGTACCCAACATGTCGTTTCCAACATATAGGGCCTATCCAAGTGGAGGCTCTAGTTGTTCCGACGAACCGACGACTCAACTTCTATCACGGGTCGTCTCCTCACGCCGCTTCCTCCACCTTCGGAGCTGCAGCTGCAGCAGCGGCTGCCAGCATCTTCTTCCTCTGCTTCTCAGCCCACTCCCTACTCGCTATTCTTCCGCGCTCCGCCGCTTCCGCTCGTGCTCGCTTAGCCGCCTCTTCTTTTTCCCGTCTTTCCCGCTCACGCGCCTCCTTTTCCAGCTTGTCCCTATTAAACACCTCCTTGCCCTTCAGCTTCAGTGCCGCAGCATCTGCAGGGGTAACCGTAGACTTCGCCACTGGGCCAGCATTCAATATAGCGCTATGTCGGTGCGAGGAGTTGGCGGAAGACGTGGACATGGTACGGGAGAGGACCATGCTGCCGCGCTTACCAGCGTTGATAGAGCTAGTGCGCTGCGGTGGCGGCGGGATGGTCACGCCGTTGACGTTCTCCTTCGTCATCAAACTTTCGCGCGCTTTGCTAGCACATGTCTGTCGGACGGGTACAGGAGCTGGTTTTCGGGCGGGCGCTGGACGGGCTTTGAACGCTGCTTTCTTGGCAGCTTCTGCAGCTTCCTCCTCGCGCTTCAGACGCTCTTCTTTCTGCGCTTTTAGCTTCGCGGCTATAGCCTCGCCTGGGAGCTGGAAATTGGGAACAGTCGGAACCTTGGTTGACTTCGGCGGCGGTTGCAGAACGATTTGAGGTGGAGCACGTTCCTCGCCCTCTGCGTCCCGTTTTAGCCTCTCTTCTTTCTGCGCTTTCAACTTGGCGGCGACGGCCTCGCCAGGAAGCTGGAAATTAGGATTTGTGGGGCCCTTGGTTGACTTCGGGGGAGGCGGCATGCTGATGGGTCGCTGCTTGACCGGCCTTGCTTCGGCTTCCCGCTTCAAACGCTCCTCCTTTTGCGCCTTGAGTTTGGCAGCTATAGCTTCACCCGGGAGCTGGAACGATGGCTTCGTGGGTGCTTTCGTAGACTTGGGCGGCGGTGGAGGCGTGGGAAAGGACATGCTGATAGGTCGCCGTTTGGACGCAAGGTAGTCTGAGACTTCTCCCGACCCTTTCCGAGCTTCCTTGGATGAAGCAGTACGCACACTAGATGATCGCGACACTGCTGGTCTCGTTGTGGGCTTCAGGGACTTGGGCGCCGTGGTCGGATTCCTAGAGACCCTGGATGCAAGCGGTGATTTCCTCATCTTTCCTTGGGCATTCGACATTACGGTCCTCGGGAACTCCGCTTTCTTAGGGGACTTTTCATCGGCCGACTGGTCGAATATGGGAATAGCTTTTCCAACATTCTCAAGAGCCTCTTCCAGCGCATCGATGGCCTCAATCGATTCCTCGAGACGCATCGGAGACTTCGCTGGTGACTTAGAAGGACTTCGCGATGGCGCGCGGCTACCTTGACGACTTGTTACCGGCGTTGCCTCCTCCTCACATGTCTTTTCTGAAGTTAGCGTCTTCGGTTCTGGCTCAGACGTTATTTCGACAGAGGGTGCGCCGACCTCGGGCTTTTGCGCTTCGATGTCCGGAGTTGCTTCAGCCTTTTGAGCTTCGATCCCTTCATCGCCCCGCGGTGCGATAGTCTCAGGCTCTTGTGGCTCGGCGGCTTCTTCCTCGGTTTCTGCAACTGGTTCCGCATGCGATTCGGCAAGTGGCTCCTCTTGCGCTCCGGCGGTTGTGTCCTCGACGCTTTCTTCTACGGCTGGCTCAGGGCGTGGGGGAGTGCGGGCGCGCTGCGATTTTGACAATTCCTCGTCCTGTTTGGCCAATTGGCGGCGTGTCATGCGGACAGCCTTTGAAGGCGGGCTCACAGGTCGTTGGTCGCTCACTGGGCGTTGGGCAATATCTGCGCGCACCTAATTAGCTGGCACGTCTTATTAAAGCGTGTTGCAGCACGCTGTCGGGGACGCACCGTCCGTGGGCTTCCTCGCCAGCTCATCAACAGCTGCATCGCTCGCGGGGCTCCCTGCAGCTTGTCGCTCGTTTTCTAGAACTTGGACCGCATCCACGTCGTCTTCAGCGGGCTTCCCTTTCTTCGCCTTGGCGCTTTTCTTTGCGCCGCCTCTGCCCTTGGTCTTTTTTGCGGGCATTTTCTGGGGTTGGGCTTCTTCTGGGTCGGCAGGCTCGATGGCAGCGTTGGCGGAGACCTCGCCCAATGGAACGCGCTCCTTGGGGTCGGTATGGGGATTTGACGCGTCGGCTGTCTCGATGTGCTGGGTGGCTTCGGCGCGCAAGGCTGCACGTGTAAGGCGCATTGTCGCGATGCAAGATATCCTACGAAAAGAGTACTCTCGGGTAACGGAAGCGCGATGGCAATGCTGCGATAGAAGGCATGGGCGAGGTGGGCACAGCGTGGACACTCGGTCGTGTTGATGTTGTGGTGCGCCGGGGTCCCATAACAACGGGCCTGGTCTGTGCTCGCTTCGTTTCGGCGCAGTCACGTGGCCTTGTCAGCCACGTGTTCTTCCTGATCACGTGGTCTTGATAGTCACGTGGTCTCTGCTTCTCCCCCCACAGCTCGTGCGACGGCATTGGAGTAGTCCGACAGCTAGTTGCGGAAAAATTCAACGGTTAGAAAAGTACTCGTAGAAGGGTCCAAGCGACTCGTCCGGCACTATCCAGACCGCCCCCCGGCCCTGATCGTAGTACTTCTTGCTAGCATTCTGACCTGTGTACACCTCGTCCACCCGCGTCTCGTAAACGCGCGTCGCTGAAAGCCCAATAATCGCCTCTCCTCCGCACGGCTCCGACCACCGGCACGCTGGCTGCCCCGCGCCGCCTGTTTGCGGCCTTCAATTGCCGCTACTACCCCTCCTCTTTCGTCACCGTGGCTCCACGCGCGAATTCCCGCCTCAACCTCATCGCGCGCCATTTAGACGCAAAACCTTTTCTAGAGCTGAACACGCCTTTCTCTACCGAACGCAGCGCACAGCTGGAAGACGACGAGGGCAAGAGCGCCGCATCGAAACAGAAACCACAGCCAACCAAATCGATTGCGCCCGACGCACCCCAGAAAATGTCAAGCCAACCTCCGCACCCCGCCCTGCTCATCCCCGGCCCAATTGAGTTTGACGATGCGGTCCTGCAGGCTATGAGCCACTACAGGTACGCCCAGCCCCTGAGTGCGATCGAGCGATGAGCGTCAGTACTAAACCTGTGCAGTGAATCGCACGTCGGCCAACCGTTCGTCAACACCTTCGGCGAAGTCCTGTCCAACCTGCGCAAGCTCTTCCAGACGACGGATCCCGCCTCGCAGCCCTTCGTCATCTCCGGCTCCGGCACGCTCGGCTGGGACCAGGTCGCCGCGAACCTCGTCGAACCTGGCGACGAAGCACTCGTCTTACACACCGGATACTTCGCAGATTCATTCGCCGACTGCTTCGAGACATACGGCGTCAAGGCTACCCAGCTCAAGGCGGAAATTGGCGACCGGCCGCAGCTCGACGAGGTAGAGAAGGCGCTGACAGAGAAGCAGTACAAGATTCTGACCGTCACCCATGTGGATACAAGCACGGGTGTGCTAAGCGAGATCAAGGCGCTCAGCGAGCTTGTGCACAGTGTCAGCCCGGGGACGCTGGTCGTTGTGGATGGTGTATGCAGTGTGGGAGGTGAAGAGATTCGGTTCGACGACTGGAAACTCGACGTCGTACTCACGGCATCGCAGAAAGCGATCGGCTGCCCAGCTGGTCTAAGCATCCTCATGGTGTCCGGCCGTGCGATTGAGAGGTTTCAGGCGAGGAAGACGAGGCCTACTTCCTACTTTGGCTCGTGGAAGAACTGGTTACCCAGTACGTCCCGTTACTAGTCACCAGCTAAACTCTACTAATCATCCTAGTCATGCAAAATTACGAAGCGAAGAAAGCGTCCTACTTCGCGACCCCCTCCCCGCAGCTCATCCACGCTCTCGACACTTCCCTGAAGCAGATCCTCTCACGGACTCTTGACCAGCGCTTTGCCGAGCACAGGGAGGCATCTCGGCGAATCAAGAAGGCAATCGCAGACCTTGGCCTCAAGCAGCTCGCCACGAAACCTGAGAACCAGGCCAACACCATGACGGCAATCTACCTACCCGAAGGTATTACCCCGCCTGACGTCCTCCCTAGCTTGATGAAGAAGGGTATCATCTTCGCCGGCGGCCTGCACAAGCAGATTGCGTCCAGGTACATTCGCTTTGGCCACATGGGCGTCAGCGTTACGGATTCGAACAGGACCGATATCACCAAGGCTATTGCCTCACTGAAGGAGTCGCTCGTCGAGGTTGGGTACAAGGCGTAGATGGAAAGATACACGAAAGGAATGTACATTAGGTGCATGGGACAGGCCAAGGCTTCTGTGAAAAGGCCGGCTCGCATTTGATAGGACGGTGCATAGACAAAATATAGAGATGGGATATGAACCGTTCTCGTAGAACACACAACCACAGCCTCGTAATGTTCCAAACCTGCAAGACAAATATAGAGCCCCAACAGAGATAGCAGCTTAAATGCTATTCGACAACCAGTGTGGGAATGATCTAGAAAGTATAAAAGAAAAAGTAAGAGCCTGCTAAGGGGCAGTTCTTCACTTAAGTGTGACCGTGCGGTTTTTGTGACTCACGCATACCCAATTCAAGTTGTTTGTTAAGCTGTTTTGGTAGGAGCAAGATCACGCTGGCCATATGAACAAGGCTTCGCGTGGCTGAGCTATAAGAGGACGATACAGGAGTGGTTGATGAATGAGGAGGATGATAGGCGCGGTCCTTTTCCCGATGCGGAGATTGCGAAGTGGAGACGGTGAAAGTGTAAGGGGAATTACAAGATCAGAGGAGCGTAGGACAAGCGATGCTGGCTGGCGGACCGCGGCTCCACGACGGAACTCGGGTCTAAACACGACATGCGCGGATCGTTGTCACTACTTGGTTCTCGCCTTGGTTCTCGCGCTTCAGAAGTAGCCCCTAGGCCAGTATATGCATTTTGCAAAATGTAGAGAACGGACTCCAAGTAATCGATAAGTAGGTTTGAATCAGACACTTCTATTCAGTATCGTGTCTTTTCGCCTCTGTTTCGCAACCCTATCACATTCTTCCCCGTTCGCATTGCCTGGTTTTCTTATTGGAGCACGCCAGCTTGTGAAGACACCGAGCGACGTTTGCAGCTCTCTCTAGGTGACACAAATACGCGTCGCTCAGAAGTTCTTCAGATCACCGCGTCACCTCTTCAAGTGAATGCGCAACCACTCTCGTCACTCCAGGTGCAATTCACCTTCGCCTTCCTCAGCAAACGGGTAGTACTTCTGCGTTTCGGTCCACAACGTCTCCTCATCCATCTGAGTGGCATCTAGGCCCGCTACAATATCTCTATTATCGGTGTCAGTATTACTTATCATTGACCCGTCTGGAAGACTTACTTGTCCTCAGCCAGCACCTCAAAGCCGGGGATACAATCGATAAGTGCGTAAATAACATAGCTTCCCACAAACGACCAAAGGAACCCCACAAGCGCCTCGACGATCTGGATGCCAAGTTGGCGCGCGTTGCCGTCGAACAAGACACCGCCGGCGATCTCAGTCACGCCATCATAGCCTGCGACCTCCTTCTTCGCAAAGCAGCCTGTTGCGATTGTAGCTAGGATGCCCCCGACGCAGTGCGTGGCAAACGTATCGCCGTTATCGACCCATCGCCACTTCCTTGCTAAGTCTGTGAACTTGATTCTAAGAGCTTGCCGGCATACTAGCGCACCGAGTATGCCGAAGAAGAACGCGGTGGGGGTATCGATGAAGCCAGCGGCTGGCGTGATCATGACGAGTCCTGAAATAGCACCCATGAAGCACGAATCCAGACTCCATCGCCCAGTCTCTACATATGTGTACAACATCCAGGTCAGAGCGCCACTGGCTGCGCAAAGATTGGTAACGCAGAGTGCCATAACGGACTTAAAGTTAAAAGCGAGCGTTGTGCCAGCGTCGAAGGCGAGCCAAGCACCCCAGATGCTAATCATCGCCAGAAGCTGGCATAAGGAGTTCACCGGACGGTGGATGACCAGATGCGATGGAGTTCGTGTAGCGGATTTCCGGGAGCGGAAGAGCGGGTAGGATAGGTAAACAGACATGGCTGTTGCGGTGGCTCCCGAGCATATGTGCACAGGAGTGCCGCCGGCGAAGTCAAGCACGCCGAAGTCTTCGAGCCAGCCACCGCCCCAGACCATGTGCGCGAGGGGATTGTAGATGAAGGTTGACCAGAGCTATCACGCTTTATCAGCACTTAAACTGTGGTCAAAGGAGGGGACATACGAAGATGAACGGCACAAGTGGAAGAAGTCTTCCCCTCTCACAAGCTCCACCCACCGCAATGGCACAGACCGTAGCCTGGAAGACGAGTTGGAAGAAACTGAATAGCACAGCCGGGATAGTGCCGATAGGTTCCGAGAGCACGCCTCTATGGAACGCGTAGGTGAAATCACCGATTACATAACCACCTTCGCTGTATGTCAAGCTGTAGCCAATGATGAACCATTGGATAGAGCAGACGGTGACGGTGAGGACGGAGGGCATGACGGCTGCGAGGGCATTGGAGCGGGTGCAGTATCCAGAGTAGGCGATGCCGACAGCAGGTATGATACCCCAGCCTTGTTAATATTAAGCAAGGTGTCACTTGGCTATTGAAGGAAATTTGAGACTTGAAAGGGATCTTCGACGTACAAAACACAGAGCATACTAGGACGAAGAGCGTGTCGGTTCGATCGCAAGCCTCCCAGGCTTCAAGCACATCGTCAGGGAGAACCATGGCGACAGCTGTATGGGCTTAGAATCTCGAATCGGAGGAACGTTCTCAAAACACAGTCAATCGGTGCGCCAGAGAGATGAGATGGGGTCGGAACAGAGACGGCGGGAGGCAGAGGCTCAGGTACAAAGCTGCCAGCTTCCGCGTCCCGCAACCGCGGCTTTGGCCCTGTTCCGGGAGCGCCGAGAATATTGGCGTCTGATATGCATCTTGGTACCAACTGGAGTTGGCAACTATTTGCCGGACGGGACGAAGGGGTGGGCTGAAGGTGCAGATTAGTGGCTGATAAGATAAGAGTTTCTTGATACGTCGACGGGCGTAGAGGAGCCTCGTGTGCTCACTCAGGCTGGCTGGCTTGCAAGGAGAATGGATCGCCATATGGAGGGTAAAGCGTACAGTTGCGGGATATGGCATGAAGCTAGCGGTTGATGTTAAAAAAAAGAGGAACATTGATGGGTTGCAGACGGGAGTCGGGTGTTCGGCTATTCTTGCCCTATCGGTGCAGCTGGTACCGAATAGCTTAGACCCTGACCCTAATATCTCTCTCGCCCAGGCGATGCGGAACTGCAAAATATCCGACCCGACTCACCACCATGTCCGAAAGCGATGACAACGATGTGTTTGGCATCAGCCAAGACCTCGTCCCGCCCGCGGTCATCAAGTCCGCTGGTGTCTCCGAGGTAGACTTCGACGGCCTGTTGTCTCCACCTCTCAAGCTCCAAGAAGACCTAAAGAACGGCTGTGGCGGACAACTGTGGCCGGCGGGTATCGTGCTAAGCAAGTATATGCTGAGGAAGCACAGAGCTGATCTTTCAGGGAAGGAGATGTAGCTATGAGTCCGCAATGGTGGTATCTTTGAGGTGAGGCTAACCTGAGTCATAGTGTCGAGCTCGGAGCCGGAGGAGGATTGGTTGGGTACGCTTTCTTGTTATTCTCCTTTCAATGGCGCCCTTTTATTTGCTCTACTTCTGACGTTGTCTCTTTCAAGCCTCGCGGTAGCGTTGGGCTGCAAAACGACCACAACACTCCACATCACGGACCAAGAACCTATGTTCGGACTCATGAAGCAGAACATTGCTCTCAACAACCTTGACTCAAATGTCGCCGCCTCAATATATGACTGGGGAACACCAACTCCACCAGAACTCCCCAGACAACCGGACGTAATCCTGGCCGCCGACTGCGTCTACTTCGAGCCCGCATTCCCGCTCCTCCTCCAGACGTTGAAAGATCTGATCGGCGAGAACACAGTATGCTATTTCTGCTTCAAGAAGAGGAGAAGGGCGGATTTGCAGTTTCTGAAGGCTGCGAGGAAGACATTCGATGTGAAGGAGGTGGATGATGATGCAGATAAGGAGGTGTACTCGAGAGAGAACCTCTTCTTGTAAGTTTCGTGATCATCTCAATGGTATGTGGATTATTTCTGATGATTGCGTAGGTATCGATTAACGAAGAAGCCTGGAGAGAGGCGTTAGACCAATGGAAAACTCATGCCACAGTCAGTGATAGGTGCCCCGGCTTTTGGTGACAAACTCAGGTACTGAACTTGAGTAATTCTTTCATGTCTCTCGTCGCATAACTCGCCATCTGTACCCTCTATGTGAATTTCAACTGTGTTCGCTTCTTTCCTTGTTCGCTGTCTTCCATCCAAGAGACCATTCGATCTTCAACAACACCTTGCGGTATTTTAGTTCAGGTACGACAACCGGAACACGAAGGCCGCTCTAAGGGTCTAGAGGCTTCCCTAGCCAAGGCCAATGAACGACTTCTGCAGAGTGATCAACCTCCATTCATCTGGAGCGCGCGGTAGACGAATCTGCCCGCTTTCAAACTGGTGTGGGTCCGTGCATTCACTGGCGCTTATATGCACGAGGTGGTACTTCACCATGTTCATGAGGAGTCGTGTTTCAAAACGCGCCGCAAACTCCCAGATGATACACATATGCGAGTGTGGTGACAGGGGCTTTGTGTTTCGCGACTACAGGTTCGTAAAGGAGTGTAGGGTCCGTAGGCTCCAGCGGCGTAGTCGTTGGAGATATAAATGTGTTGGTGTACGAACCACACGACTATACGGCGAAACCACCTTTTTTTTTCCTTCCCGCAAACACCCTTTCGCCCCCCCCCCCCTAGCGCACAAACGCGAGGTCGAAAGAATGCAAGACGAACACACCACCAAGGTAGCGACCGCTGTGAAGAGAGAGCGTGAGAAGTGGAGAGGCGAGATCAAAAAAGACGCAAGCGGAGCGGTCTCAGTCAGCGGCACGTCTTTATGAGATTACTATCGCACTTGAGGTCGAAGCAGAGTCGCATCAGAAGGCAAGAGTAGAGCGCAACAAATTAGAAAGCGAACTTGAGAAGGTCAGAGCTCAGTATTCTGTAGCTGTGGACGCTTACCGCACATTGGAGATGGCTTTGTTAGCGAGAAGAGTGAGCATCAAAGGATCGACACCTTAGGGAAGGCGATAGGCGCAGGACTGCCTCCACCAGAGAGTCCGCCCCAAACACCGCCAACCGATTTAGCGCCGCCTCCATGCTTCACCTGTATGACTCGCAAGAAGCTAGTGCCGATTTCTCGAAAGCCAAATCCGCTTGTGCGCGGTCAGGTTGACAAGCTGCGGGACGAGAACTTTAGTCTCCAGTCCCAGCTAGACAGGATTCGAGGCGGGCAAAGGAAGCGGATTCGAGGCGCGATACACTTCAGACCGAGGTCGACGAATTGAAGAGCCACGTCTCCACGCTTAAGGCGGGCATCTTCCACCCAGATGACGGGAGAGGAGCCCAGACAAAAACTAAACCTCAGAAGCTTGCGCATCTGTGGCTGCCTCCTCCGTAAATGCAAGCCCACTATCTCCACGCTGTAAACGCCGCACTGCAGGAGGAAGTCGGGCTGCTCCAGGCGCGGCTTAAGTTCGCGGAAACGGAGAAGGGCAAACTTAAAGGTGTAGCGAAGTCCGCAGCAGCTCGGGCAGGGTTGCTCCTATGCTCCGAGGCTAGATTGAAGGGAGAAGGGACGGCATTGCGGGCGGAAGTGGAGGCGTATCGTGACGGAATATCGAAGGCATTCGGGGTGTTTCAAGGGCTGTCATTCGGCAACATCACGGTCGGAGCAAAGCCAGGGCCGAAGGGGGCTCCTTGATTGGATGCGCTGGGACGGGTATAGTAGAAAGGACGACTGGAGTTTTCAAGGTAGTGTGCGGCTGGGGTGAACGATTCACTGTTCCTGAGACTAGCGTCTCGGCAACGCGTGGCTTCGGATCGGCCAATCAACGCGCCATTCTCGGCCCACACTGCGCCGATCTCTTGCCAAGATATCAGGGTCCCGTTTAAGTACACCGCATCTTTCCCTTCTTCATCCCCACGACCCGCTCCTACCGCAACCAAGATGCGGTCCTCAGTCACTACCGCCACTGCGCCGCCCAGGAAGCCCGCGAGACGGGGCTTGACCATTCGGGCAGAAGAGGGCGCGGGCGCGGGCGCGGGGCCTGAGGCGGCGAACGACTACGATCGCTTTTTCTGGACCTACACGGAGGAACCGCACCGGACGCGCCGGCAGGCTATCATAAAGACACATCCAGAGGTGCTGCAGGTCCACGTCGAATGAGCATCGGAATTGACTAACCGCCTCTAGGTAACGAAGCTCTGCGGTCCCGAACCCCTCACCAAATATGTCGTCGCTTCCGTCGTAGCCCTCCAGATCCTCTGTGCATATCTGCTTCGCGATGCCCCCATATTATCGTGGCCATTCTTCCTCACCGCATACGTCGTCGGCGCGACGGCGAATCAGAATCTGTTCCTTGCGATTCACGAAATATCGCATAATCTAGCTTTCCGAAGTCCGCTGGCGAATAGGGTGTTCGCTGTGTTTGCAAACCTACCAATTGGCATACCATATAGCGCGTCATTCAGGGTATCCCGTCTCTCATCCTCGGAGCCAGGAGGCAGGCTAACGTGTGAACAGCCCTACCACCTTACTCACCACAAGTCGCTCGGCGTAAACGGCCTCGACACCGACCTACCCACGGCCTTCGAAGCCCTCTTCCTCGACTCCGTCGCCGGCAAGGCCTTCTTCTGCACTTTCCAGATTCTCTTCTACGCCCTCCGCCCCATGTTCATCTACCAGCTACCCCTTACGAGGATCCACCTCTTCAACGTCGTCGTACAACTAGCGTTCGATTACGCCCTGGTACAGTTCATGGGCGGGAAAGCGCTCGCATACATGATCATGAGCAGCTTTCTAGCTGGATCACTGCATCCATGCGCCGGCCACTTCATCGCCGAGCACTACGTCTTCGAGAAGCCGCATAAAGACGCTTTGAACCCCGCGAATAAGATCCCGATTCCCGAGACGTACTCGTACTACGGGCCACTCAACTTCTTGACGTACAATGTTGGTCTGCATAACGAGCATCACGATTTCCCCGCCATTCCGTGGACCCGTCTGCCGACCCTCAATCGTATCGCACACGAGTTTTACGATGACTTGCCGCGCCACAGGAGCTGGATAAACGTTATGTGGCAGTTCATTTGGGACAAAGACGTTAGTCTCTGGTGTCGTGTGAAAAGAGAAGAAGGTGGAAGACGGGTTGGTGGAGGTAGTGGCTGGAATGAGGAGGAGCTTGGAGCGAATGAGAAGAAAGGCCCCATTCCGGGCGTACTGTAGACATTTGGCATATACAAAAGCATTCCCGGCGTTTAGGTGTGTTGATCGGCACAGTAATGCATGCATCGATTTGGCAAAGGACTCGAGCCCCTGTGACGGAACTGAGTTTGCGTGAGAAATACGTCTAATGTAATCCAGTCATCAAAACTATGTACAGAGCCCTTGCCATGGGATTCGCCGACGTAATTGCAACGTTCTGATTTCATAGACTAAAGCTCTCGAGGTTAGCATCATCTCACAGGCTGGAACATTGGACACGTCCAAAGCGACAATAACTCCAGTAGATTCGCTCCACAAAGCACTTGGATTCGGCCTTAGGGACTCTCTTTTCAGCCTAGCTGTCGGCATGGGGAACATCTATTGCTGAGAAATTCTGCCCATTAGTTTCAGGCACCGGGGAAATCTTCTTTTCAAGGGATTGTTAGTCACCCTCACGCAGTGGTGGCTCTCTCAGGAAAGGACTCCGCCCCTAGGTATGATTACAAAGTATTGTACAACGCGTTATTAGACAGTGTTGATTCTTCTATGAACAAAGGAACAAGGTCAGGGCCCACCCATGCGCCGTAATGATCGTCAATTAGCATTTAGATTCTCGCTCGATCTTGGCCACAGGCTCTGTATGTCCGGCAGGCTTCCACCTGATCGTTGGCACAACTAAGTAAATATCACCAGGAGATGCTCGGGTAATGGGTCCAGAGTGATGCCTCGATTCGGTGGGCTCGCTGAGAACGCGTCGCCGTATTACGCCTGATGGTCCGCGACCGGGTAACCATGGAGCTCCTGAAACGCGCCATGCTCTTTCTTATTGCGAAAAAGAAAGCCAAACGTTAACACTGATCCGGCCTTGGCGAGCAACGGCCGATCGTCCGACTGTTCTTCGCCTTCGATTTCGGTCCTCCCATCCCGCGCCAAGTAGATGTGGTAGTCCTTGGGAAGATAGCGGCCCGGACTCCATACGTTCCACAGGAGAGAATTGACGAGCATAAGGGTCGCCTCAAAAACATAGAAGAACCACTCATACCGCAAAATGGGGCTCAGTGCCTTCAGAGCTTCGAGGTCATCGATGTCCACCGTTGTATTGCCCAAGTGTTCCACCAGGCGGTAGATGCAGCGTATCAGGATCAACGACATGCTCATATAAAGCGTGATCAGGGGAGTCGAGACAGCCTTCGTATGAATGTTGGCTTTTGCGCACCGCCGGTGGAAGAGCGCCGCCAAGAGGACGAAGATGACGATAACGACGAGTTGGATCGCGAGGGCGGCTATTATGAGGTTCCTTCCTAGAGTTTGCTGACTCTGCGACGACGTTGGTTTAGCGGCTAAGGCTACCCCTAAAGCGTTCAAGGCCTCGACAAGTGCCATGAGAGCACCGAAAATGGAAAGAACTCTGCCGGGAGGGAGAGGTGCCATATAGGGGACGTAGTAGAATATGCGGCCGAGGACGTGGTAGTTGGCGAGTTCGAGAAGTGGACTACGGGTGAGTGAGTTAGCGCTCAAAGTCATGGGCGTAATTGAAGGTGTCCCTTACGGGCATATGTATATGAAGACCTGGCTGACGACGTAGATGAGTAGGTTCTGGTTGCTGTACAGGTAGTTGAAGGCTCCGTATTCACGCAAAGCATAGCCGGCAGTGAATACCACTGCACAAAAAGGATGTAGTCCGATCAGCTTGAAGCTTTTGTAGTGACTGGCCGTGAGTGTTAGGGGACTACCTCTGGTGTGACAAGAACGATACCGTACTTACTGACATTGCGCAATATGGCCAACAGCTGAAAGAGCAAACGCAACCGTGAAGAAGACTGGTGCTACCTTGTTAGGAGCGTAGACGTAAAGGCTTCCTAGAACTAAGGCAGGTCAGGAGAAGTGCTGTGAGTCGGAGTTTCTGAGAGGCCTACTGGGCTGTCCGTCTTCCATCTTAGGGAGATTTCGAAACTACCAGGCGAAGAGTGGCGGAAGAAAAACCAAGGGAGGAGGATAGAATGGAAAATGGTGGGATCCATGGTCCCTCCGTGGAATAAAATAGAGTATGCTAGACCCCTGGGTGTATGAAGGCTTTGGCAGTAGTTCGCAAGCACTTCCCTTTATAAATGTCACGACCTAATCCTGTGTTTCTCAATCCCATTAACATCCAATAGAAGACTAACTGAACAGTGCTGCGGACACGTGTACGCGTATCTAAGTTTTGCCCAGCTGCAGTCCAGGAACCTTTCGTCTCGTGTCTGCTTAGCTAATACGCGTGTTCGGCTTTATGATCCATCTCAAAGCCGTCCAGCCTTGGACACTACCCAACCCCACCCAGGGGCCCGGATGACAATACGTATCTGAAAGCCTTTCTCCTGCATGTACCCGACGATGATGCAACAGAACGGCAGCGCGCTCTTCTCCCGGTAACACGCGTATTCGGCTACGTCCACAATCCAACCACCAGTGACGTCCACTTTTGCCGCTCCAATTCTAGCAACATGCTTCGTCGCAGCCACAAGAAATCACGGGCAGGTTGCTTGGAATGGTGAGTCTCAAAGCACTGGCTTGAGCCTACCCAGACCCGGACACTGTTGACTCAGATAGTTAGCAAGCGACGGCACGTCAAGGTACAGCTCTCTGCTGGCACACCAGCTCTCATGGCTAACCTCGGGGTGTTCCAAACTACCAGTGCGATGAAATTCGCCCAGTATGCCGCTTATGCACTATGTCCGGGCGGGAATGCAACTATGCCTCCCACGCAGGATCCGAGAACGTCTCGACATTGGATACATTTCCCTATGAACAGTCAATAAGCCCAGGCGACAACCATAACCAGGGTAATGTCAGCATACACGCTGCTAGCCCATATACTGATGCCTCTCCTTCCAATTCCGCCTTACCGGAACTTCCAAATATCAGCGACCACCAAAATGTGGCCCTTCACGAGGCCATCAATCTCAGTCACATGGAGCTTCTCATACACCTGATTAACGACAAGGAGATTTTCAACCTCGGCCTCGGCGATACCCATCTCTCTAGCATCTCTTTCGGCCTCAAATTAAGCCTCGAATTTCCATATCTGTTGCATCAGTCTCTTGCCTTCTCCGCCCGTCGCCTGGCGTTCCTCCACCCAGAGCGAGCCGCCTTCTATCTCCACGAAGCTGTCTCCTTGCAAACCCGCGCTGTCTCGCTCTTTAACGCCGCCTTTACCGAGGTCAACCGGTCTAATTGCGTCGCAATACTTCTCTTTTCGGCGGTCCTGGGACATCACCTCCTCGCCGACACGCTCGCGAAGCGGGACCTGGGCGAGCTAGAGGCATTCATGAGCTACTACATGCAGTGCCTGGAGATGCACAGGGGCATCTACACTATCGCCACCACTGCCTGGCCGCTGCTAATGGAGTCGGAGCTCGAGCCGATCCTGTCCTTGAGCTCAAACTTCCACTCGCGAGTGCCGAGAGGCAACGATTGCCAGCGGATTGGCGAGCTGGTGGACGGCGCGGATGGTCTGGATGAGGAAGGTAAGGAGGCATGTCGGATGGCGATTCAGTATCTGCAGGTAGGTTTCGACGCAATGTTCGCGCAGGAGGAGCACGGTAAACGATACAATATGATCTTCTCCTGGGCACTGCTGGTGCCGCCAGAATTCACAAGGCTGTTGGCAGCTAGACGACCCGAAGCGTTGGCTGTGCTGGGATACTATGCGTTGTTGCTGCATTATGGGAGGAACATGTGGCAGGTTAGGGACTCCGGGACGTATATATTGGGTATCGTTGTGGACTATCTCGGCCCAGAGTGGCATCATTGGCTTGAATCTCCGCGGGAAAGAGTAGCTCAAGATCTGGAATGAGTACTTTCGTCCTGTTTCCCTGGCTTCTTTCCCTGGCTCCTAATGGCACATGAAGCTGGCTGCTGTCCGTGCCGACTGAGTCCGGAAGCGCAGGTGCAAGAAAACTGTCGGCCACGTCTGGTCATAAAAAGCACTATCATTCTTTTACCCCAGCTTATCCCCTACCTTTACCTAGGAAGTCCCCCTTCCTCGCTTATAGCCACTATCGGCGCGTCCGCAAGCACCTCCACACCCTCCACTCGGCTCGATGGACGAAGCGCTGCACCCTACATACAGCATACTCAAGCCCACCGAAGGCACACAGGCCCGTCAAGACACATCCATGCGGCGAAACGCCCAGAAAGTGCGACCTCGTATGTTTTAAGTGCTCAGGTAAACACCGCTAATCGAAGACCTCTATGCTGCAACGGCAGGGATTAGTTAGTGAATACTGGAGCTCAGGACAGCAATGAAACTTAGGCAGTCCTTTAAACTCTTACCGTGCTCAGGTCCGCATCTTGAGACGTGTTGGACACCTTCCCTTCGCCTCGACAGAATGTGCATGCGTTCCTCTGCCAGATTCGTAAAGAAAAATAGACACACTTCTGTTCACCTCGAAGTAATCTTGTTTCGACCTCGCTCCGCTCCACCTCGACATCCCAATGATCCAAAGCAAATAATTCCTCTCCATGTGATCATCAAAATCCGTCCTATCCGGCTCACCCAATGCCCATGCCCAACTCGTCCTACCGTTCTTCCCTGCCTTCCAGCCCCGCTCTATCCGGATCACCGGGTTCCCATGACGTACTCCCTACTCGATACATTCTCATACACGAAACCATACGCATCGGCTTCGCCGCATAGAAAAGTGGGTATGCGTAATTCCTAACAACGAAGGCACCGAGGATCGGATCGCTCGGTCAAGGGACCCGAGCCCGGCGCCCATCCTCCAACCCCACAACAAAGACTCTCGGCCCAAAGCAATCCGATTGAACACAAAGAGCGCGGAGTCTCCTCCGCGAGTTCACTTAACGTTTCTGTTTTGAGGAGGCCAAAAAATTTTTTTTTGCGTAGACCACAGATGGAAGTACTAAATTTCTCCTAAATTCCTACCTACAACAATTGCTACCTACCAACCCGAAATTCCGAGTTTCCTCCATTTCCACCACGTGTGTCAACTGAAGACGCTCTCCGAAAGAGTAAAAAAAGGTGTGGATACACTCGGGGTAGAGTGAGAGAGCTGAGAAACTAGTGATGAGCTGACATGGAGTGATCGCAAAAAAAAGGACCACTCGAAAGGGAAGACTATCGCTACATGAGGATGCAGCGACCGAAAGAAGCATCATATTACAAGGATGTAGAACACATGGCTTGCATAACTCGAGAAACCATGCGCGCGGACACAGGAGGCGCGAGATAGATGACGGTGAAACTACAAGACTGCGAAATAGGAGCACACTTTTTGTGATTACTTGCAGCTTGTAATATGTATATAAGCCTCGCGCAATAAAGATAAGCGCGAGCCATCGTACAATAATGGGGTGCCACCCAGAAAATATCAGATGGCGAGGTTGCACCCGAAGGATCGCGATCGCATGCGGGGCAGCACAAAAACGGGTGGAACCAACTGGGCTCGGATATGCATGCCGACGCCCAGCCCATGCAGAACAAGATAACAACAAATTGAGTGACCACCGAACGAACGCCATCTTGGATATATGATAGAGACAAGACGTATAACGAGAGATGAGGGGAAGGCTAAGGAATTGGACCAGAAGCGAGATGCATTAGAAATTTTGAGAGATGCCGGAGTTCCCTTGTTGGGGGAAGACGGAGGGATTCTCGATCCTTGTGTTCCGCCGTGCAGACACATCTCGTATCACGGGCTGCTGACCGCCGCCGTACGCATTGGCATCGTAGGGCCCGGGCTGATAGTAGGCGCTATTGTCGTAGTATTCTTGCGGGTTGTTCACGGGTATTGGGTAGTCGCCCGAGTTGTCTGATCGGTCGGCGGCAGAGTACGATGAGGAGGCATTGGAGGGCCCGCGATGCACACCGTTCTGGGTCTGGTTGGCAACGGGAGCAGCCCCGAGAGCGCCGATGCCGTCCGAATCCATGGTCTCCCGTCGACCTTTCACCAACGGGTCGGCGGAGTGGCCGTCGGAGTAGGTGCCTTGAGTGGGCGATCCTGGGCTCTGATAGCCGCCGGGGTTGCTGTTGCTGTCTGAGTAGGCCATGCCGCCGCTTCCCAGAGTCGTGGAGCCCTTGCGGTTGGAGCTGTTCGTTGTATTTCCCCAGCCTCTGTACCCGCTCTGGTCTTCAGCCATCTCCGACTGCATACCGACAGCGGGCAGAGTGGGGTCGTTGTTAGGGTTAAACCCGTACTCTTCGACCTCTTTTCTGCGGGCCTCCTCAGCGGTCTTCTTTTGTTTGCGTCGCTTCCACAGCAGCAGGCCAGCGATGGCTATTATGGCAATGGTGACCACGGGCACCACTACGGCGATAGCTGTCTTCCCGCCTGTGCCCAGCCCTCCCGATTTCTCCTTGCCTTCGGGTTGCTGGAGCGTTGCACCAGCGGTGCCGGTGGATGACACGGTAGACTGTGCTGGCGATCCATTGGTGGACTGAGCTCCGTTTGGAGCGCTAGAGACAATGGTGACAACGATGATGGACGGGGTTGGGGTTTCGCCGGGCACGGTCGCACTTGGTGTAACATACGAAGTGATGATCTGCGTCGAGGGCGGTATCGAGGAGGCGGTGACTACTACTGTGGAAGACGGCGGGGCCGGGTTCGAGGAAGGCGCGGCGGAGGAGGCAGGCGGCGGCGACGAGGACGGTGGTATGGACACGGGCGTCGAGCTCGGCTGGTCGGACGAGGGAGGCGCGGCTGAAGAAGAAGGCTCAGTCACTGACGGTGAAGGAGTGGGAGTCGGCGTCGGAGTCGCAGACGGCTCTGACGACGGAGCTACAGAGGGTGAGGGAACTGTCGAAGACTCGGATGGAGGAGGGCTCGACGGAGACGGCTCAGGAACAGAAGAAGAGGCAATGAAAGACGACGTACTGGCAGTGGAGTTGCTCGCCATGGCGACGATGGGGAGGAGGAGGCGGCAGGCACAGAAGAACAGGCGGCGACGGCACGATTGGGAAGCGCTGAGTGTCCGAGACGTGTGCGACGCCCAGTCACGGAATGTGTGTCAGAAGGATGTGCGATGCGGCGGCGGATGGGGACGGCGACCGGACCAGACGGCTGCCAACGACGGAGCCTGGGGCCTTTGGAGCGCGGTGAGGTGTGGATTGAGGAATACTGCTGGGACGCTGCTGAGTGGATGGGATGGGGTGAGGTTGCGCAGGAGAGGTGGAGAGGTGGAGACGCGGGTATCGACTTGTTGATCGCTCGGCGGGCGTGCCAGGGAGCAGCGAAGCGATGGGCGGGTAATACAAAGGGTACCAAGCACAAATCAAGGCACGCAAAGGGCCCGCAGCGGCGACAATAATGCGATGAAGAAAGAAAAAGGCGGGCTGTCGCGACGACGTGAGGCTGGCAGGGCACAAAGACGGCGCTGCGATGCTTTTCAGCAGCTGGCACGCCAAGCGGCGCGCGGCTGGCTGCTCGCTTTATCGACGCCTCCTAGCCCGTGGCCCGCTCCCTTTCGGGCAGCTCGCGACCGCTGATGCGCGCCGCTCCCTCGAATACGGCGCCGGCGGGGGCTGTGACGCCGTGGGTTGCGCTTTTGCTCGCGCTGCTGCCCTCGCCGCCGCCAGCCCTGCGCTCAAGAGACACCGCACAGAGCATCTCTACATGGCATGTCGCACGGCGCGCGCAGGATTGCGATTGCGTCATGCCATGTCCCCGTTGATGAAGCCCGTTCTGCTGCCAGCCTTGCCTTCCAGCGCTTTACCTGTCCTTGCGCGCGCGACATCATTTCTCGGGCTGCCTTTGTCCCAGCAGGCGCTGATTGGCCACGCTATTTATATTATTGGCCCAGTTCCCTCGGCACGTTGCAGCGCCGTCGTTCGTGCAGCATCTGACTGAGATCGCTCTCTCCACTTCAACGCATCTCGCCCGCTTCTGGTCCTGTATTGCCTTTCCCAGTCGAGCAGTAGCCGTCTCTCGCTGCTCTTCTTCACGAGAACGCAGGTCAGGCGCGCGCTTTTCACGTATTGACGGGTGGGCTGATTATCGCTCTATAAGTGTTTGTCATGCTGAATGCGAGCTCACCAGTTGGGAAGGATACGGGCGTGACGCGGGGCCAAATCGTACTGTGTACTGTGTACTGTGTACTGTGTACTGTGTACTGTGTACTGTGTACTGTGTAGAAGTGGATCCGGAGTGAATGGCTCTGATAGCCGTTGCTCTAGCCCAGGAGAACCGCAGTACACCTTCGCCACACCCGAGCATCTGCAATGCGACCCAGCTATTCCAAGGTTGACATGAGCGAGCATCATTAGCTTACCAAAGTAGCTATCCCATCAGCTGTTGCCGCACGTCAGGCTCTTGGCACGCACCTTCAACTCCGACGGCGGAGACTGGAGCCTACCTACACGAGCCCCGGTATCACCGCCTTCCTATTCCCAACCTTGTCCTTTCCGAACTTCTTCTCATACCACCGTTTCCCCTGCACCGCTCGGGGAAGCATCGTCGCCACCTCGTTCACCAAGAACGTTCTCGCCGGGATGCAATTCCAGCCTCCAATCATCCACCAGCCGGCCCATTCGATCCATTCGCACAGGTAGTGCGCATAGAGGACGTACTGGAAGAGACCATTCTTCGGGATCATATACACCTTGTCCACGCTTTGCGCTGGCTTTCCTTGCTTTTCGGCTTCCCTTCGCTGCGTGCGATCCGCCGCTCTTCTGATCTCGCGCAAGTCGTCCTCATGGAACATGTTCCCAAGTAGCCCCCAAGCCCACATCACAAGCCCAATCTCCATTGACCAGTAGCGCCCCGCCCAGTCATGATCGGAAGTCGGTCCATAGCCGGCGAGGTATCCAGCGATCGAAATACCGTTGAACATCTGGAAGGTGAATGCAAGGATCCAGACTAGCGGGTGCATTGGGGACATGCTCGGGTTGAGGAAGAGGGGCGAGATAATCGCGCGGTAGATGTAGTGGATGACCTTTGCGACCCAATCAGCAGGCTGTATATTCACAACAGCGGGATGGCACCTACAAAGCACCCAGCCATTGTCCAATTGCCCCAGGGCAGCGAGTCAAGGCCGAGCTCCTTGGGGAGCGTAAACATGGTGTAAAGAAGCGTCATGAAGCCCGCGGACTCCATCGTAGCCCATCCCCATTTGCCTGAGATATTGAAACGAGACTCGGTCGACGTTTTGCCCTGCGGATACCAATCCAGAACCCATTGAAACGCAGTGATCTAGCGGAAAACAAGAATCAGTCATACAGACTACATAGCAACGTCCAGCTGTGAATTGGGCGCTTACCACTGGGAAGAACTTGAAGAGAGTGCACGCGGTCTCCCATGTCTCGCGCGACGGCGGTAGTAGGCCCGGCATTATCGCCATCCTGTATATCATCGGACCTTGACCGTATCGCACAGCTTCGAAAGGCGTGAGGACAAGGACGGTGTTGTTGGAGATCGCCTTCTCCGAAGACCTAACTCGTAATGAGGTCATCATAAATAAACAACTTCCGCGCCAAGCCGAACATGGACGCTCCACAGGGCGACGGCCCCTGTTCGCACTTCAAACAACACCCAGTTCATTTCGCTTGGAGTCAATTTGCGTAGAGAATGTCGAAAAATAGGTGCGCATGAGACGTGACGAACCGTGGGGTGAGAAAAGAATAAGTTGACGACCGGTGACGACTTCGCCGCAGGTTAGATAAGCAACGCCTCTCCTTATCCCGAAGCCCGCCTTGAGATTGACCTCAACTCAGAGCAAGTGCACAGAAGGCCCAAAAAGCACGCTTTTGGTATGTACAAACGTGATCCGAAATAATCCAATGTACTCCGCCGAACCCTATAAGCATGCTTTTCATACTGAGCCGGCTGTCATCTCGTCTGGTTGCTCATCTCGGCCATCGCCAACACCCTGCTTCTCCGGTGCCCAAGTATCATCGTCATGACTGCGCACGACCTCATGAACATCCATCCTATTTTCCAGAATCCCCTTCCCGTTCACGAGGTCGTTCTCATCCGCACGCTTCCTCGCGTCTTCTTCATCTTTCGCGATCCCAGCTTTAACATGCCTGTACACCAGCCTACTCCTTGCGACGTCAAGATTCACGTCAACGAACCACAACTCGTCCATCAATTCTGCTGCATCTTTCCAAGGCGACTTATTCAGAGATAGGTAATTCCCTTCAAATATGACTATTCGTACACAAGGCGCTATTGCTATATCATCGGCCACGGGGTCCTTGGTCGCATGGTCGAAACTTGGTGCGAAAAGCGTCCCCGTCTCGGGGCATAGCGGCTCTCTCAGCATCTTGACTAAACTGAGGAAGGACTCTCCGTCGAATGTAAAAGCTGCGCCTCGCCGGGCATGCGCGGAGACGGGATCGGGCATAGCATCGAGTTGATTACGTGACAGATGGTAGCCGTCCATTGGGATAAATGCGGCGAGCGGGCTGCCCATATGCGTTCCTGGGGATTGTTTTGCGTGGAGTTCGTTGAGCCGCTTTGTTGCTATGGCGGCGAGTGTAGTCTTGCCTACGTTGGTTCAGCATGTTGAGTTGATGAACAATCAATGTGCCGCGGCGAGAGGGTCATGTACCTGAACCGGGAATGCCAGACACGGCGATGAGGAATCGTTTAGACTGGGGAACATCTTCAAACTTCTCTGTCGCATATATCAGCAACCTGTTATCCTTGAGCGGTTAGAGGAGCTTCGGTACCCCAGGTCTTCTTAACGAGCCGGTCAACTTGCTCGTCCATTTTCAGGGTTCGCTTCACTTGTCGAAGGAAAAATGATATGTTGAGCGCGAATAGTTAATTTGAGGGATTGAAGGAACGCTGCATCATCAGGGGCATCTCCAGCGTTTCTCTTCTGCCTCAGTTCGCCTGCAAATTGCAGATCGTGGGGTCTCGTGCATAGTGTTGATAGCTAGGTTGAGCGTGTGACGTCGTTTTCGCGGGGGAGCACGAGGCACGTGATTGGAGAGGGCCGAAAATTACTTTAACAGCGTTTTCATCGCTTATCGCCAGTGTGTGATTGGCGAGGAATCAGGGCTTGAGTCTTTTCCGCATGACTTTTCCGCGGTCGTGGTCGGGGTGAAGTAAGTGCCCTGGATCGCATGGGGTCCGGCATAGGGCGGACTCGGGCCAATCAATTCGAGTAACACCGGAAGCGGGTCTGTTCGCGAAGCACACCCTGCGGATCGCATCTCACATTATCTATTTTCGCAATCTGTCTTCCGTCGTTGTCGGACGAACGTGCTCTATGCTATCTTATAGGCGGACCCTGAACATGGTCTGAAGACCCTCAAGACCTACTAATTATCTAGCGACGAATCAGAGAGCGCTAGAGGTAGAAGTAGAGCCGTTTACAGGTTGGCACGCAGTATGCAGCTCCCGGACGTCCCTCGTCTCTGCACTTCTCTACTATGGAGCCCTTACTGACCGAATCTGTACCTGGGCATACGCCTAAAAGAGTTTTAGAGGGCGTGCTCATGAGCTTAATGTGGGGAAGGCTTGATAGAAGTGGGAAAAGTATGCTCTCACAGCCCCGGCAGAGAAAACTGAGCCTTTTCGGATGAGGTAAGCGGACCATCAAAATACCGCCGCGCCATACAAACACCCATACAATGAGGGTTTTTTTGTGGTTTCTAGGTTGGAAATATATAGAAATCGGACTTGAAGCTTTATATTTGTATAGAGGGGCGTATACAGGCTTGTTTTCTAGTGTTGTAGTTTACAATTAAGTTACCAGAGCCTTGATTTTACGCGTTTCTCGCCGTCGCGCGCTACCTGGCCACAACGCCAGGGCAACTCAATAATTCGGCGCTGTATTTCGTCCTGAGTAATCTTACTCCACTCATCTTGCAGCAGGTCCTTAACTTCTTGTATGGTGTTGCACTCAGAGAGGCGCTCTTTGGCCCGTTCTTTGAGGATGTTGAATACGCCCTCAATAACGCTAAGGTCGCAGGAATTAGGTGGGTGACCTAGCAGAGGCAGCCTATGCTCCTGCCTATATATAGCTGGCAGAGAGGCGCTGTTTTTATTGCCGTGAGAGGGATCGCTGTCCTCTACGATATACCAGGTGTATCGTTGCTCCCGGGGGAGGTGGCCGCGCAGCTCGTTCGATCGCGATTGGAGGTGTTGAAAGGCGTCTCTATACTAGGGCAGTATTTTCTCGACGTAGTAGGAAGCTCTTATAGAGTTACCCGGCTTTTTTACCTCTGGCTCCCGAGGCAGAGATGCCTCCCACTTAGCGACTCTGCGATTGTACTCATCCTTAGTCTTAGTTGTTGGCCGACGCCGTGGCTTTGGCGGCTTTTTTACAGGCTTGACGTCGTCGTATTCGTCGTTGTAAAACAACAGACTGTTGGCCTTTATGTACTAGTTAACCCACGCCGCAAAGTAGACCTGATTGCCCTGTTTCCCCTCTTGTGTTACTATATTGCTATCCTCGTATCGGGTGCCTTCTTCTCGCAGTATATTAGGGTGTTGGAGGTCGCCAGGGTCGCAGTGAGCCTCGTCGCAAAATAAGACGCCGTCCCAGAAGCCCTCTAAGGGCTTATATTGGTGGGTGGCGCCGTAGGTTTGGCGCTTTAAGGCTTGCGCGGAGGTGATCTTTTTGGACGTAGCTGCCTTGTAAATACTGGCGTTTCTTCTTATACGTAAGGCATTGCGTAGGCAGCGTACAGAGGCCTGTATTTTGTGGTGTTTCCGCTGTACATTAAGCTTCCGATTGCGTACTGGGTTGACCTGTTTATCGCGACTTAGCAAGGTGGAGAGAGTCTCATCGGAGACCGCAGGAGCCGGGCCTTGTTTGGTGCCCTTTTCTTCCTGTCTTATGTCTCTCAGCTCTCTTCTTCTGTATGCGATATCCCCGTATTGCTGCCTCTCCTGCAGCCATCGTTTTGCCGTGCTGGGTGGAATATTGAGTGTTTCCGTCACCTCTGACACCTTCTGCCCCGCATCCTTCCGGCGATCGTACGCCTCAAAAAATCGCGACTTCCGTATAGTATCAGCGTGGAATTGTCCCTGGCGGTTCGTAGGGGTACTGGGGCGTACGCGCGTCATTTTTTTATGTATATATCGGGCGTGGTGGTGGTGTAATAGCTGTACAAAAAAGTGGTGTTGATGTTTGTGTGGAGGTGTTGACGTTGATTACCTCATCCGAAAAGGCTCAGTTTTCTCTTCCGGGGCTGTGCTCTGGATATTCGTATCACTACGTCCAGCTTCTTACGGGACTTCAGACCTTCGGCATACCCGCGTATGGTTAGACGGCGTGGCGAGCTATGGCTGGACAGCGTACGACACCCGACACGCGGGTGCACTAGAGAGCAGGCTACAATCCCTATGCGCGAGGTTTTCCTTAGACTGTGTTTTTCTCATTTCTTCATGAGATTTCTAACGAATTAATGAGCCGGTCCTACAACTAACTCGTACGTAAATTACAGCGCTTCGGGCCTTAGCTACAGCAGAAAGCTTATAAAATGTAGATATCGGCATCTCCTTGTTTATTGAAGCAGAAAGCGTAGGCGTAATTAAGATTCCAAGAAAACACGCGCAGGTGCGATAGGGGAAGAAACTTTGATCTGACTTTATTTTTAAAGGCTAATTAATGTGGAGAAAGGGTTCTCTATTTTTTAAGACTAGTTCGATTCGCCTTGGAAAAATTCGCACACTTTACAGAGGAGCGAAGGAGGATCCATAAGTAATATAGTACAGTAAGCTGCCAAGTCCTACATGCCCCTTTGGATACTGGCGTAAGGAGAAGCTGATGAGGATCCTCTGTATCGCGCCGATATTTAGATTCTGATAAGAAAATTGGTAAAACAGAGGCTCAGCCTTTGCTCCGAAAGCACACCAACTTCTCACAGACCTTCTTCTGGGAATCGTCGGGTGGGAGGACCCCTGCCAGCGTTGGTTCCGGCCTGGCGATGTCAATGGGCAATCGTCCATAGAATGTCCCGTGCCAATCCGATCGCAAGTGGTACAAGCAATTCATCCTCGCTGTGGGCATATTTGCATTTTGCTCCCCAAGTGCAGTCTTTGCTTGTGCAGTATCTGTATTTCTTCGCAACCTTGTGGTGGTATGTCAGGAAGTACTGTTCTTCCTCCTTGGTATGACCATACTTGCAGTCGCATTCGTTTAAGCAGTACTTTCCCCATTTGCATCTGGCACCCGACTTGTACTCATTGGCTTTGAGCTGTTTTCTTCGTTGCTCTGAGCGATAATTGACCTCGGCAAAGCCATCATTGTCACTTCCATCGCCTCCAATGTCCTGGCCGCCCTCGTCCTTATCGCCACCGTCTTCTACTTCTTGCCGCGGGAGCTCTCCGAACCGTGGTGATATCTTAAGCTCGTCTTCAGGAGCGTCGGTGAGATGGCGTTGAGTGTATTCAGAGAAGGTGAGAACGCTGAGCCCATGAGGTGCGAGCTGTATTTGGACAGTTTGAAACAATGTGACGTGTTCTCCGTGTTTCATAGACCTAGCATAAGCAGGTATAATGACCAGATCTTGGCTGGACACATCAACACGTTGTCTGGCATACTCATACCGATAGATCGGAATCCGCAGCGTCGATATGAATTTGTCGATCTCGGCACCCTTAGGTAACGGATCGAGAATGACTATGCTGTGGGGGCTGATGACACTCCGATCGACGCGGAAGTTTGTGTCGCAGAAGCCGATTTCGTCAAGGTAGTCGTCACGAAGGTGTACATGGACAAGCTCGTTCTGCATACGTGTGTAGACACTTGCAAGAGCATTATTCCACGACCACACATGCACGCGGACCCTCCTGTCTGCGATCTTCGACACCATGGACTGCAAGTCTCGATCTCCAGAGACAATTATGAATTCGCTCTGGGTTCTGCTATAGACATCATCAATAGCCTGCCCGTAGGAATCGAGGGTGATTGCATTGTCCACCTACTTTTCGCGCCCAGTCCACGAGCTTCTTTTGAACGTGATTACTTTCACGTCATGAGATTCAATCATTTTCCAAACGGTATCCACCGGCGGAGGTTCGGACCCATATAGGCGGGTTTTGACGTTGTAATCTTCGAGTTCGACGTTTTTCAGGAGTACGGTTATCAGACGGCCTGCGTCGAATCGCCATGTTGGATCGGACGGGACAGCCTGGCCCTTTTTCTCGGCGTATGTCTTCTAGTCCTGGAGCCACAGGTTAAAGTTGTCGATGTAGATGCGGACGATTCTCTGACGCTGGCTATCGGGCGCGGTCTTGGGGGCAAGGGGAAGCATGTTAGGGGCCGGCTTAGTTGGGATGATGACAGTCCGCCTTCGAGCTGGCGATATGCGGGGCTTTAGGGTATACAGAGGACTATCATTGGTCTAGACTAAACTTGGCTAGCGCGCTAACTTTGATCTAACGTCTCATAGATCCTGTGCTCCGCACACCACACGCTCCCCCATTCAAATATAAGTTTTCCCGAACCTCTCAAGACATGGAACCCCGCAGAAGTCTCTATTTGTCAGTTCCCGAGCGCGAGAGGGCGACGTATCCCTTATGGATGGCAACGCAACATGCAAATCCAGCGGATATTCCAGCACAAATCAACCCAAGGAGCAGAGCGGTTTGGACTCCTTCCATATAGCTTTCCAAGATTATGTCGGCGGAGACCGGAAACATTGTTCGGATACCCGTTGCGCCAGCGGCGATTACTGCGACAGGATCGATACTGGCTCGCTCATTCAACGTCTTGATCAGCCCGCCGACAAATGCTGCTTGCTGGGCAGAAGTGAAAACCATGGCGCCTAGTATCTCAAAGAAAAGTGTCATCCCCGTCACGGCTGCAATGTCCGAAGCAGCGACTAGCTTCTGGTTAGCCGCCATGGGCATCTGAAGCACAACCCCGATCCCCACTCCAGTCAATGCTTGGTACCCGAGTGCTTTCGGCAGTGGAGAGGCCGTATCTATCAAGTGTAGGCAAGCGAAGCCTGCCGTTGTAAGAAGAGGGCTAGCCGCGAGCCAGACGACCCAAGGGACGCCCGCCGACATCGAAGTATTGGAGACGATGGTAAAGAGCGAAATGCCCAGGATCAACGGAATGCTTCGGATGCCGCTTTGCTCAGCAGAAACGTTGGTGATCGACTGGAAGTATATCGGCAGAGTATACAAGAGCGGGAAATACGTGGCGGCGACGAAGAAGATCGTGACAGTATTCGCGGCGATGTCTAAGTTCCTTTGGGTGGAGAAGTCAGACGTCTGGAAGCAGCACCAAAAAGCAGGGAGCCCAGCTGTGTCCGGGAACGATGGAGCTCGCCCCATGGAACGAGAGCACCGTTGCACGACTATCGGAGTTAAGCCTACTATAGTGTGGGACAGCATCGGGGACGAGTACGCCTAAGCGACCAACACACCGGGCCATCGTTCAACACAACGAATTACAACAGAGCTGGTCCAACTTCGGAGGGACTCCCGTTTATAGAGTCAGCCCCACGGAGCGACTTCATATCTGGCTCCACTGATGCAGGACACAAAAGCTCAGGAACAGAACACGACGAGGGGTCGACACCTGTGCACACTTCTTTCGCCGAAACTGGTCCAGTCCCTATGTTCCAGGAGCGTACAGCCTTACGCTCGTCCACCTGCGGCACGAATGAGCATTGTTGAGATAATTTGATTAGCAAAGAGCCTAACAGGCATCCATGATGGCCACGGATTTCTGTCACCACCGTCAGCAGCATTGACCACAATGAAAGAGAGAACCGGTGAAGATTCCCTGCTGTATGAGCTTTCATGCGTTTATCGAAAAGGAGTCGGGATGTCGTGTTCCTTCCTGTCTTACGGTAGCTCATGCTGATCATACATGGACAATGTTTAGTTGATGTCTCGGCCCCATAGACATGGACTCAAGCACCGTGCTCACATTTAGAGGCTCTAGGTCATGTATTTAAACAACCGGCTAAGCTTCACAGAGGAGAAAAGCTCTCTTCAACGCAGGTAAGCCCTGGAAACCTGTGTCATAGACGCCAATATGAAGGCTGACATGATGAAGCAGATCCAGAAGTCGAGCGAACGGAAGCCATGGATTCGACGGCTGTCATTTCAACTATCGAGAATACGGTCACGGTTTCGATATCGGACAATGGGAGGCAAACAAGTTCGACAGCTCCTGACACTGTCCAAAGCGTTTTGGAAACGTTCCACCGCGATGGTGTCGTAATTATACGCAACGCAGTCCCGCACACTTCCCTCGATCATTTACGGACGAAGATGACGGCAGATTGCCTGCATCTGCTCACAAAGCGAGAAAACCCCCATTTCAACCACGGGAAGGCGGCGCAGAATCTCTCGCAGAACCTTCCAGTGTCCCCAGAATACCTGCACGATGGAATCTGGGCGAATGAATACGCCATCGTTGTCATTGAAAACATCCTCGGTCCCCATCCTCAACTCGCTTTTGTCGGCGCAAACACAGCTCTCCCGCACGGCGTCGGCCGTCAAGCCGTCCATTCGGATGCGTACTTCCCACACCTTGACTTCGCTTTTGGCGTCGAAGTCAATATCTTTCTCGACGACGCTTCAGCTGATAACGGAGTGACGGAGCTTTGGCTCGGCTCGCATGTTGGCACGAATTTCAAGGATCAAGTCCCGAATACACGTGGCCGGATCAAGAAGCCACTTCTCGACGCCAGAGCAGCCGTCTCTCCGCCGATCCAGCCCACTGTCCCGAAGGGCTCTATTGTTCTTCGCGACTTGCGCACCTGGCACGCTGGAATGCCCAATCGTTCCTCTACCCTGCGAATCATGCTGGGCTTTATTTTCTTCCCGGCTTGGTATCGAACGTCGATGCGGGTCACTTTCCCATTGTCCGCTAAGGGTGTTGTTGAGTCGTGGAAGGGAGCTGATTTCGTGGCTACCGCTCAGTTCGTGGACGGTAAGGTGGATTATCAAACTTGCCGTTCAAAATGAACTTGACGCAAGACGAAGAAGGGGGTATTGGGAGGTTGAAGAGGAAAAGGAAACATTCGGGTGTAAAGCCGCAGGTGTCGGAGGAACATTATTGGACGCCGAAATCTATGCTGTGAATGGTGGGGGTCTTTCAGCACTGACAGGAGTGGATAGCGTGATGTTTCCCCTTCAGAACAAAATAACATATTTTCGGGGAAGGGGAAGCCAGAGTGGGGTCCTCACTGAGATATTACTTCCGCTTTGTACACCGCTTATAGCTCCTTGAGTTGAACTGCTTACGTGATCTACTCTTGCGTCTAAGATATAAAGTCCTCTCCTGCCGCGCTCTTGCAAAGTGCATTTCCATCATTCTCCCCTCCCCACTACGTATTCTTTTTCTCTCAGCGTACCTGAAGCATGGCAACACAAGCCACTCCCTCTACGATGTCTCCCCACCCCTCCTCAGCTATTTGTCCTTCCGATTCTGCTGTTATCGAGCAAACCCAGGCTTACGTCCAAGCCTACATGTCACACTACGATTGCTCCCACGACTGGACTCATATTCAGCGCGTCCGATCCCTCACCGAGATGCTGCTCACTTCAGAACGACAGCTCCATCCCGGAATCCGATACAACACCCTGCTGGTTACTCTCGGGGCCCTGCTACACGACGTCGGCGACAAGAAGTACCTCGAACCAGGTCAAGACGCTTCAACTGCCGTAAGCGCCTTCCTCCTCTCTATCAACGCACCACCTCGCCTCGCCTCTGCGGTCCAACAACTAGTCTTGCACGTCTCTTTCTCTTTCGAGAAAGCAAACTCCGATGCCGTTCACGCCATGCTGCGCAAGGTTCCTGAGCTGGGGATCGTGCAGGACGCCGATCGCTTAGATGCAATTGGAGCGGTAGGAATTGCGCGCTGCTTTGCTTTTACGGGGGCGAAGGGGAAGGGTGGGTTGAAGGGTGCGATTGAGCATTTTGAGGAGAAGTTGGTGGGGTTGGAGGGAATGATGAAGACGGAGAGTGGGAGGCGGTTGGCGAGGGAGAGGACGGACAGGTTGAGGGTTTTTATGGGGTGGTGGGAGGAGGAGGAGGTGGTAGATGATGGGAAAGCAGAGGTGTAAGTAGTGGGTCTACCAATCCCATGTTCACTCCTGGGGACGACGGTGTAGGGGATGTGTAGGGGTTACTTTGATTTCCCCCTGAACTGCTTGCCACAAATGCTACACAGCCTTGGTAATAGTGGTGCCTAGAAACCAATTCTCGTTCAGCCAGCCATGCGTTGGGTGTCATGTCTCTTTGGTCGCGAGGGAGTTTGTGGGCAGGCATTTTTCGAACTCAGGCGCAGCGGGATTTTTACGTAGGTGGGAGAATCGAAAATGTATGCCCGGAAGCTCGTTTACAGGGAAGTTGAAGGGGTTAGCTCGACGCTGCTTCGGGCTTGGAAGAGTGGTGATGCGTACCATCTACATGAAGCACCAAGCTCCGTTCAGACGATCCGTCTGAACCAACTCTGCCGACAGTTGGGCAATTTGAGACACTACAACCGACTCCCATCGTCATATACAGAAAGCGGGAATTGTCTACGAGGGGTGATAATAGTGCATAATTCATATGCTACACTACTAGATGCGTTGCCGTGTCTATCATATCTACTCGATCCGAGGTCTATCCTTGGATCAAGAGCGAGGGTATTAGCAACGCCGTGCCTATGCGTGTAGAGGAACGCCAACCAAATCGACTTTTGCAGCCACCAATTCTAAATGACAGAGTTCGAACGCCAACATCCAGGACCAACCGGAGCGTGGATGTGATGAGATGATCGCTGGTAACGCGGCAAAAACAGATGCGCAGGAGAGAGAGCGGGGGGGATTGTACCGCGGATCGGACATAGTATGGAGACAAGGTCGGAGAGAGGCTGGAGGATGTCGTCCGGGATCCTTGGGAGTGTTGAATTGAAGAGGCGGGTGATTGGCGACACGTTTAGAACTTCGCTGCCTTCAGGATCTCCGACTCGTTCTGGAGCTTCATCAACTCTCTCTGCTCGGCGAAAACCTTCCTGCTCATCTCTAGCACCATCTCGAACCCCTCCCGTCCCTTTGCCGCGTTCTGCTGGAAGCGTTCGACGGTGAACTGCTCGATGCTGTTCTTGATCTTTTGCCAGCCGCCGCACAGCGCGGTAATCTCAGCGCGCTGCTCGAACAGTGTCTTAGCGTCGGGTGACGCGCCCGAGGGGGAATAGACGCATGTCTCGCGCACGTTGAGGAGGTCCGACCAGGTCATGTTCATTGAGCACATTGTGACCTTCTTCGCTGTCGGATCCACGTAGGACGTTTCGTACACGAGCGACGTGTCTTGGCCGCCGAGGAGCGAGTTTATCCATTTTGGCGAGGATTGTTTGCAGGTGATGAGCCGTTCCGTTCGCAGCTGTGCGCGACGCTGTTAGCGCGATGTTGTTGGGGCACGCGTGCGAAGGGCAGGAAACTCACAATGCCGGTTTCGGGGTCGACAGCGCGCGAAAGCGTGTCAACGGCGATGACATGGGTGCTCAACTTGTTCCAGGGCCCGTACTTCCGCCAATTCGACGTCGACACCTCTTCCCACGAGTAGTCGAATTCGGTGTGCTGCTGGAAGATCTTCATGGTGGGTGTGCGCTGGGGGGCGCGACCCGGTCGGCGATAAGGAGTGTTCCTCTATGCGGTGGGCGACTTCGCGGCGTTGAATGACGATGTCGACCACAGTAGTGATATGGATTGATGGGAGTGAAAGGAGGTCCCGGAAAAAAAAAAGCTCAATATGTCGGTAAATGCGGAAAGCAAGGACCAAGCACTTCCGGGCGCTATCCGAAAATCGGCAACGCCGCGGTTACATAAGCTGTCGAAGCGTCGTGAAACGGCCCAAACGGTCTCGTCAGAGGTGCAATCCAAGAGAATGTGTGCGATGCCCCAGGGTGAGCACGCGATGAGTATACGGATGAAGGAAAGTGCAAGTGGTGTTTGGGGCGGGAGAAAGGGCTTGCGGCTTTGTATCGGGCGTCCGCTTCCAGGCGCCCTCGCAGATCCTCGGAGCCAGACGCTCGCTGACAGCATCGAAAATTTCTTCGCCACAGCCCTCCCGCACAACCCACGGCCACCGAGTCCCAGCCAACAGGAACCCGCGTCTTGTGCGCCCTGGCAGATCTTGCTCGCTCACTCAGCCCGAGTCTGCCCGTATGACGTTCTAGTCCCGCAGCCACGTCCACCCTGTTGGCCGAAGTGCGGAGAGCCCTGCAGGGCGTCGTGGGGTGCGGGAGATGAGTCCCGCGGCGAGATCGCAGGTTCGGTTGCTGTTTGTGCCAAGTCAAACATTCGAGAATACCTTGCCGGTCCACCGCCTTCTATTAATGTTGCTACAATACAAATACATTTTGTCCGAAGAGCTGTCCTGTCCAGACGCTGCAATCCAGCAACTAATGATACAATCTAACGCGCATTGGCCGTCCAAGAACCATTATATAGTACAGTCGGCATTACCTCTGAATGTGCCCATCATGTCGCACCAGAGAGGGGTATAGAACGAGAAGAGTCGAGAAAAAAGACCAAAACGCCTGGAAATGCTTCTTTACCTACGTCATTACCCTTCGTATTCGTCTCGTGGAGCGATGCCCGCAGCCGCCAATGCGCATTCGACCGCTTCTCTGCGATCCCAGAAATACTCTCGCATCCAAGCCGCAGCCATGTCCAGCGCTGAGATCGCCGAAGTGCTGCACCAGAACTTGTCTTGGCGCGTCCACGGCGTGTGCTGCCATGCCGTTTCGGGAAACCGTTGCTGAAGAGTTGGAAGTAGGGAAGAGGGCCCCGTTGCTCGTTTCTGGTGGAGGACGCCGCTCTGGACCAGGTTCAGGATTCCGGACGAGACGCTCATGATGGCAATCGTGTCTAAATTCGAGCATCGCTCGGCCAGGAATGCGGTGGCCGATACAGGTAGCTCGCTCGATGTGAAAGAGCCAGGAATTATGAGGATGTCGAAATGGGGAGAATTGTCGAAGGAGTTCTGTGCCTCAGTCAGCTCATCCGGCCCAAATCCCAATCAAGACGTGCGAGGGGGGAAGGATAGGGTATGTGGTAACCTTTATCTCCTTGCCAGACTCTCTCAGCTAGCTGCATGGAAGCCAAAACCAGGGGAATCCGGCGCGACCAGGAAGTTGGATCCTTGGCCAAGGAGTGTTGGCTCGAGGGTGGTTGTAACGATCGTTGCTGGCTGGGCAGCGCTAGCTCACCGTCACTGGCATGCGAGCGCCAGAGGTGACCGCGAAGGATCCTTCGCCGCTCTCGCTCACATATCGAATATCAAGCTCGTCTACAGCTTCATCTAGAATGCTCGAGGGGGCGTTTAATTTGCTGACTCGATTTCTGCTGATCTTGGCCAACAGGTCGACAACGGCAAGGTCCAGCAATTGAACCTGGTCCGGACTGAGCACCAGTACGCCGATTTTCAAAGATGACTTCGACGGCGGTGCGTAATGGAGGTTCAGATCGTCTTCGGAAGTGGACGATGTTGTACAGAAATAGAAGAGGTCTGCTTGAGACGGGAATGTTGTATATCCCCTTGGCGTGGAAGACATGAGGATGCGACGCAACCAATGAGAATAGGAAAAGGTAAAAACGGATCAAGACTAGTACGAGAGATTGCTAGTCAAAGAAAAGGGACTGATGGTGGTGTGATAATCCTACCTTGGGGCCTCAGTATGAGTCTTTATAGTCAGCGGGTCTGTGAGAGTTAAAGGAAGTGGTATAAGTGAACACAGGTACTAGGCCCGGGGAGTAATTCCTACCGTTACGCGTCATAGTGAGGACGGATCACACGCCTTACTCAATGCTCAAAATATACGAGTAGTGGCTGCGCAGATCCACTCCAGCCGGCTCAGCTCCTGTGAGGCTGCTTGTTTTGCCGGGTGCAGACGCCAAGTGAGATGGACCTAAGCGACGCCAGCCGAGCATCGCATTCAGTCGCTACGACAGCAACAAGACGCGTATAATTTGTTTCTCATACATCTTCTGAAATGTGTCCATTTCCTCTGAGATTGACTTGCGCGTCCTGCGTGTCTGAGCGGCGTAGGCTGGAGGAAGTGGCTGCTTGAGGCTGCCAGGCAGCAGAATTCGCTGACATCTGGTTGGAATAAGCTTCGTCGGTGCGCGGGACGACCGAAACGAGGTCCATGGTCCTTGAGCGTGGGAGGCGGTTGGAAGCGTGCAAATGACTCTAATCTGATTAGATGGGGGCTGTGAGAGCGGTTGCGGAGGGTGAATTCGGAATGGCGAGTGTCGAGCTGCCTCTCTGAGGAATTCGATCGGAGGCCCGAAGTTTCAGGCACGAATTTAGACGGTCATCTGCCACCAAAGACGATGAATTCTCGGGCAGTCATCAAGGCGGGAGATGAAAGCGAACCGGGAGCGAAGGGAGTCAAGACGGCGGATTAGAAATGGGGATGAAGCGCAGGCTGGCTCCGAATCTTCCCGCGGCACATGATGTCCGGTTGCCCCAAGGGGAAGGCACGCTCGCGACTGAGCGCCGACCCTCCGCGTCCTTGGAATTTTTTTTGTACATGCTCGCGCGGACAAGCTCATCGTTCGGCAACTCTGTCCCATGCTGAAGAATCTCATCACTTCGTTTGCACATCATGGTGCCTTCAAAATGCATATGCATGTCTATTCGTGTCCGTCAACTCCATATGCCCATATGCCGTATCCAACCAGGTACACTGCCTGCGAGCAAGAGAAGCTTGATCGCAAGCATCACAAGCACACGGTGATGAAATCCATCGCTCGCAGCCCAGGGGACCAGTATGCTATGCAATGCTCGGAACTTGTGGTCTCGCACGACACGCTAGACGTCCCTCGGGGCGCCGTCTGCCTCTCCGGACTTCACAGCTTTGCCCGTCTTCTTGATCTTCTCCAGGACGGTTTCGTAAGGCAGCGAGTCTTCGGCGACAATCTCGGCGGTCTGGTTCTCGAGGGACACGTTGTATGATTTAACGCCTGCGCACGCAGTTAGCTTGGAGTCCTGCATGGTAGAGTCACCAGGGAGTGAGCTCACCGTCAAGCTTCTTTAGCACGCGCTCAATAGCGCCAGAGCAGCCGCCGCAGCTCATGGCGACGTTGAATTTGTAGGTATGTTCGGCCATTTTGTCGGATGTCTTAGCGGGGTTCGGTGGGTTCGGTGGGTGGGCGGAGAGCGTGAGGGAGTCGGGTGGGCTGGCGGGGTTCTTGGTAGGTGGGTATATAAGTGTGGAAGTACGGCACGGGGGAGGTACAAAGTTGGGCAGCAACCGGCTTTATACTCCGCAGGGCAGGGAGAGCACTGATGGCGGTGAAAGAGGGGCTGCGCGCGTTTCGCGATGGTGTTGCAATCGGCTAGATTACTATAGATTGCGGCTACTTCGCTGACATATCGCCTCTGTCGCGGAGCGGTTGGTAGGGGACTGAGACCAGCCGCGCCTCACCACGGTTTGTGCATGCACACGCCAGTCGCCGAGCTGTCCGTCGCTACCTCCGAGGCCTGTGCAAGACGGATGATGGACATGAGAGCTCGGCCTTGCTGTTTCGCCGCGTTCCTGGATCGGTGACTGGCGCGGAGCCCCACCTGCCGCATCCTTGCACAAACGTCACTCCTGCCCCGCGGCCTTTCACCTCGAACGCACCGTAAACACTCTTGTGCACGGCTATACAGCCCACCATGGCGTCGTAAGTTGACATTTCGCGGCACAACTGCACCAGCTAATCAATATGGCCAGGAACATTCTTTTCCTCCCGTTTCGGCGGTCGCACACCGTGTCCCTCTCCGAAGCCATCAAGCAGTACATCTCGTCCAAGTATGACCAGCATCCGGACATGTTCACCAAGGACCTGGAGATCATCGAGAAGATGCGCTCCACGGCCATCCACGGGCAAGAACCACATCCGAGCAATATACCCAAGCTTCAGGCGTATGCTGCGGAGCTAGTATGGATAAGCGGGAAGTTCCCCATCGACATTGGCGTCGACTTCCCGTGGTATCCTGCCCTAGGATACAACGTCAGCCGGCCGGTATCCCGGAATAACCTGCGATTCGAGCTAGCCAACATCGTGTTCAACCTTGCCGCCATGTATTCCCAGCTAGCCATGTCCTCGAATCGGAGCACGCCCGATGGGTTGAAGGTCGCTGCCAACAACTTCTGCCTTGCTGCCGGTGTGCTGTCCCATCTCCGAGATGCCGTGCTTCCCGAGCTGCGGACGACGCCTCCCGAGGACATGGACACAATGACGCTGGAATGTCTGGAGAAGCTCATGCTAGCACAGGGCCAGGAGTGCTTCTGGCAAAAGGCGGTAAAAGATGGCCTGAAGGACGCAACAATTGCAAAGCTGGCCGCGCGCGTGTCGGACCTCTACAACGAAGCTGGTGAAGCGGGAATACAGTCGGACTCCATAAGCAGCGAGTGGATACACCATATGACGGCGAAGCACCACCACTTCGCCGCGGCTGCACAGTTCCGCGCTGCTTGCGATTGTTTAGAGAAGCGAAAATACGGAGAAGAGGTGGCGAGGTTACGTGACAGTCAGACCTGCGTCAACGAGGCTTTGAAGGAGCAGCGGTACATCAACAAGGTGGTCCTAGCTGATCTAAACGGTCTGAAGAATAGAGTCACAGAAGATCTGAAGCGGGCGGAGAAGGACAACGACATGATCTATCTACTACCTGTACCGCCTAAGGCCGAGCTGAAGATTCTCGACAGAGCCAACATGGTGGTCTCCAGGATACCGAAGGAAGTTTCCGACTCCAGCTCTATGCTTGGCGAACATGGCGAGCTTGGACCTGCGCTGTTTTCCAAACTCGTGCCTTACTCGGTGCACTTGGCTGCCAGCATCTATGTCGACCGGCGAGATCGCTTGGTCAATAACACCATCATCGAGGAGCTGGAGGCGCTCACGAGTCAGATTCACGAAGTGCTCAGGAGCCTAAACCTTCCAGGCTCGCTCCAAGCCCTTGAGAAGCCGCTTGGCCTGCCACCTGGTCTAGTCGCTCATGCCGAGGAGATCCGACAACAGGATGGACTCAACCGGCTGCTACGTTCTATGGAAGACACCAAAAAGCTGAAGAAGAGCGATCAGGCTATTTATCAGGAAGGATGCGACATCCTCAAGTCAGAAGCAGCTGAGGATGAAGGAGCACGCCTCAAATATGGGACCGATCGATGGAGCCGACCACCCGCCGAGCAGGCCGCCCCTAAGCTGTATGCCCAGATAGGGGAGATTGACGGCTACTTCAAGGCAGCTGCTAACAGCGACAACATCGTCAAGACAAAGCTCAAAGAGAACGAACATCTCATCAGTCTGCTGAATGGTTCGGATTACGATCTTGAGAATTATGTCCCGAGCGGTCGAAGACCCGCAATCACTGGTGATGTGGAGAGGGAAGCCGGGAAGCTTCGAGGATGCTTCAACGAAGTCAGCCGTCTGGAGAGTCGGAGGCGGCGGAAAATTGAGGCCCTGAGGACTAAAGCAAAACAAGATGACATAAGTAAGAGTCGCGCTTATTCCTAGTCGTTGAATACTCACAGCCCCATAGACCCCGAACTGCTCCGCGAAGCAGCTCGCTTAGAGCGGGAGTACCCTATGCAGAACATTGAGGCTGTACAGTTTGAGGGCCTCTTCGACAAGCGACTTCAGATGTACGATGTTGACCAGGACATGGTCAAGGACGAAGCGAGAGAGCAACAAGAGGCCACCAAGCGTCTCCAAGACGCCAATGCTGCGTTTGTGAATGCGCGACGAGGCGACCAGTCGACGAAGCAGCGCGAACAGGCGCTGCAGAGCCTTGAGAACGCGTACTTCAAGTACAAGGAGATCATCTCCAACCTTGACGTCGGAAGAAAGTTCTACAACGATCTTGCCAAAATCGTGAATAGGTTCCGAGACGACTGCCGCAGCTTCGCTTATCAGCGGAAGCAGGAGGCATCGCAGATTGAGGGGTGAGTTTGCGATGTATTGTCAGTCCCAAAGATTTGTACTGACGTGCTACAGTGACATTGCAACCGCAATGAGTTCGCTCAATCTTCAGCAAACGAACTCGAACTCGCTCCAGCAGCAGCGGCAGGTGGACGCTCAGAATCCGCAATACGGTGCGGATGCTCACGCAGAAGAGCCTTTGACAGCGCCGACGCCTACAAGAGCCAGCGTCGGTCCGCACGCGGGAATGTGGACGCCAGAGGTGGGCATCCGGTTTGCGGGAGTGCCAACAGCATCCGGCAACCCTCGACCTGCGGCGGGTCCTTCACAGGACGGACGATGGGATCCTACGAGAGGATTGAAATTTGGATGATTGCTTGGCGCCTGGTATTTGTTTGACTGTGGATTGCCTCGTCGGGCAACATGCTGCAGAGCTTAATAATGAGCGGGAGGCAGTTGCTATTATTATCGCTGGCCGCTGCGGCAGAACGACGCGGTGTGATGCAATGCAGCCGTTGAGAAAAACATCCGACGGCTATGTACAGTAGTGACTGGGAGCGCGTCGCGTGGGGAGCAGATTTGGAGGAATGGGGTCGAAGTCTGCCTCGTGGAGAGAGCCTCGGGGGCTGTGCAAGTCAAACGGCGGACCTCCAGAGGGAATGACTTCACCAAGCGAGATGCGGCCACCTCACTGGTCTCCGCGCTACGGTACATGCGCGGGTTTGGATCGAGTTGAGCATTCCCATGCCTGTAATTGGCGGCTGGCATGGCCTGGCTGGGTGGACGGCGAGTGGTTTGCGACGTTTGTGACACTTTGGCGACAGCCTCGCGGTTGTTTGGGTGAACGACCCATACCTAAGGCGCGAATTAGATTTGAGACTACCTGTCCTGACGATAAGCAAGCCCGCTTGTATTCCAAGATTCCATTTCTCTTTGACGCGCTGGAGGACTTGTCGACTACAGACGCTGGCGGACTTGTCGACGGCAGTATCCACATGCTGCCCGAGTGCACGCTGGCATCTGGCATCTGGCATCTGGCATCCGGCATCTGGCGTCTGGCGTCTGGCGTCTGGCATCGCAAGCTTTACGGAACGAGGACACAGCGTTTCACGTCCCGGCGCGCTGAAACCAGGCACTCTGACGCTCGTCTTCGCGGACCTGCAGCGACCTGGCAATCGTTAGCGGCGCCAACCCGCCCCGAACGGGCATAGCGCGTTCTATTGTTGTCGCGGGCAGTGCACCACCAGCGCGGGCGAGCAGTGAATTCATCGCACCCTTTGCACAGCCGCCTCCACCAGCCACTCATTCTGCCTGAAGTGCACGAATCGCGCGCAGTGCCCCGTGCTTTCCACCTCCCGCCGCCGCCAGGGAGATCCCAAAGAGCTTGGCCCGTGTCCTCCTCCTCGTCCGCGCTCCAAGGATAGCACAGCACCACCACGCCCGGCGCGACTCAACCACATGGATACGTCAAGGGGCCGGAGCCCTTCAGCGGGCTCCCATATAAGACGCCCGTCCGCCTCCCCTCATGCGCCATACCACAACGCCTCCGGCCTCGGCCTCGATCAATCGCTGTCGCCCGACCCGACCACGACCAGCTTCACCCAGGCGACGACGGCGGGGCAGAGCTTCGACGCCGCGCAGTTCCTGACCACCACCCAGTCGCCGCAGTTCCCGCCGCCGACCGCCCTCGCCGACCAGACCTACCTGCAGACGAGCCAGGGCCTATCGCAACGCCGCTCCCCGAGTCCGCAGTTCGGCCCGCAAGGCAACACCCTCGCGCCAGACCCGCTCGACATCGGCAGCAACGGCAGCAACGTGGGCTACAGCAGCTACTACTCCGACAGCGGCCTCAACCAGAGCCAGGCCATCGATCCGTCGTTTCTCAGCAACACCCTGGACCCGCAGCTGCTCGACTCTCAGCCGCAGAACCAGTCGGTCAACCCCTCCGACCTCATGAACCAGATGGCGACCGCGCACCCGCATTCACCCACCCCGCCGCACCTCCTGCCCGGCATGAACCAGCAGAGCCCGAGCCCTCATGCGTCGCCGAACATGAGCCAGGGCGCATTCCCCTCCCCCTCGCACTCGCGCCATGCTTCCCTCGATCCAAGCGCCGCATACGGGCAAGGAAACGAGTGGGCGAACATGGCACCCTTTCGCGGACATCGACGCGCGCCGTCAGAGACCTACTCCGACGTGTCCTCGGCGCATGCGTCGCCCTACATGGGCAACCACGACAGCTTCGACCACGATAACCCTTCACCCCTGCTGAATGCTCAGCAAGACCCGTCTCTCTTCCAGGAGGTCATGGGCATCGGCCAATTCAACCTGAACGATAACCAATCCCACATCAGCCCCGGCCACAGCCCTCACATCTCGCCGCGACTGCTTCCGCAACAGCAAGCGCTGCCGCAGTTCCAACCAGGTAGCTTCGGGTTGGACCCCAACTTCAACAATCAGTTCGGACAGCAGGGCATGGGCGCGTATCAGGGCCAGGGCCAAGAGCCTTTCCCGTCCATCAACCAAGGGCCCGGGCCAGAGTTTGGCCAGGCCGACACCATGTCCCCGCCTGAGATCAATATTGACTTTGCGCCGCCCTCGCGGCAAGCGAGCTTTGATCCGCCGAAGCCTGAACACCAGACTGATGCCCTTAGTCCTCCAGATCGATGTGAGCTTCCCAAGTGTCTCTTCAAAGTACAATCTGACAGTGTACAGCTCGCAGCCGGAACCGGATACGCGCCAAGTCCGATCCGTTTAGCAGCGCTAGCTCTCGCGCCTCTACGCCTGGTCTGGACGTCATGGAAGCCAACCGTTCACTATCTCCCGGTGCCGCAAAGTCTCGCTCGCCATCGCCCTCTACCAAGTCATCCCGTCGTTCCTCCACTTCAAGCGTGCCCCATCGCGATTACATCCTCGACCTCGCAGATCCATCAAGGCCCACCAACCAGTCAGGCGATGGCTCGAATGCGAAGCGCACGCAAAAGCATCCTGCGACATTCCAGTGTACTCTCTGCCCGAAGCGCTTCACTCGCGCCTACAATCTCCGGTCTCATCTGCGCACGCATACAGACGAGCGTCCGTTCGTGTGCAGTGTGTGCGGCAAAGCATTTGCGCGCCAGCATGATCGTAAGCGGCATGAAGGCCTTCACTCGGGAGAGAAGAAGTTCATCTGCCGTGGCGTGCTCAAAGATGCGAACAATTGGGGTTGCGGCAGGCGGTTTGCTCGTGCCGATGCTCTAGGGCGTCACTTCCGGTCAGAAGCTGGCCGAGTTTGCATTCGACCGCTCCTCGAAGAGGAGGCACAGGAGAAAGGCGCCTGGGACGGTCAGAGCCAACAGATGGACAATGGTAACGGAATGTTCGCGCCAATGCCTCAACAAAACTTTGGCGGCATGATGGCTCCACAACAAGGCTTCGAGGCATTCCCTCCTGTAACTGGCAGTATGGAGCATGCAGCACCACCGCAATACGGTCTTCCTGCAGCCCTTCTCGCTCAATATCCTGCATTGGCAGGCATTCAGTGGGATCAGCTACCCGCCGGCCAACCGGAAGAGGTGGAAGGCGACATCAGTGGTCGGAGCAGTTTTGACGCAAGCAGTGGAGGTGAGCTCTTCGACGATGAAGGCGACTACCCAGCACAACAGGCCGTCTATGGCGGAGGCTGGGCGAGTGATTATGAGGCTAACGCGAGGTAAAGCGTACTAGGTTTTCTTCTCTCTTATTGTCTTCGCTTCTTTCTATTAACTTTCCGCCTTTTCCATTCGATACACCCGATATTTCGATTTCGACTTTCTACGTCTACGACTCATTTCACGATAACGGAACGGCCATTTTGCACTCTTTTTCGTTCTTCTTTGGGATACCACTGTCATTGCTGCCATGATATATCATGCCTTGCTCTTTTTCTTCGAAGGGTTACTATACCCCGGCTAAAGAAGGAACGGAATGGGGATTTGAACTGGATTGGTGTTTCATATCCACATATTTCCAACGCGCGGGTTTTTGCTTGGCAAATTGTGCCAGGCGGTAATTTGGAGTTTGTCGGGCTTCTGCTACTGCTTCATAGATGGGATAGAGCGAGCTCTACGAACAGAATCGTAACCATTCAAATAAGCCACTTAATTGCCATGTTTTGCCCTGTATCCATTCCAGCGTACGCCTCCAATACGGATTCGCACCATCCGGCCAGTGCTCCCTTCTATAGCCGCGCCGGCAATGCTTCCATGCATAATGCATACGCGCCGTTTACGCCTCAGCGCTTCTGGGAACTCCACGTTGCACCTCCTCACGAAATGCGCACCGACCAGATCCTCCGGAACCAGAATCAAAACCGACAATATCCGGCATAAAAGCCTCGGCTCTCAAAGACAATGGTCCCCCGGAGTCGGGCGCAGATGGGGGCGTGTTGCAACGTGGATTGTGCTACGTACCGGGCAGCACGCTGCCGTCGGACGGGGGCTGGTGCGTATGGCGATGCTTCTGGTGGGATCCAGACGGTGCTACTAAGAAAGTACTGGAAGAGCCGTAAGGAGGTGCGTTAGTGTAGGAGCGCCCCAATATCGCGTGTTCTCGTGCGTGTTCTCGATTACACGATGACTATGTCGGCCGTTCTTTGCTGCCTCATAGGTAGATGACTTGGTCTAAGAGAATGCAAGACACCATCAGCTAAAAGAATTAGACTGAGACGATGTGCTTTACTGCTACAGCTACCCCTGTGCGGTTGCACTACGGGATTCTATGCAGGATGTAAGCCCTATATGCGACTAGCAAAACTTCGGATCGTACTGTAAGAGAAGATATTGGCGATAGACGAGATCTCAAGATTCTAGCGTCTGCCCGTAATTTGTCACTTTGGCCTCACAGGGCGTTTAGTATGGGCTTATGTATAAGCTTACATGCTACCTACCAAAACAACAGTTCGCCTCCAAGAGATTAGGCGTCCACATCGTCAGGCATCAGCTCGGAGGAACTTTCTTCTCCATGCTCTTCATCTTTAGGGCAGGTGCTGACACGGAGGCCCACGATATGTGCATACTACAGTCGGACTCGAGTTGAGGGCCGAGGCAGACTTCTTCATCTCGGACTTGCCGGCCAATATCAAAGGGGATGTAAAGGTGTGGGTTGGAATCATCTCTGTACGAGTCCATTTCTAAGCTAGTACTCTTTGCCACCACCTCCCATGGCTTCTGGGAGTCTGCATCGGTTGAGGCAGGCGAGCGGTAGCAGAACGAGGAGGGTGAGAGATGGAGCAGAGAATACAGACATGGTTTCTTTCCAAATAATAGGCTTGGCCATGGGGAATCGCCGTCGAAAACAACAGACGTACGCCGAAGGATGCCGCCTAGGAGCGATCTCTTGGGTTATGGAACACTTGGGTATCCTAATCCTGTTCCAGCCAGGATCAGTTCCGTAGCCCGAGCGAAGCCCGAGCGAAGCCCATGTCGACAACGACATTCGGTGCTTCTCAAGAAAAGACTTGCCTTGGTCCAGATACTGGAAGCCATGCACGTTGCTACCCTCTCCAGGTCGCCAGCCCTCCTTTCCATTTCTTCCCTTCCCAAAACCTCAGTCCTCACTTCAGCGCCTCCAAATTCCTTTCAAAACCCTGCAGCCTCTTTTAGTAGCCTTTTTATCATCTTTGGACCCTTATCGCCGTGCCCAACTCTCTGTGCATTGAGTATCGACTGAAAAGATGTATTCAAATCGTCCACCATCCTCTCCCTGTTATCCCTCTCCTAACCCGAGAACTTCTTAGACTCCTTATAAATAGCTCTTCTGTTCTCTTCCCAGGCGACCCACGCCGCCGCTTGCAAAAAGCAATCTGTAATATCATCCACCTTTTTCACGTCACCTTTGCGAATGTTTGTGCGTTTCGAACGCTCGGACGCTGCATCTGTGGCGTAGAGGAGCGTTTGACGTGTCGCTTCGGCGTGATGAAAGAAGGAGAACGATATATATGCTTGAGCTGCGGGTACTTCTTCTTCGTCCGGAGATGGTTTTGTGTGTTTCGATAAGGCGGTCGATGGAGGCTCCCGATCCAACCATGAACGCAGCAGCCATATTTTGGCTTTCTTCTCCGCCTTCCCACGGCTCAGCTTCCCACCTGCTTTGCCACCGCCCTCCAATCCCACACCATCTTCAGTTTCACTCTCAGGGCCCAAACCCACTTCCTCCGCCCCCTCCTTCTTGCTCCGCCTTTTCACCCCCTCAACCTTGCCCCGATCACCGAGCCAAAACCCACCAACACGCTTCGGATCCACGCCAAAAATCCGATAATTGTACTTCTTAAAATCCTCTCGACGCGTAGTAATCCTACACTCGGTACGTAAAGCGGTTAGAATAGCCCACAGCATTCCTTCTAGCGTATTCACCCTCACGGTCCACTGCTGAATCGCACTCCCGCCTGAGCTGCGCCACCGCTGGCGCTCGATTAAGATGATATCGGGTGCGTAAGTGAGCAGTGATCGCTTTAGAAGCGTGTACGCTGTGTCGGATAGACTGGACGGCGCATATGGATCCGGGCGTTCTTCGTCTTCCCCCGTGCCCTCTTTCGCGAACTCGCGTTTCTTGATGCCCGATCTCTTGGATACTTCTTCGACGACGTCTAATCGGCGCCAAGCTCTGATCTCCATTGTCGTTGCACTGCTCTCTTCGCTAGAAAGCCGTACGTCTGCGACGCAGAACGCCAGATTCTTGATCCCCATGTCGATGCTCAGAATTCTCGTACGTTTCGTCCAGTTGTCCGAGTCGGGTATTTTAGAAATTCGCATGTCTTTCTGCAGTCGTGATAAGAGGACATCTTTCTTGCCGGAGGTGGCGGAGCCTATACGAAGAAGAAGTTTCTGTATATTTTTCACCGTTGGGGAGCGCGATGCGGAGAATAATGCCTGGAAGACATTGCTTGGTGGAGACATGGCTAGATGCGTTGAGAATTCCCAAGGAGGTCCTCAAAACGTATAGATAATTTGAAGAACCAATGGCCGAATTGAAATGACTCGGTGGGCATCATGAATGAGAAACAGGCTAGAACGCGTGATGGACGGCGCAATAGACGCGTCAATTCGCAAGGTACAAGGAGTCGAATGGCGTAGGGCGTGATGTTATGCACATTGAAGCATTATAGCTCACGAGTTGGCCCTGGGTATGGAAGTTGATGGTAGTAGGTCAACGCGGAGGGTCGCGACGTTGGAGGTTCCAAGCGCGGGAGCACGTGCCAATCCCATAACGATCTGCTCCCAATCTAAATTCTACCACAACTTTAGGGGACGGTCAAGCATTTAATACCAATATAATATATCTGCATAGAAAGTTTCTCCTTAGAAAGGAGTCTATCCCCAGAGACGGTCACTATCTTGCTTAGCCACTAAACCATTCACACCCAGACCATGGCCTTCGTCGCATAATGTCACGTCTCGACCCATAGATCTTCCTCCTGGAGCCGTTTCGGTCTTCAATCCATCAATCCATCAATTTCCGTTCTCCTTCCTCCTTACGCCGCTCTTCCCTTACGCCTCACAAATCAAATCGAAATCCGGAAAATCTGGATCCGGCCCAATATTCGTACTCGCAACGCCCGTATTGAAGTCCTTCACCTGCGCATTCTGTTGCGCGTCATTGCACTGATCTGTTTCTCAGTTAGCCCTTATCGACATGCACATTCCCCCCGTTCCTCCTCTCTCCCCCTCCCCTTCGCCAGTCAACCCTCTCTGGGTATACTCACTCTTCTGCTGATCACAATCCTCCACCTTAAACCCACCCTTATTCCCCTGCTCATTCGCCGCCTGACTACACTTCTGAAACTGATTATCGCAACTCCTCTGCGCACCACTGTCAAAATCCGTGAACGTATCCCCGTCGACCTCAAACGGACGCTTCGCATCCCCGCTATTCGTGATGGGCGACGCGGAGAAGCCGCCGAGGTTTTGCGTAAAGGTCTGCAGGTCGGACGCTTGTCGGAAGAAGAGCGTGTTGCGTGGGATGAGGTGCATGTATTCTTCCGAGACAAGGGCTGGTTGCGGAGAGGAGAGCGTGAGGGTGGGGAGCGCCATGAGGATGAGTGAGAGGAGCGTCGGGGGGAGCATTTTCATTTCTCTTCTTCCTTCTTCCCTGGGCTAGAGAATATGCGTACGTCTGCGGCGAAGTGAACGTCCTGCGTATATGTCGAATCGATTTTTAGCGCCGGCGCGGTTCCGGTTCGTTGAAGCTGCGAAAAGTCGAGAAGAAGTTCGAAGGTCAGAATACGGCGACCAGCAGAAGGATCATATTTCGATTGACAGATTGCGCATCAACAGCCCTACGATGGCTCACGCGGGAACCGTTTTGGCGCGTGCGTGCGATTGCTGATTCGGGGATGAGGCAGGCAAGATGCGACGGCGCTGAAACATGAAGCGCCCTGACTGTGACCTGCCAACACCACGTCCGACCACTCCGATGCTGCGCCATGATTTGAGGACAAGTGACATGCACAGCGGATGACGTTAATACCGCTATACAAAAATGCGTCAATCCAGAAACAGGGAAGGCTAGAGCGAGGGGGGATGATTATAGGACTCTGCATTGTTATTGACACTATGCAAGGAACCGAAGAGTGAATTACAACTTTTAGCACGCCAGCACACTGTCGTTCAGGTATCTTGTCCGCCAAAGGAGTGACATGAAGAAATAACTGAAGTCCGTCTCGAATTCTCATAGAAGGACTCAGCTAAGGGGTTCGTCGAAACGACTCGTCCAATTACAGAGGAAATAATTGTGTACCACTTGCGCAACCCATCTAAAGCAAGTCCACCGCAAAACTCGATGGTGTGATCAATCTCGCAGACGTGCCGTGAAACAATAAGACGCTGGAGACGGAAGGGGAGAGAGATGTGTGCGCCCCACGCCTGCAATGCATTCAAAAGACAAAACATACCCGCCTGGCTACCCCGTAGCACAAGAATTAAAGCCATAGGCAGCCTGTTCTATACACGTGCTCGGGGCAGCCTTCCAAATCGGTGGAGCTCGAAATAAGCCAGAAATGGTCGTGGAAATCGTGAAGCAGGCCGACGAAAGGTCGGCCCCGTATGTACGTTTTCAGCCGGACCGCTTAGAAGTTGGCTGCCGCGTTCGGTCGTCCGCCAGGGTTGTGGTATTGTTCGAGGTTCGACTGGAAAGGCGAGCTCGCGTTCTGAGGTTTGTCGCCAAGGGCAGATCCGGTTCCGGCCATCAAGTCCGCGTCGTCCTCCGAGACATGCCTCTTGCGGCCCCAGATCCTCCAGCAGATGATGGCAATACCACCGAGCAGAATGGCGCCACCGACACCGCCAACAACGCCGCCGATAATCTTCTTGTTGCTGTCGCTGAGGCCGCCGCCGCCGTTGCTGCCATCGTCCTGGGGCTCAGGAAGCGTGGTTTGCAGAGACTGTCCGGTGGTGATCAAGGCCGTGCTAGATCCCACGCTCGTCACCGCAACATTCTGGCCATTGCTAATGGTAGTGTAGACCGTGGTGTACGGCTGGACGGACGTAGCGACGAGGGGTGTGGTCCTGACGATGGGTGTCGTGATCCTCGTGGAGGTCACAGGAGCCGCGGTCGACTGCGCGGGCGTGCTCCCTGCTCCTGATGAGCGACCGCCTCCAGATGAGGGCACTTGTGAAGATTCAGGCGGCGGTGTGGACTCGGGGTTTGAAGAGGAGTCGTCGGTAGGCGTCGGCGTGGGCGTCGGTGAGGGAGTGTTGTCCGGTGTCGACGTCGGGGCATCGGATGATGAATCGTCGGTAGGAGTGGGCGTGGATTCGGACGCCGCTGTGTTGCCAGTGCCCGTGGCCTGTCGCTTCATGCCCTGGTGTAGATACTCCTCGATGCCGTCGATGTGGAGGGCCTCTTCCAGGCTCAGGGCCGACGAGAGCGCGAAGAGGGCGAGAAGCGCGAACACGAGCCACGACTGCCGCATTGTGCTTAGCATGTTTGGCGACGGTGGAAACGAGCGAGAGACGTGGTGTGGAGATGTTGAGGCGCCTATATGAGCGAGGGTAGTGCGGTTTCACAGAAAAGGCGTGTTGATTAAAGGAGCTATCGATGGAAGGTGAATGAGACCAGGGTGGCGTTACAGCACAGACGAAGACGGAAGCAGCGCAGAAAACGAGAGGAAAGAAAACGAGTGGTGTGCAGCAACGGGTGACGGCGGGTTGATGACTAGGCGGCGTGCGTGGATGGGGAGAGAAAAGGGCTGAGTCGGCGGGCCAGTAACAGGCGCTATGCAGGCCGGACCCAAAAACAGCGGAGCCACAGCAGGGCCTTTGACGGGCGAGGTGCGCCTTTGACAGGTCGGCCCACCACACCCATTATCTGCGTAGCCTCGCCAGTTTCACGGAAAATTCCCTTTCTCCCAACAGGAGACTGCGGGCTGGCAATGTTCGCACTGTAAACATACCCACAGATTTCGTCCTTCCCTTCGGCTGGAAGCATATAACGGCTGGCCCGGTCGCTCCTGCCCAGACAACGCACACGTCCCGATCGGGAAAGGGCCCCTTGCGCATCGCGGCTCGCCTATTCGCGGACAAGACCCTCCACGAGCGACACCAGAGAGCGTCCTGCGTCATACGTCGGCAGCGAACAATTTTCGCAGCACTGATCGCAGCAGTCTTCTCACCAATCCCCATACCCGCCCGTGCAAGACTTGCATTGCCCGACCAGCCATGCAGAACATCGCAGCCCTGGCCCAGGGCCCGCCTTTGACCGCCCACGAGGCTTTGTCTGGCGTCTTCGGCTCCGTGTCGCTTGCATCGTGGATCTTCCTGTTGGTACCCCAACTCATAGAAAACTACAAACAGTCCTCCGCCGAAGGCATCTCTCTCGCCTTTCTCACCGTTTGGTTCATCGGCGACATTACCAACCTCGCCGGCGCCATCTGGGCCGGCCTAGTTCCCACCGTTATCGCCCTCGCCGTCTACTTCTGCTTTGCCGATCTCATCCTCATAGCGCAATGCGTATACTACAACATGAAGAATGCGCGGAAATCGCGCAAGGAATCCACCCGCACAATCGATTCCGTCGAGCAGCCACTGCTTGGCCGCCGAGACAGCAGTAACTTGGGCCTGCCGGGCAGCCATAGGAGGAGGAGCTCCGCAATAAGCACAAGAAGGCGGGCGAGCAGCCTGCCGAGCCTGGTGGAAGAGGAAGAGGGCGGGAGAGAGTGGGTCAAGAACACGCTTAGCATACTCGGGGTATGCGTCGTTGGTGCTGCTGGATGGGCAATCGCATGGCGGACCGGCGTATGGGTCCCGCAGCCTGACGACGATGATACTGCGGGAACGGACATGGCACTTGGAGCACAGATTCTAGGGTACGCGAGCGCCATCTGCTATCTGGGAGCACGCATCCCCCAGATTATCAAGAACCAAAAGGATCGGTCGTGTGAGGGACTGTCGCTGCTGTTCTTCATGCTTTCCCTGCTGGGAAATGCTACGTACGGCGCAGGGGTAAGCCTAATTCACTTGGAAACAGTTATGAGGGTGGCCTGCTAACATGAGTAGATCCTCTTCCACTCCGTCGAGAAAGAGTACTTTCTCACTAACCTCCCTTGGCTTATCGGCTCATTGGGCACCATGGTCGAGGACGTAACCATCTTCATCCAATTCCGCGTTTTCGGCAATGGAGAGCACAGCTCCGCTGTGGCTGCTTGAAGACGGATGTCGATGCAGCAGTCGCCAGATTTAATCACTGTATATGCCATCACGATAAAGTCTGTATATGAAATGGGCGAAGGTATAAAAGTTTGGTTCATTTAAGTCATGTTACTTGTACGCTTTGGTTTCGTTTGGTCTTTGATACCCTGCATTGGTGGATCAAGTTCTTGTTGTTAGCTACCTTCTTAGGCGCGTCATGAAGTAATCTTGTGAATACGCAGATGACCTTTCGGACGGTTCACGATGAGAACTAGGCAATTGTCTCGTTCATGTCATAATCGTGATACATCAAATTTCCTATATACAAGGAAGCCAATCTGCCCTGCCCATCATTAGGTGCCATGATGCAGTCAGTCTCGGTGAAGAAAAACGGTCTATGAGCGCCGGAAAAGACAGGAACCCCTTCGCGCAGTCACGCCAAAATTCCGGAACGCTGGTAATGACAGATATCTGAAGGAAATGCGGTGAAGCAGCTAACTTTTTGGTTGACGGCTACAATCTTGGTCGTGACGAGAGTAGTTAGTTGGCAGGGGACTGGTACTTTTGGTTGTGGATGGCGACGGCACTACGTGGATATTAGCATGTGCGTGTACCAGAGGAAGGAGGAGATATACCGTCCAGACGGATCCGTCTGCTTACTCCACGTCGGCGTCCAACGCATGACCGTCTTCGCGCAATAGCTCGGGAAGTGCTCGTCGAACATACACCGATACCAATAAGCTTCCTTCGAATCCGGGATATCGCCACCCCACTCCGGCTTGGGGTTCTTCATCATCTCATCTGTGACATGCAGCTCAGCGTTGTCCTTGAGCGCATCGATCCAGCCGTAGCCCACGCCGTCCGAAAACTGTTCCTTCTGTCTCCACAGGATCTTGTCGGGGAGGTAGGGCTTCGTGTCCGGCTCGTCTGTGGTGTCGAATGCTTTGCGGAGGATGTACTTCTCGATGCGATCCTTGGTGATCATCTTCTCGGCGGGGTCGACGTTCATGGCGACGTTGAGGAACTGCTTGTCGAGGAAGGGGACGCGGGCTTCTACACCCCAGGCTGAGGTGGACTTGTTGGCGCGCAGACAGTCGGCCAAATGCAGGTTGCCGACCCTCTTAATCGTCTCCTGGTGAAACGCGGCTTTGTCGGGCGCGGCGTGGAAGTAGAGGTAGCCACCGAAGATCTCGTCGCTTCCCTCTCCTGAGAGCACCATCTTCACGCCCATGGCTTTGATCTTGCGGCTGAGCAAGAACATGGGTGTTGAGGCGCGAATAGTAGTTACATCAAAGGTCTCCAGGTGGAAGATGACGTCCGACAGCGCGTTGAGGCCGTCTTCGATCGTGAAGGTAAATGTGTGATGCTTAGTTCCGAGGAACTCTGCCACTTCCTTAGCGGCAACGGCATCGGGAGCGCCGGGAAGACCAATTGAGAACGAGTTCAATTGGGGGAGTTTCTGGACGGTGGCCAGTTCGTTGGAGTCATCGATACCCACGAGGTGACCGGTAGCATGCCCATCTACCTCCCATCCATTCTGCACCCCGTTGGTGGCGGTTCCGTTGGTGGCTGTCATGCGCTTCTTCGCCTGCCCATTCAACCGGAGTGTCTCCCTCTGTGCAATAGAAGCGACCAAGCTCGAATCAAGACCTCCAGACAGGAGCACACCATACGGGACCTCAGCCATCAACCGCTTGCGCACCGACTTCTCCAGTGTTTCTCTCAGTTCCTTGTAGTCTACGGGGTTCGTCGGGATGTTGTCGGGCTCTACAAGCCACTTGGGATCGAAATACCGGGTCAACTTGTCGGTCTTGGAGTCGTAGACGTGGCCGGGAGGGAAGGACATAATGTCGTCGCAAACGGGGTGCAGGCATTTCAGCTCTGAGGCGAAAAAGACAGCTCCTGGCGTCTTGCTCGACCTTCCCAGGTAGAAGGAAGTGATGCCAATGGGGTCGCGTGCGGCGATAACTCGGTCCTGGACCTTATCGTGAAGGACCCAGGAGAACATGCCGTCCAGGTGTCGCGGTGCGTCGATGCCATGCTGCAGATACTGCGCCATATCAGCTCCTGCTCGGCGCAATGATGCCAGCCCGGTGTCCTTACCAGCGGAATGATGACCTCGCAATCCGAGTGTGTCTTGAAGTTGTACGGCTTCTTGAGTGTTTTGCGGATGATGCGGTGGTTGTAGATCTCGCCATTGACGGCCAGAGACACGGTTTCCTCGTCGTTGACCAGCGGCTGCGCGCCAGAGTCTGCGCCATTGTAAGCTTCCGGCTCGGAATCGCGTGGTCGTGTGACCGCATACCGACGCCGACGATGCTCAGACGCTCGTGGACCAAAACTGCGCAAAGTCAGCGTGTCGTTCTAGCGCCAGCGACACCCGGAGGACCTACTGGTATCGTTCGCGATCCAGTTGCCACCTGTGCTGTCTCAGTTATCGCGTTCCGCGGCGCATGGAGTAGGGGTGTGCTCACTCCAGTCTGGGCCCCGATGCCGGACGCTGTCGCGGTGAGTCAGTGACGGTCAGACCCATCGCTGGAGAGGGAGACTCACGCCTTGCCCATCTTCAGGGCCGTCGTCTTGAATTTCTGCACATCCGGGTGCCTTTGCGCGCGTTAGTCACCTATCAACCTAATAGCGAGGGGCAATGGAGGGGAACTTGGGGGACGAAAGCATGCGCGCATACCGGTAGCAGGCGAAGATTCCGCACATGTTGGCGGCCGGGGAGGAAAGCGAGGTGAGGAAGTGAGGATCGAGTCCGGCGGGGAGACTGGCGACTTATGTAGAGGGCATGGTGCGACTTCGACTTGGCTGAAGAGAAATTGTTGTAAAGCCGCTTGACTCACGGAGACCCTTCGGCTTTGCCCCACTACCCATACCCACGTCCGACAGACGCGCTTAGAGCCGCCAATGCCCGTGTGATCATCTCATCTTCACGCTGGCTGCGAGACATGCAAAGAACGATGCAGCCAGGCCGCGGGATGGGAGCAGTTCGTGAGGGGCGTAAGGCTAGAGGGCACCATGCATCTCCAATAAACTCCGCAACCTTGTTCCCCCACACGGCTTTGCGAGCTTCTCCATTGGCTCGGCGCTCGTGACCATGACCGCATGCACGGCACAGCGGTAGCTCTGCAATTGAACAAATCATATTCTGGAAGAAGTGTTGATACAGGGTGGCGGCGCCTTTTCCCCAGAACATGCTGGGACTCCGTCGCTCCACAAGCTTCAGCTCCTCCAGATGCTTACCCAAAGCAGACAACCTGGACCTGCCTCCACGGGACAATTAATCACGCAGAAGAACGAACAAAAGGAATTACTCCCTCCGCCGCGGCCGCCACACTATTCCGTCACAGACTTTCGCCATTCGGCTGATCGAGACCGCCATCATCTGACACCCCACACTTTCCCCCTTCGTTCAAAATCCGGGGCCGCCGTTCGCGCACGGCATCTAACTCGACTGGCGTGACATGGGATATTGCGGGGGAGCGGGATCAAAACAAAAAGTAAGCCAGAAGGAAGCTCAGCAGACACAGGATGGCCGTGATCTGAACAGAGACGCCGCCTGTAGGACCCTGCTGGTGAGTGCTCACGGCCGTCTGCAGCTGCTCCTTGGAGTCGCGCGTGGGTTCCGCCTTCCGCTGACGGAGACCGCTTGATGTCTCGACTTGTTCCCGAAGCTTCGCGATCGTGGCCTTGGCATCGGCGAGCTGGGCCTGGAGATCTTCGCTGGACGTGGGGATTGCCCTTGCTACCCCTGCTGCAGCTGCAGAGACGGTTGACTTCACTCCAGAAGTGGCGGGGTTAAACGCGGAATCTCGAGCGTCTCTCAGGTTCCTACTGTCGCTCGGCCGGGACTCGGGGCGGGAGACAGATCCAACGGGCGCTTCGGTAGAACCACGCTGGGGAGTAACGGCCTCCGGGGAAGGAGACGGGACCATAGTCCGATCATCGCGGTGGCTTACGCCATTTGTCTTCGGTGGTGTTGCCGTGACGTCGTCTGCAGGCAAGAAAGTGACCCTAATCTTCTTCTCCTGAATCGACGACTTGGCTGTCTGCTCGATGTTTGACCACTGCATGTCCGCGTCAGCCATTGCCCTACACGTCCTGGGCGGGGAAGCGTACGAGCGAAGCAACATTGGTGAACTCCTTATCAGCTGTGACAAGCACTGATTGTACGAGGAATTTGTCCCTGCATTTCGCGTCTGGCGGCGGGTCCTCCTTCATTGCTTGGAGGAGAACTGTGCTCATACGTCAGCTTGCTGCAGAAATCCCGCGGGGGTTCGCTTGGAGGGTTCCATACTCTGCACTTCGACATCTTTGCCCGGCTCAATGCGGCCAGAATTGGGCCTCACGCAGTATCTACATGATTCAATATCAGCGGAGTGGGGGACACGGGAAGAAGCCGGGCGCGTACTGCTTCGGAGCCGTGGTTTTCACCTGCGTGCGTCAGTCCATGGTCCGAGGATAGAAACGCATATGAGAGGCGCGCGTAGAGCGTGTAGCCTGGGTTCTCCTCACCTTGAAGGCCACCGGATCGGAGTGCGGATTCATGAGTCGGAGGACCTGCGAGACCTCGTGCTGGAACGGACCTGCCACGTCTTAGTGTAAGTCCGCATTCCCGACCTTCCTCCGATATACTGACGCTTGAACCCAAGCTCCGGAGGGTCGAGTTCGACAGACATGTTGCGGGCGCGAGCGCGAGCGGGCAGAGCAGAAGTGGAGGTACGGCACGGAGGTTGGTAATCAGACAGTCGGCGAGGGCGAGGGTGAGGGTAGGCGCATGCGACAGCGCAGAGTGCTGGCGGGCAGGATCGACAGAGGCGCCGGCGAGAGTGAGTCGAGGGGAAGCCGTGCGGAGAGATAGGATATTAGGCGCGGTGTCGGTGAGTAGCAGGTCAAGTCACGTAGGTGTCGGTCGACAAGCTGGGTCTCGCTTCGCTTGTTTGTAGGTGGCCGGGATCAACGTCACCGACTTGCGACTAGCCAGCCTTCACTCCACACCAAGTGCTCATATGGGGCTGCTCTACGCTTCTATCGACAAGCGTCAAGTTCAGCACCTGCTCTCCTCACAATACAATTTGTCAATTCATGGATCGCGTGTGGGCGTGATCGCATTCCGCCGGATTCTCCCACCTTCTCAACTTTAAGCCCCGCTACGAGTTACTGCCTACGACCCAACATTCTCACCCCATCATATAAAGCCGGACAACCGCCCCAGAGCCAAACACTCGCTGTCCTGGTCTTGCACATTGCGTCCTCCGAAAGCGGCCGTAAAAGAGTATTACAAGTTCGCAATTTCCGCAGCTCGCACAACCACAACCCGGCCTTGACGAGGTTCAATCGCCTCAACATTCCCAAGATGCCCTCAGATCTGGACACCCTGCTCGAAATGGGCTTCGAGCCCGAGCGCGCCGGGCTCGCCGCAAAGGCAACTGGCAGCCTCCAAGACGCCATCGACTGGCTAGAGAAGAACCAAGACAAATCCATCGACGACCTCAAAGCCTCCCAAGCATCCGCCTCCTCCGACGAGCCACCCGCTCTCCAACCCGGCGAAGAAGCCAAGTCTCTCACCTGCGACGACTGCGGCAAGCGCTTCCGCTCCGTCGCACAAGCCGAGTTCCACGCCTCTAAGTCTGGGCACGAGAACTTCAGCGAGTCGACTGAAGAGATCAAGCCGCTCACCGAGGAAGAGAAGAAACAGAAGCTGGAAGAGCTGAAGGAGAGGCTAGCGGCGAAGCGTGCGACGCAGGCGGAGCAGGATAAGGCTGATCGCAAGAAGAACGAGCAGATACGCATGAAGGCGACGAAGGAGAGCCAGGACATCAAGGAGGAGTTGCAGAAGAAGGAGCGGTTAAAGGAAGCGGCACAGAAGAAGAAGGAGAAGAAAGAGGAAGAGGATGCGCGGAAGCGCGTACTGGCGAAGTTAGAGGCGGATAAACAGGAGAGGAAACGCAAGGCGGAGGTGGAGAAGGCTGCCAGGGCTGGCCAGGCTCCTCCTCCTCCCATTGAGGAGCCGGCCGCTCCTACGTCTTCCGGACCTACAACATCGAAACCGGCGTCTGCATACACAGAGGCCCGACTTGCTCTGCAGACACCTACCGGCAGGGTCACGAAGACCTTCCCGGTGGAGACGACGCTCTTCGAGGTTGCTCATGCGCTGGAAGAGACGGGTGTTCAGGTCAATGCGTTCCATCAGAACTTCCCCAGGAAGGTCTTCGACCGGACAGACTTTGGCATGACTTTGAAGGAGGCCGGCATGGTGCCTAGCGCGGCCCTCGTCATCAAGTGATGGGAGAGATGGAGAGACAACGGCATATCCTTCGAGGCGTATGATCCGCCCATAGGAGCTCCCTACGTAAACGATTGCATGATATGAGGCACGATCTTAGTTATCTCATGTCAAGACCTCTGGTGCTCTATATCTATGTAGGTATATGAATGCGTCATCCATGTGCCATGCCCCCCTTTGCAGTATCGCGTGCCATGCATGCGTTCTTCTGCGTGATGTCCCAGTGCTCCCAGACTCCGCATGAGGCAACGTAAACCGAGCATTACCCTGACATTGCCCCCCATTTCTACTCATACTCGTCAATATCATACCTACCCATCTCCCTTTGCGTCGAACACCACTCCTCACTCGCCAAGCCCCTCTCCTTCCTCCTCACCAGCCCCACCGCATCCTTACACCAATCGCACGCAAAATCACACGGTGTCTCGCCCTCATCAGCAAAGTATCTCGCAATCAGCCGATGCCGACACTTATCCGTAGCCTCACAGAACCCTACCAGCGCCTGCAGACTCTTCGCACGGTTCATCAACTGCTGCTGCTGCGCCGCCACACCCGTGCCCTTCTGCGGCTGCCGCGCCTGGTCCCTCGCCATCATTGACGCCGCGCGATCACGGTCCTCGCGTCCGTAATACAGGATGCAGACGGAAGCTTTCCCATCGCGCCCGGCGCGCCCGGCTTCTTGGTAGAAGCCCTCGAAGGATTTTGGGATCTGCCAGTGCACTACGAAACGTACGTTTTCCTTGTCAATGCCCATGCCGAAAGCTGTAGTTGCGACGATGACGTCGTAGCCTTCCTTGTTCGCGACCCAGCCTGCGAGAGCATCGGCGCGTTCGGTGTGTGGCAGCCCGGCGTGGTAGGGTTTGGCGCCTATACCGTCGGCGCGGAGACGGGCGGCTAACGATTCGCAGTCTTTGCGAAAAAGCGTGTAGATGATGCCTGAGACGTTATCGGCGCGCTGGTTTTGGTCTGCTAGTTGGGAGGCTCGTTCGGGATTTGAAGCGCGCCGCGCATGGGCAGCTTTTAGCCAGGAGAGGAAGTCGGGGTAGTGATCTTCTTCATCGCATTTGAAACGGACCTCATAGTGTAAGTTCGGTCGACTAGTGGTCATTCGGAACATCTTCAACTTTGAGGAGTCTAAGCCTAGCATGTTGATGATATCGTCTCGGACACGTGCTGTGGCCGTAGCTGTGAGGCAGATGATGGGAACATCCGGGAATTCTGTCTTGAAGAATGACAGTTGCTGGAACGAAGGTCTGAAGTCATGGCCCCATTCGCTGACGCAATGGGCTTCATCGACAGCTATGCGTGCAAGCTCACGCTGGGAGTGGATGACGCGGAGGAGTTTTCGGAAGGAGTCCAGTTGACAGTACTCCGGGGTAACATAGAGAAGTCGAGTCATAGGATGGCCGCATTGGAGGTCCTCAATTATCCTCTTTTTGTTACTAGGCGTGGTGGTGCTGTTGATTGTTTCTACCCGGATATTCGCCTTTCGCATGGAAGCAACTTGGTTGTTCTACAGATAAAGTCAGATTGGACTCTGGACAGTTTGGAATTGTCATACCATTAGGGCCAGAAGCGGTGATATCACGATGGTGACTTGGAAGATCAGCGTCCGCAGAATAGTTTTAAATCGGAGAACGTACTACCAAAATCGACGATAGCTGGTAGTTGGAAACACAAGCTCTTCCCAAACGATGTCGCAGCCTGCAGAAAGACATCCTCGCCGTCGAGCGTTGCGGTAATGACTTCGCGTTGGACTGGTCTATGCAGGTATTGGAATTTGAAGCGTGCATGGGGAGTACTGAGAAGACAGACCTGAAGCAACGCTTTCCAAAGACACGTCGAAGCGTGAAGTCGATATCATAGTGGGGTCGCTTCCTTTTGCCTGGCATACTGCTCTCTTGGTGTGCCTTGTTCATTCGCCTAATTCTCCGATGCTGTCGCGGAGCACTTCAAGCCGAACTGGCGACTTCAAGGTCACCACTTCGACGGGACAACAGCTGTCGAATGCTGCCAGCGAAAGAGGTGCATTGTGTGTCCTTGATGGTGGATTACGTGCAAAGGTTGGAGATGCAGGAGCGACGCGTTGTTGTGAGGAAAGCTCGGAGCACGCTCTCACGTGAGTGGCTTTCACCAATCAAGCGCCGCATCTTTCGCAGGAAGCCCTTTCTTTCTCGTCCCGAGGTCCTTCATCTCCAATCAGCCTCTTCTAATCTCAGGGTGATAGTTCAAATAATCTTCATCTTTCTCAAAGCACTCAGCTCCTCGTACTTGCACTACTGTCCTCTTTCTTGCTACTTTCCTGGTTTTCATCAGCTTTCGCGGTCAACGAAGCCAGCGAGTTGATGCTCGCCCCCTTCTTTCCTAGCGACAGGATGGTCACGATATCATCTACTGGCGCCGTCTTTGGGAACGCTCAACTCAAGGAGCTCGCTACGTTCTCGCCCAAAGAGCGCGAAACGATCCTGAAGAGGGTGATCAGGATTGAAAAGAAAAGCTTTCCAACAAGCGAAGCATTCGACTTCACCTCCGAGCTGAGGAAGAAGCACACTAATATGATCATAGCTGTCAAAGATGGAGATGCGTCAGAGCTAATCGGATACCTTGTTTACCTTCGGGTGAAGAGGCTGACCGTCCTCCACAAGATTTGCGTTGTTGAACAAGAGAGGGAGAAAGGCGTCGGCAAATGTCTCATACATTCCCTTCGCCTTTTGGTGGAAAAGGGTGGCTGTGACTGCATTCACTTGTGGGTCGATGAAGCTCGCAAACCTGCCAGAGCTTTGTACGATTCCTGCGGCTTCCAGCAAATCGACAGATGTCCCGACTACTACGGACCCGGGCGAACAGGGTTGAAAATGCAACTACCGATCGAGAAATGAGCGATCAGACCGCGTACCTACGTATAGTCAGGCTGGTCTCAGGCATGCTGAAGGGTACGCAGGGCAAGTCACTGAGGTCGGCATCCCTTGCTCGCGCCACCACTCCACTTCGCGGCCCGCCTTCTACATTCCTTTGCCTTTTCAGTAAAATGCAAGGCTCCCCACCCTGACGCGAAAACGCGTTTGAGCGCGTCTGAGAATTCGTAATCCAAGAAAAAGATGGCTGTATGCAACGAAAGGTCTTCAGCCTGTCCGCTCAGTCCTCCACTCCGTCCGCTATCGCGGCAAAGGAATCCTTTCGAAGTATCGCCATGGCACCTTCGCGGTAAGTCACATACTAAGCGCTTTGAAAGGCTTTGCTGATCTCGGTAACAGAGCAATTGTGATGCTGGTGGCCACAATAGCCCTCTTCGTCTCAGTGGCTATAGCGTCTCCCCAGGTCAACTTTCCCCTGAACCTACAATATCCACCTGTCGCACGAGTCGGTGAGATGTATAACTTCCAGTTTGCATCTACAACCTTCGGACCCAATCCGGAGAAGCTTCAGTATTCGTTGATCAAGAATCCGTCATGGTTATCCATCAACGGCGACAAACGAACACTTTGGGGTACTCCAGGAGCAGGCGATGTCGGAACCATTGCTTTCACGATTGCGGCAGCTGCAGAGGCTGGAGCTGTAGCCAACATGGAGTCCAAATTGCTGGTTACAGAGGGTGACGGCCCCAGAGTGAAGGGAAACATTTCCGAACAACTATCAAAGGCTGGGCAGCTTTCGGGACCGCGAAGCGTAACACTCCCGCCTTCGAAACTGTTTGAGGTCAAGTTCGCCCAAGACACCTTTCAGACCACTGGGAAGAGCCTGTCTTATCATGCGAGTCTTGAGGACCATACACCGCTACCAGCATGGATCAGCTTCGATGCGCAATCCCTACGTTTCGCTGGAACGACACCCCTTTCGACAGCGCCACAGTCATTTGATATTCTCCTCATTGCTTCTGATACGGCGGAGTATGCCGCAGCAACCACTTCTTTTTCGCTTTTTGTTAGCAACCATCAATTTCTCTTCAGACCCCTCACGCAAACGCTGAACTTGTCGAAGGGAGAACATGTCAAGATTTCCGACGTGAAGAGCAAGCTCTTTCTTGACGATGCACCTATCAGGGATGGTGATATTCAATCCGCCGGCGCAGACCTTCCATCGTGGTTATTTTTCGACAACCACTCCTTCGACATTACTGGAGATCCCCCATCTGGCCTGATGTCTCAGGATCTCGGCATCATCGTGCAAGACAAATTTGGAGATACAGCGAAGCACTCTATTCATCTGAGCTTCATGTCTCAATTCTTCACCTCAGAGATCGGCCAATTGAATATCACCGCCGGGGAGCGGTTCGAGTACAACATACCAAGGAACATCCTCACTAAGGATAACGATAACGTTTCCGTTTCCGTTGGACTCGGCGATCTTGGTCAATGGCTCAGCTTTAATTCTAACACGTTCTCCATCTCCGGGACAGTCCCTAAGGACTTCTCACCGCGGATGGTGGAAGGGTCGATGACGGCAAGAACTAGCGATGGCGCTTCGAAAGACACCCAAACCTTCCAGCTTCTGGTCTCCGGGGCTGGAACACACGTCTACCCTGGGGCTACCGCGACGGGCTCCGGTCCAAGCCAGCCAACTGAGAGCGGTAGTTCCTCAATACCCACTGACAACTCGAAGCGCAACAAGGCTGGTATCATAGCGGGCTCTGTACTCTCAGCCGTGGTTGCCGCAACCATACTATTTGCATTCATTTTCTTCCTATGCTGCCGAAAGAAGCAGGAAAAGGGCTATATAAGTCCGCGGAGCCCCAGGAGCCCGAGAAAGACCGATATCTCCCGACCCATACCCATCGTAGATGAATGGAGAGACTTGAGTGGAGACCACGACGTTGACCTGGAGAAGGGGAAAGGGGATGATGGCTTGGAGCGGGCACCGGAGCATCCCCCTCGGATTCATCTCGATCTATCGACCAAACGGGAAGACAGTCACTCACCGGCCAGCTCAATCGGCGAACCAGAGACGAAGATCCTCACTGCGTTTGACAGGTCATCCTGGGGTTTCCAAGACGGAGCTGGCCCGTCACATCATCCACATGATTCCATGAAGATCCCAACAGAAATGGCGCGGAAAGAGTCGGAGCAATCCAGCTCCCCGCTGATGCACAAACGATGCTCGACAAAAGTGTATCGGGATACTCCTCGGCGCAGCTCAGGTTTACCACTCAACCGGCGCCTGAGAGGGCTCGGACACGGACGTCATACCTACTCTCCCTCTCGAAGTAGCAACAACTTTGCAGTTTTCCGCAGGCCGCTGAGCTACACTTCAGGCACCACCAATTCTGTCAGTTTTGTCTCAACAACACCCTCAGCCTTCCCTCAGCCGCCTACTGCGAGACATACCACGCAATTGACAACGCCAATAGAGAAACGTCGTAGTATACGCCTCGTCCCTAAGTCGACATGCGATAGCTTGCTTGATCGGCGGACAATTGATGAGAAGCGCAATAGCTACATTCGCAAACGAGCCTCAACTCAATCTCCTTTCTTCAGCGCAGGCTCATCTCGCATGTCGTCATCAAGCTACAAGTTCCCACCCGCATTCATCGGCGAAGCTACTCCGAGCCCGAAGGCTGTTCTGAGGCCGCTATCGAGCAATATTGTGAAGCCCAGCGATAACGTCGTCGAAGGGGGGACTACAGAAAGAAAAATACCTGAGAGCCTGCGCATTCGATTGCCTGCCGAGACTCCTTCGTCATCAACCGACACGCTCAAATACCCTGGGAGTCTTCGAAAATCGCGGCCCGAGAGGTCCTTCATGCTCAACAATACGGAATCTGTGACAGCGGCCAATCGTGATTGTGTTCAGGAGCAATATGAATGCCCAGGCACCGCCCTCTACTCTCGTACAGGCATTGGTCGACGAGCATGTGTGCGTCAAAGCCTTCGTGCCCAGGAGCTTAAATCCAGTCTCAACGAACTGACCGGAAGCATGATCTTCGAGGACGCCGAGATGAGCGAGAGTGTCTATTCCGACGAGGAGGAGGACATCGAGGAGTATGAGAAGAGGACCACCATCACACCCAGCCAGTACATGCTCCCTCCGCTAAACCTCAATGTAGGAGACCGCAAGAGGAGCAGTAAGCGCGACAGTAAGAGGTATAGCAAACGTGAGAGCAGGAGAGAGCTGAAGCGCACAAGCCAGCGAGATCCTACTCCATATTCCTTAGTTCTCGAGCATGGTGGGAAGGAAAATCACTCCTCTACTTACAGCTTAGCCAACGCAACCTCCACCGCCACTGCAAGAGCTAAAGGCAAAGCCAAATCGACTTCTTCTCCCGAACGGCCCAAGTCATCCGCCGGACTTCGTCATATTCATGCAGCCCAACATACTCGTGCAGAATCCCGCACCACGGTCCGCCCCAGCGCCCACCGCGACTGTCAAGACAGTCCCCTCTCCCGCCGCGCGTCGACAAAGGAGCGCCATTCCCGTAAATCTATCCACTCCCGCCAGCAATCCCGCCAATCTGCTACTGTCAAACAGCCTCGCGATCGCTCTCGCACGCAGTCCTCCGCATTCCCCTACTTTGATGCCTCCTCCGTCCTCGTCGACCCCAGTAAAGCCGGCAAAGAAAACGCCACCAATAGTACCACATTGCCTCAGAAAGACACTCACGCCTCCCTCCTCTCCCGCGACCCCTCCGACAACGTCCTCAACTACGTTCTCCACGAAGACCCCAAAATCGAAGAGCTAAACCGCAACAGCTTCGCCCTACGCACCAACGCAACCAGGCCTCTCAGCTCCACAGCCCGGCGCTCCAAACTCGCACAACTACACACTTCTCCTTTCTACCACACTAAGCGTGATACCGCGATCCCATCGCCCTCTACACCTATGAACACACAGAACGTAGGGCTGGGGTTGACACTGCTAGGCGGAAGTCTGGGAAGGGCGGAAGAGACACCAGGACCTGAGAGTGGACGGAGAGGAAGGGAGCGCACGCCGCTGAGTGTGCTGGATGATGGGAATGGAGGGAGTCCTGAGAGGCTGAGAGTCGTGGAGGGCAAGGGTAGACGGCCAGTGAGTGTGGAGGTGGATGAGGGGGCTGGTGGACAGGGGAGTGGTAGGAGCAGGAAGACGTGGGGCAGCCTGAGAGGTGTGTTAGGGAGGTCAGGGGCGAGCATTTGGGGCGGGAGGGAGACGAAGGCTTTTCTTTAGAATGAACACTAAGGCGTTTGATATCCTGATGCCACTTTTATGTTGATTAGTTACTACATTCGCATTTCGCGCGGAGCAAAGAGCCTTCTTTATTTAGCTTTGCATTACCGAGTCTCAATCGAGGTTGATATGTGCACCCCTTCTAATGCGCCGACCGATATGCAAAGCTTCCTGATGATCCCATTCGCCCGTTCTCAATAGCCTACCACCGGGTGGGCAGGATCACCGAGAGTCTACACCTATAAGCCCTCATCATTCTAACGTCATGTCTACAACTGGATATCGTTGTTCAGCAACCGCACTTCCTCGCCGGGTTTGAATGCCGGTAGGCCAATATAGGGACACCCATCGCACCTGAACGCATCGCCCAAGGCGCAGTTCCCACAACTGCCAACCTTGCCTTGCACTGTGAAGTCAACTTCGGTCAAGTCATCTGCCCCGAGCTTCATTGTATTCAAGGCTTTGTCGGCGCTGGCGCGCTTCGCAGCGTCTTCGGCTTCGATTTTCTCTTTGAGACCGCAAGTGCAGTCTTTGCAGGCGCGGCGTCGCTTTCCGGCTTTAGGGCGGCATTCGGGCGCTGGAAATATTAGCTTGAATAGGAAAGTATGTGCAGCGGGCCGACTTACGCTGGATGATTGGGCGCGCCATATCCTCTTCTGTGATCAAATCGTCTTCATCGATGAGCTCGTCATCCTCGCCGGTAATGATAGGGTCGTCGAGGTCGTCGCTGAAGTCTACGAAACCGACGCCGACGGGCTTTGCGGGCTCTGGTTCTTTGCGCTTGCCGTTGACACGGAGGGGAACGGTGTCGCTGCCGTTTGCTGTGCCGTTGACTCCATTTGTAACGCCGTTCGTCTTCTTCTTTCCAAGCTTTAGCGGTATGGACACGCTTCCCACTTCCGCTGGCTTCATCATGCCGTCACCGCCCTCGACGAGCCCCGCGAGAATAGCCTCTGTCTTTTCTGTGCCTTGCGCTGAACCAAAGACACCATCCTGACTCTTGAGCAGCCCGCCAGCCTTCAGTGCCCTAACGACTTTGGTCATTACCTCTCGCCCTAGCAATTTGTGACTTTCACGCGTTGTGCCGTCGGCGTCGGTGAGGAGAAGCACGACATCGTATGTGGAGAGTGGCAATTGAACCAGACCGGCCGCAATGCGGTCCAGCATCTGGAGGTCGGCCGAGGAGCGGTCGTGGATCTCGTAGACTTTGTCCAGCACCTCAGGATGCGCGGATATGGACGGGGGAGCGAGAAGAAGCGTGCGCGGGGCCATGGTGGGAGAGCTGCGGCTTTGGAAGCAGAGGGGCAAATCCCTGGCTGTGGGAGGCGTGGTGAAGCACTTCAGGAGAGGGAAGAGTGTGTTTATGGGTGGGCTAAGGAGCGGATCGCGTCGAGAACTTTTCTAAGCAGCCCTCGGAGAAAGACGGTCACTGGCGGTTGTGGTGGGCTGATTGGTTTGCTGCGTAATCACGCGGGGCGACTTCGGATGGCGGCTGAGTGGGATGGGCTTGGCCGCTGCGACCGACGCTTCTTTCCGTTTTGGCCGGACCCACCTCGCACACGTTAGCGTTGACGAGAGTCTGGGGTAAAACGCCGCAACAAGCCCCGAATACCAGCCGTGCAGCTCGTCGTCAGCTTCACTGCGGACCGTCGGAAGGCATAGCAAAGGCTGGGAGGGTTGGGCCGCTACCAATTCATGTATATAGAGTCCTGGAGGGCTGCGGTACATTGCTCACACGACGCTCACGTCGCCCAATGACGTAGCGTGTCCTGTAGAAGCTTCAGGGGCCGGCGATCGCGTTCGCAACAGCCTCAATAGTCATCGCGGCAACCGGAACCATGTTTGGAGTGCCTAGGTGGCCAGGGCGCCCTGTGCGAAGCTTCCAGATAGCCTATACAGATCCAATTGGGACATAAGGGGGACCGGCCTCAGCTCATCAGATCGCGACCCCGCTCTGAAACTCACTCGTGTGCCATCCGCTTTGCCCGACCTCCGCCTGCCCACCATCAAGATACTTCAACCGGATAGCTGGCTACAGCAAACAATTCCTGCAATACCTCGAATTGGAGCATTCTGCAAGGTACGGCCGTCACACCCCCGCGATCTCCTGAGGAGTGGCTCGACTCGGCAACGACGCCATGGATTGGCCAAAGCTTCCGTCACGAGACCTCATGTACTGACCTGCTGCCAGAGCTCTCCCTGCAACGAACCCTACTTCTACTCTCGACATCCCCTCATCGACCTCCCATCTCCCAACAACTCACATCAATCAACGCAATCAAATCAGTAAGTCTCGCTTTGTCCTCCTGCCGATATGGTGCTCGTCCCTGGTCTACCTGGCATTCACCACGCATCCGTAGTGCCTCAGTATGACACCCGAAGCTCAATGTCTCGAGGAGTCATACCTGGCGTGCACCTCATTCTCGAGCTTCACGTACTGACCGCCGAGCAGTGACTCGCTCCCACAAGTACACTGACCGCGACCACGCTGGTCTCGCCGACGGGACCGCTCACCCTGACGAGCATCTTCCCCGCTACTTCGCCAAGTCTGGCCACGTCGATATGGACCCCAACAAAACCAAGAAGAGCGGCGCGGGCAAGGGCAATTGGTGAGTTCTGTCGACCCTTCTCTTTCCCTCCATCAATCACTACCGCCTCCTCGGATTCTGGACCGGAACGTTGTTCGGAGCACCCCGCTTTACGTCAACTTACTGCTTCTGATATAGACTCACGTCACTAACTGCGTTGAATGTTAATAGGGGCCGCGAGGGTGACGAGGTCGAAGATTACGGTTACAACATGAACAATCCGCGTCGCCGAAGCAATTCGAGCACACACGCTGCCAAGGACTTCAAGACCAAGTTCGAGACCATCGAAACCGAGCCCGTCTTCGAAGAGGAAGTACACGGGGCTATGGGCGCTGAGCTCGACAAGGAGAGCACCGCCTCTAGCTCCAAGAGCGTCGAGGAAGAGGACGCCAGCAAGAAGGTGTAAATCCCCAGGCCCCGCCCCGAAAGGGGAAGCCTGGGGGTTGGGGTGCAGGTGGCACACATCATTGATGGCACAGATGTCTCCAGCTGTGCGTGGGCTGGAAAGCTCGCTCATTGTCACTTGGTGATCATCTCTTGCCGCATATGATTGATCAGATGGAGGACTGCTTTGATTTCCGGGCGAACAGTTACAACATCATGTACTATGTGTTCCTTGGGAATCTACTTTTCTATGACTATGGCCGCTGGTGGAACAGCAGCCATGGGACCGGATCGGGGTCGGCGTCTTCTTCATCTGTCTTTCTTTCGCTGGGAATCTTGCTTTGGACGCTGTCTTATGAGTATCATGCCGAATGATCGACCGCAACAAAAACAAAGAAATGGATAATGTTTATCCAATCATGCATGGGTGCTTTGAAGTGGTTTCTGTCATGATGCCATGGGGTCATTGCAAGTACTGCTGGCAGCAGACCAGTCAGAGGAAAACGTGTGAACTCATAGAGCGTGAACCGCGAATAGCATGCCAACACCGTCTCTATCTGCTGAAGGCCTCCAGGACCGGGTTTTTGCAGTCTTCACGGTTGAAGAAAAGTGAGACATGCGAGCACACGCATGGTGACCTACGCACTCTGTCACTGCAGTCCTACCGGCGCAAGAATTGCGGGCTCGTATGTGCGCTGGGAGTGGGACACGGGGTGAAGGCCCTATCGGCTGACAGAGCTACCAAGACCCAAGACCCAAGACCTGAAGCAGCCGTTGCACGCCCCGGTGAAGCGCTTCGGAATCCTGGATGTCACAGTGAAGTGAAAGCGTGCCTGGCGCCTTCCCTTTAACTCCGTGCCAAGACCGCGATCCCTGCCCAAGCTTTGGCTTTGGTAGCGACCGACAACCAAAAACATACAGCACGCACTCCAGCTCCGCCAACTACTCGACACCAGCGAGGAGCCAAACACCAGTCGCGGCGCGCTCCATCGCGCATCTCAAATCCTCACCTACTCGCCATGTTTTCGCCGGAAGCTTCGATCCAGAGCGCGCGTAGCTCCCTGCGAAATCCCCGTCGACGCCAACGCAACTCGGAGGGACCCCAGCAGCAACAGCCTCGACGAAAGCGAAGCAAGTTGTCCGACGACACATACCATTCGCCGTCAGATTCGCAGAGCAAAGGCAATGGCAGCATGATAATGAACGGCAATGTCGACTCTGGCAGCGTGGACAGCTCGCTGGTCTTGGTGGACATTCCTGTTCGCGAGAAGAAGACCCCGGCGAAGCGCACGCTGAAAGAGGACGGGTCTTTGTATCTGGTAGGTGTAATCCGAGGATGGCATACACGATCATGTGCTGACGAGGATGCTTTTGTAGACCAGGAATGAGAATTATACCGTGAAGAAGCTCCCCGGCTTCCCGGAGGTCCTCTGCAACGGATCGAGTACGTCGCAATCTTTCGGTTCTGTTCGATTCACATCTTTGCTAACGTAGTGTGAAGCACCATGTCAAGCATCTGCTCTTTCTTCCGCCGGTCTTGCGCTCGCCTTGACGTCCGACCACGCCCTCATGTGGGATTACCACGCCGTTGCCGGTTCGAATAGAGTCCTCACGCTACCCCTTCCTCCCGCGTTGAAGGGCGCCGATCCGCTGCCTCTTGGTGCGGTCGTACGCAATGGTCCGACAAACGACTTTGGAGTCGTCGCGGTTGCACCCTCCACCGGGAAGATAGTATTTTGGGAAAATGTGGACAGCGCGGAAGCCCGGAGTCACTTCCCGCAGCGCAACCAGGGTGTCGAAGGTTCAGTCAAGCTGTATTCGGGAGAGCATATAACCGGCCTCGTCGATATTGACCACGCTGGCTACATCCTCATCTTCAGTAGCGGCAGGTTGGCACAGCTGACACTGAGGGACTCGCAAGGTCGACCAAGCATTACTACAAACATCCTCAGCGCACCGAATACCTCCGGTGGGAGCTTCTTCAGCTTCAAAGGACTTCTCGGCGGCGCTATTCGCAAGACGGTCGCTTCTGTCAAAGCCCGTCCCTCAGAGTCCAAAGGTCAGATGGAGCTCATCACGGCAACGAAGGACGGACAGTTTCAGATGTGGGACATCAGCTGGTCAGGACAGCAGATATACAAGCGCGAGATCAACGCGCATACGGACATACTCTCTGCTGTTCAGCAGGGAACGGCACCGGAGACCCGTTCACAGCACGATGCCCATATACTAGATTTTGCGATCATGGACCGGCAACATGAACATCGAGGTGCTAGCCTTCTGGTTCTCGTGGCACTTACAGGGCGAAACATGCTGGATCATTTCCTTCTGGAACTGGATTTGACGGATAGCACCTCTACGGTTTCTAGGGCCATCCCGCTCCGGAATTTTCACCAAACGGAACTCCCGAAAGAGCCTACCGGTACTTTCCTGCTCCCGAGACCTGGACATACGGCATTTGTGCTGCTGCCTGGTGTAATTGTTGTCGCCTCTCTCGCCGAGCCAGAGGAAAGCCCGGAAGCACAGCTCTTCTCTGACTCGGGAAGGTCAATACTGCCATTCCAGGATGCCATTTACTTCAGAGAAGACGCTCTTGTGCGAGTTGTCGGACAGGTCCTGGATCAAACCAACCGGAAGGACCAAGTGTCGAGCGCGTTTCTATTCGTGCAGGACTACGGCGTTCTCCAAATCACTGCTGCGCCGCCTCCGAGTACTGAGGAAGAAGGCACGCGACGCAAGGTCACAGCTTTCAGCAAGCTGCTGCAAGCTACTTTCTTCAGCACTATACCTGGCAACGTCTTGGATTTCTCCACCAAGTCCAGGTACTCTTTCGGGCAGGCAGACGTGGAAAAGGCAGCCATCAGTATCAGCACCCACATCATGTCCTCATCATTTGAGCATTTCGAGAACTTCACTACATCCATGGACGAGCAGCTTCGCAGGCGAGCTTTCGCTCTTCGGACCTTGAATGCGCACCTACGATCACAATACCCATCGTTGTCGTTTGCAGGGAGGTGGCAACTGCTGTGGCATGCCGAAAAGCTCGCCGCAGCACAGCAACTGTGGAAGTGGTATCAAGACAAACTCCAGGACCAGAAGGCTCATCCCGACGCTTACCCCGAGAAGGTCCTTATGGGAGACATCGTCAAAGCACTGAGCGAAAAGTACAAGACCAAGCCGGACCCGGAAAAAGGCGAGACGGACCCCGTGCGACACTTTTTCGTGAAAGATCTTGATTCGCTCGACGTCTTGATACCCTGGGGATGGAATTATCTGCGGCTATTCTACATCAACACCGAAACCAAGGAACGAGCATCGATAATGCAGCGGCTGAGCGAAGCCAACGACGTCATGCTCGTCACTCTCGAGACGGCCTTCAGCTTCCGACAAACAAACATCGATCGCTATGGTCTTGAGGCGGACTCGCTCCAAGACGGCATCCTAAAAGCAGGGCACGGCTATGACATGCTACCACACTTTTGGACTTCGTCGCACAACATCGTCGCCTCAATTCGTAGTCTTGTTGACGTAGGTCGCCATCTAGCCGAGGAGAGCTTCGAGCAAGGCGTTCAAGAGGACCTCGCTCAGAAGATCGGCAAGGACAACCCTCGCCTTGTTAGGATGGGCTGCCAGACTCATATCGAGCGATTTCAATGGGCTCTCGAGCAAACCGACGAGAAGAGGAGGGAGATGGGTAAGACGATGCGCGATGAATGGAACAAGAAGGTTCGCCCGGGGCACATCTACGGGCTCATGGACATCGGCTTAGCCACCGATGGAATGAATCTTGCCGAGCAGTATCGAGATATGCCTACCCTTGTCAACCTAATTTGGGAAGAGTCGCACTATCTGCAAACCAATAAAGCGAGCAGCCAAAGCAAGATGGAGCAGGCCGAGATCACCGTCAAGCTCAACAGGATCAACGAGCGCATAGGCCGCTACTTCGAGAAATACGGCGAGGAATGGGCGGAGGCGTACTACATGAAGCACATCACCGAGGGCCAATCACAACATCTCTTTTTGAAGGAGACCATAAACCAGGAGGCACTGACAAAATTTCTCCGCGCTGACCCGTCCCGAGCCAGACTTCGCTGGATCAACGAAGTCTGCGGACAAAAGAACTATGACGCCGCCGCAGGCGCTCTGTATACGGCGGCCAGCAAGCAGGAGACCAACGCGTGGTGTAACAAAGTCGAGCTGTCCATTGCAAAATTAGCTCTCCTGTGCAAGAAAGAAGCGAGACCGGATGCGCCCCAACAAGCCCAGCGGCCAAGGGAACGGCCCAAAGACGAGAAGAGCAGGGAATTTGCATTCAAGAATGTCACGCAGCAACTGGAATATGCCAAAATCCAGGAGCGTGTCTACGAGCGCTTGCGTCCTACGATTACCGGCGCATTGGACGACGAGTCTGCGGTGCAATTGCTCATGGCTGAATTCGGACAGGGTCGCCTAGCTGAGCGCCCGGCCTTACAGTCACTCCTCAAACAGGGTTTTGATGACCTGATCCACCACCGGGTTATGGAGCCAGCCCTTCTGATCGACGTCTTGACTCTCATGACACAGGATGAGATGGTTGATGCTACGGACATAGTTCAGACTAACGAGTTTGCTTTCGCTCTGAGGATTATGTTCCTCTGCTGGGACAACTTTCATAGAACGTCTCGCCAGGGTTTGCTGGGCCTCATCTGGAAGCGTCTGTGCATTAGAGACAATTGGGCAGAGATCAACGACACGAAGGACATGTCGGACGAATCGCTGAATGACTTCTTGTCTCATACCTACGCGGGCTGGACTTTCAAGGCTCTGATGAAGATGATCGGTAAGTTGGTCCTTTGTATGAGAACTGGTGGTCAAGCCCTTTATCTGACTGTTTGCGTAGATGAGGATCCCTCTCACCGAAAGGTGTGGCCTCTGAAGTTTGAGCAAATGTACGGGGCCGGATGCACAGACGGGGAGCTGTGTATCCGCTTTCCCTCTGAAGATCTTCGAAAGCCCATCATGCGCGACAACACCCTTGACGAGGCTATCCTCAAGGAATACGTCGAAAAGCATAGGCTTGATGATTGGTTCCAGGCCGCTTGCAGGGCGGGCAAGCGGGCCTATGAGGCATCCAAACACGAAGGCCAGCCGCAGCCGGTCATGGTGGTGGTCGAGTCGGATGATTCAGCCAGCCTGCCAGGAAACGAGCCTCCTTCCGCAGAGGCAGAGCCACCGGCGTCGGAGACATTCGAGGGCGACGACGAGGCAGACCAGGACGTGGAAATGCAGGATTCGTGATTGAAAGGCGATGCGGCCACTGAGATGGCAGAAGCGGCGATGGGGGCTTTAATAGGGCAGGGAAGCCTGGCATCGGAAACAAGCATTGGGCATGGCGTTTTAACAAAACAACACAGAGACCAGTCAACGTCTCTTCTTTCGGGCTCTTTTGTACATTGAACGTTTCTAGCGATAGGGAATCCGGCACTCAATCAGGCCATCGTAGGCAAGCCCCTGGGGATCTTCATTCTCCTATCTATGTGTAAGGACGGAATTGGCGGCGTGTCGGGCGCGACCACGATGATCATTCATCTTTTTTCCGGGCGGAAAGCGGAAAGCTTGGGCCTCGATGTGGCGCAAGCGAGAGGTGGTGATAGGCGGTGTAATGAGATTCGCTGGCTAGAAAACGGCACCGTTGATTATCCGAAGAAGCTTGAAATTGGTGACATTGACGGGAGGTTCCGCAGGTCACGACAGAAAGCGTTGGGGTTGCAACGTTGCACCAACCTTTAGTGAGTGCGTGATGCCGTGTGTTTTGCATAATGGGCGGCTGGGAAGGAGAGACGGCGGAGCGGCGGGCGGTCCGCCTTCGGACACGTAGAGTGTGCGGAGAGTGAAATCCAAATCACGTGCGGAGCCGCCCCCCTTCCCCCCGGCCGACTCATCGGTGGCTGAAGCGACGAGTAGTGCTGTTCATGCGAAGGGAGCCAAAAGAGCACCTTCCCCATTTTGCCTTTCCGGACGTCGTGTTTGCTGGAGCCCTGGGTGCGACGGCTGTCAAGGCGACAGCGCAGCAGCTGGTCCCGCTCCTCTTGCCGTTGCGGGCGACGGGCAGCGCTGCCGCGCGACAGTCGCATTCGCCCATATGGTCTAGACGTGCAGTGCAGACATCGCGTCTTTTAATAAGACGGCGCGCCGTACAAGTGCCTCCCTGCAGTGAATGCCAATGCCTGTCGGCCGGACGTGCGCCCTCTAGCGCCTTGACCCATCCCAGCCGCCCCTTCTTGCCCAGAGGAACTCTGCACACCGACCCATCTCCACCACCGCACCCGCACCCTCATTCTCACCTCCCGCCGCCCATTCTTCAACGCTCGCAGCCCCCTGCCCCCGGCTTCTTGCACGCTGCAGCGCCATTCTTCGCTCGCCCTCGGACGCGGACACCGCACCTCGCTTCGGACTGGCCTGTCCGCATAGCCCCCAAGCGACCTCCGGAGACGGCTGCGGCCTCCTCCACGACTCCTCCAGTCCTGCCCTCGAGCTCTGCCGTCTCCCAGCAGCATTGAAGACACGCCACCATGGCCACCGGCAGCACATCGTCGAACGTCGTCGGCGTTCATTATCGCGTCGGCAAGAAGATTGGCGAGGGCTCGTTCGGCGTCATCTTCGAGGGCACAAACCTGCTCAACCAGCAGCAGGTCGCCATCAAGTTCGAGCCGCGCAAGAGCGACGCTCCGCAATTGCGCGATGAATATCGCACGTACAAGATCCTCGTGGGCTGCCGTGAGTACACTTCCCTTTCGTCTTCCCATGGGACCCGCTGGGTTGCTCTGCCCCAGCAGAAGGCCGTCGCCGCCGCTATGAGCCATGTCTTGGTACTTCTCGTTTGCGGAGTGATTGGCGCAAGAGAAGAGACCGTAGCGAAGCCTTTCGTACGTCTCGCGCTTTAGGGCAGTGGCACCTGTCACGTCCCGCATTACGAAGACCCTGCATCAGTCTACCATCCTCGACACCCACCCCCAACCCACATGTCTTGAAAGTCCTACAAGCATCCGACCATCTTGCTGACCTTACTGCAGCCGGGATTCCTAATGTTTATTACTTTGGCCAGGAGGGTCTCCACAACATCCTCGTTATCGACCTGCTAGGCCCCAGCTTGGAGGACTTGTTTGACCACTGCAACCGGAAGTTTTCCATCAAAACTGTGGTGATGGTTGCAAAGCAGATGGTATTTGACCGCATTCACTCTCCTCCTGCTGTTCATTAACCTGTCGCAGCTTTCACGGGTTCAGACGATCCACGAGAAGAACCTGATCTACCGAGACATCAAGCCGGATAACTTCCTGATTGGCCGCCCTGGCTCTAAGAGCGCCAATGTGATTCACGTCGTTGATTTTGGCATGGCGAAGCAGTACCGTGATCCCAAGACGAAGCAGCACATCCCATACAGGGAACGCAAGTCGCTGTCCGGAACCGCTAGATATATGAGTATCAACACGCATCTGGGGCGCGAGCAGTCACGACGAGATGACTTGGAAGCTCTTGGCCATGTCTTCATGTACTTCCTGCGAGGCGGGCTCCCGTGGCAGGGTCTCAAGGCCGCCACTAATAAGCAGAAGTACGAGAAGATCGGGGAGAAGAAGCAGACCACTCCGATTAAGGATCTGTGCGATGGATTCCCTGGTGCGTTCTATTATTCCCCCATTCTCAAACAGTCGCTTACGCCCTGCAGAGGAGTTCAACAAGTACCTCAGTTATGTCAGGAATCTCGGCTTTGAGGACACGCCTGACTACGACTATCTCCGCGAGCTATTCACGCAAGCGCTCAAGAGCACCGGAGAGGTCGAAGACGGAGAGTACGACTGGATGAAGCTCAACAACGGAAAGGGCTGGGAAGTGTTGAAGGCTCACCCATCCGCCGTTCAGCAGCTGCACCACAGCAACGTCAACCCCAACTCGTCGACCGCGGTTAATGTCAACGGTCTACCACACCAGAGACAACAGAAGACACACCTCCCCATTGACCACCACCGTTTAAACGCGGATCTCCCAAAGCCAGGAGCGACACGGGGCCCGCCCGGAAGAAGCCCAAGAGACATGCAGCAAGGGAAATACGGGCATCCGGATGCAGTCAAGAGGAAGAGCATGGGCGAACTAGCACCGCCAGAGGGATCCACGCAAGCACAGTTCCAGCACAGCCAGCCGAACCTGACCTCGAACCGCGCAACGCCAGTGCAGAGTCCGAACGTCCAGCAGCAGAGGCGGCAGGAGCCTGAAAGACCCAGCTTCGGCAAGAAGGTCATGAACATCCTTTGTTGTGGCGCGGGCAGCTCCTGATCCCACGTCAGCTGTCCGATACTTTCCGTTGCATTCTGGAGTCCGTTCTTCAGCACAGTTCAATACACTCTCAGCCGCATCTTCTTTTCCTGTATAGGTATTTTGTAATGATTGATAGACGGGATCGAAAATCTCCTTTTCCAGGTAGGTTAGGTAATGGACGACTACGACCACCTCCCACCAGCCAGGATTTCTTCTCTTCTTTCCATATCTCATTCCTGTTGCGAGTTGTTTGCTAGCGGCTGGCACTGGAGTGGGGGTTTTTAAGCTGGAGTACCGGCGTCGCGGCGATTTTTGGGTTCGAGTTCAGCTTTTCTTCTCGATCCTGCTACTGGGGAAAAAATACATATACAGCATGCGAAGGAGTCTCTTGCGGCGTCTCTCTACATGTCGAAGAGGTTCTGGTTGAAAGGACGGGTTCGTGGTTCTCCTTGTGAGCTAGATACTGGACAAATCCAATAGAGACATGAAAATTCACGACTTGACTTAATGTAACGCAACGACCTGAGTTTCCCGTGTTAGATCGAGTTACTTGAACGACGTATTTGAGTATAGCATATGCCCCAGGCTAACCAAAGTAGCCTTCTACTGAGAGTACGATCAGCTCACTTGCCCAACTCATCGCCTTACAGTTGACATTCTCGCTCCGCAAATCTGCTCAACCAAGCTCGCTGCAGTAAATGCTGGCCACTGGGGGCAAAGTGCCGATCACGTGCGAAGTCCGAGCTTCCTCGCACTTCCGCACCATATACATCTCGAACTTCTCCACCACCCCTGCAATCTCATCAACCCACGCTCCCTATAATTTTTCGCTCGTCGCCGAATCGACTCGACAATACCCCACGATGACGTCCGGCCGCGACGTGCGCGATATACTCGGGCTGCCCGTGGGCGGCGACCCTCAGAAGACCTCGACCCAGAGAAAGCCGAAGCCCGCGGCGACCGTGAGGAGAATACGTACGTTTTGGCTATACCCCAGCGAGCATAGTGAGAGAATGGATCGATTAAGCTGATAACTTGTGTGCAGAAGGCGTTGCTCGCGAGGTTGCGGCGCTGTATGGCGAACGGCCTCCCCCAGTCGCGGTCTACGAAGAGAAGAAGACGTATCGAGCGAAGAGGCAGAGCACTGGGCCGGCAAAGAAATGGTACATAGTGAATGTGAGCCTAACTATAGAGGACGGATATTAATTCTGCCGCAATCAGGATACAGCAACCGTTCATGAACCAAGCTCGCACCGACGGACTCGTTCTCAAGCACTGGCGGCGCAAGCGCACGAACGCACCTCCTGCACAAGATGGCGAAGACACAGCAATGGAGGACGGTGAGAATACGGAACCATACATTGAGTCCTGCGGAGACTTTGCGAAATACAACATCACCGCGGACCTTCCTACCTTTACGGACGAGGAGTACGACACACATCTGCGGAGCGATGACTGGAGCAGGGAAGAGACGGACTATCTATTCGAACTGGTCCAAGCGTATTCATATCGGTGGGCTGTGATATGGGATCGCTACGACTACCAGCCTTCAACTAAATCGCATCTCGCCCAAGAAACGACGAACGGAGATACAAGCCAAGCGCTGGCGGCTCTTCCATTTGCGCTGCCGAGGCAGCGGAGTGTAGAAGATCTAAAGGCGCGCTTCTATGATATCTCGGCCAAGCTCATGAAGCTGCGGATACCGGAGATGCAGATGGACGCAGACCAATACAGCACGTATGAGACCCTAACCAAGTTCGATCCCGTGCTCGAGCGAAACCGGAAGACGCTGGCAGCAGCACTCATGAACCGCAATATGGACGAGGTCAAAGAAGAAGAGTTCCTTCTCGCCGAGCTCCAGCGCATCAACATGGCCGCTAACCGTCTTGATGCCGAGCGCGAGGAACTACGTGCACGGCTGGACGCTCCAGTGCCAAATCCACAGCTCTCAGCCGGCCTGGCCTCTTTCACATCCTCTCAAGCTCTACAGGCATTATTCTCGCAGCTATTCCAACAAGACAGGAGCAAGAAACGTGCATCCGGGGCAGGTCCCGGTCCCGGCAGGCTTAGTATTTCCGCCAGCGACCTTATCGCTACTCCTAGCTCGGCGCAAGCACAGATTTCGGCGAACAGGAGACAGAGCATGGCACAACCACCCATTCAGACACCCGTGAAGCAGCTGTCACCCCCACAAGAGTACCGGTTCAACGTGTCGACACACGAGCGGCTCACTTCTGGAGTTACGTTTGGATCCGACAAGCTTCTTAAGATGCGGCAAGCGAAGTCAAACGTCCAGACGCAGAAGATTGCTGCTGCACTAGCGGAATTAGGTATCAGCGAAGTCATCAGCATACCAACAAGTAAGGTCGGTGAGGTCTTCGAGCAGCTCGTCACCAAAGTCGGCAAGCTCCTCGACGTACGCAAAGTCCGCGAGAAGGAAGAAGGCGAATGCCGTGTCCTGCAAGCTATGAAAGAGCGACGAGCAAGTGAAGTGCAACAGGACGGTACCAACGCCGACGACGCCGCACATTCGAATACCACTCTCACCCCCGGAGCGAAACAAGTGATCCCAGATTCGCAGGAGTCGCCTGATCGGGATGAAGATGGCGAAGATGAGGATGCCGAGGGAGATGCTGATGCAGATGCGGATGCCGATGGGGAGGTGGACGTTGATGCAGAGGGCGAGGAGGACGACGAGGATGCGGAAGGCGAGGAGGAGAGCACGAGGCAGGTGAGTGAGGCTATGAGTACGAGGGGGCAGAGCGCGAGTGCGGGCCACAAGAGGAGTGCGAGTGTGCTGAGCCAAGCGAGTAACAAGAGCTCGAAGAGGGCGAGGAAATGAGGTGTGGGGTCCTTCGGGTTGAGGTTTTCTCATGCACAGCGTAGGCGTTTGGGAGGTTTATGACATGGCAAAGGAGCGGCCAGGCAACTGCCTCTAGACCTTTGCTTCTCCAGGAGATCACACATCATTCTCAAAAAAAGGCTATCCCAGTCCTCAAAAGAACGTTGTAGGAATAAGTCTATATCTTCCGCCCCTAGATCTTCGCCCTCGAAGGGAATTCGCCATCCAACCTGTTAAAAAGTGGCGCTCTTCGTCCACCCCGAAAATCATGCAACATCTCCTTACTCATCCACAGCTCTCGCGTCCTCGCGAGTCCCCTTTCCAAATCCACAAATTTGTCCGCCTGCACGAAGATCCCTGCGCCGTTCGCCTTCAATCCCTCATTGAATAACCAGCACACGGCCAAGGCAATCGATTCGGCCTTGTTGATCGGCACGCCGACGGCAGCCATCTCTTTCGCCCACGCGTCGGGCGACATGCCCGTCTCGCGGTTGCCCGAGGATATAATAGGCGTTACTGTGATAGCGGGTGCGACTACGGAGATGGAGATTTGCAGTTTGGCGCATTCTTGCTTGAGCGCGCGCATGAGGCCTACGATACCTGTTTGTTGTCAGCTCCATGTATTGGGTTTCTTCGATGTGGGGTGGGAGAAATGCTTACCGTGCTTAGCGGCGGAGTATAAGGGTGCGCCAGCAGAGGCCAAATAGCCTGCTAAGCTGGCTGTAAGGGCGATTTGTCCGCCCTCGGGGTGCTTGCGCAGATAGTGTATTGCGAGTTTCGTCGTGTCACTGGCGGCGTCCATGTCAATGTTTAGAACGCGGCGGTCCGGCTCTTTCAATCTCCCCTCCTCGTCTAAGTCGTCGGCGAAGAACTGATCTTTGTACTCTGCGATGCCTGCATTTACAAACACGCAATCGATCCGCCCGAACTTCTGGTAGGCGGCTTCGAAGCCAGCGCGTTGGTCTTTCCAGGATGTGATGTTGCAGGTGTGGACGAGGAGATGGGATGGGGAGTGGGCGAAGGAGGGTGGCGGGGCGTTTAGGTCGATGAGGGCGAGGTTGTGGGAGGGATTGAGGGAAGAGAGGAGCGTTGCGGTTGCGAGGCCGATGCCGGAGGAGCCGCCTGTTATGACGATGGTCTTTGGGGTGGATTTGAGGGTGTGGAGGGCTGAGGCGGAGGGTTGGAAGAGGGACATGTTGTACGATAGAGCTTCCGGGTGATGAAATAGGAGAAGAGCGAGTGGGAGAGGGCAGGATATTGCCGCCCTTGGATGCTCGAATTGACTTGAAGACGATATTGGAGAGACTAAAGAATATGGTGAAGCTTGAATATAGGAAATTGAAGTCCGAGGTACAGTATAAATACGCAAGCCGTTGAAGCTGGCTTTAGCCTAGGTTAGCAGCTTCGAAGCTGAGCTTCCAGCCTTTGGAATGCGGGGTCGGCTTCTACGGGTAAGCGTAGGGCTTTGTGATCAGCTGGGCATGGTGCCGTAATTGAGGTCCGAGCTGACTAGAATTGATGCTGTACGATGGCCTCATCCCAGTCTGAAGCCTGACTGCCATGGTACATATGCAATCATTTCTCAACGCAGACCGAGTACGAGGAACCGGGCTGTGACAGCTTCGAAGCATTAGAAGTTCTTCGTATAGCAAAGGCAACTGCAGCTGTTCGATGTGAAATGGCGTGACAGGGTCCTCGAGTGGTCAGAATATCCTACAGGTGTGAAGTTTGAGCTGGTCAGGCTGGAACCTGCAAAGGGAGCAAGCACGTGCGGCGCTAGCCGCTTACAGAAACGTAACCTGGCGACACGTTCGAGATATTGGAGACCGATGCACAACACCACATTCTCCGCACAACATCCAATTCCTGCGGAGCAATTCATTTGGCAGCATGTGGAGACCGTCTCTCTTCCTCGCCGCGGTGCTAGCGGTACCGTCGCAGGCGCTGCACTTCTTCATCGACGGCGCGACGCAGAAGTGCTTCTTTGAGGAGCTGCCTAAAGACACGCTGGTAGTTGGTATGCAAGACACTCTACCCTCTTTCTTTCTTTATGCTGGGAAGACTGCATAGAGTGCAGCTAACATGAGCAGGCCACTACGACGCCAAAATCTGGGACGACAACACCAAATCCTACCAAACCAAGCCCGACGTCGGCGTCTTTATAACCGTCGAGGAAACCTTCGACAACAACCACCGCGTCGTCGCCCAGCGGGGCTCCAGTAGCGGCCGCTTCACCTTCTCGGCCGCCGACTCGGGCGAGCACCGGGTCTGTGTGACGCCCCAGAACGTGCAGTCGGGCGGCGGCTGGCTGAGCGGCAGCAGCGTGCACGGCACCGTCAAGTTTACGCTGGATCTGGCGATTGGCGAGACGAGCAAAATTGAGAGCACGGATAAGGGCAAGGTAGACGAGCTGGTGCAGAAGGTGCGGGATTTGAATAGCAGGTTGCAGGATATCCGGAGGGAGCAGGTATTCCAGAGGGTGCGTCTTCACCTCGTTACTACGGCTAGGGTTGAGGACAGTGCTAATGGCTATACAGGAGCGCGAAGCCGAGTTCCGCGACCAGTCCGAGTCCACAAACGCCCGCGTCGTGCGCTGGACAATGATCCAGCTCGTCGTTCTCGCCGTCACTTGCGCATGGCAGCTGTCGCACTTGCGATCCTTTTTCATCAAGCAGAAGCTTACCTGAGCGGCGGGGTTGTTTCGAGTCATCTAGAGCGAGGCAAAACCATACCAAGGCAGGAAAAGGTCCGGCGGGTTTGGTGCAAGGGAGCCTTGTATTGTGGGGTCTGGCGTTGCAAAACGGAATCGATTAGCGTTTGCCATAGAATTGAAGCACGTTATTATCTTAGCCGTGGGTGTGGATGTGCGTTGGGATGTGAGCTGATTGCATGGAGGGAGATAGAACGGCTCACACTGGACGGCGTATGAGTTGGCCTTGCACTTTGCTCTCATACGAAGCCGCCGCTGACTTCATCCAGGTATTTGAACTTCCGTACATTGGTATCTGCAATATGCCCGCCGTCACTCGCGACGCCATGCGCACCATTCGTCTCAGATGTTGCGATGCCAGAGACAGAAGTGCGTGAGCTCCAACCTGACCTCGTCATCTTCTTCGTGCTACCATGTCTTGCCTGCTCCCTTCGTTGTCTATCTCAGTGTCGATCATGCCCTGCGGGTGCCTCGGAACGCGCGGAGGCCTCCCGCCATTCCGTGTAAAGAGTTAAGTACGCCTGAGTCGAGAGTATGCAGGCTCGTCGCGACAGGCGGCTGTGGACGTGTTTGCGGCGGGCTGGACTGCTTCGGCTCGTTTTGCGCTGGCGAAGTCAACGCAGAAGACAGCTGGTTAAGACGCCTCGGGTCATTCTAGGCGGAAGGGCTTGCCGAGCAGGGCGGTGTCGGTTCATCGTAGAAAGCTCGCCGTCTCTCTGGTCGACCTCATCTTCAGCGGTCGGTGCTGAGGGTCGACACGGCTAGTGCATGGGGACGCGGGTCACAGCCCTCAGAAGGCAGAGATATGCTGGTAGCCATACGCGTCATGAGAAGGATTTTAAGAGGCTTATAGCGCCCTCTTCAGCCTGTGTGAGCCCGGACCCGTCATCGTGTCGCAACGCGACACCTTCGCCTGAGGCTGCTGTGCTGTTGGGGCACTTGCTGGCTCTTCGAGGACAACCGCTGGCTGCAGAAGGCGGCAAGAGACAGGCTCAACACCAAGGTGATGAGCTGCGCAAGCGCACACAAAGGGATAATATTGACTATCTGCAGACAAAAGCCCATACCCAATTACCAAACGCTTAAGTTCGCGCGAAAAGCTTGCGCATTCTTGCATGACACCCCGCTTTGACCTCGATCCACACACGTAAGGCAAGACACAACAAAAAGCTTCTTCCTCAACTGGTCACCAGCGGCAACAGAGTCAATGAAAAAGAATGTTCGCGTCAGCCGGAGGTAGTGCAATACCTAAGCGCTATTAGCTAACAAGTTATGTGACGAAGAGGTGGCTTGCTTACCGGCGACACTGTGGCCTCAACTATGAGCAAGCCCAGTGAGAGGAGGCCCGGGTTCAAAAATAGGAATAATCTTGATATGTCCCCGTAGGAACGTTTCAGAGATTAAACTGAAAAGAACAGATACTACACTTGATCTAAGCCAAAAGGCAAAGAGAGCTGTTCGAGGTAGGAGGGGCGGGGGGAGGGCAGGCTTATATAGACGGGAGGAGCAGGTCCGTGCCCGCAGCGCTAGCTTAGCGAGATCACGGGACTGAGCTGCTGCCTGCGTGCAAATGGTCCGTGGTGCAGCTGCGGGCGCTGCTGGGTCGACCGGCAACTTCACCCGTCGCCCCTCACCAATTTGCGGTGTGCAGGCGAGCGGGTGGCGTGGGTTTGCGCGGGAGGGAGTATGTTTGAGACCCTTGAGATCGATATGTAGCTCAAAGGAGGGTGCTCGGAAAGATACGCCGTCAAGCCTTGCTCCTCGTCTGTATTTTCTCCTCTTGAGCCCACACCATATGATCTGAAGATGACGAAGGCTTCTAACTTGCCCCAATGGAAGGATATGCCGCCTGTAGAGGGAATGCCGTACGCAAGCCCCCATAGACATACGGTGCTTTGCTGGCCTGTTACCAGCCATGGAACTGCATGGAGATTGTTTGATAAGGACGGTGTGCGCGATGAAGTCGGAACGCTGGACCTCCTGACGCCGGAGGTGGTAGTAGAGGCCGGAAAAGAGATCAAGACGGGAAAGAGTGTTGTTCTGAAGTAAGCCCCATGGCCCGGTTGTAAGGCAATAGGAATTTGAAGAGGATCTAGCTGGGGTCTCGAACACGTTGCGGAGCCAGGATTCGGGCGCATCAAGCTCGAGCATGAGGTCATCGACTGGAGAAAGATCCAGCACTTCTACTCGTACGATGACGAGATCAAGTTGAACCCACAAGCCGGGAGCCAATGGGACGGATTGCGTCATTTCGGACATAGTGAGACTGGCCTATATTACAACAACATCCACCATGATGACTTGCTGGACACGGATCGGATTGGGATAGACCGTAAGTCGTCGGCTCATTTGCGCGTCAAAGCTGAGGTGGAGCCTAGACTGGAGCAAGCGGGGAGGCATTGTCGGACGAGGAGTACTCCTAGACTACGTCAGGTACGTCGAACGCCACAGTATCAAGTACAATGCCATGTCCAGCTACTGCATTACGGTGGCCAACATTGAAGCTATGGCAAAGGAGGAAGGCGTAGAATTCAAGCCCGGCAATCTCCTGATTGTGCGCAGCGGATGGATGAATTGGTGCAATGAGCACAGTGTGGAAGATCGTATCAAGTACATTACGAACGGAAAAGAGTACGTTGGCGTTGAAGGTAGCGAGGAGTCCGTCGAATGGCTGTGGGATCATCATTTCTCAGCCGTGGCTGGAGACGCGATTGGATGGGAGGTATGGCCTCCGCAACTTCCACGTCGGATCCACGACCATATCGCCCTCTGGGGAATGCCGATTGGGGAGCTGTGGGATTTGGAAGCGCTGGCGAAGGAGTGCGAGGCGCAGAATCGGTGGAGCTTCTTCTTCACGAGCACGCCGTTAAACCTCAAAGGTGGCGTGTCGAGTACGCCGAATGCGCTTGCAGTCTTCTAGGAATCAGAAATTGTGCTGCGAAAAAAATATGAAGAGGTTAGACGAGGGATGGTGATGGATCGGATAGAGATCGGTTGAGAAGGATGAAGGGCGTCGGAGCCTTGTTGTTCCGAGCCACCACGTTGAGGCCGTCCTCTCCCCTGCATCACTTCTATTTCTACGATATCGATCGGCATCTACAATTCTACAATATTGCCCTTCTCCAGAGTTCCACGATGTGGGTATTCACAAAAAGGCATGTAACTTGACCGTTCTCTGAATAGCTGCTGCCACTCATCGACATTCACGGCTCGCACGCGCCGGCATCGCTAGAATCACGACGAGGTGAAGAGCGCTACGAAAGACCCTCCCGTCCTTTGAACGTGCTTTCCCGGTGTCAGCTCCTATCATGCCTTTGAGCCAACAACCCCACAAACGGGATGGATCTGCTAGCGACGTCGAGAAACCGAGTCAAGCAGGAGCTAGCCGATGCTTACTGACACGCTAAGTGCCGCTTGCCAGCACTCCTAGCCTTTTGCTACCCAAACTTGATGCGGGGCCCCGCATTTGATTCATCATACCGAGCATCAGGATTAACATGCCCCTCCGGGAAACGGATACCCAGGTCTCAAGAGCCCCCAGCGCCGATCCCTATCAGCCCCAACACATGGAGTCGGATCATGCATGGCTTCGAGCCAAGTCCTGCAGGAGCATGGTTGTATGCCACGCTCGGTGCTGAGAGCTCACGTTCGACAATGGAGAGTCGACGGATGGCAATCGTTTCCCGATCAGCCTAGCTCGATGCTCTCGTCCTAGAATATAGTCGCGACTTCTCAAGCTCTTGCCGGGACTCTGTTTCGGGTACCCAATTGCAGCAGCCAGCCGGAAAGATGTCCCCCATTCATGGTAGGCAACGCATCAATGCGTTCAATGTATTTATCCTCATCTTTGTTGGCCTTGGCTCTATGAGCTACGGATACACAGCTTCCATCATCGGAACTACTCTAGGTGTGGTCTCCATCTGTCTTAATATACAAGCATATTGACCCTTGCGCAGGGCAGCCCTCATTCATCGCGTACTTCGACCTTGATACCCGCAGCAATGCCACCGACTTGATATCAACTACTAACGGCATCTTCCAAACAGGCGGCGTCATCGGCACGCTGCTACTTCCCATCATCTCCGACAAATATGGGCGCAAGTGGGGAATCGCCATTGTAAGTCGCCAACGATCGATGAGTGCACTGTTCTGACATCATTTGGAGAGTGCTATATTAGCAATCATATCAGGTGCAGTGCTTGCTGGAAGCACGCATATCGGGGAGTTCATCGCGTTTCGATTCATTGCAGGCGCAAGCGCCTTCATGGTGCTCGCAGCTGTTCCTGTGAGTGGGACCCTGACCATGAAGCAAGCCAAACTAACAACGAGTAGATATGGATGAACGAAGTCGTGCCTGTTAAGATGCGCGCAGGCCTTGTTGATATACATGCCGTATGCCTCATCTTTGGATACACGGTCCAAGGCTGGGTTGGGTTTGGCTTCTACTTCTGGAATGACGGTAAGGCGCCCTGAGCTCTTCAAACTACCCTCAGCACTTCTTCCCGCCTGGAGCGATGTTATCCCCAAGCTAACACACACAGGTGGCCGGAATACTTGGCGACCACCGCTGGCGCTCCAATGTGCCTGGCCGCTTATGCTCCTCGCTGGCCTCTACTGGATCCCGGAGTCACCTCGCTGGCTCATCATGAAAGACAGGATCGACGAAGCCAGAACGATTCTGGACCGCTTGCACTCCGATCCCAGTGACCCCAACAACGAGTATGCCCGCTCCGAATTCTACCAAATCGAGAAACAGATTGCAATAGACAAGACGCTCGACAGCTCCTGGATCGCGATGTTCAAGAAACCGAGTTATAGAAAGCGGTGTTTCCTCGCCATGGGCACTACATTCTTCATCCAATGTTCCGGCGTGCTTGTCATCAACAACTACGGACCAACACTGTACAAAAACCTAGGCTTCTCGCCCGTCAAGCAGCTTCTCTACCCAGCTGCATGGCTAACACTGACCCTCGGCATCAACACCATGGCTATTCCACTCGTCGATCTCTTCCCCCGCAACAAATACATCGGCACCGGTATCCTTGGGTGCATGCTTACCCTCATCGTCGAAGCCGCTCTTGTCGCCAACTTCGTCCCTTCCAACAACAGCGCGGCCCTGCAAGCTGCCGTCGCCATGTTCTTCATCTTCCAGATCCCCTACGACTTCTGTCTCGACGGCACGCAGTTCGCGTACCTCGGCGAGCTCTTCCCCACGCACCTCCGCGCAAAGGGCGTCTCGCTCGGCGTCGCCATGATCTCGTTTACCAACATTATTTGGCTGCAAGCTGCACCTACGGCGTTTATTACTATTGGTTGGAAGTTTTATCTAGTCTTTATTATCCCGGGGACGATTGGTGGGTTGATTGTTTTCTTGTGGTTCCCGGATACGAACGGGTTACCGTTGGAGGAGATCGCGGCGCTTTTTGGGGACGAGGATGAGGTTGCCGTGTATCAAGCGGAGATCAATGTTCAAGGGGGGGTTATTACGGATCTGCATGCTGAGGCGAAGGAGAAGCAAGAGGTGCATATGGAGGATATTAGGAGTGGGGATGCCGCAAAGACGGCTTGAAGGTACTATTTCGCGAGTGAGTAGAGGGGAGAAGACCATGGCATCCTTTCGTTACCTTCTCCCGAGGTCACTTAGGTCTTTCGTCACCGCATAAGCATTGCTAAAACATTTGGAGAACCAGCTGTGGCCGCGGCCGCTGGTCGAGGTGCTTGCTTCGCGTTCGCAATCGCTGTTTCCGCCCTTTGACCAGCGGTGCCTCGTAGTGTTGAGGATCCCGGGTAGAATGCTCTATGGGATGGTGGTCCGGAGAAGACCACAAGGTGCTTCCGCGTAAGACTTTAGTTTCGTATAAGGTAGTTTGGCTGCCCTCCGAGTGTGATTTCCGAGGTGGACAGTAGAGGGAGGCAGGATGTGTCCCCAAGGGATTCTATGTATAGCTACGCCATGAGCCTCGTTTCGACATGACCTTCTTGTATGGCAGGTATATCCACGTTCCGAATGCAGAGGATCAGTTACCGTGAGGTGATTGCTTTCGCGCATGAACACGTTTGGTTTCAACAAGCCGACCCTGGGTGGGGAGAAATGCTCCTTTAACATCCGTTCCGCAGCACGAGCACATCAATGATCTCCAGGAACGCGGTTGGAGATCAGGAAGCGAGCATGCGCGCGGGAGAAGTTCCTCGGGGATTCTAGCGCATGAAGGCGTTTCGTTTCAGAGGGTGGTGGTTTCGAAACGCGGGGGAAGGCGCCGACTACCGTGTAGGAGATGGCGTGTGTGGGCTTTTATGAGAGGATCGACGGTGTGGACGGATTTGATGCGTGGAAGATCTGGTTTGGTTGATGGAGGATTGCGAGCGTGACTGCGTAACTGATGTGTGACGTCGAGGCTTTCGGCCAGGATTGAACGCGTCTGTTACAGAAATGCGCCGCACTTCTAGAACATGATGAGCGGAAATAGTCTACAAAGCAGGTTCCGAATAAGGGAATAGTTAGCATATAGTAGGAAGGGAGCCGAGTAAACGGAGGTTTGGGTAGGATGCCCACACTGATCCTACAACCGGGCTATACTGCGTCCTATGCTGACGAATAGCAATGCTGCGAAGAGTGATGCATGATAGATTAAAACTCCGTTGCACAGCGCTCGGGTTCCTCGTGATCTGAGGTCAGCTTCTACACCGCTGCGGCCGTGGCCATATTGAAGGAAAATTGCTATGCGGCAGCTCTTCGTAAGGCGCGCCGGGAATAGATTGGACGGCTCAGAGAGAGCCAAAAGTTGAGCGGCAGGAGCCGACGAGACAAAAATAATACGACACACTCATCTTCGGATGCGGTGCTGCTAATGTGACGGCTCCAAAGTCAATCTCCCGCCGTGGGGTCTCATTTTGATGAAGCGACAGGGACCGGGCGAGGTGGAAGTGAGCGCCCATCAAAAGCACGTTTTGCAAATGAGCAGGCCGGCGGCAGTGTCTGGTCGCTGGATCCTTGGGGTTCCGAGGCATGGAGGGATCCTGAGGTTTGGGAATGCGAGGACCCAGGAAGGTCTGAAGTGACTACAAGCATGGCAGCGTCCAGAGCTCGAGGCTGTGTCTCATGCAAACAAGGCCGGCTTCGCTCTCTGGCCGAGCCAAGCTTCAGCGCGGCGACGGCGACGGCGACGGCGACGACGGCATGGCGGGTGCGGCCCAAGCGGTGGCAGAGGCGGAGATTTGATTCCAACGTCCTGTTCGTTCATGAATCGTGCTCGCGCTGGCCGTGTGCTTGACGACGGATCGCTCCTATGATGCAATCGCATTTCGAGACGCTCCGGAATGATGCCGATGGCGGCAACGGCGTGCGTTTGTTGGTGAGCAGATAAGTGATTGCTGCGAGCGTGCAAATTATGACGGATGGGGGGGTGGAGTTGGGAATGTCGCACCTTGATGAATACGGCAGGCGAAAAGGCTTGGGCGGAGGTTTCGCGCCGGGTTGCTGTGGCTTCCACTGTTCTGCATAGTCTACATACAGTACCTACAGTAGGTACTGTACTGGACGCCAATCGACGGGCCTGCCACGAGAGAGACATCTCTGCGGCCGCACACGCTGACGCCGTCGGGATGCGGCCGAAAATGAAGGCGCGGTCTCGTCGCTCCCGTCAGCCGCATGCGATACGTATCATACGCATACGCACACGCACAGCATGCTCCCGGCCGGGCGGTGATTTGCTCGTCGCAGCGCATACAGCGCACACAGCGCACATCGCTGCCAGGTACCCGCGCATCTGTTTTAGAGCAGGGAGGATCGGCGCAGGGCCCGTTCTATTTTGGCCCAGTGCAGTGAAACGCAGTCTGGGAGCGAGGCAGCACGGCAGCACAGCAGCGTGGGCGGCGAGAAGGGCAGGCAGCAGGACCGGCAGCAGAAGAGGAAGAGGCGCACCCTGAGTGGCTGCGTCCGACCGGCCCTAGAACATGTTCCTGGACACACCACATCGCTCACTGGTCCCTGCGAGCGCCCGTCCCTGGCTGAAATTAACAGCTCCCAGGGGATGAACCGTCAGTGCTCCAGTTGTTTCCTTGGCGAGGCTTCCTGCAATCATCCCGCCGCTCATATACCGACCCTCTCCTTCCGAGGCCGCCTGCCTTCTGCCCTCCACCGCAAGGCTTCACTTTCGTTTCCTCACCTTCGCTTTTCCGTCTTTTATAGACGTGTCTCTCTTTTGAACCAACTCCAGTCACTCCTTCCAGGACCCAAAGCACACATCCGCAGAATTGATTTCTGCCTGGTTTTCCTTCGCAGCATCAATATCCGGCAAAACACAACGCTCCCGTCCTACACAGCAGTACCAGGAACTGTGAAGCCTTAGCAATCTACCGACTAAGAAAAGAGCAAGGAACACGCCGTCGTCCAACATGATGAAGCTCACTGTTGCTTTCCTCGCCGCCCTTGCGGCTGCGGACGCCGCTCACGTCCACGGCCGTCATGTCCGCCGGGACGGATACGGCTATGGTGGTGGATATGGCGAGTCGTCTGCTCTTCCTCTGACCAACGGCACCACTCCAGCTGCTTCGACCCCTGCTGGCATTGAGAGCACTGCTCTGCCCGCCGAGTCGTCTACCGGCGCTCCTTGCGGAATATACGGAGCGCCCGCCTGCAGCGAGACCCCCGCGGCCTCCAGCACGGGTGCCGTAGTGGAGGCCACCTCGTCCACCCTTCCTTCATTCGTGCTCCCCGGCACCGGCTCCTCCTCTGTCGCCGCCGAGACTCCCTCTTCCCTGCCATCCTTCCCCGGCACTGGAACTGGCGCAGTCCCGACTTTCCCAAGCACCGGCGTCGAGACTCCTCTCCCGACCGAGGCAACGACTGGTGCACCCAGCTTCCCCACCACCGGCTTCTCCTTCCCGGTTACTGGTGTTTCCAACACGACGGGCTCTCCTGAGCTGGTGACCTCAGTCATCTACTCGACCCAGCTCTTTACCTCGACTGCCTGCCCGCAGACCGTCACTGACTGCCCGGCCGAGTCCACCGTGCTCATCACCAGCGTCATCCCGGTCACTACGACCGTCTGCCCCAAGAGCGAGCTCACTGCTACTCCCGCTCCTACCACCGCTGATGTTGAAGCCGTCACGACTCCTGACACCACTACGGAGCACGTCGTGACCGAGACTCTTATCTACACCCTCGGCACTGGCTCCATTGCCCACGCTGTCACCCAGGAGGTCTTGTCGACCTCCACTGAGACTATCTACAAGACCATCTACGTCACCAAGGCGAAGCCCGAGGAGACTGGTGTCCCAGCTGGCGGCGAGGCTGCTACTCCTGAGCCCACCACTACTACTACGATCGAGACCACCTCGACCACTACCAGGTACATCACTGTTCACCCGACTCCTTCCGGCTCCCCGGTCGAGGGCGAGGGCTCCGGCGTCCCGACTAGCCCCGAGGCTACTGGCCCCGCTGGTGGTGAGGGTGAGGGTGAGGGCGAGGGCGAGTGCGCTCCTCCGGTCACTGTCACGATCACTGCCCAGGAGACCGTCACAGTCGTAAGTCTAATACATTCTCCACCCCCTAGACGAAAGCTAATCCTCGTAGACCGCTGGCGCCGAAACTCCATCGACTCCCTCCGTCACTCCTGAGGACGTCAGCTCCGGCCTTCCTCTCACTCCCTCCAGCATCGCCACCCCCTCTGCTCCCTTCCCCTTGAGCAACGGCACCGCTCCCTATCCCGGCCCAACCGGCGGCTCCACGGGCTTCATGACCTTCACCAAGCCCGCTCCGCCAACTGGCACCGGCGGCTTCGAACATCCTCCTCCCCCGGAGACCCCTCTCCCCACTGAGACCTCCCTCCCTTCCTTCGTGCTCCCAACCGAGGTCCCGTCCCCGACTGCTGCGCCGGTCGGCGAGGAGGGCTCCACCGTTGCCCCGGCCCCAACCTCGACGCCTGCTGGCTACGGCACGTACCGCAAGCGCTTTGGCCTCTTCTAAGCTAAGCGTTTTATGACCGGACGATGATGTGAGGGGATGCTATTTCACTTCTCGTACACTTCGAGTGTAAAAGGCCTGTGGTCCTTGCACACATGTCTTTAAGCATTGGTCACTTGACCTCTTTCTTTCCGTCTGGGTTCCGCTGCTCCTGTTCTTGATGGGCAGGAGCAGAGGGAATGTGGTGTTTGGGAGGGGCTGCTGGGCTGGGCATGGGGCAAGGCAGCGGACACCTTATGAGCGTGCTTGTATGGTTGTTTCCCCCTGACAATATACGCTGTCTTTCCTCATATCACCTTCACCCTCTAGTTTTGTCTACTGGGACAGGGCAGCGGGCCCGGACTGTGATGTCTCACGATGATTTTCCCAGAGCTGGTCTATGTTTGGAGTTCTCTTTCTCATTTCCTTATGTTTAAAAGATCACCATCAGGCATGGCGGCGGAGTTCTATCCATCAGCATCTGCATCAAAGCGTTTCGAGCGTTGTATGTCAAGCAATCCAATCGACATCGGAGAGATACCCAATCATTCACTGCTTTGCTACATTCAAACTCAGAACTCCATGTTGACAAGTATCCCTCTGATGTGTTTTCGCCGTTCCGTTGATAGCTTCCGCAATCCCATCTACTCCATGACGGGGCTGGGCCCTGAATCTCACTCAACACGTTTGCAACAAATCTGCTCGATAACCACGAGCCCTCCAGACCATTCCACAAACCCCCTTCCCTTTCCACGAAGCAAGGATCCCCTGCCGTCCCGGCATGCCGCCCCTGAACTCGCTTCCCGCCCCTTGGTAAAACGTTTCATTTCACGACACTACTACTACTGCGCCACATCCTTTCATAACTTGCTTCCCCCACTATCGTTCATGCCGACGAGGAAGAAGCTCAAATAATTCTAACCGCCCGCCGGCGATCGTGTTTTGAAGCGCTGAAAGCTGCCGCTGCCCAACTTCTTGTTGGGTGTAATTTCCACCCACCCGCCAATGCAGAATTTGCAGTACGCCGACCAACTGGTGCCGTTCCGCTTTTTGTTGGTCCCCAGGATCTTCTTGTCAAACGTACGGCCTGGTCAATACACAGTACAGTATGCCGCCTCCGAGCCCGGAAAGAAAAAGTAGAATCCTGCGGGACGGTTGATCCAAGCAGCTGATGAGACTCGTCAGAGTGCAGGGCTACACAACCCGCTATCGATACACTATCGATATGCCGTGCCACGAGCATATTGCACGCGCATGTGTCCCGCGTGTGACCCCGCTGCCGCTGCGCTGCGGGCACAGTTGCATTCCTACGCCCACCTTGCTCCAGCACATTGCTACATAGTCTACCGGCTCGGAAACCCACCACGCAAGGGTCCAGGACCTTTCTTCCTCCAGGTTCCAAAAAGGGAGGAAGGAGCCATCCATCTAACCCAGTTTCTGTTCTCCCACTCATTTTCCCTTTCTCCGCATTCCTACTCCTGCTCCTTCGCCTCCTCATTCCTCAAGTTTCCTTGACCTCAGTACGTGGTCTAGAAAAAAAAAAAGGCCACGCAAACCCGTTTTTCTTGTCCTCTCCTGTTCCTGCAGGACTCGCTGGATGCGGTATAAAACGCGATGCTGTGGCACGTTTGACGCGTGACACAGAAGAAGCTGAGAGGTCGAAAAGCTGAAGGGAGGTTTTTGAGAGGAATGTGCAGTTGCATTCAGTGCCGTCGGGGACTGTTTGAAGGATAGCCCCTGTAACGCAGAGGAAAGCGGGAGAAAAAGAGACGAAGTGCTGGATGTGAACGAGTAGTCTATTTTCCACTTCTAACTTTACGCGAAATAGCTGTACTCCTCCATCCTATATGGATATTAGATACACTCCAAGCACGTAGCCGCTACCCATACGAACATCAGACTATATCGCACCTGCCAAATTCCTATCAATGTCGGATATCATACTGGGATGCCCATTTGAATCAGCCACCCTGAATTGAGACGACTGTCGCGGTTGCTGCTGCGGCGGTGCAGCAGTAGCATTCCCCATCTCCACGTCACTGTTCTTCCTTTTCTTCCCGGACGGCCCCGTTGTGCCCCTACGGTCATCGTTCGTGGCGGCGCAGTAAAATGCCCAGATGATGAGCGGCAATACGAGAGCAACGATGACCACCGTAAATATGACGCCTACCAAATCCCGCTCCGTGAGAGCCATGGCGCTGGGAGGTGATGTATGTGGAGGATCCAAATACTGCTAATGATGAAGTAGGTGGGAGGTCAATGCGTTTTGAACCCCAAGGGAGTTATTGTTGGAGAGCATGTCCTGGAAAGAAGATGCAACTCTATATTGTGAGAGTGCAACGCTGTTCGTTGCCGCCGTTTGCTCGACCAGCTCGACTGAGCCGACTGCTGCGAACGGGATGATTTAGAAATTCGTTTGAACATAGCAGTAGAATGATCTGGTGTATGACTCCCATTTCAACTAGTCCTAGTCGGTCATTGTGTCCACGTCAAGTTTGTGCGCAAACCGTAGTATGCGTACATTCATTATGCGTAAATGGCGTAATGGATAAACATATCCGGCGCAGAAAATCGAAACTTTCCCGGTGTAGCTGGTACAACCTACCCGTTTCCGTACGCCTTTTCATTAGACCCTCCCAAGCCTTGATCTTTTCTCCCATATCGCTTCTTCTATGCCATAACGCCAGTCCACAGGGCACGCCTACCGCCACCCGAACCGATAACTTGACGGGCGCTGGAACCGATGCCTCACCCACGGTTGATGATACGTCGAGTAGTCCCTTGCACCTGACAAGCCCAGCTGAGGCGCAACATTGACATAGCCCTCCTCGTTCCTCATCGCACCCTTGAGGTCGATATTGCCTCCAACGCCAATCTCATCACCCTCCCATTCTGCGCGGCAGTACGGACAAGTCGCATTTCCTGCTTTTGCAGCCATCCAGCTCTGCATGCAGTCTTTGTGAACATTGTTTCCGCATGCCGCCTTGCAGTATACGATCTCCTCGTCCGGTTCAAACTCGGTATAACAGATCGGACACTCGCCTTCGACAGGCTTGCGATTGCCATCTTCGGCTGCAGTCTGGCCTCCAGCACTGGCGTCTGCATTCGGGATCGACGCGGCGTTCTTAAACAGGTCCCTCAGCTCCGAAGAGGTAAGAGCCAATTGGTAGCCAACGTGCTCTGGTGCTTTGAGGACGCGCAGCATGACATAGATGATGTGCTTGCATTGATTCCCCTTGTTCGCATGCGGGCAATCGCATCGTGGAACTTGCCCAATATGCTGCGTGTAGACATTGCCCGTCGAGCCCGCCATGAGGATCTTCTCCTCCGGGATTTCAGCGGTGCCGCATCGTTCGCGAGAGAGGACGGTAAGTCGCTGACTGAGGGCTCGTGCTTTGACTTCGAGGTACGATTGCGGCGGGCGGGCGCGGAATCGACGGAGGCGCTTCTCTTCGTGCTTGACTTCGACATCGCCTTTGCCTTTCTTCTTGGGCGACTTCTTTGGTTTCTCGTCTAAAGCGCTCTCAGTGGGGTCATGGATGCTCTTGGATATCTTGGACTTCTTCACCGGCGCATAGACTTCGAAATTGGCGTCTTCGGCGTCGTCGTCGTCGTCGTCGTTATGCACGTAGCTGACCTGCTTTCGCTTGCGACCTAAGCCTGGGGCGGCCAGCGCCGAATCTAAGCTCTCCGCAGTCGTCACTGAGGGGACGCTAAACATATTGGGGTTGCGCAGGCGGGGGGCCGAATTGATCAGGTAGAAAGAATTGTGAAGGAGGTTGTTTCGGGGCGTTGTAGTGAAGAACGTTGGATGGGCGGGTCGGGTGGCGCGAGAAGATCCGCGGATGGCACTAATGCGGGGAACGCGCTAGTGGACCGAGTCCACGTGACGCTCACTTTCTCTTGCGCATAAGCTGCTAATCGCTGGCAGCAAGGAATCGAGAAGTGGTGGCATTGAAATATCTCGGAATAAGGCCGAATCCTTAGTCTAATTTTACCTCTAATGCCTTCATCTATCTTAATATTCTCACTACTGCCCAAGGAGCACACCAGAATCCTGGCTTCTGTATGCCCTTCGTTGAAGTGCAATCACCCGCAAAAAAACAGCTATAGCGTACACTCTCATGGCTGAGAGTAGTCCGTGCACCACGTACGCACACGCCAGTATGCCATATCCAACGACAACCACGTTGCGCCACCCTAGCCTTACTTCCAGATGATGAAGTCACTTCCCGACCATTCGTTCGAGATACAACTCACAGATCAATCGATGGCTTCCAGTTATCGGCACATGAGAACGGCTTCCCTGCCGCACCATGCGCAAGCTCCCAACTAGAGGACCACATGCCCAAAATGCACTACACATCGGTATCAGTTCGGCCTGTTCCTTTCACCGCCTGCGGCCTCGGAGCGGAACTTACAATAGCAGCACCCATGAAGAAAATTGCGAAGTTAAGCACCGCAAGAGCAGCCTTCCGCTTCGTCTCGAACCACCTACCCTTGTATAGGTATAGCCAAAGCACCGGAGGAAGTCCATCTGCATCCACATTAGCGAGTCTGTTCATCAATCGCCATCAAGACAGTCCTACATGTAAACCATGAACAAAAGAGCGCAGCGATCAGTCCAAGCAGCAGATTAAAATTTGGGACAGCTTCCGCGATCACCCAGCTCACCACCCACAGTACGGCGCATATCCCCACCCAACTCCCTATACTCTTGAAGTTCTTCTGGTGTACAACATCAGTCCCGCTCCACACCCGGAGATATACGTATTTGCAGGCCACGCTGCCATTGACGACGCCCGCTACGAGAATCGTGGGAAGCGCGATGCCGAACGCGGCTTTGCGGACGGTTGGGGATGCGGAACCAAGCGCGGGAGAAGAGACAAGTGGGCCCGCATAGTAGTATATAATCGCAGAGATGAGCATGTAAAAGGAGACCGCGAGGATTTGCTGGAACGCGAGGGCTTTCGGAAATTCGCGCGGGTTCTTCAGCTCGGCGAGGAAGGTAAAGTAGGCTACGTGGCCAGCTAGAAATTTGTTTAGATTCGACCTAAGAAATAATAAGGTGGACGGCAGAGAGCGGGCATACTGTATGCGAGGATGATGTTCATGACGGGTCCCAAGCCTTTGACCAGAGGGATATTAGGACGGACGGCGAGGACGTGGCCGATGTCGGGCTTTTCGATGGCGATGGCAGCCATGGCGACCGTGACCGCTACGATGACGGAGATGCATGCTGTCCTTCGTCAGCGCAAATCTCAACACAGCTTTCAACCACTCACAAAATATAGACAAGTACGAAACCCCCTTCAACGTCCGCGGCAGCCCCAACACAAACGATATCAGAAGTCCAATTGCGGAGAAGACAACAGTGCACTGACTATGCTCCGTCATCGCATTCATGGCAATCGCGAAGCTGAGTATGTGTGCCGCCATGATGAAGAGGATGATTAGAACTTGGCCAAAAGCCATGACTTCGCGTCCGATCGGCCCGGCGATCAATTCCCCACAGTCGGCGAAGGACTGCATGCCTGGGTACGCAAGCTTGAATTGGCCGATGAGGTACCCTGTGTAGGTTGCGATGAGACCGAGGAGGAAGATGAGGAGCAGGCCAGGAACGATGCCGAGGATAGCGATGGCTTGGGGAAGAGCGAGGACGCCTAGGGATATCGTTTCCGCGATCATGACTGCAGTATTTTCGCGTTAGCGCGCAGATTAACGAGAGACGTGAGAGAGTTACGCACGAATTCCAGTATGCCTAAAGACCAGTCTGTCAGCAATGCCTTCAAGTCCTTCAGGATGTGGAAACTCACCACCACTCGCATGTTATGTAATGTATCTCTGCCCCGGCCTCGTCTCCGAAGACGGGGTCCACCTCATTCTCCTGGACCTACACCCTGTAAGCAATTCAACGTCGCTTGGTAAGGTCAAGCTATCCAAAGTGACATTCTCGTTCAACCAAAGAGCAGATCGGCGTACAGACGTCTTCCCCAAAGGGTTCGGAGTACTGTCAGTCGTCCAGTTTCCAAGGATGTCATTCTGGGTGGCTTGGCTCTGTAGCCGGTATGCAAGTACCTGTCCTTCCCGGTCCAAGTAACTGGGTGCCACATCTTGCCTAGCAACGGGGCCATTGGAAGGCTGTTGCGCTTCGCCACGCTTCTCATTCAAGGTGGGTGTCTTCATTCGGTTCAAGGAGTTTTCTTCGCTTCCTGCTGTAGAGGCGCTACCCTCTCGAACAGCAATCGAAGCCATGTTGATCAAGTTACGAGACGTGCGGGAGGACGAGGGATAGGGGAGACTAAAGGCCTTCAAAGAGTAGTATGGGATGGCCCAGATGCAGGCGTATGACGCTCGTTAAGTGCTTCGAGAGGTGTAAGGGTAGTTATCTTCCGGATGCTACAAAGAGAGAGGGAGAAGGAGAGCACGAGACACCCAACCTGTGGTGGGTGGTCGACTACCTGCCATAGATCTCAACAGCGGGGTCTCGCTCCAATGATAGACGGCCATGACGCGAGTACCGGTCTTCAGTCTGGGCTAGCAAGATATCGACGACCAAGGTACCGAATTCAGATTGCTCAATTGTGTGCGGTAGTGAAGATACGGTACTGTCGCGGTTGCAGCTTCTCTTATAGTTGAGGAGATATTTGCATCGCTGGCGGCATTCGATTATGGGACCTGTGGTCGAACATGATTAATGTGCGATAAGGAGCCCGCTTTGTACCCGGGGAATGCGAGAGTAGGAAGAAGGGTTCTCAATTTCGTGGTTGACCCGAATGTGGGACGCCTTCGCTGACAAGGGGCAGAGGAGCCAAATGCTCAAGCAATGGCTCGTGGCCTGGAGCAACAATAACGGCGTAGCGCTGGTAGCCAAAGATGACATTGCTATAGAAGCAAATGGGAAGTCTAGAAGAGGATGCGTGTTGGATGACAACCCGCGGAAGTGGTACGAAGCGGGGTATTTCCAGCCTGAAGGAGTGGGCATAGGCTGCCGCAGAATGAGTGGGGGGAAAAAATACTCTACGGGCGTCGATACTCCTTCAATCGGTGCAAAATGGTTATCGATGGCATTGCGCGCGAGCGGGAATCAATGGTGAGGTTGGGCGCAAGGGAAGCCATCCTCGTATCGGGCATAGTGCCGACGCGCATCACGCCTCGCGGGCTGCAGTTCACCTCACCCGCACCCCAGATGCCCCCAACTGCCCAATCAGCGCACATGCGGCCAAAAGTGTCCGGGCCAGCTGAAGCAGAGCGATCGCCCAAAGCACGCATATTAATCTGCCTAATGTCGATATGCCGTCCGGAGGAGGCTGGACGACGTCGACCTTCACCCGAAAGCCCGCCGTGATCTGATACTGCTCCGCGTCTCTTCCTCCACCTTCAACACCTATTATCTGCGCCAACCATTGTGCTTCGGGCCGCTATCGCAACGGTGATACTGCAGGCACTACCCAGAACAAGGTCAGTAAGCGCCAACAGCGCTGCATCGACGCAGCTCCGTCCGACGTCAGGCCAACCTCCCCTAGCACTCGTCGAGCTGTTTCTACGCTCCGTCTGCCCCCATACGCAAACGCAGCCGTTCGCGACACTAATTCCGCTGCGCTACAGCTTCGCGACATATATCTCACCGGCAATCCGTCATGGTTGAGCTGCGCAAGCGCAAGACGCCTCCGCCCGCCCCGGTGCGCCCGGCGAAGAAGAAGGCCGCCCCCAAGTCCAAGGCCGAGAAGGCGAAGGCGGTCGTGGCCGAGAAAGTTGCAGCCGTCAAGGAGACCGTCACGGGCAAGGCCAATGGCGAGAAGGCCGCGCCTCCAGCTGCCGGCGCGCCCAAGGTCGGGGACACAATTGACCTCGCAGGATTCGGCGGCGAGATCGAGCTGCACGATGGCACCAAGACGACGCTCGCGAAGCTCGTCGAGGAGAGCAAGAGTGGCGTCGTGCTCTTCACCTACCCCAAAGCTTCTACCCCCGGATGTGAGTGCGCCCTTGATCGCGCTCACGACATTGATTGCTAATACGCGTCGCGATAGGCACCAAGCAGGCATGCATGTTCCGCGACTCCTACCAGCCCCTGACCGTCGGCGGACTGAGCATTTACGGCCTTTCCAACGACAGCCCGAAATCCAACAGCTCCTTCAAGACAAAGCAGAACCTCCCATACCCTCTTCTCTGCGACACTGCCCGGACCCTCATCTCCGCCATTGGCATGAAGAAGGCGCCCAAGGGAACTACACGCGGTGTGTTCGTCGTTGACAAGTCTGGCAAGGTCCTTGCGGCTGAGCCCGGAAGCCCTGATGGCACTGTCGCCGTGGTCAAGAAGCTTGTTGAAGGTGGGGGGAGCTCCGCTGCGGCTCCCACAGCCGATGCCGACGCTGCCAAAGAGAAGGAGGACCACGACATGGCGCAGACGGCCGATGACGTCGCTGATACTGCAGCCAAGATTGACAGCAACGAGGCCTAACTGGTCCCTCTCCGATACGACTGTCTTTTCCAGGCTTTGCGGTGTAGGATATCCCCTTTTGTTTGGCGTTGGTGTGAGTTTGGTAAAACGTCCGGTACTTCCGTCCCTCGAAGTACGAAGCGCATGTCAAAGAGCGCTTCTCGGTTGGTGACATGAATGAATATTTCTGTCGAAACTCCCTGTCCAAACATGAAAGCTCTGACTTACCGCTCCTGATGCTAGCTAAACGCAGCTAGGACTAACCATCGACTGGTGAAGACGCCTTCAGCCTCGCCCCAAAGCATCTCAGGCTCCCTCCTCCGTATACAAGAACCTCCCGGCCCCTTCCGCTTGTATCCATCTCCTCGATCACCCTCCCTTCGCATTCTTCGCTCAATAAATTGACGTGTGGCTAATCCGTGGGTCATAAAAATCTTCCGGATGACAACATGGCTCTACCCTCGCTTGTCTCCGACACAATGAGAAGGCCTACGAAAAAGTAAGAAGAGTATCTCAATTGTGTATTCGGAAGCGATCGATAAACACCGTATGAAAACTCTGGTTCCTCCCCCTGCCTATATGTGGGTGGGAACAAAAGTGCACAGGTCAAGACTTCATGGAGTCCTTCGAAGACTCTCGCGCATCAAATCATGGCTTCCGGGTACCCGCACAGTGCATCAATGGCGCTGAGTTCAAGGGTGCGGATTCCGAATTCGACTCGCCAGTCCCCCAAGTGGTCCTTCGGGTCTTCAAACATAAGCTCATACCCTAGTTCTCATGCCTTCTTCTACCATCATTCTCCAGGCGCTCTCTGCTTACTAGAACGAGATGTTCTTGCCAGCAATAAGTCCTTAAAAGGAACTCCGTGGACTTCCTATGAGTGCGGTGCCCAGCGTCCCAAACCCACCAAAAGGGTCCTTAGTATTTACACATAGAGCATTCCACTTCTTTCGTGTGCTGGTGTATGCCACGAAGGTCTTCGGTATTGTCTCCACGCAGGAACAGAAATCACCCTCATCTATTCACATGTTTTCCGTTCGAAAAGTTTCGTATTCCCTCATATGGCTTTGCCCGGAAGTGTTGCCGCAGTTCAGAGCACCGAGTCCAAGCGCTCGAAGCTTTGCCTGATGGCCTTCCTGGACCCCTTTCCTGGTGTATCCGAAGACTTCCTCTTCTCGCACGAGAGGTTCTGACGTCCCAAAGTGGTATATCGATCTCAGACATGAGCATGTCGTGTTAGCACGCCCTTCAGGTCTCTCGAAAGCCCCTACTCTACAAGACATGCGCAGAAACGCGCTCTTAAAGATATAGTGGCGCGACCGATGACTCTCGCTGTTTGGTTTGAGAACAAAAGCAGCGTTCCTGAAGCGGCATGCTTTCTGCTTGCAGCTCGAAGCGGCTCAAGGACGTATGTGGGAAGCTGTCTTTGGCCGGACTAGGAATTGCCGTCTTATATGACAAGGGCCTCCGGCTACTCCTCTCCTCTCACTATCAGCACCCATATTCCGTCCCTCCAAAGCTCTTCAACAAAGACGGAATGTCTTCCGGAGCGACTCTTAAGGGGCCCGCCGTATCGAAAAAAACCCACCGAGAACTATATGTTAGAGCTGGACCTCCTGCGGTAACTCTTCATGATCTTGGAATTTTCTGCCGCGGCTCGATAACGGCATTAAAATACTGGCAGAATGGATATATGCTCCGATTTCTGCGCCGTGCAGCGGATGCTTCAAGAAAGACACAGCCTTTCGAAAACATGTTGTCTTTCAACACTTAAGGAAGATGTGTACGTGTAAAGCCAGTTTGGTTTGGCTCGGAATTCAAATGGTTCCTTGCCCCATCCCATGGCCTCCTATCTTGAAGGGCCGGGTTTGATATCTTGTGAACACTTGCCGTTCTTCTCCAAACCCGCCTTTGGCACTCTCCGATACTAAAAGGGCTACCATGGGTGCTGCATGTCTACGGACCGTGCTTCGAACTTCCTCAATGCAAAAGCAGGTTACTGAATGGGAAATGTGAACACCACCCATATTTGCCTCACTGTCCGTACGAATATCTCGGGAACAAAAACAGTGAGGAGCCGATGAATGTGCCGTCTTCTCTGCTCCGGTACAAGGGAAGGTAGTGAAAGCGAGTCCTCAACACTTTAGGGCATTGGGCGTCGACATTTTTTCGCTCTTCTCTATCTGTCGGTCATCAAGCCCATTCAGGATTCTCCCGAAGCGCGCAGCAAAGTACCCAGTGTTGGAGTACCTCATTCACTGGTACCCAAGTTAATCCGCACTCTGGGCATGAGCTCGAGGATCCTGTGAAGCGAGTCAGAGCGATCTCTCGCGGATCAAAAAGCTACTAAAAATGCTTCGCTCTCATAACTGATGCTCCGTCCAAATTTCCCCACTTACTGCGAAATGACTTCCGACCTGCCCTGGCACTTGCAATCATTTCCCCATCAATATCCATATGGGGTGGAGCCCTACACAAAACTAGACAATCCATGAAGCTACGAGAACATTCTCTGCCCTTCCTGCTCGTGGTTCGTACACTTCCTACGTCGCGTGTACTGAATGCTCGGACAATCGGCTCCAAAATAGCGAGCCGCCGACGCTATGACTCCTGTCTCCGGAGCCGTGGCCTCTCCAGATAATGAAAAACGCTCCGGATCGACTTATGTCTTTTCGACTCAACGATTCAAACCCATCAAGATGCACTGGCTCTAAAAGCAGCGAGGAGAAATTACATGCTACGCGCATTGGGTCATTGGCTCCTCAGCCGTAATATTTCTTTGCATGTCTTGCCTCATTTCTTCGCCGTTGCTCCATGAAGGCCATACTGGAGGAAGTCATGGGTCTAAATAGCAGCCTAAGGACAAGAAGCGTTTTCTAATGACCAACTTTTGGATCGTGACTCATCCTTGACGTGCCCCTTGCCACTTCCATCGCCGCTCATGGAATGCATGTCGCGGGACTCCTGCCATCCACTGATAGATGTGAGCTTCCATAACGGCAGGAGCGAGTGTGCGCTTTCCGGAAACGGTACCGTAATTACCCGGTAAAGAAACGATTGGGCTATGTCTCTCAGGGAGCGACAGGCGAGGCACAGGTCGGTGAGCGTACGCCTCCTGTGCATTGTCTGGGAAACCGTCGGGATCGTTCAGGCAAGATGTGTTGCAGCAGCTCGTTCGGCAGGCTGAGTAGTGGGCTGAATGTGAAGATGGGATGGTTCTGAGGCCTTCGCTGAACTAGCCAATCAGCATCCACCATGTCCGTGAACAGACCACAGGCGAACAACACCAATCACCGTCCGGCAGTGATATTCCTCCATCGGACTTGATCCTGTGGAACTGTGAAGGCCAATTGCTTTCCTTCCTGCCCTTCATACGTTCGGAAGCCCAGCAGTTTCATGTTGCGAGCTGGATTTGACAAGGAACGCCCTCCGTCCGCGATCTTGCACGTTTCGCAACCAAGGCGAAGCGATAACGACGTACCTATTCTTATGGCAAGCTTTATTCGCTGTGAGAGTCTTAGTGGCTGATTTGCTCCAGGCTTTGCGACTACAGGTTTGGCTAGAGAGATACTGCTTCCCTGTCCCGATCGGCTTATATCTCCAGATCCTCGGTCGATGTATCGCAGATTCCAACCACACCACGCTTCTGGCTGTGCTCATGAAATGGCCTCTCTGGCAGTACCTGTGCGACAATGCAAGGCCACTATCCACCCCATCAGGCTTATATGGTTCCCTAGTTGGTAAATAGACCAGCTCAGCCTCGCCCAGGTCGACCCCACCTCATGGCCTGATCAGATCTTCGCCTACTCTGACAGGGCCAACACCGACATGCATACGGTATGCATACAATCTCCTCTTATCAACCAACCCCTGGAGGATTCACCGCTCCTCCGTCCTCCTCAGCCGCGCTCCTTCCTTTAATGTGCACTCGCTTGTCGTTGCTGCACACACGATCCCATCACCCTTCCACAAACTCCTAGAGACCAACACAATCTCAAGATCATGCCGAGCACGAAACAATAGCTACTGCGGTCCAGACGCAGATTTGTACCCTCTATCAATTCGGCGCTGGAACCGCGTCAGGCTCTGTTCTCACTGCGCTTCTATCATGTGTCACGGTGAGCAATCCTGCACGTCTGACTGAGCCTCGCCGAAAGAGGTGTATGGCTGCCACACCTCGCCATGTAAGTGGCTGAAGCAAACCCGAGGGGCTGGGCATGTCAGTCGTGCCGGGCTGGTGGTGCGCTGGGAGACGACACCGAACGTTAGACGTTGCGCATTCGCCGATAACTGCAGTGACATCAGCCCTGCGGCCTGCGCTCTTCCTGCAACAGTCCCGTCGATTAGAGATAAGCCTGGTCGTATATGTAAGGAATAGGGCCCGCGACGGATCCACTTCGTCCTTCCCGCTCTTACTCCCGCCCCGCTCCTATACCATCTCGTCGGATGTCTCGCCTCGACGTCACCCCCGTAGACTTTCTCCTACTTCTCTGTTGACGCTAGTCGCAATGATAATACACCCAGAAGGGCCGGGTCGCGACTTCTTGATCATAATCAGCATACTTCTCGCGCTCTCGACGATCGCCATCACCCTGAGGATATGGGCGCGCCTTGAGATAAGAGCATTTTGGATTGACGATTGGCTGATGGTGGCAGGATGGGTGAGTCCATCTTGCACTCAACGTACTACGCTGCTAACCTGTCGAGGCTCTTCTTGTCTTCTGCTGTATCGCCGACTACTTCTCGATATCGTATGGGGTCGGTGCTCACGCATGGCGCCTCACTGAATATCAGAAGCAGCAAGCGGAGAAGGCACGTCAACCCCAAGACTAAGCACAGATCCACTGTCTGATCCCCTGCCAGTGGTTCCTCATCGCCGGTGTCGCCTACGTCGCTGCCACAGCGCCGGTCAAAGCATCCATTTGCATGCTCATCATCCGCATCACGCCGAGGCGTAGTCACCATTGGATCTTGTACGGCGTCATCTTTGCTTCTACTGCCGGCTCTGTGATCCGAATCGGTGCCTTCCTTGGTCGCTGTCAACCAGTCGAGGCTGCTTGGACTGGGGAGGGAAAATGTGGCTCGGCAGCCATCATGACCAATGTCGCGTACTTCTTCGGTGCGCTATGCATAGCCACGGATTGGATTTGCGCTATCCTACCGGCGTTCGTCGTTTGGAAGATTCAGCTCTCATGGAAAGCGAAGTTGTACGTTGGCGTCATGCTCGCTCTGGGTGTCCTGTAAGTATCCTTAAACCCAAGGCCTGAAGTACTTCGGCGATATCTCGTATGCCGATGGGGGCTGTGCCGCTGACTGACCTGGATAGGGCCTCGGTAGCCACCATCGTCCGGATGAAGTACCTGCTTGCCTACCAAGACCCCGACGACTACGTCTATGGCATCACCGATATTGCCATATGGTCCGAAGTCGAATGCACAATCGGCATCGTCGCTGGCTCGCTTGCCACCATGCGCCCGCTCCTTCGATACCTCCGCGTCCTCGGCCTATCCATAACGAGCAGCTCGAAGTCCACTGAAAGCGAAGGGGCAGCACATAGGTTACAGGCCTTCCCAAAGCCTAGGAGATCGAGTGTGTCGAAGATTGCTACTTCATATAAGGTGGTAATTGAAAGGGGGCGAGATGCTGAGAGAGGCGATGAAGAAAGCGACGGAGGAAGCCAGCGGCGTATCCTTCCTGATTCGGGGCTAGAGATATTCAAGGCTAGAGAAGTGGAAGTTACGATTGAGGATAGGGATCCGAAGAAAGACTATGCCTACCGAGGTGATCCTCTTCCGTAGGGATTAGGGTTAGGAGCATAATAATAGACATTTGGAGCTCTTCTTATCCGTCGCAATGAATGCACCTTCTCGTTCCGAGATGCCTGTGCCTGCCGTGTGAGTAGCATGCAACCTTGTGAGAGAGCACCGATTGACGGGGTATTGAGACCTTCCACGCCTGATGGAAGACTGACATCCGGCTCCTAGAGGGATTCAGCCCTCCATCTTGACCAAGTGTTTCGAGGAATATGGATCAATACCGTAGGGCGATTACGGCGCAATAATGCGATGGAGAGGGAAAAAAGGACTGCAAAATGTGAAATTCGCAAGAGGCATCTCACGCCAAGCTAAAATTGCGTGCCCGCCGGCCGCCACACCACGCCACGCCACGCGCTAAGAAGAGCAACGCAAAAAAGACACCTCCCAGCCCACACCTCTGAGAGCAAAAGAGTCAAAATAACAATCATCCTCCCCCGCGTGGGCTCGAACCACGAACCTCCTGATCGCTCCATCAGTAGATGTTAACAGTCAGACGCGCTAGCCAATTGCGCCACGGAGGACTAATTATACCGGTTTTTGAAAATTAGCTGATATATGACGCAGAAATCATGATAGATGAGTGGAAAATCTTGGCAGGGGAACAGAGTATTTGCATGTAGAATAATCAAGCGAAATGTGAATGATGTGTGCCGGCGTTTGGGGTGCGGGGCATGATTGGTGGCGGTACCGAGACGTCGTGAGACGTCTTGGGCCTGCTAGGGGTAGGAGACGTCGAATTCCCCTTCACATGGAAAATAATGCAAGAGTGCTTGCTGTGTCTCTAGGAGGTATGATGCTATAAGAGTATTGCATCCTTCTAGAGCAATTTGAGATGCTACAACGGTTATAAATACAGCCCAGTGGCACTTTGCCTCGTCTTGCGTCATACTTCAAGATCGTCCGCATAGGGGTAAAGCATTCCACAACGGCACCTTCGTTTGAGTAGGAGTGAGCCGGGCCTTGGGCCTATTGGAAGTTGAACCGCAAAAGGATGTCCGGTTAGATTGTTTGACCATGTACTACGCACTGGCTTTATAATCTGCACGAATGCGCGGTGGAGTACGGCCTAGCAAGCTTTAGCGGATGTAGGAATCTTCTATACTATCCTTCTACATCTCAATCACGGGCAAAGTCGTGCAATCTGTGCGGTCTTACAGGCTTGACTAGCTTTAACCCGCGATACCTGTTTGACAAAGTGGCACCATCAGATATGGAGGAACAATGTACATTGAAGGAAACCGAGATATAGTACATATTGCTGTTGGGTATCATTCACGCTCGCGGACATATGTTCTCCGCAAACCTTCGTATTCGCGGTCTCCTGAGACCGGAAACCTGAGAAATCTTTGGTCACATCCTCAATCCGCATGCGTGAACACGCCTTCCTGGAAGTCTACAACTTGGGTCTTCTCGAGATAAGGGCTGACAGCGTCTTTGAATGCTTGATGAACTGGATCCTCGTCGACATAGTAGGTCCGGTCCTCGTTGGTGTAGAACTGGACGATGAAGGCATGGCTTATTCCGTCCTTCAATTTGGAAGCTTAGCCCAGTCCTAAAGAATGTCCACTGAAGAGAGGGGAAATGGGGGAGTTCACATACCTGTAGATCTTCAATCGAGTTATCTTTGCCACCGGTTATCGATTTGATGTACGAAGTTCGTGTGCTAGGATGGATGCACGACTTCTTCAACGCCAGCATTTTCGACGTGATCTAAAAACAGTATCAATACATTGATCTTCCACGCATCTTCTGTACTTACTTCCTTAACCTGGAATGGAGTCACGCTCTGCTTGAATTGGAAGAGAACGATGTGCGTAGTAGGCGGGATCACGTCCTGGGGCTTCCTCTGCAGCACCACATCCAGCAGAGACGTGACTGGGTTCGTTTTGCTCCGCATAAGCAGCGGTATCGATATGAACAGCAACAGCAGCACAAGGGTGCCTATCAACCGTTTCCGAAGCAGCATCCCGGCGTAGCACGGACCGTACGGCGTCGACCAAGAGTGAGCGAGTCGAGCGGCTCAACGAGAGGTAACTCTCTGAACGCAAGCGCGGTATCCAGCATGGATACAATGGCTCTTCAAAGAAGCGAACGGTTCGGTAGAGTAGGTGGAAGCTCGCAATCGTGGGAAGTTGGTGAAGTGTACTCAAGGCGGGAACATTAGTCTAGCTACAAGAAGCAAAGCGTGTTGCCCGTGCGTCAGGGAGCTTGGGCCAGGCCACGCAGAAGCGGAGCAAATGACGTGCCTGATCATTGACGAGAACCATCCATCTCAAGGAGACGGCAAATTTCATCATGGGCAAATTTCACGGCCGCACGAATCCCAGGCGGCGCCGGTCTCCTTTCCCGAGGCCAGATCCAGATCCAGAATTGCAGGATTTCTGACGCCGGGCTCGCATGATTGGGTGAAGCTTGGCGGCTCGTAGCTTTTACGTCATAGCGGTCAGGTGAAAGCCATCATCGCGACGCCCGCAGCAGAGGTACAAAAGCCTCTTGCCTTCCTTGTCTTCTACATTCTACCACAGTACGCCCGCCTCAGCTTATCCACGACACTCAAACCTCTACACCAACACCCAGCCCTCCACGCAACCCAGTCCAAGCACAATGTCTCTGCACTGTGAGTATTCTCTTCCCGGAGCAAACAAAGGAGCCTTCGCAATTGGCCATCGTCGATTCCGAGGAGAATTGCGCGTTCCAGCATCAACATTGAGACGAGCAGCCGTTGCTAACAAGGCCTTTAGACCTCCCTCCCGTCAAGCCCTCTGCCATCGCTCTCGGCACGGCCTTCAACCACGCCGTCTCTCTCGCCGTCCTCGGCCCCGTCTTCGGCGACGCCTACCGCCGCGCTCAGGCCGCAAACTCGAAGGAGGAATACTTCAACTCGAAGGAAGCCGCGACTGCCGCTGCCTCGTGGGGTAGCTCGCTGCTCGGCTCAGCCGTCCAGGCATACGGCGTTGGTGCGTTGATCAACGCTACCGGAACCCTTTCGTACAAGGGTGCTGCCTACCTCGGCTCTTTGATCTTCTTTGCTAGCTCTGCTCCATCAGTACGTCATTTCATTCTCAATGTCATATTCAATAGAGGCTAATTGCACCGCAGATCGTCTCCCAGATCGTCACCGAGAAGCGCCCGCTCGACACCGTTGCCGTCGGAGCCCTCGCCCGCGTCATGGAGACCGTCGGTCTCTCAATGTTCCTCACCTACTGGGGTACCCGCACCAACCCCTTCGACTAAAGCGCTTCCTCAATTGGTCTCGGTAGCGGAGGAGGAGTTCAGGGTTTCCGTCTTGGTGGCATAGATTGAGTTACTCAGTCCGCGATGGAGATGAGACACGACGAGCTTTGTGATAAGGCTTGCCTTCGGGCTTGCAACATGTACCACTAGGTCTAAACGAACCAGCATAATTCGGAAATTTCCTGAGCACGAATGATCCTCCCCAGCCAAACGGAGGGCTGACGTCTTTGAAATTTCCTGTCCGAAGTCTTATCTCTTTGAATGTCTGACAACACTTTACTCACTTTCGTTATTTAACCCGCGCGGGAATGATGAAGAGGAAAGAGTTTGCATCCGATGCGTCGCAGCCACCACCCTTTGAGCAGTACCGGGAGCCCACGCTTACACAGCGCGGTGATAGGTATTCATCTTAAGACCGGATGGTTAGCGTAGTACTCACTCGAGCAGGGAAATTTATCCCTATCATCCATGGATTCACGCTAAACGAAAAGTAGGCTATTCCCCTATTGCTGTCCACTTCAAGACGCCGCTAAGGGCCTAAAGCCATGCCCGTGGTTGCTGTACACATTGTATATCGCGCTGCTCTAACGCGCCTTACTACTTCGACAGATCATCTGCCCGCCCTGCTGATAGGAGAGGCCAAAGCAGAGATGATCAGATCCTCTCGTCCCAAGCCAAATTCTCGTCATCAGTGCTTGCAGCTCGGGCTATCCATACCGGGAGGCCATCTCCTTCGGGCAAAATTGTGAAGTAGATCAACAGCTTGCTGCTCAAAGCATTTCCAATTGGAGCCACTGCCCCTCGGAGAAAGGTGATCTGGCTCAGTCAGTACGAAGTTCCGCCGTGTGTACTCAGGAATGGGCAAACATACATTCTCCTCAAGCTCCTCGTAAGACGCAAACACCCACGGTTGGGGCGAGAATCGAAACGCTAGCTGGTAGTCCAGACCGGTGAGATCGATAAGGCGGCCCCCGTGCCTTTCAAGACGCATCGGATTTCCAGACAAGACGCCTTTATAGAGAGAAGCTGTTCGAGGTACTCTTCTGCTACGATGGCTATATATGACTTCTCGAAGTAGTATGATTCGCGAAGACACAGCGTCTCGATGTTTGGTGGTAGGTTCCGCAGGGTCCCAAGGCGATCGGTCTGGATGCCGAGATGCTTCAGCTTGGTAAACTGGGCGAGTGACGGGACTTTTAGAAGGCTTTTTGGCATCCTGATGAACCGGTTATGTAGGAGACTGTCCGCATCCGCATCCGCAAGCCAGGAGCACTGCCCAAAGCCGATGTGTAGACTCTCCAAAGTATCCGCTTGGCACTCCAGAGCATCGATGAGTCGTGCTGGGGTAAAGTTCTCGTCGGTTTCCATGGCAAGGGCTTCGTAATGGAGGGATTTTAGCGCAGTGAAACCCCGCAGAAATGGTTTGAGGCACGTATCGGCGATGCAACACATTGACAGCATTAGGTTTGAAACGCGGAAGCTGGGTTTCTGAGGCAGCTGCTCCAGGCCGTCCTCGTAGAGACTGCAGGCTCCATTCACCTTGAAGGTGTCCAAGGGAAGCTCGAGGAAGGGGACATAATCCTGAAGGGAAACCCGCTGCAATACTCGTTTTCCGAGATTGAGAGCGTGGTCATTTTCGGGAATAGTAGATTTAGTAGACCACTGTCGACTTTTTTGCGCGGATCTGAGATTGCAAAAGTTGGTGGACCGTCAAACGGCTCGAGGGGCACCAGTTCCATGACTTTGAGATTGCGAAGATGGCTGACCACAAGAGGGTAAGGAGAGTGGAATGCGGGTCTTCTGAGAATCGGACGTTCCATGTCGGCCTGGGTGTGAAGAGGTTTTCGGCAGCTTGTTTGAAGAGTGCTAGGTCGGTAGGGTTGATAAACTTAAGGAATCCTTCCGACTCTAGAGCTAGATTCGAGCGTATAAAGAGGTTTAATGTTCGAGTATTGCGCGCAAGATCAGGACGAAGGATGACTGCGCGCACCAGGAGGATCAATCGGCGCGTTGCAACATCGGTGTCGTAATCCCGATCCTAGTCGTCGTCGTCTTCGTCTTCGTCTTCGTCTTCGTCTTCGTCTTCGTCTTCGTCTTCGTCTTCGTCTTCGTTGTCTTCTTCGTTGTCTTCTTCTTCGGCGTCTTCGTCTTCGTCTTCCCAGACTTCGTCCTCGTCTTCTTCGGCTTCGTTTCCTTCGGTTCCATTTTCGTTATCTTCGTGTTTGTCTTTGTGAAGCTCTTTCCAGTTTTCCAACAAGTGTCCCCAGTGGCAAGAATCTAGACCTTGTAGGTCTAAACGACTGAAGAGATGAGGTTGCGCAGTAGGACGGAGAAGCTTTGACGTGCGACTAAGGTTGCAGAGCCATTTCCTATCGTAACAGACATCGAGCTGCTCGACAATGCGATAAAGCAGCTCGGCGGGGAGTGAGCTCAGTTCACGGGGCTCCATGATCAGCTCTGCTTCTCCGGCCGAAATGTGGTGATTGTTGAAGGTCGCAGGACGCGACGCGATCTGTTGCCCCGGTACCCACGTGAGGCCCGTGGTTTATATACGCCTTAAGCCCGAAACGGTAAGGTCAAGTTGTGGAGGGAGATGGAAACCTCTGTGCTTCACATTACACTGATGGTCCGAACGATCATGGCTGACGAAACTCCGCTCAAGGTGCGTGCGCGTCGCGAAAGGTGACCGAACTATCTGATTATCCGGTACAATAGGAACTGCGAAAGCGTGCGCCGAATGGGAAGGTTAGGAGACGAAAATTCTCTAGAAAGGATGTATTATTGTGCTCTTCTGAAGGAAAAAGAGACTTTTAGGAGCATCGAGAAAGACTGCATGTCCGACCTAAATCGTCTTCGACTCAGTCCAACCCCGCGCATCGAAGCGCTATACCCGGAAGCAGAGGAGTAGGGACACAAGCAGTCCTCGATGCTTTGATGATGGATCAGCATTGTGCATCCCCGATTGGGCAACGCTCATATACGCTTCCGCGCCCAGTGAGCTTGCCGGTCTCTCTATAAAATGGCAAATGTCGGCGAGGCAATGAGGACGGAGTCCGCACCTTGTTCGGATCGCCTAGACTGATTCTCAATCCTCAGATGCTAATATTTCGGGTATCTGGTGCTGTTAGTTCTCAGTATCCAAAAGCAAGGGGTCAATACCTACTTGGTCGTCGAGCTCGCGGTACATCGGGAGTCCAAAATCATTGAAAGTGACGAAGCAAACGTATAGCTTGTATGGTAAATTTGGGAAGGACAGGATAGAGCGCCCCTTGGCATCTTTGTGGTATGTTGCTTTATGCGCCTCCCCAATGCGGAGAATATCATTGCTTTTCAAGGCTTGGATGAATACGTATTGTATGTGAGGACACGTCTTGTCCAGATTCAGCAGGTCGTTCATATACCGCCGAAGTATATGGTATTCGCTAAGTGATCGGGTGCCGTGAACGTCCCTGATGATAAGCTGGATAATATTTGGTGGCAAATTTGCTGTGGCCCCCAAACGAAGCGCATCGATGCTTAATTGAATTAGGTGTTCAAAGCGACCCAGTGATCCAGTATCCAGATAGTTGCTTGCAAATTCCGCAGAATCGTCTTCTTCGACATCCGCGGCATACTTCACATCGGCGAGGCCAATGTCTAGAACTTCCAAAGACGAGACCTGCCGCTCCAGTGCGTCTTTGAGCTCTGCAGGAGTGAAATAGTCCTCGTAATCAACCAAATCATCGCCTAAATCTGCTGCTGAGAATTGAAACTTCTTGAGTTTGGAGAACGCTGCTAGAAAATTTGTGAGATTTTTGGCATCCATGAATGTGCAATTCCTTAAGTAAACTTCCGAAAGGAGCCAGGTACGTGGGGCTGGAAGAAGATAATTGTCGATGTAACGGTACCAGGCGGTACAAATGAATGTGTCGATACGAAAGTGATGTAATGTTGGGAGACAGAGGAACAGACCAAAGTCTTCCAACTCTGGAGGCACATTGTAGCCATAACCATAACTGTCTATATCAACTTCCCTTAGAGAAGGAAGGATTGAACAGACGTCGTCCTTGGTGAGTTGACCGCGTGGAACAAGGATATATGACGAGGCGTCAGTTGGAGGTACAAAGACGAGGCTGTGAAGGTTTGGTAGTCTGCAGAAAATGAGAGGGAGGAGAGCGCAAAATCCCCTTCTTCGAGTCCGCTCCGTCCAGTCGGGCGCATAAGGGAAGATCTCTTTGGCCATTCTGGAGAACAGTGCCGTATCTTCTGGCAGGATATGACCTCCAATGCCGTTATCCTGCGGACTTCCGAAGTCAAGATCCATAGATTTTGTCCTAGAGGCAAGGTCCGACCGCTGAAGTGCTGTCTTGGAGAAAAGCACAAGCCGACGTTTTGGTGGAAGGAGGTGAACCGCGTTTTTGCGGTCGGATTTGTCCGGCGAGGGAACGTCGAAGTGACTGAACAGCACCGGCTGAGCGACGTCCCGGAGCAGCCGTGAGGTGAGGCATAGGTTGTAAAGCGCTGGCCGATCATCACTGACGTCGATTTGCGCCACTGTGTGATGCAGCAGCTCCGCCGGCAGATCGAGAAGAAGTGAATGCGGCATGGCGAGTTACGGGGCTCTCGCAGAGCAGGAGGCGATAGATGGATTTTATCAATATAGCTGGACAGACTTGGAAAGGTAGAAAAGACCTCTGTTGGTGTGTGGGTAAGGTGAAGGCCGGGTCTGGTGGCGACTTCCTCAACAGATGTCGGTGCAGATGAAACGGGGACGTTCACACAGTTGACGACGGCATGACGTTGAACGCCGCCGTGAAGAGATTTGAGCCTGTGAAGGAAGAGCAAAATCACGTGCTTCTCGCATTAGTAGCGGTCTAGGTGTACTCTATTCACTCACCGTCGGCGGTGACACTTACCTGGAGTGACTGCTGAAGATTATCACTTAGAGGTAAGAGTATATAATAGAACCGCCCAGACGTACCTCAAGTCGACGACGTTGGAGCTGCGTCTGCCTAATGATAATGAGATTTTGCTTATACTTTACCATATCGTCCCAGCGGAAGCATTGTGCGAACCGAACGTAGATGCTGGTAGTTCAGGCGTAGACGATAGGGTAGTCGCCTTTTAAGATATTGGTATGCGAATAGAAATGCAGCGCACTGCTTAATCTGTCTCGGACGTCGGTTTTCCAACACCATCCAAAGTGCGCCAGAAACCTAAAGCCTTCGTCCTCTCGTCGTGCTTCGGCGTAATGCGTCACGGAGTAAACCCTAAGACAAACCAAGAAACCCTTCATTCGAAGCGGCACCCACGGAACGACATAGTCTTTATAACCCCCCACCCGCAAGCTTTACACGAGGGGCCAAAAAATCCCCTATCGAAAATCTAATCACGCTACTCGCCTCACTCCGATCCTTCTACTCGCCATCAGCTCGCTTTCCACCCCCCGACTGCTCTAATCGGGCGATGTAACTCGGCGGAGCGTTTGTGGATCCCAAAGTTTAATTCCGTGACGCGGTCGTCGGATTTAGGTTTACCAGTGCTGCAGGCGATATGCGGACCTGTCTCGCTTGCGACGCTAAAACAACGGTACCAAACACTGCGGTTCAGGCGACATGAGACTTTGCATATTAGGTAATGCTGCTTTGGAGGGCCTCGGCTCAAAGGAGCACTTGAATGAAGATCCACGGTTTGGGGTTTGACATGTTTGGTACGAAAAGTGGTGAGATTCGCTTGTAATGAGCTAGGGATCCTTCTGAGTAGGAATCAATCCCCACGAGCCGTGGCTGTGCTGTGGCGCGACAAACCCGAGACGAGAAAGACATGTCACAGATAGAGCACCCGAGTCGAGGTCGGTCCGGACTGGCAGGATGTTTGGTATTTGTAGTTGCGCGCTATCCAGGATGGTGGAGCCGGATCTTCGGAAGGATGGGGGAAGCCCAATGCAGGGGAGAACATATAACAGGCATTGCGGGGTACATATATGGAAACCGTGCACACTTATCTTACATATATGTATCCTGACACTGTTTGTACTGTACAATTGTTGCTGAGCACTTGTAGATCCACTGAGTCTGCGCTCGATCCCCTCGTCCTATGTCGGCAGGCGTTGGAAATGTACTCTTTTCTCAGATACCAGGCCTCACTTGGACTTTGGTGTCCGTCTGCCGATATTGTAACCCCAGCCCCTCAATGTCTTCGCAACTTTCGGAAGGAGGGCCGCCGTGAGCGGAATGCGGATGAAAATAAAGGACTTGTGGATGGCATACGCGAGAGCTAGTTGCGTCCAGATAGCTGTGAAATGTGTCAGCCATTAAATACATCACGAGGTTCCCCGAACGACTGGTCGCGTACATGCTTCGGCCCCGCTATTCCTTGCGTCAGCCTTGCCTACATCGCTGCTCCATCCCAGGTTCCCTTCTCTTGCCGTAGCTTCTAGAGCCTCGTCGGCGGCAACTGCTCCCCCCGGGCCGGTGTTCTTCCCGAAGTCCGGGAACGGTATTCGCACCACGCTCTTGAGCGCTTCGACTACGACATGCTCATAGTGGCCTATTCGGTCTGTCCCCAGCATCCGCACGGCCAGGAAGCAGAATGGGAAGTCAAGCACGGTCAAGCCCATGTACACGCCCAGCGCCAGCCAGCCATATTCCCGGGAAAGCTTCTTCAGCCGCTGCGTCAGCGAAAGTGCTGGCTCAGGGCTTCCCAAGTGTGGAGTGGGATCTGGATTCTGCGTCGGCCTCTTGTCGCTCTTGAAGCGGCGGGAGCGGAGGGGGCGGAAGCGGCTGGGGAGCGCTTGTCTCTCGCAGCGGAAGAGAAAGAGGGTATTCTGCCGGAAGGGCGTGGATGGCAGTCGAAGCCGAGCGGCAGGCTGTGAGGAGGAGGAGAAGCTGCGCGCGAAGGGCTTCGACTGCCGAAGAGCAGCGCTCCGCGAGAGCTGCGGCAGCTCCCGGAACAGGAGCTGCTCCGACCAGAGGCGCGCGGCGTGCGTGTTCATCGAAGGCTGAGGCGTGGAGGGAGGGAGGGATGGACTCGTCTGCGCAAGGCGCGGAAGCGGGATTGGAGTGGGTCGCGGTGGGATTGTTTCAACGCGGTCGGCGCGAGTGAACTCAAGGTGACGAGACATCACTTTTTTGAGCAGGGGTCCTGTCGGCCCGAGGAAGACCCGACCTCAGCCCGCCTCGGGCCGGGCGTGCATCCGATGCCAGGAACGCCCGCACTGCATGGAAGATTCGCTGCAACGGCACGAGTGCGCTAACGGCGTGTGGCTCTTCTTGGGCATGTTCCTTTTGCTATTCTAGAACCACACGCGAAGGTGAGGCTGCACGATGCCTCCGCGCCGACGACTGACGTCGACTGAATCGCCGGCCTGAAACGGAGCGCCCATAGCACCGGGAACGACGGCGCTCGCTGCTGGCCTCTCTGCTCGCAGTGCGCGCCTCCCTGAGTCTGCGGCCGCCTGGACATGACAGAGCCGTCTCTTTTCGTACAGCGCAGCGGCAACAGCGGCTTCAAGAAATGTCAATTGCCTGGGCTTCTGCCCGAGAGGCGTCTCTGGGGCTCCCCCACACCAGTTCCTGGCTATAGCCTGTCCCCCTAAGCCCCCAGAGTCCGGGGACGTCCTTTTGCCATCTGCAGGCCTTTTTCCTGTGGGACGGCGCTTCGCTGCGTCCCCGAGCGCCATGGTGGTTCGCGGGCAGCAGACAGGGGTTGCGCCGCACGTGGAGCTAGCAAGTCCCCTGGAAGAGGATCAGCCAGGCGCCGGCCAAGGGATCCGCAGAAAAGTCTCGAAGAAGCATCGTCTATCGCGAGACGTGCCAGAGAGCTGCAATTGGAACGCTCAAACGAGGCCTGCGTGAGGGCGGGCGTCCGCATGCGGAGCGCATTGCAGATGCTCGACTCGCCGCCACTTGCCCCGACGGCAGCGTTCGGCGCTCAGTGTCACGAGAATGCCTGCGGCTTGATGGCATGGCAGTCCCGGGCAGAGGCCCGCGGCGAGTCGGCGATCAGGCCTCTGCCCACTCGGAGGTTGGACGTGGCAGCAGAGTGCTGATCGCGTGCTGGTGCTGCTCACACAGAGTTCAGACGCCGAATTCTAAACTGCGGGGCGGCTTGCGTAGACTGGCCCATCCAAGATGCGAACTGGTGTCGTCCGGGCCCGACGACGGCGTAGTGGAACATTAATTGGAACACGAGCGCCGGTGCTCCTTTGTCCCTGTCATGTTACTGTAGGTGGTCGTTGGGCGACTGCAACGGCCCTCGACTCCTCGGAGCGTGGGATAGTCGCGAGTAATGGGCGCGCATGCTCGACGCAGTCGTGGATGATGAGCGTCTGACATCGCGCGGGACGCAGCGGCCTGCAGCGTTTTGCAACGTCTGATTAGCCTAATTCGACCATGGCATGGATGCGCGCCCGTCCGCTTCTGGGATGCCGTGCGGTGCCGTGCTGTTTCCCTGGCGAGCATTGCGCCCACGATTCCCGGCGCCACATCCCACTGCCGGCCACCGCTCCTCCACCTCCTCACCTCCCTCTGCGCCGCCCTCTGGTCCGCTGCCTCCGCGCCCGCTCCCTTCATGCCGCACGTGCCCGCCGGCCGTCTCATTGGCCCCGTCGGGCGCGCTCCTGCACGGCTCGGAGCCTCGCGCTGCTGCGCTGGGCGAAGGTTTCCAGCGCGGCAAACAAAGTTTTTGCCCTTCAACCCTGCTACGGCACCAGTCGCAAACTTTGGCCTACCGGTATCGAACTGCTGACGAGTGACGACGAGCCTTATTGCACCACCCAGGCATATAATTGCCCCCGGGCGAGTCGCGTTAGCCCCTTGATTGGCCTGTCGCCCTGAGCGCGCTCTTCCTCTGCGCTGACCGCACTGGAGCGCTCCAGTGTTCCAGCGTTGCGGACAGGGCTCCTTTTGGCCAGGAACGGCATCGTGCATGCCCACCTGGCTCGGCTGACTCTGGCACTTTTGCTCTCTGCTCTTGCGAGCCCTCGGCAGCCATCTGTCGCTGCCTGGCGGACCGGGGCCGCTCGCTCACGCGTTCGTCGGACGGGTAGTCCGCAGCCTGGTGTCGCACTCGTCCTTCGCTTCACACCTTGACAGCGCCCAAAGCGGCACCCTCCCGGGGCCAGCTGTTTGAGGCTTCAGCTAAGCACCTTGCCCTACGCTGGTGCATGACTTGTTGCTCAGGATCTACCTGTCTTTCCACGTGGGTTGATCTCATACCTGCAAATGATTATTTATATCCTCCGGTATATATACTCCCTCCGCACAATCCCTTCACCTGCTATACCACTTGGCCTCGACTCTTGACCTGCCCCTGTGCTATCCCTACTACCTCCCCTCCGCATTGTTGCTCGAGCCGTCATCTATCCAGTTGCTCCTTCCGTTCTCGTTTAGTGTTATCTGCCTATAGGCAATTTACTTTCGACATTGCGCAAGCATGGGTGGTAACGCGGAATATATAGCGGGCTACGGCACCCTCTCGCTCTCCCAAGCTGTCCACATCGCTCAAAACAGCGAGGGCGGCGTTGACCAGCGACTTGCTCAGTACCTCGAGAGGAAACTGGGCGAAGTGTGGGCGCGACTGAACGCCCAGCCAAACACGTACATCTTCCCGCCGGACGAATTCGCCCTCATCAATTACTACCGCTCGCGCTTCGGCGACTCGGAAATCGTAAGAAACGCCACGAAACGCTTCTGGGACAATCACCGGGGATCGCGTTGACGTGTCGCTTTCCTGCTACTGACATCGTTCATTCGCACGAGGTTCGCAGGCCCTCCCCGCGGCGATGGAGTGCTCGAAAGGCTAATGCAACGCCAGACTTGAAAAATTCCTTCCAATTTTATTCGGCGTCAACAACGGAAGTGTACATTATGGCTGTCTCCCAAACGATACCATCAGGCGGCGTCAATGGAGTTTTCAGAAGCCTGGAGTCTTGGTCTGGCGGGTTCTCAAAAGTTTGGAGTTGGATTGTGTACGATCAAGAGCAGGGTAGTAGCGGAGCATTGGCGTTGCAAGCCGATGGCCAATCTGGACTGGTGCAAATGGATAAGAAGCGAGGATGTCAACCATCATCAGCAGCCCGCATTGCGATACTACCTTTCCTGTCTTTCTTCCTAATGCTAATCTCCCTTTTGCAACCGACGGCCGCCATTCTGACCGCCCAGCGGCCTGAATTGCTAGCTCCCGGGCCAGCCCTGACTAGTCGTGCGCCGAATCAGTCCTCGCCATTGCTAGAATGCCTTCAAGTGTCGCCGCCCGTGTTGAGTCCGAAGAGCTGCCAGCAGACGCTGATGGTCCACACGTTCGCATGGTCCTACGGCATGCCCTTCGTCCGCGACTATGTTCCTCCTGAGTGCGACTTCAACCGGGTTACGATCAACTTTACCGTCACGTCCGCCGGTCGGCAATACGACCGCCTTGCGCTGATGTTTTTCAACGACACCGAGATATTCAGAACTTCGACGGCTGAGCCGACTCAGAATGGGATCATCTGGACGTACATCAAGGACATGAGTAACTACTTGACGTTATTCAAATCGCCGCAAAAGATCATCTTCGACCTGGGCAACCTCGTGGACGATACATACACGGGCGCGTGGAATACCACCCTGACAGCAAGCTTCTTCACGGCAGAAGACGGGTTCGATGCAGCGGACGTGATCATTCCGGTCTCCGCGCGCCAGTCCGCATCCGACAAGCCGAGCGGCTTCGTCGTCCCCGACACGAAGGCCATAAATCCCCTCACCCTCCCCCAGAATGTCAAGAAGGCAGTCTTCTCTATATCCGCCTGTGGCCAGGCTGCCGAAGAGTTTTGGTGGGCCAACGTTCTCTCCTCCGACACAACAGTCTTTGGAAACGAGACGACCCTGTACGGCTACTCTCCGTTTCGGGAGCTTCAGTTATACATCGATGGGATGCTGGCGGGCGTGGCATGGCCCTTTCCCGTTATCTTCACCGGAGGTGTTGTGCCCGGTTTCTGGCGACCTGTGGTCGGTATCGACGCGTTCGATCTGCAAGAGGATGAAGTCGATATTTCGGCATTCCTCCCCATTCTGTGCGACGGGAAAGAGCATAGCTTCGAGATTCGGGTCGCTGGGATCGATGACGACGGACGCGGCAACGGGAACTTGACGGACACCGTTGGCTCGAATTGGGTGGTTACTGGGAAGGTGTTTGTTTGGCTCGACTCGAGTGATAGCGTCACGACAGGCACCGTTCCGACTATCTCCGCCCAGGAGCCTTCCTTGGACCTGTCTTCGTCAGTGCAGAAGGGCGGCAACGGGTCGGTCACTTCTCTGGATTACTCCGTGAAAGCCGCTAGGAAGCTAGCAATCAGTTCGACGATCGAGACATCGGCCGGCTCGAAGACTGTTACGTGGCAGCAGGATCTCACCTTTTGGATCGACGGCCACCTCACAAATGGTGGCAACGACCAAAGCACATCGCAAGAGACCACGGGCAAGGACGTCTCCTTTGATGGCTACTCCAAATCGTACGATTATCCGCTATGGGTTATCTCATCCTACAAGGTCCTGTCGGGAGGGAACTTCACGATTGACGCAAAGATGGGCCGCGGAAAGTATGTTCAGAGGTTGGGTGATCTTGCCTTCCCTTCGGCGGCGGAGACATACGATTATGCCCGTTTCCCCGGATACGCGACTTCCTTCATGGGCACCCAGACGAATAATTTCCAGAACGGTACCGCGAGCTATCTCAGTGCTCCTGCACTGAAGAGGTCGTTCGGATCAGGCAAAACTGAGCAGTTGTATTCTCTGTCCGGTATCGTCGATCCGGCTGAGAGCAATGTAGACTTGTATCGCCGTCATATCGTAGCCCAGAACGACTCCATTATTTACGACCAGGAGAGCTTCGCGGGCGGTAGTCAAATTACTCAAAAGAGCTACGCCACTCCACGCGGGGAAACGCGGACTTACGCGAAGCACGGCATCAAAGAATTGCTTGGGCGGGGTCCATTGTAACGGGAACAAGAAAGTGGTAGTTCAAGAGAGGGAGGTGGCAGGACTGCGAAGTGCGCGTGGTGGCGACTTGGGTATGGCCTTGGGCTGCAGTCAAAATGTTCGAGCCTTGGGTCTACGCTACCGTATGCGAAGCTCATGCAGCTCTCCAGAGACGGGAATGTGCAGCTCATAAGTTTCATCTCGCTAATTTTTGTCAACGCATACTTACTAATTCCAAATGGCCCTCCTTGGCCCCGTTCTTCTTGAACTCTTTCCGGCTTCTGTTCCCTGTTATTAGACGTTTGCATAACCATTAGCGCCGCGAATCCATGTAACACGGCATCCCAATCAATCATGCTGCCGGTACCCATAGGCTTTTCGCAACTCAACGAGCCAATACCACCGCCCCTTCGTCAAAGCACGCATGTCCGGCAGATTAATACGCACAGAAACATGTTTCCAGGGCGCATGCCTTTAGGTCATGTGCCCGACAAAGGTCAACTCGTCTCCCCGCTTATAACGGCTGGTGCTAACATGCGGGAGGCCAGCATCATGACATGTCTCCTTCCAGCACCTTGCCCCAGGAATCAGTCTGCAATTCCAGCCTGGTGGATCCACTCAGGCGGCATACACAGCCATTCAAGTCCTTGTGTGTCGATGCGCACTGCTGGTATCAAAGCAGATACCCCACGTTGACGTACCCGAATCGGCTCATCCGAGCTTCATCCATGCATACACGAACCATGAATTGTTGACGTGTTTGACACCATCCGTGTCCGTCGTTACACAGAACATCCATTGCTGGAACGGAGCCGGCTGCGGTCCACCATCCAGGATCGCCGACGGGACCTAGGAGAGTCGGTCCTTTACGTGAGACTTTGACCTCTTGAGCCATCGTGGCTTGGTGGAGAGCAGGAGCGAGAGTCCTGTTGAGGCCCATGCCCCGATTGCCGCATCCAACATGACCTGCAGCGCGCACATGCAAACATTGCTGCTCCCCCACGAGCCGTGACATACCCAGTACCTCCCCACGCTGACCCCGTACGCTCTCCGCGTGCAGACGGCGAGGGCCGGAACAGCTCCTGGCTTTCGTCAAGAGTCCTCCTGCAGTGAACCCGGCGGATGGAGAACTGACAACTTCCATATTACACGACCTTTGCCATAGGCGCACTGCAACATTGTTTACCCGCGTGTAACGGAACGATAATGGCCGTGTTATTTGGATGGGTCGGCGCAAAAAGTCGAAATTGATCAGTGTTGCCAGGAAGACAAGACCGCACCTTTCAGCTCGAGCTCAAGCTCAAGCCGTGTCACAGTGTCTTTAGCCTCGTCGGAGCGGAAAGTCTCACGCATGGATTGAGCAGGCGGCTTCCCGCTCCACCGCATGGCTTCGAGTAACCCTCGATGAAGACACGACGGCTCGCCACGTCTTCCCGACAGCTGTCAACCATCCGAACGTGCAGGCGGGGAAGAGGGAGCACGCCGATAGGTCCCTCCAGCGCGCACAGCACCAAAGTCGATAAACTCTCCGCACACGCCTGGTCCTGGACGCTGCCGTTCTACATACCTGCCGTTTATCGCTTGGCCTAGAGTATCTGAGAGCACGCACGTAGTTTGCCATGACTCGCGCTGTCCCGGCCGTAAGGCTGAGTTTGATCACGCGCATAACATGTTTCGAATAGCGGCGGGACCAGCATCGAGCTTCCTGTCGGCGCTGTGCCACAACGCTGCACTCATCACAGCAGGAGCTCACTACTGCACATCATTACACATCACTACAATACACATCACCTTACTCCTTCTGCAGCAGGAAAAGTCCATCGCCGATCACTCGTCTGCATTGCCACTAGCGGTCTCAAGAATGTCAATTCTTCAGACTGCGCTGGACTATGCGGACTACGGTCAACTATGCAGAGTCTACGTCGAGTCATGAGCTTTTGTACTACAGCTTCCACGTGTGGAGATGGGATAGGGGACGTGGGCGGGCCGTGCCTAAGGTAAAAGGCATGCTGAGGCGAGACGTGGACACGAGTCGGTCTTTCATGCTTTGCAGATCGAATCTCATGCGCGAAAACCCTGGGCTCCTCATCGAGCACCGGTAACTTCTAACATGCATCACCGACCGGCTTGTTTTACGCCTCCGAGAGATTTCTGATTAATTATGGGCCATGCTGTGGGATTTGAGATGTGGTCGGCACTTTACACACCGCCCCAACAACAGCCTGTGCTATGAAGCCCTAAGCAACTGCACAAGCTCAGGAAAGCAGTGCAAGATAGCACCGCAACTGGTGGCGCCCAAGGCTTATTGCGCAATGATGGTCAGAAGCTTCGACCTTCCCCAACGTGCCCCGGCTTGCCTATTTGGTCTGGTCGAGCTCTTCGTCTCATTGCCCGCCCTCTCGCCACACTCTCTACTCGCCCTAGACGCGCCGGTTTACGGAGACACCTGCACCTGCTAGCTGCAGTAGTGCCTCATACGAGGTCAACGTCGAATGAGCCAAGTCATCGAATGTTCCGTCCACCGCCATTGAGGGCCCTTAGAAGCATGTGTGGCTTGCGTCGACCAGTAAGAGGAGGGCTGACTTTAACTTTTGTGTAACGTATATGCCACCATTCTGATCGGTGTGCGCTTCCTTACTGGGCACATGCAGGCACGGCGTGCAAAAGAGCGGCATATGCAAGCGAATGACGCAGAACGAAGGTGGGAAAGCATGTGGAATAATGCCACCAAGCATCGTCCGAAGATCGAAGCGGGGTTTGCGACCCCAACGTGGACTAGGACTTGCACAAAAATGACTTGCAGCGTACCTTCTCCTTCGAGGAGAGCGTGGTTAGGCGCCAGAGGCGTCAAGAGGAACGGCCCGAGTCAGTGTCGCGCGGTCGACATTTATCGGTGTGAACGGGGAGGTTATAATGAGCGCACTAAGGGCTTAGCAAAGGGGTGACGAACTTGCCTCTGCCCTTCGTGAGCAAGGAGCTTACCTTGACAACCGCTCGCGGAAACGTTCTGGAAGCATTAGAACCCTTGGCTTGGACTTCTCCGTTCACTGGGTGCATTTCTTGAAACTTGGAGGATGACCGAGAGCTCACTGCATGCTTCGATGCAAGCCGGAGGGGTAGTGAGCGCGATAGCTCCCCGGGGGAGTCCACAAACTCTGTGGATTCATAAAAATTGGACCAGCAGCGCATGTCTAGCGAGCGGATCCGCAAGGAGATTACCTTGGGTACTGGAGCTTTGCATGGCGCTAAACGTCCACGTCCAAGGTGCTTGATAGCAACTTTCAGCATCTTGCACGTTGATTCCCACTCGGCACTGTCACTTGTCTACTGTACCTTCCCGCGGGGATTCCTGTAAGACCGAAGAGCTCAGGCCCGGCAGCAGTGTGCCTTGTGACGGCACTGGAAAAGACTTGGAAGCGCGTCTTGAAGCGGCTTCGCTTTAAACGCTTGCGGGCGAAGAATGAACGCCCTTGGCTGTAAACGCGGACGTACCCAAGAGTACCTGGCTCAGTCAAGGTGCGCAAACCTGATAAGCCGCTTCTTTCCCGTCGTCTCTCGTTCTGACGTTGGCATGCTTCGCGTTCCCCCAGGCCGGACAGCGAGAGCACGATCTCGCTGGGACGATACCTGGATATACCCTCACCAGAGCTCCAATGAGCACCTGAATCCAATGTGACGGTCACAACACGGCTGATGAAGCTGTGGTCTGTTCACGGAGAATTGGCGGTGGAAATTAGGTTCCGTCGAGACTACATAGGCTCGCTAGCTTCCACGTGCGCGGGTCGTCGTGCGCACATGGCTGCGGTAGCGAAGAACATGATCACCACGACCCGCGCATGCCGGGCCGAATCCATCAATCTTCCACCAGAATCCCATCCCAAATTCCCATCGATCAAAGCAAGAAAACACCTTGCAACCGATCATGCGGCTCTCCATTCTTTGACCGCCGGCGATTGGTGCCCACACCTGCCGCTTCGGGCGAAACCGACACCGGAACACGAGGGGCGAGGTTGGAGGAAGTGTCGCGTGCTTCTACTCGTTGGTGACGCCGCGCTATCGCCAGATGCCGTATGGCGTCTCATGAGTCACCAGCCTCCATCTTCCGCTCCGCTGCCTCGAGGATTTCTCAACGCCGTCACAGCCTTCGGTCCTCCTTCCAGGCCGTTCAATGAAGCGCCATGAGCTTGCCGCCGCCGCCAAAGGCCGTGAACGACCATGGTAAGAACGATGAGCTCGCGAGCGAGCTTCAGGATGCCTTTTCCGTTAAGTCGGATGAGAAGCCTGATGACTCGCTGAACGCCGCGTTCAGCGGGGCAATTCGCGCACCTTCGCCGGACCCCTCGGTCCACTCCATCGACAACTCGCACAACGCACGAGTTGGCCGCAACCCCAATTACCTGCCGGTACCAGATGGTCGTAGACATGCATCTCGTTCGCCAGGCCCGCCGCGCACCTGGAAGGGCAAGGCGAAGCTGTTCTGGGTGACGAATAAAGGGCTCGCACTTGTCTTGCTTTCTCAGCTTTTCGGGACGCTGATGAACGTCACTACGCGTATGCTGGAAATCGAAGGAAACAATGGTAGGCTGCATTCATTGTCCTCTATCAGGGCGCTTCAAGCTAAGCGGAGAACCTACAGGACAAGGCTACCATCCTTTCCAGATCCTCTTTGCGCGAATGGGAATTACAGTCATTTGCTCATCGATCTATATGTGGCGTGCAAAGACAGAGCACTTCCCGTTCGGCATGAAGGAAGTCCGCCCGTTGCTGATAGCTCGTGGTTTGACAGGCTTCTTTGGAGTCTTTGGGATGTATTGTAAGTCTATCACCGGTTTCCTTTCCCCTGTGACCATATAGTGGACCACTCAACGCACCAGGACTCTTCCAGTCTGGCCTCTTGCGCTGGCGGCAAAGCATCCTCTGACTGCGCTCACATGTGGGTTGTAACCTACAGTATTTGATCTCACAACTTCCCTCAAACCTCGGAAACTAATTGATTCCAGATTCCTTGTTGTACCTCCCGCTGGCCGATGCCACAGTCATAACCTTCCTCGCCCCTAGCCTCGCTTGCTGGGCCTGTTCGTACCTGATCAACGAGCCCTTCACGCGAATGGAGCAAATAGCCGCATACATCTCCCTCTTCGGAGTATTCCTCATCGCTCGACCCGTCTCCCTATTCTCCTTCCTCTCGCACAGCAAAGATTCGGTACCTCCGGCTAGCGGGAATCCAGACTTTGTCCCCAGTCCTACGAATATGACCGCTGAAGCCCCACACCATTTTGCCGCCGATTACGACGATGTCACACCAGCTCAGCGTGCAGCCGCTGTAGGGGTGGCCTTGTTAGGCGTGTTTGGAGCAGCCGGCGCGTATACGACTATCCGATGGATAGGGAAGCGGGCGCACCCCCTCATTTCAGTCAACTATTTCGCTACATGGTGCACGATAGTGAGCATTGTGATGATGTTTGCGCTGCCGGGCGTGGGTTTCCTGCTGCCGAAGAGCATCAAAGATTGGTGCTATCTTCTCTTCTTAGGTGTTTGTGGATTCGTCATGGTACGTATGAGCTCGACTGTCGGACACATCAAGTGCTAATACTTCCAAGCAATTCCTTCTCGCCGCTGGATTGCAGTATGAGAAGTCGTCCCGAGCGACCAATATGGTATACACGCAAATGCTTTTTGCTTTGACTTTCGACAAGCTAGTGTTCGGGACGACCCCGACGGCGCTATCTATTATCGGTTCCTCACTGATCTTGGGCTCTGCTATCTACGTGGCGGTGCACAAGGAAGTTGGGAAAAGGGAGGGAGATCGTCGAGGTAGATCGTCGCGAGAGGAAGAGAGGGGCCTGATGTCGCCGAATTTACTCGGGGAGATCGATGATGACGACGATGCAGCGATTCAAATGAGGACACTGCGATGAGAGGTCGAGGATGAAGCCCTCCTTGAGGTTTGCAGTAAGAATAGAATTGGACGTATTCATGGAAATATGAAGGCATATAGGAAGGCATTGGACGGACCAGCATATAGACGTCGAGTATAGAAGTCCATCTGATATTAATGTGCTGAAAAAGGCACCGTCTTTGGTCTCGTATTGGGAACATTGTTGCCTGGAAGGATGTCCAAGCTCCACCGAAGTAGGAATAGCGTCCGACCCCACATCAAAACTACGATTTCTCATCAATTCACCTTCAGGACAATGGCCAATTTACTCGATTTGCCAACCGAACTGCTGCTTCGCGTTGCGGAGTCGCTCACCCCTAGCGAAGGTACCGACAATCCAACGCTTGCTAGCCTATGCTTGACCTCGCGCCTACTCCGAGCTGTTGCTCAACCGATCCTACATACCTACGTCCACGTGTCTATTCAGCTGTATCCAGGGCCTCTGTGGCTCTTCCTTCGAACCCTGTTGGAACATCCGACACTAGCCAAGAGAGTGAAAGAGATCTCACTCCCAACCCGGAAACCCAGGGAAGACAAGGATGCGACTGAGATCCCGGTTGAACAGATACTCGAAGAGATATTACAAATACCTTCAAACCGGCTGAACAGGGAGCAGCTCTTCGACTTCAACGAGGTTGTCGTTGAGATTCTGTCTCGATTGCCCAGTCTGGAGCACATCGCCCTAACAGCGCTGTATGATCACCCAGGATCAATCCTGAGCTCGCTGCATACGTCGCCAGTGGATCCCAACCATTTCGCTAAACTGAAGACCTTCCATCTCAACAAACAGTACGAAGACGGACCGGTCAACCTCGCCGGTTACATTCCGGTCCTGCAACTACCCTCCGTTGAGCGTGTGTCGACCGAAAATAGCGTTCCCACCGGACTAGGGGACCTACCGCCTACAAATGCACTCAGCCACACGGAACTCGAGCTATTCTGGTGCTTCGTGAATCTTCCCACGCTCCAGGATCTGCTCAAAGCATGCTCTTCTCTACGAAGCGTCTCCTTCGTCATTCCGAATGAATGGCGCTACCGCACAATGCAAGACGTGGGAGTCTACTCGCAGTTTGCGCCCCAAGAATTCGTCATTGCACTCCTTCAAACGCACAGTCACACCCTCGAGATGCTCTGGGCAGACTTCCACGCCTACTACGACCTATACGAGCGCGAGATTGTTGAAGAGATGGCAGAAACAGGCCGTGAGAACTCAGCGTATGTCTACCCATCGTTCCGCGGCTTCGACAACCTACGGCGCATGACGATCGAATTTGGACGGTTGGTGCGGGTGAGGGATCTACCCGAGGCGCTGGAGAGCTTGAATCTCAGGCATTGCGAGTTTGCGGAATTGGATGAGGGGTATTTGAAAGATCTCTTGGAGATGAAGGATAGGTGGTGTCCGAACATCCGGGAGGTCATTGTTCATGGCACGGATGAGAGCGTTGAGAGCATATTGCTAGCTCAAGAGCATGCGAGAAGACTAGGTGCGCTGTTCGGTACTTCGGCTGAGGACGGCCGCGTGGTGACTTTCTTGGGACTCGGATTCTGCTTGCAGCTCCAATGTATGCCGGGTAAATCGCTGCGACTGCAAAGTTCGGAGGAGCAGGAAGGAGAGGACGAAGACGGGGATGAGGACGATAATTAGGAGGACGCAAGCTAAAGAAAGGGAGACCATTCAAGGGCAGAAATGTCTATCACGACGCACGTCTATCTCATCTCAAACACCCTCTCTTCGATCTCTCCGCTCTCCACAAGCTCCATAACCTCTCCACGCATCAATCCGCCCACACACGCATCCCCCACAAACTTCCACCCGGCCTCCATCTCCCTTAATACGAACGGAATCTGTCCACCCCAAAGCACAGCCACCACATCCCCAGCTCTCGCCGCCCCCGGCCCAAGCCCCAACCTCCCACCCCCCGTAAGGACAGGAGCGCGATAGCATGTATATCTCCATACCGCCTCCGTCGCCCTATCTGGATTGCCTTTTCGCGCACCGAGAGCAGAAAGCAAGGATGCTTCGCTCGGCCAGACGGCGTGCAGGTCGATTTCAAAGTTTTGGAGAAGCGCGATAAAGTCCGCAAGATGCTGTTCGTCATCCTGGATCAGCGTACCGCTTACGTCTCTCCCGCCGGTCAGTGTCTTCGCTAGCGTGAGCGCGTCGACGTTCGCTCGCAGACACCACTGTACTAGCTCTTTCAGTATGGTTGGTGACCGGTGCAGCTGCGTGAACAAGATACGATCCCTTGCCTCAGAAACAACGTCCACAGCTACACCTTTCAAGCTCAGGCACTTTGGGTCTTCTGTCGGTAGCAAGCGCATCGGGCGAGCTGTCCCCGCGTGGTGCCTGTTCGCCGGCCTATACCCCATGAAGGGGAACACGACGTCCTTGCAGTTCCAATCCGGGACCCAGGACGGCAATCCGTTCCGTTTTCCCTCGTTCCCGCCTTCTTCATCTTCGTCAGCTTTGCCATGCACCACAAAACTTAGCACATTCAGCGCCTCCTCCCTCTCCACCAACGTCCTGGCAACCTGCATATAGACTTCCACAATCGAGACACCATAATCGGGCATGACAAACACACCGCTCTCCTTAGCCGCATTAATAGTCGAAAACCCCAACAACCCATACACCTTATCCCTCGGCTCGCTAACATCAAAGCTCCTCGCTACATCCAGCAGATGTAAGAACGGATGAGACTTGCTCTCGCCCTTGCGCTGCTGCTCGCAGAGGTACTTCATCAGGAACGCGTTTTGCAGGTTGCGGCACTCGAGGAGCGCGTGCAGGTAGGAGTTAGCGTGGATGGCGGAGATGGCGGCGCAGAGCGTGGGCCAGGAGATCGAGGCCGCGCCCCAGATGAAGAGCGCGTGGCGTGCTAGGACAATTTCCTGTAAGACCCACATGCGTGTGAACCTGCGATTGGCGTTAGTAGGAGGGAGAGGGAGAGGGAGAGAGGGAGGGTAAAGGTGAGCTACTTGCCATGCATTTATGAAAAAAGACATGACTTTGATCCAAATCCTATCACCCAACTTAGGGACTTCCTCTAGCTGCACAATTCCTCCCGTCTCCCCTTCCCCATCCATCTCATACCCCACATCCCTCCCCTTCCCTCTACCCTGATTCACAAGCGCACACAGCACCGCAAACGCCTCCCCCGCGTCGCCTCTCTCATCCGTCCCCAGCCAAACAAGCACCCCGCTTGCCCTTGCATAGATATCATGCATCTTCCCCACCTGCTGCGCCTTCTCCCCCTCATCCTCCTGGCAAATACACAGTGCATCACACCACACCAGTCTCTCTTTCTTCCGCAATCGCAGCCGCTCCAGCGCTTCGAAGAGATTCGTACCCACACGGGTGTTCTGATGGCCGTTGACGGTGAGCGTTTGGTGCCCGGGCTTCAGGCCCCAGACGTAGGACAGGGCTTCGTAGGCAGGGAGGACGGAGGAGTCGAGGCGCGCAAAGGAGAGCGAGCAGCGCACGGGCTGGGAGGGCGCGCCTGGGTGTATGCGCAAGAGACGGATGGAGTCTTCGTAAGGGAGGGGTGCGTAGAGGGGCTTTGGAGCGCGGTGGAAGCAGGAGAAGAGGAGAAGAGTGCCGAGGTAGCGGGGTATGTTCGCTAATTTCGAGGAGTGCGGTTCATCTCCGTCGTGTTGACGCTGTTGGCTGGGTTGAGTGAAGGAGAGAGTCTGCGCCATTGTACGACTCATTCGACGCGTGATTGAAGCTGACAGCGGGAGTGACGACGACGAGGTTCGTAAGTAAGGATACTGTCGCTTTGAAGTATGAAAGTCGGATGCGCAAGTACTCGAGATGCACGGGAGGACCGAAGCCACACACTGGAGGCCTCCCCCCTGAAAGCCCTCATGACCGACCTCCTGCACCCACCCGAGCGCCGTCCTATTGAGCAGCCACCGGCGTCCATTCGTGGAAAGCAGACATGTTTGCTGTTCCTGGGTGGCCACCCGAAAGGGCACTGTTTGATCGTACAAGCGTTACACCGAATGAGGCCGCGGAACATCAGGCCGAAGCGAATGAGCCAATACGCAGCCGGTATTCGTGCGTGGCGGCATTTTGAGCCTCTCAGCCTTGTCTCGCAAGAGCCTCAACATCCTGGGATCACGGTCAGCTCACCGCGGGTATTGTTTTGTTTGTTAGACGAGGGGTAGATGGAGGGCGTGATGTGTCGGCTGAGAAAGGAGTATAAGTCGGCGATGTGTACTCACTAACAGGAACCAAAGCAAAAGAAGGGTATGCAGAAATGCCATTCATCGAACATTATCCTGTCCCTCAGTACCATGTATGCTTGCTTATGATCACAGCACGTCTATATCCGATTTGTCCCTTTCATCCTCCAAAGCAATGCCATACTAAACCAATAAACCAATGATATCATAACCACAAGCCATGCAAAAGCAGGCTATTCAAAACAATGCCAATGCACCTTGGCCAGCGAGCGCCTTGCCGAAAAATGACGAGCAAACCCAAAACCATCGAGAAACACAATGCAGAAACGAAGTACGCGCAATCTTGCGGGAGTAAAACACGAAAATGAAGAATAAACCGACCGTAATCAATCTTCCAAAACAGGTAATAGTAGACGAAAGTCTGGGCCGGAGCCTCACTCGGAGGACGAGCTGGCGGCCGCCGTAGCTGCGGACTCAGCGCTGGACGCCCTCGTTAATTCTGCGCCATCTGCACCCAGCCTCTCCAGCTCTTCGGCAATTTCTTCGTACCATTTGCCGTGTGCCCTCCGGTCGACCTCGCTCACCTTGGTAAGCTGATCGCAAATGTCGCCCACTTGAGAGACGAATTCCGGAAGGCCAGTCGTGGCGAGCCCTTCCGTAGCCGTGCTTGCCGCTTTGACCCTCTCGCCAGAGCTACTAGCTGAGACACGGTTGCAGATGTGGGTCTTCAGGCGCTGAAACAGGACCTTCATCACAGGGTCGTTCAACTTGCCAGATTCGGCTTGAGTGAGGAGGCGAGTGATGGTAGACGCAAGCTGCGCGCGAGTCGAAGGCGGCATCGCGTGCGACGATTCAAGCAAAGAGGAGATCTTAGAGGGCGTCGCCGGGTCCTTCAGATAGCCATCCTTGAGACACTCCCACATGCGGTTAGCCTCATTCTTCCACTGAGAGCGGACGTCGCGCTTGAGGAGGTTCTTCGCGGTAAGGAGGATGCCACCAATCGTGGTGATGCGAAGAGACTCTTCACGGATGCGGGATATACGTGCTCGGTCAAGCTCAAGGGTCTCCGGAAGCTCGGAGTCTCTGAGGGGAGGCGTAGCGATAGCGAGATCGACAAGGCCACGAGCATAGATCTTCTGAGGCGTTGGCCGATTCATTGGCTGCGGATGATTCCATGGGTCGCGACGGTCAGCTTCGGTGTGCATATTGACAGCTGCACTGCGCCACCAGCGTCGTGTCCTCTCGAGCGTTATCTTGCCCTCTTCGAGATCCTGAGCGAACATACACTGCTCATACCCCGGCGCCTCCTTAGTGAGCGTCGGCGCGGCATTCATCAAGAGGAAGTTCGAATAGTCCAGCGATAGAAGGTCGATGACGTGGAGCAGCTTGAACAGTTTCTCGATCATCTCGGGAAGGGGACCCTCCTCTTGCAGCTCGTCTGCCAAAGCCTTGACCTCGGCGTCACGGAAGGGGGCGCAAAGTTTTGGCAGAATATTGGCCATGAAGTTGAAGAACTTCTCATAAGAGAACATGCCCTGGCTGCACTGCCTGTTTATGAGCTCAGGATCTAGAGTCTCCGAGATCAGAGTATGCATCGAGTTGCCGTTCTTCAGCAATCGAAGGAGCTTAGAGCGGATGTTCTCAGCCATAGCGGCGGTCCAGACGGCACCTTCGCCGTTCTCGAATCCTCGGAGCATGGAATCACAGAGCTCGCGATTCAGGGCGTCCCGCAGGTTAGCAGTCGGTGATGCATCGATGCGGTACTCCTTGTCGATGGAAAGCTCATGCACCAGAATTCTGTTCGGTGGAACGACGGTAAACACTTTCGACAAAGACTGGGCTTGGTGGCCTTCTGGCTGGGGATGGCCGCTGGTGGACGCAAGGTGAGATGCAGCCTCATGCTGGATAGCCGCGTGCTCCTCGGCAATAGGGGAGCCTGGTGCAGGAGAATCAATTGCGACTCGCGGACGTACGACTTCGCCAGCGGGCTTCTTCCTCGGTCTGGACTTGCGACTCTCTCGGATGGCCTTTCGGATGAGGGTCAGAGCCCTATCCGGACCAGCGAGCTTCTTGATCTTGCTCAGGAGAATGGCCTGGTTATCGCGGATGCCGTTCTTGTATTCTATAGCAACTTCGTCGGCAGTGTCGTCCTTGACGCTCTGCCATATCGCATCGAGATTGACAAACGAGGCGACCATGGTCTCAATGAGTGCCGAAGAATCGCGCGCTTTCCAGTCATTGAAAGCCGTGACGAATGCGCCATGAGCCAGCAGGACAGTCTCCACTCGGGTCGGCGAGGGGGTGTAGTAATTGAAAGTGGACAGCTTGCCTAGAGCAGCTTCGAAGGAGATGATCAGGTCCTTAGCCTTCTGTATAAGGTCCTGCTCTTGATCGCCATCGCGACTGAGAACGTGCGCCGGATGTCCTAGGATAAGATAAGCGGAGAGGAATGTCCTCACAGCGGTACTACGAGCGGCTTGGTCTCCTTCCGGGAGTAGCTCGAAAAGATTCATAATCTTCTCCGTCGCAGACAGAACCTTCTCTTCGCTAAGCAGCATCGTGATTTCCTCAAAACTAGTGTCGTGGACCCTGTCGATGGATAGGCCTAGCTCCAGCCAGGCTTCGACGATGTTCTTCCTTGTCCTAGCCCTCCAAGCAGATTGTATTCGCTTGGCTGCGTCCTCGGAAGACACGGCCGGGCGCAGAGGCGCCTTCTTCGCGTCAGCTGGGGGCGAACTAGCAGTCCTCGGCCTGCGAGTGTTGCGCTTGTACTCAAGCCTCCTCTTCTCTGCGTCGGCCAGCTTTTCCTCCATTTCCATTCGGTATCGTCGCTCTTCGGCAGCCTTGCGCTCTTTCATGTCCTCTGCAACTTTCTTTGCGCGGCGAACTTCCTCGGCGCATGCTGCGGCTACCTGCGCGAGGTGCCGTTCGCGGGCCTGCTTCGCTGCCAACGCTCGTTCTTCACTGTTGGAGTTCCGCGGTGTCGCCTTTGCCAACGCAGCGCGCAAACGGACCTGCTCTGCGTGTGCGGCGCGATCTGCCAATCGCGCCTTGCGGCTCTCGAGGATGGATGCGCGGCGGAGGTGCTGGGCTACATGGTGGTTCTGGCAGCTGCTGCGGTACGAGCGGTTCGACGTGTGCGAGTGCGTCGAGGAGATGGAGTTGCGGCGCGACGAGGCAGCAGACGACTTCCGGCGGCTGGTTGAAGGGCGATAGAAGCGTGCTGCGATCCGCGGCGGCGGCGCGAATGCCTTGCTGTTTCCGGCGTCGTCTGAAAGGACCATGTCGGGCTCTTCCGGTATGTCGTCGTTCGCGGGCATGTCTGAGTCGACCAGCTCCATCTCGGGGTCGGAGAGAGAGCCGTCCATGGCTTCTATAGCTGGGTCGCCTGCCGTGCGGTGGGTAAGGGCGTCGCGCGAGTGCGTCGGGGCCGTCTGGGCGCAGAAGTAAAGGTGTATAAACCGTGTTGTGAAACAAAGCTCGACCGTAAGCAATCGTAGAGCGTCAGCCGTCCGTCCGCAAGCGGACCAGGAATTGAAATACGGGGGCAAAGAAGGGCGCGGATAGTATAATACAGAAGCGAAGGGTAGAGAAGAGAGAACTGGGCTCGCTGCTCTGTCGTTGTGGAGGGGAAGAGGAGAGGTTGGTGTGGCTGGGAGGGGTTCTGCCTTCCCCGGTGCGGATGCTGAGTGATGGGCGCCTCCCACGATGACATGTGCGCTAAGAATCTTGTCGAACACGATCGACACTCACGCCGGTCTCGACCTTAGCACGCTTCCCTATCCTTAATAACATCAGCCCTATGCATCACGCTCAAGTAGTCACCTCATGCATCCTGTTATTTTGCAAGCCTTCGTCGCCTTCCACGCCTTCCACCGCTGCGTGTTCGAAGCATCTCGGGCTTCGCGAAACGGTCCTGACTGGGTCCTGAAGCGAATCATGAAACGAAACCTAGCGACGGCTGCTTTGATCTGCTCCTGTCGCCGCATATAGAAACAGGGTGGCTGGCAATACGTCGTCATCGGCTTGAGATAAGGCCACGTGACCCGAAAAATGAACCTTGGAAGCCACCTATCAATGCCAGGCTACAGCTGTAGGTGGAGAGACCAATATGGTGAGCAGCTCCGAATGCGCCGTTCTTTGGCATCAAGATACCCGAGAGGCGGTATCCTGGCGCGGCCACTCTACTGTGATATTACGTGGCAGGAGAGCAGTCGTCCACAGGCATGTCCTTATCGAGGAGGCAACCTCAGCCCAACCCTCCGGACAGCCCCTTGTAGCCGTATAGGTTGACTTTGAAGAGGAAAGCAAGACAAAAGAAAGAAAGGGAAACATGACCATAGCTCGCAGAGAGCGAGATGAGAAAGAGAAGCCAGCCAACAAGGGATCCTGTGGCCGCAGATGAGAGACAGAGTGTGCCGCAACGACCGGTAAAGGACACACGAAGCAAGCAGACTGAAGGAAAGAAACATTGCTATAATTGAGAATGCAAGTGAGCCTGTGTCGGAGCTAAGCGTATACGCACCTGTATCCTCGTTCCCCAGCATTATCAACAATCCCGTCCTCGCCTCCCACTGTAGCACATCCTCCACCAAGCCGTCCAACCTCTCCGCATACCTCCCACTCGACATGAACCCTATCCAATATTCACCTGTACGCTCTCCTCAACAAAACCGCACTGCACCATCCGCCCCAACCTCCCCATCCCCCTCCCACCAACCACTTCCCCTCAACCACCTCAACCTGCAACACTCTCCAGATCACATGCCCCCAAACTCTTCCCATCTGCAGCCCGTTCTATTTTCGCCCCCCACTGTCTCTCCACGCACATCACCTCCCTCGTGCGGCCTATCAAACCCGTCAAACGCGTGTCCTCACAGCCACCACATAGACTACGATCGATCGACACTGTGGCCGTTTTCTAGACGCATCTTCATCTCAACCATGGACATCTCCACCTCGCTTAGAGCTTCGTTTCAGCCCACGATGCACAGCATAAAGGCACTGCGTGACCCCCTCACCCTCCCCTCGCCTACACCCGCAACCGCCGCACCCCTCGCCCGGTACGCGGCCAGCGCAAAATTCTTCCTCCACTTGCGGGCTTGACTTGATGCGGGAGGCGTAGACGAGATGTGTATGTTGTGGGACGCCCACCAATCTTTCTCGCGTCCGCATCTGCAGAGGCGAAGCATGCTGGGCGGCATGGCATGGCTTGGCCGTGGACAGGCCGCTCGGAAGAATACTGACGTGCTGACTGTGGAAGGACGGTATGACGCCGCGCTCCAATTCCCGAGATGCAATGCGAGATTGCGAGATTGCAAATTCCACTTTTCGGTGAAGACGATGGTGGCGGCCTTCAGCTAGATTACCGGAAGATGCTTTGCGTTTTTGCAGACCGATCAGTCCAAAGATAGAAGTGCGGAGGGTTCTCCTGGCCCTCCCTTACGACAAGACGAAAACACGCACAGCACATACTGCACTCTGCGTCCTGCAAAACCAAGTGTTGCGCATCACCCATCAGCTGTCAGTCAGTCAGTCAGTCAGTCAGTCAGTAAGTCAGTCACTGAAGCCGTGCACTCTACCTCATCGAGCAACCCATCCGCCGATCACCTTGTAACGCCCATCCATTCCTATTCCCCATTCCTCCACCGCCACCGCCCACAGTTACACCAAACCCCGATCACCGGAATCTGGGCAGCCCCTCCACCACCGGACGTCCTTCTCGATTCGCATCTCGCAACCCCTCATCAAAAGCCATGTCTCGACCCAAAGGACCGGTCGACGTGAGACACGGCGTCCTCCTCGAACTTTCCAGATGACCTGGACAACTGCCTGGTAACTATGAGACATATGTACAAAATACGACCTATGTGCATATAGTATGCGCACGTGAAACGCACAAGGGGGTGCTGTTACTGCGATCTGTTGAGAGGCTCACATGCGCATTGCTATGTAGCCTTCACCTAGCCCATCCGAGGTAAGAGAATACAGGTAGGATTGCCTAGGTAGTCAGTAATGCACTGGAAGAAGCAATGCAAACCAGGACGAAGTGTGATTTGGAACCTTGATTACTTGGTTTTCGATCTTACTATGCTTCCTCGACCTAAATGCTTTCTGGGCAACCGTGAGCCGGTATCGCCGCTCTCGTCCGACCTAACCTCTTCAGGTCGTCAGATCCATGTACCCATCCATGGATAGTCATACATTGAAACATAGGTAATCGTTGCTTTTTGGGCCGCCATCCATGTCCCGACCAGGCCCAAATCCAGACTGCGCTGCCCCCTCTAAAAGAACCCAAACCAGGGCGAGAGGTATAGCCGCCGAAACTCATCCCTCCTCATCTCGTGCTGCCGCTAAATAGACATAAGAGATTAAGTACTAGACATCAAACAACAAGGGTTCGGAAAGAGAACTTTTGGCTCAAGAGCCACGTCGCTGTCGCTGCGTGAACATGCCAGTCGTGTCTTTTGGAAGACCGTGTCTCCCCCGTTGGATATTGAAACGCCGAAAATATCCCTGCGAAGGGAACGCCCACTTGTACCGCGAGCCGAGACAGAAAACCTCTCTAGTTGAGCTTGAACAAAGGAAATTCGTGATAAGGAGTGGTCGTGGCTCGAATGAGCTACCGGTAATAAGGTCATACAGGTCGTACCTCGTGAGCCCTGGCCAACGAGTAATGTTACAAACAATGAACAAAAAAGCTTAATCGCACAAAATATGAACAGGGGAAAATATCGACCCGTGTTCAGTGGCCGCGCCACCCCGCCGATGATCTCCCGAGAAAAGAACCGGGGAATTTGAGGTCGCTGAAGAACTTGAAGAAGGCGCGCTTGCGGGGCGGTGTCCGTGGTATCTGCTCTGCTATGCGAACCATAGGACCGACGATGTCCTCGTCCCCGAGTTTCGGGAATTTGCCCTCGCTCTTCGGGTCGTTCAGCGATGGCATTTTGCTGAGGGGGGCGGGTTCTAGAGGTGAGCTGGGTTCGGGCTCCTCGCCGATTGCAGTCGCACGCGAGATGGCGAGATCGTTGTTCTTCTTCCACAAGGCGTCGATCTCCGCCCATTTCTTCTCGCACAGAAGGTAGGTTTTCGAGGTCACGCCATTGTGCTCAGCCATCCGCACTTGGTGTTTGGTGAAGTTGCGGCGCGCTTGCTCCCAATCAGCAAACAACTGCCGTAGCGAAGCCGCGTCACAAACTTCGGGCACGTAGGGTTCCGGGTGGATGGTAAAGTTGTCATGCCCTAGTTCTACGGCCCACTTGTCGTTAGGATCGGCCAGCATGATTGGTGGGATGTCTGCTGATGGCACCAGGTGGCCGGGTCGCGACGTCTTGAAGGAAGCTACTGATGGTTTGGAAGACAGCGGCGGGGTAGGGTAAGCGCGAAGTGTGGGTGAGTCCATGGGCGTCGCAACCACGGACTGAGTGATGTCGGCAACGGTGGGTGACTGAAGAGGGGACTGTGAAGGGGCGTCGTCGAAGCGTGTCTTTACGAGCAACGGCGGAAGCAGAGGAGTAGTCGCATAGCGTTCAGAGGCCACCTGTTCGGCATCGATGTCGAGCGCATTGGCCTTAGCAATGTCAATTGGCGAAGAGACAACGGATTCGCTCAACTGTTCCTTGCTGCTAGGATTTAGAGCTAAGGACGGAGGGAACTTGTCGGTGATGTCGTAACCTTGCATCTGGTGGATCGAACTGGTGATCGACGACGACCGGGTCGACGACACCCTGGAGGGAGTAGCGCTGCGGGAGGTCCTGCCTAAGGTGGATGCCCGCTTACGATCTCTCATCTTGCGTGATAATGAGGGAAACTTGCGCTCGAGCTTATCGGTGACGCTCTGTGCGGATGACTCCACCGAGCGTCGTCTCTTTGACATATGCGACTCTGATTCGTAGTCGCCGAACTCCCAGGCCTGAGCGATCATGCAGCTTCTGCCATTGGTGCATGTCGGAACGTCGCCTGTCAATCGTTAATATGCGTGAACGGCTTAGAACTATATGTTAAGACATACATGAACAGCGATATGGCCCGTCGGCAACGTAGTCGTCTTCCCGCTCGAAGGGCTCCTCGGTGAGCTTCGGAAGCTTGCCCGAGGCATTGGGTGACTCGAAGGGCTCGTGGGTTGGCGGGCTCGAGGAGAGCGAGGAGGTCGAGCTTGGGTTCCGAAAATGCCCACGGTAGAAACTTGGCGTGGGAGGCGTCGAACACTCCGACGCGGAGAAGAAACCAGAGTCTGCACTCGAGAAGACAGAGGAGGTGGGCTCGGAGAACATATCCAGTGAGCTCTTGGACGATTTCCGCGCAGCAACGAGCTTGGGCAGCATCAGAGGTTTCATTTCGCGCATGTCGATGGTTGTGAGTGGGGGACGTGTTTTTTCGCGATGGGCGCTAGGTGGTGCCTCATCACCAGCTTAAGAGGCCAGCAGCGCTCGCGGAATTGAGACAGCTCGCCGTCTCCAATGCTGTAGAGTGCTGTAGAGTCTTCCTGCTTCGGATGGAGTGGCGGACCGCGAGGGTTTTAGAGGGTGCCACGATTGAGGTCCACGTAGTCGGGTGTTTATTCTGGCGCGACGGTCAGCGCCCGTTCGGCTTGCGCTCCAGATTGGGACGGCACGTGAGGGCGCAACTGGCAGCGGGGGCTGGGATAGGTCGCACGACTCACCGAAGGATGGTCGCAGAGTGCCGCGCAGAAGGGAGCGAGCGACAGCGCAGAGGGAGAGGTGGTGGAGGGCTTGGAGGTCGGATGGGCAAATCAAATGAGTGACGGCGCGGGCACGAAAGGATTTCGCAGCAGAGCTGGGCAGGGCAGGCGCATTTGTGCTGGTGCGGAAGCTGCGCTGTGTTTTGCAAGGGTCGGCGGCAGGCGCCAAGCACAGGGCTAGAAGGCACGCCCGCGCGCGACTCGATTCAGTCTAGCGGCACTAGGCTCGAAGATGCTACAGTTCCGCGCCGGCACTAGCGGTCGTCTCCCCGGTTTCGTTTCCAGCGACTCGTGCGGGCCGCGGTCGCACGCCTCCGATGAGGCCGCTCGGTCAGACTGTCGCCGTTGCGAGTGCGAGCTGCGAGTGCGAGCATTCACATGAGGGACCCCGCCGCCTCAACAGCACGACAGCGTTGGAGCCTGGAGTTCGCCGCCCGTTCGCTGCGGCACGGCGGAGCTTGGAGGCAAGTGAGACCTCTAGCGCCTAGACGTTGAATACCTAGGTACTGCGTGCTTCCGAAATTTTCTTTTCTCACTAACCAGCCGCCCTGCCGTTGGTTGAAGTGCTCCACCCAGGCCCACTCTCCAGATGAAAACCGTGAATAAGCCATGCAGGAACGATTCCTCCAGAGAGGCGCATAGATACGACGGCAGACGGCGAAGGCTCACATCTGCTGACGATGTCTGGTCCTCCTGTACCTGTCGCACCGGGGAGCTGGTTGTGAAGGATGCCCTCATCCAGTGACCGGTTGGAGCAACCGTGGCTGCAGCATGACATATGGGGCGGTGCGCAGGGAGACGGCTGCTGCTTCGGAGCTCGTCTTCCTGGCAGATGTCACTGTTCCGCCGTTCTCCTCCGCCTGGGATGGCGCCCATTGGTCGCGGAGCAAAGGGACTCTGCAACAACAAACAAACGCTCTGTTTCGCGCCTCAGCAACGTCCAACTGATTGCTCTCGCTCCGGTCCGGTGTCCAGCTGTTTGTGACACGCCGGGCTCAACTCAAGAGCGGACCATGAGACGTGACGCCGCTGAGGAGGGGGCTGGGGAGCCGAGAACGTTGAGCGGGCAGCCAGAAGCTCCCAACAGAGAGGGCAAATCGGAGGCCACCGTGACAAAACAAGCCGTTGACCCGCTGCTGATTGGCGTCAGGCCCCGGTCGCCTTCTTGTGCTTCGTTGGTGATGCCCTGTTCCTTGCTCCTCGCGCCTTGTCAGGCACCCTTTCGTCGCTCTGCAAGCCTCACCTCCCACGCCGCCAGCGCATCGCTAGCCAACCGCCCACGCCTTCCCTCCTGCCTCTGCTGCAAGCCTACGGGTTCCTGCGATAAGAGCAGCGCGTCTCCTTCTTCCACATGGCACAACCTCAGAGACCGAGCAGCAGAATCAAGCCTCAGCAGCACCCCGATTCGTGGGAAGGTGATCCCGAGCCGTGCCTGAATCGGCATGGATCGCCCTCCCGGCACGCCGTTAGCGAGACCAAATTTTTGTCTGCTGGGACAGGGGGGCTGGTGGTGACAGAGCTGGGCGGGCCTCAAGCTCAGATCATGACGACAAGCGCCAGCCTGGGGCCCGGGCGCGTTCGGCAAAGCAGTCTGGGCGATGGGCGATTGCGTGGGCAGCTCGCGCTACTCGCCGCAAGACAATCTCGGAGACGTGTAGCTGCCTCTCGCCTCGACGACGGGACGGCACAGCAGCGTTGCAACAGGCCGTTTGCTAGCAGAACTCTAAGAGTCAACGTCGCCAACGGCCGGCTCCCAGCATGCATTGCAGGAAAAGAAGAGCCGGTGAGAAAATAATCATGACCTGATGATGCAGTCGACTTGACCGCCCCACGTACATATGCTCGCGGTATGGTACCTCCACGTTGTCACTGTCATGCAAATACCCTGTCGGTGTGAAGACTACCTCATGCACCCCAATCTGTTTGATGAGAAAATCGCAGGAATGGGACCACTCGTGTCCCTGGGCTGAGGCGGTCGAGAAGGGAATGCAACGTGGTTCGCTGTGATTTAGCAATGCTAGCTTTGCGCATTTTCTGGTTGGCACGCGAGAAGTTTCTTTACACAGTAATAGCCGCGGGCCGCCATACCGTACCGATGCCGCTTGTGACGTCCACGTTGAACCCACGATGTGTCCAGCTGGTCGACCGTGGAAGAGAACACATGGGGGGAGCTCTAGCTCGAGCTTCCCCGTAAAGCTCATCTGCCGATGCTGCAAAGCCCGGTTCGGCCAGTAAGATCTGGGATACGATGGACCTGCATATAGGGAAATGTGGAGCAACCATTGGCGCTGAGTGGTTGAGAAAGAGCCCAAGCAATTATTCAATTGCAACTGTCCGATGCCCAGAATGTGCTGATATCTATCCTGACCTCGCGCGAAGATATTTCGCTGAAGGTTTTGCTCGTGTATGCGAGACTGCGAGACCCCGCCGTGGTGAGAAGAAGCCAATAACGGGTAGGCGGTAGGTCTGGAAGACGCTCCGGGAGTCTGAATGCAGAAGGACTTCTGAGTCTTGCAGTAGCGACCGTCATCGCTTCATTTCCTTCTCATCCGGGTTGCACCCGGTTCAACAATCCGGAATACGGGTCGCCGTCCAATTGCCCTTTTCAGACCCAGAATTTGCTCCACAATGTCTTCTGCTCCTCCGAGCCCTCGAACTGCGCATCGGTTAGTATGGGCGTTGTACTGTATGAAGCTACGAGATCGTTTGCCGAAGGCCCGTACCTGAAAGTCGACTTTCACGATGTCCTGAAAACCCTCCGATACTCTAGGCTCGCGGTATCTGGAAGTGAAGCCAGTGAATGCAGTGTGCGGGAGTATGGTCCGTTTCTCAGGGTTGGTCTAAGCCGTGTGTCAGCATCGGAGGTCCTCCGTCGCGTGCCGCTCTGTTGAGGTCTGAGGAACTTCCATGTACCCAGGTACTTCCCCACAGTCAATAATGACCGGGTCGGGATGTTCCGCAGGACGATCCCATGTGGTAGGACACTCAGGAGGGGATTTGTGTTGGGAAACTTACTTCTGGCCCTATATTCAACGCCCGAAGGGTATCATTGTGCTTGCAGAGCTCAGCTGAAGCTGTAAAAAGCACACATCTGATAGGCACATTAAGTTGCGTCGCTAGATCAATCCAATGCGCCCTCGTCTGCGGATCCGCATTTGTATTGTCTGATGCTGTGATTAGTTTCGATGTGAGCAACTGTAAGGCTGCCCAATCTTACCGACAACCACACTGGTCCCCTCCTTAATAAGTGCAGCAGCCGCGTTCAGACATTTATCGCGCTGTTTCAACAATGTTACTCGAGGAGTGGGGAGGTCGCACGGCACGTGCTTGAAGGTAGGAGCGGGAAACTACAAGCTTACCGTCTTGAGGATGTCTTGGTTGACTCGACCATATCCGAGTGGCTGCAAATAGTTCCAATAGAACGAGGACTTGCCAGCGCCAGGGCTACCCACGAATAGAACAATGTCGATGGGGTTCGCCTTGGAGAAGGGCTTCGGAACTTTGAGATTGAAATTAGTTTCCGAGTGGATCACCACTTTCCCGATGGCTTGCAATCCTTGGACACACCTGCAGATGTTGACTTCACAGCCCCCTCTTCGAGGAAGACGGTTGGGTCGAATCCTCTAACGAACGGTCTTGATTGTTCCTGCAAGAAGTACTCCTCGGGAGTGTGAAAACGTATGCCTACGTTAGCGGCGAAGTCTCTGCATAAAATTAGTAGACTGAACGACAACAATGCAGCCAGGATGTGGACGGACCTATCGACACAGGAATGGTCTTTTACTGCTCCTCCTGGCACAGCCTCGCGGCCGCCTGCGTCACCAACAAAAAAAGAGTTCTGTAGGTCTACGGCATCTGCAGCCTCTAGGTCGTAGTCCTCCAGTAGTTCTTGCCACATGCCTGTTCGAGGCTTGCGGTACTGATCCCGAGCGGTTGCAGCATATATCGAAATCGGTAGGTCGAGCTGCGTGATCACAGCTGAAACTTTGCCTTTGAAGTCTGCCAATCGCTTCTGGTCGCTCTTGATGGTCTTCGGGTCTGGCTTTAGGCTGATTCCTCCTTGGTTGCTCAACACTGCGACGAGATATCTGTTTAAACGGGAGGTTGTGGTTAGTGTGCATGCACCAATAGATGCGAGATAGTAGCACTGATTCCTACCCTTCTTCATAGAGACTTCGTACCGCCGCCGGAACGCTGCCGTGCCACCACTTCCAGTCCGCCGCATCGCGACCGAATCGTTTCCCAGAAGCAGACGTGATCAAGGTAGAGTCCTACAACATGAAGCATCAGCAACGCAATCCGACGTCGGGCTGAAACGAAATAGATCGTGCATTGACGTACGAAATCGAAAGCAGCTATTTTTTGTTTCCCTTTGATGACCTTGGCGGACTGGGTGCAAGGTGCTGCACCATAGCGACCGATTAGAAGGCTGTCGTTCAGTACCCGCCATGTCATCTTCTCTGGCTCTTTCTTCGACAGCGGCGTGAAAAAGTTTGCAACAGCCTTGCCTGAACAACAATCAGCCTTGCAGGCTAGAAGTACATCTCCGCCGAGACGCGCACTTACTCGTCGTCGTCGACTGCTGTCTCCGCTTCGTAGCAGGCGGAGAAAAGCCTCTCTCGTTGGAGCTTGGCCGCTTTCCGCGACCTGGGCGATCTGGCATTTCGGATGCCGGGCTACGGGAATAGGTGCATCGCACAATTCGTCTGAGGAAAGGCGGAGTTTTGGGGATTGAAGTTGGCGGACGGATGAAGTGGCAGATGCTGATCGCGCCTACCGAACGCGAGTGCGCGCAGGCACGTGCGACATAGGGCTGACTAACTTTCACCAGAACCGTTCCAAACCTTCACTCCAGGGCTCTCAACAGTCTTAAAAGCTTGTGAACCTTGCTTTAGAAAATAGGTGGGTGAGGCTCTGTTCATTGACTTCTCGTTGCACTCTGAAACGCTCATCGCGTCCATGCACTATATGCAAATAAGAAAAAGGACGATAAACCTTCAATTACACCAATGGGGTATCAAAAGCTAATGAATTGACATTACTAGCCTCCCGGACGGAGACTTGTCTTATGGCAGGCTTCATCAGTCTTCTCCATTACGCGCTCGAAAGTGAGGTCCGCAACGGAAGCTTCGCGAAATCGGGAATTGCGCGGTCTTGCCTCGTCCCAAGCAACTACTCGATCCGGGGTATCATGCTAATACTCATTGCCTCCTGTCGTCTTATTCGGAGGCCGTTGCAATAGACGAGAGAATGGCTGGCGCCTTTTTCAATGGGCCAGGGTTCCTCTTTCAGGTATGACGGCACGGAGCGCGCTACTCATCCACTGTGGCTGGACCACTTGCATCAATGACGGTTCTGTGGCCCTTCAACGGCCTGCCCCTCAGCGATGCCCCGGCTGAGCTCTTCTCATAGTAGGAGGCGGGGGCGGCGGAACCCATTTCACACGTGTGTCGAGCGACAGCCTGTCGGGTAGCTCCAGATCTACGCAGCCCTTCATCCGCTTCTGGAAGGCCTTCAGCTCATCCACGCCAGCCTCCAGCACGGCCGTGTTGTTGAAGTCCTGCACCCGTACCTTGGCCTCGAGAATATATGCGCTGCTAGGATCAAGGGGCTGGAGGGCTGCGAAGTTGGGAAGGTCCGTTTTCGGTGCTGTCTCCAAAGACCGAACGCCGGGCTCGTGGAGTACGCGGTGCAGGAAGATGATGACGTTACCGTGGACGAACCGATGTCCCTCCACATAATACTCAGATACGAACCTACGTGTTGTTAGAGCGTGCTGAGCATGGGGCCGGTGTGACTTACTGATGGGGGCCAGCGGCGACCATCCACGTGTGAGGGTCGCCGGAGACGAGATCCGTGGAGGTGGTCAATCGTATTGAGACACCTCTGTCGCCGGTATCCGGTATGTCTTGGAATTCGAGCGACCACTTGGGCTCCGCACCGGGCTCGGTGTCGGCTGACAATGGCTTCCCGCTTGGCTGATGGTAGCCATCCCCTTGGCCGAAGTCCTCCTCCGACAGCTTCTGGACGAGCTGGTTGTAGAACAGGTCTTTGGCGCCCTGCTGCTTGGTCTGTCTGTTGGTGACATTCTGGGAGCCGCCGCGGCGGAGATGCGAGCCCGGCTCCTCGGGCGCGCGCTGGGGCTTGTAGATGATGTGTCGCTCGAGGACGCGACGGGGCTGCATGGCCGCAACGCCCGCAAGGATCTTCAGCACCTGCTCATGGCGGGGCGCGGGGACCTGGCCGTACAGCAGCAGCTCGTGCATGGAGAGGGTCTCAGACGCAGAATTTTTGGTGTTGAGAATCGATATGCAATTCTAGTACGTCAGGGATGGCTGCGGGCGTCGTGGGGTTGATAAGGCGTTGCGGCTCGCGATTGGCGGGGAGGCTGGTCACGGTTGCTGAGAGGAGCAAGATTTCACGGGCGCGATGCATGGAGCTTTGGCCAGAAGCGCAAAGAACAGTGGAAGAACAGGGCCGAATGCGGAGTCCCACGACTTGACATAGCGGGCCCATCACACGACGGGGTGAAAATTGTCTGGGCTGTGTTTGCGCGCATGAATGTGCTCGTTCGAGAGTGAGTCGATGCGGGCGCGGGCACCTGCGTCGGACTCTGGTGGGCGGCGTTAGCGCCTTCTTGTGAACGTGAATTATTTATCTCGGCCATCGTCGCCAACGCGGCTCCCCTCCACTTCCACCTTGTCCGCTCGCCTCCAACCTCAGTCCACCCTGCTTCCCTCTCCAAACCACTGAGCTCCATCGCAACCAGCTTGCGATCACAAGTTCTCCGCGCTTTCGCCACACCCACCGCCGAGCGTGTGCTCCGAAACCGCTTCACCGACTCGTCCCCATGAACGCAACCAAAGTGCTCCTCCAGGGTCGCCAGCCCATGATCCGCTTCCTGGGCAAGCGCACCACTCCTGCCAGTCCGTGCCCCTTCTGTCAGCACTCAATGGCAGAAGACACTAATTGTGCGCAGAGGTCGACCACACTCCTCAGGCGCATCCTGCCTCCCCCACCCACTCGCTCCCAGACTCCTTCGCAAGCTACCGACAGAAGGCTCAACAACACGGCCCTCTCAATCAGACCACCAAGTTCTCGACGGGCGGCATTGGCGGCACTCCGGGAGCCTCCCTTGGCCCCGTTGAGGCTGGAAAGGGCACATTCTTCGACCGATCCGAGCTGCCCCAGCGCTTCCAGCGCCTGGCTTGGACGCAGTCCGAGATTGAGGCGGTCGAGTCCGGCGGCGCTAGCCTGTATGCATGAGCTAGCTGTGAATGACGAAGCAATGAATTTCCGCTGCGCCGGGATGTGACGGATCAGGATGACTGTACATAGCCATGCATCACGGTTCTAAGATGGATCATGATGAGAAGGGGAAGGCTCTTGCCGATTCGGTGTCGGCTTACAGATTGCATTCTATGGTTGGAGGTAGACTGGGCCTGCTTCATGTCTGATACCCTTCAAGGCTGGTATTTCGGAGGAGTCCAACAATATTCCTGGGCGGGGATTTTGGTACCATTGCATATCAATGAAGACTTCTACAATCATTATTACACCCCAGAGTGTTGAGTATATTCGAACTCCTGTATCCCATTTCACATGCTTCAAGTCCGCTTCGACCTCAAGTTCCCAGGCGTCCGACACTAATTTGATTTATGCTCCTTCCACCCGACTTTGCCCGCACCTTCCGTCTCCATCCTCAAACATCGAACCACCCCAGACATCAGAATCTCCAGATCTCCATTGCCTACGCATTCCGAAACTCCACATTTTCCCTCACTTTCGACCCGCCCCCACATGTCCCCTGCCGGCCTTTCTTCGGCAAGCGAAGGAGCGTTATCAATCGCTTTTTCTACTCCTCGGCGCGTTCGCCGGAGTCTTTTGACCCCGCTGTAGCACGAATTCGCACGCAATTCTGACACCTTCACGCGAATTATCTTCTCCCACCCTCGGATAGTTTCGGTTACCTCGAATTCCTTCTTCGGGCATTACGGCTTGGTGCATAGAACGTCCCCGATCGCTACCATGACCGGGGATATGCAACACTTCCAGGGCGAACACAAGCGACGGCCCGAACTCGAATTGTCAATGTCTGCAACATCGACCAATATTTCCGGAAAGCTTGATCGTCAGGCCAGCAGAGAAAAGTCCCACCAAGAGTCAGAGTCTCGCTTGCCGCCCTCTAGGTTCAAGAAAACGTCAAAGCGGCATATTAGGTTCTAGGATGCAAACGCGTTATCGCCGTGCATAACGAGGTAGGTCAGAATATTTCAAAGTCAATGTTTAATGTCTATTCCTTAGAGAAGGCTTCCCCGAGTCGGCGCTTGAGGAAGACCGTCATATCCTCCTACAAGATATCGTGGTAGTTCACGCCGCTCGCCTTCCACCTTTCCTTGACCGTGCTGCCGCAGCCTCATTTCGCGCTTCTTTGAGACGACTCTCCTTCAGGCCTTGCTAGTCTTGAAACTGAAGCCTATTCGCTCTGTCTCCGAGAGCCCGTAACCTTACGCTTCAGCCTCCGGTTCGGCTTCGCGTTTATTAATTTTGAACCCAAAAGCAACTCCATCCTCTCGGCGATATCCGGGCTCAGCATCCGCATCAGCTTCGCGCTTGTTGATTTTGAATCCCAGGGCTACCCCGTCCTCACGACGATAACCTGCAGCTTCGGCTTCTGCCTCAGCTCCCCGCTTATTGATCTTGAATCCGAGCGCCACCCCGTCCTCACGGCGGTAACCGTAATCGGCTTCAGGCTCGGCTTCACGTTTGTTGATCTTGAAGCCCATCGGCTCCGCTTCCGAACGGCCGTAGCCCTGCGGCTCCGGATTCCGGGTTTCCATGACTGAGGAACGTCAGAAGTCTGTCCGCCATACAGTCATAGTAAAGAGAAGAACTCACTTATGGGACTCGCGGCAGCGAGCGCGCTCAGAGCGGAGACGAGGACGATGGCTGAGAACTTCATGATGGCTGATGGTTGTTCCCGTTTTCTGAATGGACCGCGGATTAGTTTGCGACTCCCCTTGGGGCATGAGCCTAATATATAGTACTCCCATGGGAGCTTTCCGTGCAGCATGCCCAGGACTTCAAACTCTGGAACCTCTGCGCCTGTGCCGCGTATCCCCCTCCCGCCATGACAGCATCTCCGCCTTCCTCACTCGGACCATCGCCAAACATTAGTGTTAGGCCCAAGGCTCCAATGGGCCGCTCAAGACCAGGTGTCTGGGTTAGGTAAGACTGTTTTAAGGCTCTGTATCCAATGCACCTTCCAGAAACCGAAATTTGCCGCGTACTCTGGGCCACCCTCGTGGTTATCGCACGCATGCAGCCCGCGCAGGATCCAGGTTAAACCGACGACATAGCTCTCCAACCTTAGCCTCGCAGGAACCCTGCTCCGTTGCTTGCTCCATGCCGAGCATATAGGCCTTCCAGAACATCCGGCTAGCCAAATAAGGCAGGGTTCAAATCCTTATTTTGACGTTGCGACAGAGTCTCTATCCGAGGTGTGGAGTTCTAACTCCGACCTTCCCAACTGAGCGATTTGTAGGATCGCAGAAGAGCCTTGGCAGCTTTGTCTATGGTTAACAACGGCTTCGCCACGTTACTCGGCTCCCTACTATACGAGGGAAAAGCGGCAGAAAGCACTTTATCGCATGAATTGCAGTTGCTAACTAGCTTCATTGGCGGAGAAAAGAGGAGAAGAGCGGAAGGATATGGGGGTGATTCATGCAGAATGATCCAAGAGCGTCTATGCCTTGCCCCAAAATCGGCTCACCTTCACTGCACCTAGTTGTGGCATTGAATCCCTGTGCTCTAGAATTGGCGTCTGAGGGCAGGAGTAAACGGGTGTCATATCCGGGTATTTTTCAGATTCCACCCGAGTCGATCTCCCACGATCTCCCTCGAGTTCCTCCCTACGCACCATTATATTTCCTCATATCTTTCTCCTTCCCATCTGCGCAACAATCAAGATGAAATGGGGAGCGAGAGGTCAGGCGTATGAGAAAGTAGCCTCAACGGAACCGGAAGAAGGCGGTTGGGAACAGCGGCAAGCAGTGCCCTTCGTAGTGCGCATACGGAGGAATCTTGCGACATGTCTCAACATCATATTCTTCGCCTCGAATATCATCCTATTTGGGGTCACGCTCTGGACGGCGAAGCAGCATAAGTCGCCGAATTCGTTGCTCAGGCAAACAAATGCTTTTTGTAGGTATCCTTCATCCGATCCGTGTACTGAGAGCACGTGCTAACAGAACATGTATAGCGCCACTCCTCGACCGCTTCGAGTTCACCTTCCAGAAGGTAAAGAATAACGCGAGTCTCTTCAACCACCCCTACAGCATCTACAAAGACGACCCATCGCCCGAAGTGGATGCCGCTTGGGAAGACATCGCGGACACGCCTGTTCTTGTCATCGACAGAGAGGATGTGCTGAAGATCGGGAAAGATCCTGAATATGCCGTAGCGGTGCCCGAAGAATTCGGTAAGCCACCATTCGTCAAAGCGTGAGAGACTGCGATGCGCTAATGTCTCCCAAGGATATGGCGAAAACAAATACTTCGCCGTAAACGACGGCCAACACCTCATCCACTGCCTCAACGAAGTCCGTAAGTTCGCCTACTACGACTACTACTACCTCCCCACCCAAGGTCCTGCGTCCTCACTCCCCGCCCTGCATGCAGCGCACCGCTCACATTGCATCGGCGTCCTACTCGATGCGCTCACATGCCAACCTTCGCTCAACGTGGTGTTGTTTGAGTACATGGAGGGGCAGAATGATCCGTGGCCGGACTTTGATATTTGGAGACAGTGTCAGAACCATGGCCAGTTCTTCGAGTGGATGAACGGCCTGCAGGTGCCAAGAGAGAAGATTAAAGGGTGGGATTGGAGTAAGGGACGGGGGAAAGAGAGGCCCATGTTGGAGGAGCTAAAGAAGCCAAAGGGGGGGGGAGCTGAGGAGGGAACACATCAGGAAGATAATAGCGGTAGTGCGCATGGACAAGGACACGGCCACGGCCACGATGGGACATGGTCTTGAGTCCATATCATTTCTAATTCATTACATCACTAAGGGTCTCCCGCCCATGCAGTCAGTCGGAGTATTAACTGCTCTCTCCTCACTTATCAACCACATCCAGCGTCCCCGGATTATGCGCAACATCCTTCCCCCGCTGATCCGTGAACAGCACCTACAAAATAGCTCGTCAGTCTTGTCCTCTTCGTCATTCCTTTCTTTAGCCTCCGAACTACTCACCTTGGGCGGGTTCTTGACGCCTTCCTGGTCGGCTTCTTCCTTCGTCGTCACGATCTTCTCGACCTAGGATGGATGCTATAAGCTTGCGATTGATGTTCAGGGAGAGTATATGAAAGAAAGGAGAGACGCACGTCGCCTTCGTGCCGTCCGCCGCGGATCTTGGTATACACGTGGTCGCCTTCTTGGATGGGCTCGCCTTGCTTGGAGAGAACTTCGTCTTTCGCGGGTGGTGCCATGGCCTTGTTTGCTCAGATAGATGTCGTGAAATTGATCAATCGATTGTGTTGTGAGTCTTCGGAGTAGCAGTAGGCGGGACGGTATTGAAGTTAAAGTAAAGTGAGTGGGATTATTCCTTGAGAACTACTCCACCGTAGAGTAGAGTAGGTTGTAGATGTAATGGAATGTGTTCGTTGGTACATCACCCCTCTCTCACAATGACATCAGTTCTCCAAAAGCGGAAACCACCTCCCCTCGCACCCACGCATCCTAACCACCAACTCAGATTCAGCATTCAGAAAACACGACCGAGCGCAGATCCCTAGAGCCGCATCACAGAGAAACGATAAAAGGACTTCGAGTACGGAGTGCCAACCCTAAAGACAATAAGCTTCTAACGATCCCCGTACCTGAAACCGCGGGGCGAACGATGAATGGCGCGAAACAAACGTCACGTGCGAGTAAGACGGCGCGAAACGCGATCGGCGGGCTTGTTTAGACCTCCGTGTTTACATTGCCCTGGCCAGGTCTTTTAGACTTTGAAGTTGGGGGCTGGTGCAGCAGCGATACATCCGCTTAAGCGTGAAGGAGAAGAGCGCAGCATTGAGCCATTCAAGTACGAACACATGACAGTCAAGTTTGTTAGTCACTTCAAGACGAGCCACGTTAACAATATTAACTTCACACGCAGGAGACCGAAGGCATAGGCAACGTGCAGAGCACGCAACAAGTTTTTATAGGTTAAAGGTTAAGGTGTAGGTATTCCTCAACACCCAACCGGTCCATATCCAATCCGAAGATCCCAGCCCAAGTCCCTAGGGTAATGTACAGAAGCGAAGAGGCGAACGGCTGTGAAGGAGTGACAAGAAAGAGCGAAGGATAGTACATGTGTCTTTTCTTCGAAGGGGGAAATTTTTGACAATGTGGACTTTGGTTGATCCGCTTGATGCAAAAGAGGTCTGTGTCGTAACTCGTGCAAAGCGCTGACCTGCCTGCGCTAGCGATAAATTGAAATGGTGGGGTATACTGGGCGAAGCTGCGCAAAAATTGGCGGGTATGAGGAGTCTTTTCCTAAGAAGAGTAGGCAAGGTACTTAGATCGTCTTCCAGGACGCGCCTTGCAGGCGGTCGCCGCTCGCACCACCAGCACCACCAGTGAGCGTCTCCCAGAGCGAGGGAGGTAGGTCGAGTCCGCCGTTGGTGCAGCCTGAGCATGCATCCTCGATGACGGCCTCAGCGGTGTTGCCGTTGTAGGTGATCTCGATTCTCTGGCCGCACCACTTGTTGGTTGGGTTGCCGGTCGCCTGGTCGTAGGTCATGGCGCCCATGAGGTCGGTAGCAAGGGCGACCATGATGCTGTCATCGGGAATGGGCTTGCCGCAGGAGCCGGTGCCTCCACCGAAGTAGTTCATGGTGATGGAGCCGCCAGTGTTGGTGTAACCGCTGCCGCTGCCCTCGCTCGCTGCCGAGGGAGAGGGAGCGGCGGCGGCGCTGGAGGCTGGCGCAGGAGGAGTGTAGACTGAGGATGGTTCCGGAGCTGGAGAGGGAGTCGAAACGGCGGGAGGAGTGTAGACGCTTGAGGGGGTCGGCTCAGGCGAGGGAGAAGAGGGAGCCGGAGGGGTGTAGACGCTGGACGGTTCCGGGGCTACAGAGGGAGTGTCGGCAGGCGGCGTATAAGCGGGCGCAGTTGACGATGCTGCCGCAGAGCTTGGCTGGTCATGGTGCTCGTAGAAAAGGCCGGGCGCAGAGGTGGCCTCGGCTTGGGATCCTTCGCCCTCCCACACGGTGGTGTAAACAACGACGGTTTCCACGACAGTGTGGGTCATGGTCGCCATGGCGCGCTTCTGAAGAGGAACGGCGGCGGCCATGGAGCCGAAGAGGACGGAGGCGAGAACGTTGGAGGTCTTCATTTTGACTGTTTGGTTTGCTGGTCGCAAGGGAGTGTTGGTTAGGAAGTTGTCGTTAGATGTCCACAGAGAGTGACTGAATTGGCTGGCAATTCAAATGACGAGAAAGCTGGGTATCGAGTCTTGTCCTTGAAGCGGTACGGTAGATTTGCGATGGGGTCTGCGCCGGAGAGACTGTGACTGCGACTGTAAAATGACTGGAAGAGATGCTAGATCTCGTGAAGCTGAGAGAATGAACGTGGGATAGAGAATGAAAGCGGACAATGCAAGACCTCAAGCCTGTAGAGAGTGGACAGGACAAGAGGAGTGGGCGACTTTTAAAGGACTGACGGGGTGAGAGATGGGGAAGAGGGAAGAGCGGCGGGAGCGAGAGGTGCGGATGCGGACTACCGGCTAGCGCCTGCGCCCCCTGCACTCTGGCTCGACAGCCACGCTGCCAATCACCGCAACGTTGCACCAGCCAGGGACACAGGCACAGGCTTCTCAGCCCGGAGGCAGCCGTCAGGACCTGCAAGTTTCTTCTGTGGGCCCACACAGCGGCGTTCAACAGCAGTGGGATCCTGCGCACGCCAGCCCGCGCCATTGCCATTGCCCGTGCCGGCAGTTGTCCCTCCATCGCGACTGAATTTCCGTTTGTTTTTAGGCCTCTCTCTGCGCTCTCGTGTGCCCGCTAATTATGGGTAGATATGTAATTTGCGTGGGAGCTGGCCCCCGTTTCACAGGTCCGAATAGGGGCTAGCCGCTGTCGCTCTGCCGGCAAAACACAGCCAATGGCGGCGCTGTGCCTGGCGATCGTCCGCTAGCGGCCAGGGGAAGCCGTCCGGGCTGAAGACGAGAAAACATGTGTCGTGGCGCCGTCGCCGTCGCCGTCGCCGTGGCTTGCTTGCGCCTCCGCCCAGGACGGCCGGCATCCAGTGTGGCATCGCTCCTCGCTGGAGCCCTCGACACGTGGACCCGGCTGAGACCGCCCATTTCTCCCTTCTTCTTCGCTGGAATGGCCGCACTGGACCAGGCGCAATTGCCTCGCCGAAGCCCGCGTCTGCCGTGCCTCGACTTGGAACGCTCCACCAGCTCACCCCGCTGGACTTTGCACGCCGCTTCTCCTCGCGCATGTTCCACTTTGGCGCTGGCTTCCGGACTCGTCATCGACCGTGTTCCCTCCGCCGTCAGCATGCACAGGAAATGAATTGTGGACCGCCTGCAAGCGCCTCCATCCCCGACTGGAGCGCCGGCGTGCAGCTGCCCACATCCGCGCGGCACCAACACAGAATTTTCTTATCCACTTATCGATAGCGATACCTGTCCATCCCCACACCCACTGCTTTGGGCCTATCGTGGACGACGACGAGCTTTGTGCCCTCTTCTAGGCCGTGCAGGACCAGCTTCTCAACAACACCAGGCCTGCATTCGCATCGAGTAATTCAGCCATTCAACCGCGCCGCTTGCGCTCCTGCACTTCACCGTTCTTCGTCGCCCAGCGGAGCTAGAAAATCCTGAGGACAACGTCGTCGTGGCGGGTAGAGGTTCTATGGTTACTTCGCTTCCAGAATCTCGTGGTAGGAAATGGGGAACTGACCCCACCAACCGGCCTTCGACATTCCATGGTTCGGCTGTCCGGTCTACCAGTGAAGGTGCATTCTGATTGAGCATTCTCACATCTACATTTTTCGGCATATGAGAGCGTGGCACTTGCAGCAGCTCGCCCGGGCAACGAGTGGAATGTGGTACGATTGACATCTTGGGCGACGGCACGTGGTACGGCACTGTCTGTCACTCGCTGACGACTGACAGAGTCTTTGACAGTCGCTCATGCTCAGGACGCCGTGGTACCGGGGGACCGCAGAAATTCGACGCGCCGACCTCCACTTCAGGAAGGTATCTGCACCTGGTTGCGAGCCGATCGCTGGGAGATCGACTTCGAAGCGAGAGCACTGCAAAGCTTGCATGCACGACGTACGTCTCGTCCTCTATCGTTTCCAAACTCCACTGTGAAATGTCAGACATGCCAACCTAAAGATGTTGGGCAAGCTACAGAACGCCTTCAGGCCCCATCGAGCTCTCGCATGCTCGCGAGCTAGTTAAGCACTCCAAATAGCACTAGTTAGAATGTAGGCGCCCTGTCGATGCTAGTTGAAGGTATATCGGTATACGTAAGTGCGAACCGAAGATAGTCGTCGAGGGAAGTCTAGAGGAAACGCTCTACGTCTACCTCGATTCAACTGTCCTTCCCCGTCCAGAACAAGTAGATCCTTCCATCAACTATTGCATCTTCATCACCATGGGGTCCCACGAGCGGAAAATCCTTTCCGACAGCTCTGGCTTTTCCGTTCCTTCGAGAATTTCTAGTCCGTTGTCTCTCCCCGGTGCTGCGCCTCCGCCAGCATGTCTCAGTCTTTTTCGTCCTGCAGATGATCAGCGCCCCACCAACCCAGCTCGACGAAGCTACACAATTTCAGAAGAATCGGACTTAGTGTGCGCATCTCAATGCGACTCATCTACGCCGGAATATTCACAGTCTTCGGTAGACGTTTCAGGCCACCCCTCCGATTACGCCCAAGCATGTCCGGACTATCTCCATTTCCGTAGAAACATCTATTGAAACGAGCACGTGCTGTCCGATTCAGGCATGCAGCGATCAGCTGTTTCGCTGTTTTAGAGGTCCGGATCTGAGGATATGCGATGCAACTTTGGAAAACTTGGTCTAATCCCGTAGACAGTGCACTGGATGCTTGACCTGCTCGACCTACATGAGACTCTTCTCCATATGCGCGGATTGGCATGCTGGGTTTGTGTTGGAAATGCACAGAATAATGCCGTTATCATCATCTAGTGGATCCAACATTGGCTTCGATCCGCTTCCCAAGTCGCGAGAAGCGGATCGCGACATGCCAGGGAACTCTTTCGGGTATTTGCTGATCAGTCTCTATACAGAACAATGAAGCAACAACCCTCCTACAACAAACTGCTCAAACCGGATTCCTTTCCCTCCATTCCCTCGCCACACTCTCAAACGTACAAAACTCCACCTCCCCCTTCCCCTCCCACCCCTTCAACCACCTCATCACCCGCTCCACCATGCCAATCACATGCGCCATCCCACTCGTATCGGGATGCAGAACCAGCGGGAAAACCATGATATCCTTCTCGCCCAGCTCCTCCACCTCCGTCCTCAACCACTCGAATTTATCCATCCACATGCGCCCCACCACCCGTACATCGACGTATCCCTGACTATTCGGCGTGTGCGGCCAGAATTGCAGAGGCGTCATGTCCTCGGCGTACCAGTTCCCTGGGATCTCGACGAGCGAGCGGGATGTCGGCGGGTTGGGTTGGGGGAGGGGTTTCATCCATTCTTGCGCTGAGGCGGCGGGGGTGTATGTGGGTGCGGCGATGGGCGGGAGGTTGGGGATGTAGTATGGTTTGCTGTCATGGTGCGAGAGGGAGGAGTCGTACAGGAAGGCGTGTTCTTCAAGGAGGGCGATGGTGGTCTCGCGGAGTTGGTAGAGAGGCGCGCGGTAGCCGGTGGGTTTGCGGCCTGTGAGTTTGGTGCACAGGTCGAGGCAGTGTGTGAGCACGTCGCGTTCTTGCGTGGGTGTGAGTTGGGGTGCACCCTAGCCGCGTGTTAGTATCCTCTAACATATCACCGCAGCGGCCTACATATGAAGAGGGAAAGGGACGACTTACTTCATGGCAGTAGCCATGCAGACCGATCTCGCATCCACTATCTACGATCGCCTTGAACTCTTTGGGGAAGCTCTCAGCGGAGTGCATGGGAACGAACCATGTCACATTCTCCTGGATGCCTAGCCTTCTGAAGAGCTTCAACAAGCGCGGAACGCCCACATATGCGGAGAAGAATCCGGAGCTATAATCTGCGAGGTTGTTGTCTGGGTGACTGCCCGTGCCTAGCCATCCGGATACCGCGTCAAAATCCACGGAAACGAGGACTTTGATCTTCGGTTTGGAACTGGCGGGTGGTGAGATCGACTGACCAACGCCCCTGAACGGGTCAGCACCCATTGACGGTGCCTTCTCCTCCCCGCTTATAAGGGCATCCATCTCGGTGCTTGATGGAGACTTCGCCTCAGCCGTAATCTTCTCCGTCCACCTCACCTCCTCCTCACTCCACACAATCCTCCCCTCCATCCCGCCATCCACCGAAATGCACTGCCCCGAAATATGCCCTGCCGCCCTATGACTCGCCAGAAACGCAGCCGCCCTCGCAACATCCTCCGGCTGCGCAATCTTCCTCAACGGCACCGTCGCCTGCGCTTCCCTCCACATCTCCTTCGGGTCATCCAGCCTCCCCTCAATCAACAGCGTATTCACCCACCCAGGCGCCACGGCATTGATCCTCGCTTTCGCATTCAACCTCACGATTTCATTTTTCACGCTCTTGACCAGGCCGTACTGCAGTCCCGCTTTGCCGGAGGCATATTCAGAATGACCCGCTTGGCCGAAGACGCCGCACTCACTTCCCGTGACGACGACTGCGATGTTGGGAAGCTCTTCACCGGTGGCCTGTTGATGCTTTTGCACGGAGCCGAGGAAGTGCTTGATGGTGAGGAAGGTGCCGCGCACGTTGACGGCGTAGGTGCGGTCCCATAGCTCGGTGGGCATGTCCCATATGCTGTAGGAGTTCGACTCGTCTGTGATACCGGCATTCGCGCAGAGAATGTTGACGGGGCCGAAGTGGGCGACGGCATCGGTGATGGATTGCGAAACTGAGGATTCGTCGCTGATGTCGCCTGTGATGCAGTGCAGTGATGCAGAGGGAGCACGGGTATTTGGGCGCTTGTCGTGTGCGGTGACTTTGCATCCTTGGGCTGCGGAATGGTTAGTCTTTGCTGGGAGATGTGGGTTGGTGGTGACTCTTGCGACCGATGACTTCGGACTCCGCTTCTACATTGTATATCATGCCAGGCCGCCATATACACAGACGCGTGTCCATTTGAATCCCAAAGAATGACTGGGCACACACCTACCTAGGAATTCCTCAACAATCGCTGACCCAATACCTCCCGCCGCCCCAGAGACAAAGACATGCAGACCCTCAAGCTGCAGGAACGACATCTCAACTCTTTAAAACTCGCCTACCGTTCTCTAAAATCATTATATCTGATACAAAGTTAACGGTGAACATTTAATAGCTGATCTTGAGGAGACATGACGCTGTAATCGCATCTACCAGTGACGCCGGAGATACGCGATTAGCAACACGATACGGATCCGTTATCAACAGCCTCTCTCTCCGCGACCGAAAGAGGCCAAACACTAGCAACACCCGCATGCACACAGAACACGCGCGATTGCAAAGAACTCGCAAAGAGCATCTCTACCTCCGCAGAAACCGTCGCGAAAGCGCCAAAAAAAAGGGCGTTGAAAAGGAAAACGCGGGCACAATGACGCCACGCCACCCCTACCCTGACCCAAGCCAGCACCCAAATGCCCCCTCCTCAGCTACTCATGCCATGCGCAGCGCGTAAACAATTCCCTCTGCCCCTCCCTTCCTACGCCCCGTCCGAAGGGCAACACGCCATGCGCCCCTCGCCCCTCCGCAACCTACCCCAAACGGCAAGTCTTGCACCGGAGAAACGAAAACCATCGATTCCAGTCGGCCAGACGCCCTTTTCTTAGGGCGACGGGCGACCAATCACAGCGCGCATGCTACACCGTTTGCGGCCACGCGCAGCACGTGGACGAATCAGCAACGGGGCGTGAGTCGATGGCATTAGTTGGGTATGTGGGCGACGGGGCGTGGAGTGGAGTGGAGCGGAAACGAACGGGGGGAATGACGAGAGAGTATTTGTCGGGTGCCGATGGAGTGTGGATTTTTGAAAGGCGAAGAGGTGGGTATAATTCTTGTTTCTATCCTACATGGTGTTTCGCGGACCGATATCCCCGTTTGGTGGGCATATCCCTAGAACTCCGATCCGCAATACCGCGATGACAACCCTACGCTCGAACGGAGGAAAAGAAAAGAAGGAGAATTAAAAGTTTCACAATAAACCTCATCTCATCCCGAAGCGGCCAGAATTCTCCTTACTACGCCCCCACCGTGACCACAAACGCCATTCGCTTGCCTCCAGACTTCGCTCGCTCCCCTCCATTGCCAGATCAAGTCCGGATTCTCCCTTAGAGTCGTCCCGTACTCCTCTTTCAACTCATTCAACGCTTCACTGAGCTCCCTCACCCCATGCACCACCCATCTCAGCTCTCTTCCCTCTACCGTCGCCGGTGGGATCTGATTCTTGAGTGCATCGAGAAGTGGGACAAGGCGTGAGAGATTTGGCGGGAGATTGTAACGCCAGGATGCTTCGATCCACGTAGTTACAGCTCCGCGGTCTGTAAGGAAGGCCGAGAGGGAGGGGAGCCACGGGGTTTGCTCGAACTGATCAGATGTTTGTCTGGTAGCCGCGCGGGGACGGCATGTGAAGTTCGATAGGGCGCGCGTGAGGTGTATTGGCCAGCAAAGGCTAGCATATCGAAGAAATGGCAACTCCGCGTCAAATGCCGCCGCTAGTGGGAGTTGAGGTGTGTTTGCTGAGGATGTAGACGCGGATGCGTAAGTCGGAAACCCTTCAGAGTCAGATGCTGAGGACATGGACTTGTATCCACTGTCGCCTGACTTGCTCGTCCTCATACTAATCCCACTGCTCGTCGCGAAGGATATTGGTGTAGGTCGGGTGTGAAGGGGCAATCTAGCCAAGGGTCGTTTGGGGACGTCGTTTGCGAGATAGGATAGGCATCGCGCGGCGAGATGCGCGTGTGGGATACTGTCGTCGAACAAGCTGAACTCTGAATCCTGGAAATCCGGCGATTCCAGATATTCCCTCGCTGACCTGTGCGAGAACACGACGCGGCTGGCTGTAACTTCGACCAAGCCGCACGTAAGCCGAGGTATTGAGTCGGCAAAGTTGGAGACGTAGCTCGATTCTGTGGTGAGCTTGCCAGGATTGACAGCCAAGGCAGTTTGCAGTGTCGGTATATCTAATCGGTGGATTGATAACGACAGCCAACGAAAGATGTTGGCCACTACCTGCCTTTCCTTTTGGGGCCGTAGGTCAAGCATGGCAAGGATATGGCGGTATAGGGACCCTAGGCCTTCTAGTTGGTGAGCCTGTTCAAGGACGGTGTGGCGTTCGTTCGGTGATAGTCCGGGCGACTGAAGATATCTTAGCAGCAGACTGGCCCACAGAAACATGCCATTTGATCTGCTGGCTATTTGAGGAATAAGCGATCGATCCATGGAGATCCCGAAGTATCCCTGATCAGCCATTCGATTTAGGTTCTCCGTAAGGTAGGACTCAATGTCTTCTTTATTGAGTTCCGCACTTAAGCTGAGGATATGCGGTGCATCTGACGCCCATTTCTGATACTCGAGAGGAATATCGATGTCTGGTCTGCTGAGAAGGATAACTCGTGCGTCCGATCTTCGGCAGACTTCTGGCAAAGAGTGAAGAAAGAGCTCGCTGTCGCTACACTCATCGATGCCGTCGATAACAAGGAATGTCGGATGTTGCCGTAGAAGGAGGGACAAAACTGCCAGGATGTCGTCCGAAGATGCCTTTCCGTGGGTAGGCGTCTTGCGCATTAGGATAGATATTGCATCTAGGGTAGCGCGATCGTGTCGGTGGGTATGTACTAGTTGATATGCCAGGGCTCGAAATGCGTCGTTAGGATGAATGCAGTATGAGTGTGCTGCGTTGAAGTGGAAGAATGCTGTCGAGGGAGCCTCGTATTCGTCATCAATGTTCAAATCGTCGGCGTCTGCGCTGAGTTCGTCGATGACGGCCCCAGAAATGAAGCTCTTGCCGAATCCAGGCTGTGCTGTACAAATTGTCAGCCTAAGAACTTCGTGAGCTATGAAAATAAAAAAGGCGCTCCTAGCAAGTCAAGGATCTCTCGCACCCTTACTTATCTTTACCATGAACGACTCGTCTTAGAGATATTCCCCGCCAACCCACTCTCCACAGCCTCTCAGTCACGTCGGGTTTGCCAGCATGCCGTCAGAGCTGTGAGACGACCCCGCAGTACCCTCTAGTCTGCAACTTGTTCTTGCGGCTGGGTAGAGAGGGGCCGTCTCCAGGCTACAACAATCGAGACCTCTGCCGGCACCTAGGGATACGACGGCATTTACCTTCCCTATCCCACAGCAGGTACCAGTGGTGGAAGAGACCGAGGGGGAGATTTGAGCTCACCTTGAACGAACAGAACCCTATCATGCCAACTTCTTTCCAGCTCTTCGGCATCATTTGCCGAAGCTTGCTCAAAGGGGGAATGCTTCCATGTGCAATACTTCGAGCTCTTAAGAAACCAAGTGCAGGAATTCGGATGTCGTTGGAGTAGGCGATGTTCATACACGTCTCGATAAGCGCAACAATTCGAAAGCCACGCTTTGACCTTGTCGACCCGCCTCACTGAGGAAGAGTCAGCCTGGTGTGCTTGATGAAGCGTGTGCGATGGACTGACTTCGTTTCGCCATCCTCTGCTCCACGAGCTCATTGCTGTCGTTCGCCTCGACTTGGTGATGCAAGAACTCAATGTACTCTCTTCGACGTTGCGCTATCGTGCCTTGGTCCTGGATTGCTTTTTTGGTCTCGCCTTCTAACCATATTTTGTGCCGTAGGAGGCGCGCTTCTAGATGGGCGAAGCGCGAGTCGAGCGGGCGCCAAAGTATTGTAGGTGACGAGAGGCGAAGATGTCGCAGTCCAACCCCTGCAAAGCGTCAGGTAATACCAAACATTTGAACTGAGTTTTGGGTTTGAAATCGACGCAATATCTTGCGCGAGCTTTGTGACGGAAAACGTGCTCAGGGGCTCAAAGTAATTGGTGGGGTGCGGTCGTACTGCGCCATAACAAAATGGCAGGCATTTCCGGATGGGGAAGCGACGTCCGGGAATTTTGAGGCGCGAATTACGAATATTCCAGAACGCAGGATTTTCGTACGTAAAAAGCAACGTACCGTGGTGGCCTCTCGAGAGCATGCGGTACAGATCCAGGCAGAATTGGATCATGTCTGCATACACATAAGACATCAGCGCCGCAAGCCGTGCGTCTTGACTCTGGCTCTGAAAGTGCAGCTGGTGCTTGCAGGACTCATGGAGCTGCTGGTACTGCGGCAGCGTGTGCGCAATGCTCTCGAACATGTCGGCGATCTTCTCGAGGAAGACGGCGTAGTTGCTCCCGACCTGCATGACGGTTAGGCTAGGATCCATCATGGTATGTGGTAGGGGCCGAGTCACTGACTTTGAAGACTAGTCGGATGCACCCCCAGAGCCAGCCAAGCCAGTCGGGCTTGACCTGGACGCAGATGCTAAGGAGCTCAAAGTACGGGGCGAACGTTCGCGCGAAGAATGTCATCTTCTTGCAGCATGCCAGCAGTCTCCTATGCTCTTTCACATTGGCGTCGCAGATAGTCCGCATGTCGTCCAGCAAAGTGGAAACGTCGGCATGATGGCGGAAGTTCCTCCGGTGCTCTTCCGAAAGGGTATGCTGAATAGCCTCAAGGGCTTCATCGAAAAGAGAGTGTTCGGGCCTGCACCGTTAGTTCAGTCTATGCGGCCTGGTCCTAGTCGACGGCCAGAGACACTTACCCTGGCTCTACCATGGCTATGTCGACGGTATGAGTCTGTGGCGACATTTCTTGAATCTTTTCGAGCCCAGTCCGGATCCGACCCTTCCTAACTGATACATTGGACGGCCTTCAAAAGTAGCTTCAGCTTCGCAGCACATGGAGCGACGAGGACATGGCAAGGGCATGGGGAAAGCGGGAAGGAGCAATAAGCAAGAAAGCCAGGTAAGGGAGGCTCCAAATGAAGGATTGAGTAGAAAACTGCAACGTCGCATGCGAGGGCGCATGGTGTAGAGAAGATTTACGTGGGGCTTGCGGGTTGCGGGACGATAAGCGGGTAGGTACCTGCAGAAGCAAGTGGTGTTGAGGTAAGACGCCTTACAAAACCATGGGGGGTTGCCAAGGCGCCCCCGTGTGGCGTGGGTAGACGAGACCTCATTCGCAAATCGGACACAGCAGACACGGATACCAAGTGTTTTACCGGCCCGGCGGAATGGAACAGTAATACTAAAAACAAAGACACATGGGCGACGGCGCGAGGGCAATGCGGAAATGTTTGCGTACGAATAAACTCTTGGGTATCTCCTCTCCAATCAGCAGCTCTGCGTGGGCAAGAGCCCTCTATAATACAGCGGATATTAAAAAGTTTGGTACGGAAATACGATCACCTGGACAGCGACTACCACAGCTGCACATCAGGCCGTCTGTGGCTGGCCTAGCCGCAACGCCAGCAGTGCGCGGACGTCTGTGACATACTGCAAGCCCTCAAGCAGAGGGATCAGATGCAGGAGCCCATTGTCTGTCGGGTCGCTAATCCAGCCCTCGATGGGAATGGCATTGTCTGTTATCGAGCATCAGTCAAGGCCCTCGTCGGCGTACCCGGACGGGAGGCGGTCTCACCTTCGTGGAAGATGTAGCACATGGGGCTGTTATCAATGATCATGACTTTGCTCAGATCCGGCTCTACCTGAGCCAAGTCCTTAATGTAAGCCCCATTGCGGAACGTGCAGTGCTGCCGGTAGTATCTTCCCGCAAAGTACTTGCGCTCGGCCTCCAGCCAGTCGATGACGGGATCGGCGTATTCTTGCACCGAGGCTGTGAATATTATCAAGTTGTACCATTTACACACCTGCCGTGGGATTAGCGGGATGCCCACTCGCAAGATGCGGGCTGACATACCTTTTTCAGGAACTCGTCACAGTGAGGCCGTTTATGGACATAATACAGGATTGGAACCTGGGGCCCTATTATTTGGCCTCCAGCGCCGACTGGATGCTGCAGTTTCACCTCGACCATGTGCCCGGTCGTGTAACGGCCGCCCTTGGCCATGCTGTGGATTAAAGTTTCGTCAAGGTCAATGATCAGCGTTTTCTGGTGCGGGCCGACGGTAGATGTGCCTGACGCGGAGTACGACGGCTGGCGCCGCGGGACCAAGGGACGCGGGGGCTGAGGGGCTCGTGGAAACTTCGTCAGCTGTTTGGATGCATTTACGGGACCAGTGGGGGATTTCAGCGCAGCCGCAGCCTCTGCCGACACCTGGTTCGAGCCACCCTTGGAGCTGGCGCGAGGTTGCGCCTTCTTCGCCGCTTTGCGCTGCCGCAACGCTTCCTCATTGTGCAACTTGATGCGAATCTGCCGCTTCGCGGGAGCTATCTCCTCGGTGGTGGATGATGCGCTCGATTTAGCTCTCGTGTGGCGGGACGGCGTATCGTTGTCCTCATCCCTCGTGGGAGGCCGCTCGCTCTCTGGCTCTGAATCGGAAGTTATCGCTGTCGACGTTGAGGCAATAGATGGCGAGCGCTTGACCGGCTTTTTAGTCTTGTTCGACTGCGAAACACTCGGCCTGCTCTTGCGCTTCCCCTTGTCGCTACCCTCCGAGGAATCCGACGCGTGGAACGTTTCCGCTTTGGTCTTTTTCCGGCGTGTCCGAGTGAACGAGCGTGCTATGTGATATATCGGCGCGACTATTGAAAACCTGCCGTCCTCGTGGTAGAAGCATGCTAGCAAGTATTGGCCCGAAACGACAATGGGTGAAAGCAGCAGCTTGAAGCCTCCTACAAATGCCTCGGATATCCGCTGTGGAAGCAACCACCTTTTCGACGCCTGTACATGGGCATATGGGGCCTCTGAACTGCTGAGTAGCGGCGTCTTCTCGTCCATCTCTGGCGCGGTGGTGTCTGTTTGCGTGTAGGTAGCACTGTCCATCCTCCCGGCACCCGTGTCGTCCTTTTCGTCGGAACTGGTTATTGATAGCGTGTCCGCATCATTTGGTTGCTGCGCAGGGCTGGTCCGAGGTTGTGCTTGGAGGATGTTGCTCTCGGATGCGGCGCGTGAACGGGGGGGACTGGGCGGTGGTGTATTGCCAATGTGTGCGAGGACGTTCAGGGAGTTCATGCTCTGGTCAGAGCCATTAACCTGTATTGGCGTTGCTAGCAAGCTCTATGCAGGGTGAGATATCGTGGGATGCTGTGGAGCAGCGACGTGTTTGCAGGGGTTGCCGTGCGGGTGTTTCTGGGGCGGGTGGGTGGCGCTGGCAGGCAGAGCAGCTGGGTGAAGGATGATTACAGTCGCCAGGCACCAGTGAAGCCCGTCGAGACCCGGGCGCAGCAGCAGAGGGCGCGATGCTGACGGTGGAGAGGGTTGCGGTGGTTGGGGCCGGGTGCAGCCGAGAGCAATGACGGAAGGACGAGCCCTGGCCGCCCGAAGAGGAAATCGGAAATGCCGAGTGAAGACTCACACTCACTTAACTTTCTGCCACAGTTCACCACGCGCGAAGCTCCTCTTTCCCTCAACAAAAGCTCTGGAAAGAATCTAAGGACAGAGAATCCCACAGCAAATTTCGTTCTGCGCTCAAGTCCTAAATTAGGCACGACCCCACCACCGCCGAGCAGACAGCTACACCTCACTCCATCTGCGTCGAAAATCACCGACACCCGCATAAGCATCTGCAGTGTAGATAGGATGACGCAGGGGGCCGTGGCGGTCGCCCCGGGGCTCTCCTCCTTTCTCAAATCTCTCAAAACAACTCCTGCAGACCCATCTGTGGAGCACTTTATATCGTAATGTTTCTCACGAGGTAGCTTCATGGTCAATTACGAGCTAACGGTGCGCAGACTCCTCAAGCGACGACAGATCCGCAACTCGCGACCATGCGCCATAGCCACTACTGCCCTCATGCTCCGCGTCGTGGGAGAGTTTAAAGGACGGGATGCAGCGAAGCTCATGGAGCGGATACGACAGGTTGGCCGGCGGTTGACGGCAGCACAACCTCGCGAGGTTGTCGTTGGCAATATCGTACGTCGAGTGCTCGGTCTAGTGAGAGAGGTGCTCGACGAGAACGTTGGTGGAGACACGAACGGAGGGTTCGATACGGGCCGCAACACACCTACGCAGCCTCACGACTCCATGACCAGGCCGACACTAGCCTCGAGCATATCTACCTTCAGTCCGCTCAAGCATGCGGCTGTAGAGCCTATGGATGCAAGCCTGCACCAGTCCGACATGTCTGAGTCAGGGGAATTGCCAAAGCGGCCTGGGTTACTCACATCTCATACCTCCTATGCTCCCGCTTCAGCTGCGCCTCTGGTTAACTCACTATTCGGGCTTTTCTCCCAGCCGACGGACACACCGTCGAATGCAAGCACGCCTACCGGATACACATCCCCCGAGGGAAAGAGTGCGCACAGTCTGAACCTGGAACGACTAGCGGATCTTAGCAAAAGCCAGCCAAATCTTGATCTAAGAGCTGAAGTCATGGACGGCATCAAAGAGCTGCAGGACGAGTTGGAGCAGTCAGACGAGCAGATCGCCAGCGTGGCCCTCGAGCATATACATTCAAACGAAATCATCCTCACCCACACAGCGTCAACAACCGTTCAGAAGTTCTTGCTTAGTGCGGCAAGAAAGCGGAAATTCACGGTCGTGCATGCAGAGACGTATCCCCACGATAATACTGCCACGCACGGCATCCTGCTCACTGGGAGAAAGCGAGAAGGACATGTGCATGATGAAGAGGATCAGTGGAAACCGCTCACTTCTGTTGGGATTCCGGTCTACGTCATCCCGGACTCGCATGTCTTCGCCATAATGTCACGCGTCAATAAGGTCATTCTAGCAACGCACACCGTATTAGCGAACGGAGGCCTTGTGGCAGCCGCAGGCGCACATATGATCGCAAAGGCAGCCAAAGAGCACCAGACACCGGTTGTCGTGCTCAGTGGCGTGTATAAGCTGAGCCCAGTATATCCCTTCGACATCGACGAGCTCATCGAGTATGGAGATGCCGGGAGCGTGGTCCCATACGATGACGGTGAATTCGTGGATAAAGTAGATGTCGAGAATCCGTTGTACGACTATGTGCCGGCCGATCTGGTCGACCTCTACATCACCAACCTGTAAGTCTCTCTCCTAAGGATTTAGCTAGTTTCCCGTGTACTGACTGGGCAGTGGCGGGCACGCGCCTTCGTATCTCTATCGTATCGTGGCAGATCACTATCGCTCGGAGGATATTACTCTATGATCGGCAGGACCACTGAACGAGCGTGAAAATGAGAAAGAATTTAAGCTACTTGAGTAGCTGTTTAAGAGAGCATTTGACTTGTATACTGCTGAAAAGAGCGGATAGAAGATGATTTGCATCACCTCCTTCAAATAATCCACCATTCTTGAGAAGGCTGTGCACCTTCTCCCTGTGCTGAATTGGTCATGCTCTCGAACTTGCTTACTGCAGCTGGTATCAGCTGGCAAGCACTTCTGAAGTTTCCAAATTACCTCCAATTACTATCGGACTTAACGTCGTACTGTGCGCCGTATTACTTTTTATTTTAACATACCTAGGTAACTATCAAGCCGCACAACGGCACGCTTTCCTCTTGTAGAACACAGTCGGAGGAAAACCAGCTAATGGGTTGCCATACTCATTACTATGTATCTTGCTAGGAACGTTGAGATTGGAAGAGGCTGTTAAACAGCGCATACAATGAGGCCTAGATGTGAAGGCAGTGCACGTGACGTCGCGCACCGCTAGCGTGTGATTGGCGACCCCACTACCGACACGTAAGACGGTGCGTCAATCTCAAGCTCAAGCTCACTCTTTGAACAATCAAACTACAACAATGCTCAGACCTCGATATCCGTGAACTACATTTCGGCTTCTTCGAACTCTTCCAAGGTCTCTCTATCCAAAAATCAACTCAATTCCTCGCTCCACCGCCTCAACCGCCCACAATGGCACCCCCGCCATCCTCTCTCTACACACTCTCCTTCTTCCTCGCCGCTCTCACAACCCTCCTCGTCTGCGCCTCTCTCCGGCTCCTCGCCATCCTGCCACGGACACCCTTCCGACCGCAGCCCATTCGCCGCAAACCAATTGCAACCCGTGTGCTCATCGTGCTCGGCTCCGGAGGCCACACACACGAAATGTTTTACCTGCTTAGGGAGCTCGATACAAGCAAATATACACACAGGACGTATGTGGTCAGCAGCGGGGACGCTTTTAGTGCGCAAAGGGCAGTTGAGTTTGAAGGGGAGTTGGAGGTGAGGGAGAAAGCGAGGTTACGGCGGAAAGAGGAGCTGGAAGAGGAGGAAGACGAGAAGTTGGAAGGGCAAAATGGAAAGATAGCCACGCAGAATGAGGAAAGACAAGCATGCACAGGACCTGACCACTACAACGTCGCCACCGTTCCCCGCGCCCGTCACATCTACCAATCCATCCTCACTACACCAGTATCCTCCCTTTGGACCTTGTGGAAGTCTTTCCCTCCCTTACTAGCAGCTCCGCCTTTGTTGCCCGATCAATCCCCACAAACGCCCTACGAAGCCGCTGCGCAAGACCTCCCTGACCTCATCCTCACAAACGGCCCTGCAACAGGCGTCATCATCGTCCTAGGAAGCCTTATTTTGCGCTTCTTCAACCTACGCGGCGCAAATAGCAGAGGGAAATGCAAGACGGTGTATGTGGAGAGCTTTGCGCGGGTCAAGACGCTGAGTCTGAGTGGGAAACTATTGTTGAGGGTTGTGGATCGGTTTGTGGTGCAGTGGGAAGCCTTGGAGGGAAAGGGTGGTAGGGCGGAGTTTTGGGGTGTGCTGGTTTGAAAGCAGAGGGGTCTGACATGATGATATGGGAAGCGAAGAGAAAATGCATAGCAAGGTGTTAAGGAGTAGTCTTACATTTGCAAAGCTAGATACCCCCACCAATCGATGCATACGGCTGGGCTGCACATCCAGTCCCTTATCCTACAGATGAACGTCTAATATCTACAGCATGCCGGGTCTGGTGGAGGCGCTCAGTCCACCTCTTCTAGCTTTTTCGCAGCTTTTCTCCTCTTCTCCGTCAACTTCACCCCATTATCCTGCATATGCTTCCCAAGCGCCGCCAAAAGCACCTCAGTCGAAACCTTCGGGTTCGCCATCTCCGCCTGCGCCTTCCTCGCCCACTCCACCTCCCACCGCAACTGCAGAGGCGTCTTCATGCGATCCAGCTGCCTCTGCTTCGCCTCCTGCTCCTCCGGATTCGCTTTCGGTTTCTCGATCTCCCTCGTCTCCTGAGCTACGCGCTCTCTCTTCTCTCTCGCCTCTGCCCACTTCGCTTCGCGGATATGAGGGGCAAGTTCCTGAGAGAGCTCGTTCGGGAAGGGCGGGTAGACGAGCGTCGGATAGAAAGTCTTGGTCTCCTCGCCTTCGATTCTATTGCGGCCTGTGTCTTCGTCGAAGTCGGGCGGTCGCTTGTCGGGCTGGGGTTTTCCTTCCTTTCGCGCTGTATACACTTCCTCGATCTGTTTGTTGATGGAGTTCATCTCCTTTTCGTCTTCCGCCTGGAGCTCATCGTTGTCCTCTAGCTTCTTCTGCGCTCCGCCAGTGAGGGGAGAGGCGGCGTAGCGCCTGAGACTTTCCTTCACTTTCACCCAATTGGCGCCCAAGTTGCGGAATGACGACCGGAACCAGCCTTGCTTCACTTCAGTGGTAGTGGTATCCTTCCTGTCGGACTCAGGCTCCTCCTTCTCCTCTTTTTCCCACGGCCACGCTATTCTCCGCCTAGTGCCGGCAATGTAGCGGTTGAAGATGGGAAGGCCGGTGTCAGGGTCATATCGATGCTCTTTGGGGAATTCCTCGTTCCCATAGTCGAGGCCGGTGAAGGGATCAATGCCCGTCGTGTGACGCTCCATGACAAGGTGGTCGACGACCACGTCTTCGTAAATGTGCTTGGCTTCTCCCTCGGCGTTGTAGGTAGCGATACGATAGGGTACCACGAGACGAAGGTCAGAGAGCGGGACCATAATTTCGGTCTCGCGCTTCGCGGGAGCCTCCTGACCCGGGGGTACGTTGAATGCCGAACCATCGGCGTAGTGCTGGCAGGGTAATCAGTCTGGGCTGAGGAGAATCGTGCGCGCAAAGTAATACCTTGTTGAGATCTTTGACAATAGCCTCATGCGACTCCTCTGAGATTGAGTCGACAACCCCAATCTTGCCCTTCTCCCTGCCCTTCATCAGCACCACACGGTCGTCCTGGACAATGTGGAAGTATTTCTTGTCGTCCACAACGAACGGGTATTCCAGCTGCAAGCCTTTCTTCTCCCGAACTTCATTCCGATTCTTTTGCACGCGCACTGGAATGGCAGGCCGTCGTAGCTCTTCCGCTTCCATGGCTCCATATCGACCCGCTCCCGAGCCGATGGCGCGGTTGGGACGCAGCGGCCCGAGAAACCAGTCCTCGCGGGCGTTCCTCAGGGCGCGTTTCTCGATGTCGTGCGCATTTTCCTTGGTCCATGCTTGGAGGCTTATGGCGGTGGACTTGGATTCATGGCGGTCTTTTGCGATGGCTTGGCGCTTTTTGCGGGCGCGTTCGTGCCAGCGGATGGCGGCTTTGACCTTTTTGATCTCTTTCAGTTTCTGCAGCTGCTTCGCCGTTCGCAGCGGAGCAGCGGCCAATTGGCTCATGGTGGATGCGCCGGAGTCGGGTTTGCGATGCTTTGTCGAGGTTTGGAGGTGCTATCGAGCCATGGGAGGGAGGAGGGAGGACAAAGGATGGTGTCGGGACAATGGAATTGGAGGCCGCAAGTAGATAATATGAATAGGATTTCTACACCCTTCGACCTACTGCTCCCCCAGCCGTGTGGTGAGGATCGATTGACAACAGTTGCTGCACGAGGTGGAACGGAAGTCGGAGCTCCCAAATTTCGCACGACAGCACTAAGGCGGCAACTCCCGAGGTCGGGGCAGAATTGTCGAAGCCTCCGCGCGACAACAAGCCGCACCAGCATCCACGCGCTCGCGCCGCCGACGTCCACAATGCCGCAGCTGCTCCGGCGCAAGCTGCGCTGCCACTACTGCAACTCGAATTCGCGGAACGAGCAGTCGGGCATTCCTCGGACATGGCTGTGTCCCTACTGCGACGCGGTGAATCATTTGGACGAGGTACGCTCATCGATGGACAGCTCCGGCTCCCTCTACTGACACTCTACAGCGCGGTCAGATTACCGACCCGCCCCTTGAGACTATTGCGGCCCAAGCACCTCAGTACGCACGCAACCGCTCCCCTACCCCCGTCATGTCCGCCGAGTCGCCGTTCTGCGATACCTGCCAGCGCAACCAGCTCCTCCTAAACAAGACACTGGCCGAGTACATACCCGACGAAGATGATCCAGAGTACGACAAGTACGCCGCATCTGTGGATGACTACCGCGCCGAACTCGAAGAACGATATCCGCAAGTCTGCGAGAACTGCATCGAGCGGGTTCAGGCCCAGATCCGGGCGGCCGGTTATGCGGCAAAGGCTGATCACTTGCGCCGAATACTAGAGCAGAGTACAAAAGCTAGGGGTGACGCATACACTCCCCGGCAGTTCTGGACGCTATGCATCATCTCGCTCGCGGAGTGGACCTACATCGTCAGCGTCTTAGTGGGGCTCATTTGGCACGCTTTCGGAACCATAGTCGCGCCGGATGCTGGAATGTTCGAGGATGGGGATTTCAGCTGGCGCATATGTCTGCAAAAGGCGGTCATGGTCCGGGAAGTCGACCAATCCTGTTTACGGTCGCCTTACATCCTGCAGCTTGTCAAATACGCCTTAATTGCGGACCTCCTTACCATCTGGTGGAACCCGAAGCTGAAGCAGAAGACCAACCGCGCCGGCGGCCGGATGCGCGGTCTCCATTTAGTCTGGTGCGTGCGCATCGCCGTGCTTGCGGTCCGCTACCTCAGCTTCCGCTCCTTTGGCGCTATAGAGATGGAGCAGAGGGACCATCCGCAGCGGTTCCATTATACGCACGGCATCATCTTCGCCATCCTACTATTGTCCACCATTGTTGGTTGGAACTCCGTCCGCATCGTCTACCCGTCCACTGCATCATTGAAGAAACCTCTAGATTCCCACCTACCCAGCGCACCGAATAGCGCTGAAAAGGCTCGCAGGTCCGGACCTACCTCCGTACTGCCGAACAGCTCCAGCTTCGACACGATGGCGCAGTCTTTCACATCAAGCTTCCTTGCTGAACCAAGCACGAACTACCCGCCGTCGCCCACGCTTAGCGCGGTATCCTCTGCTACCCATGACAGCGAGACGAGTACACCATATATGCGCAGACCGAGCACAAGAGGAGGAGACGACGCCATGGACTGGACACCCACGCAAAAGCGCTTCGCTAGCAATACGCCCTCCATCCTCCCACCCCAATGGCTCCCGTCTTCCCCTCTCCCTCAGCCCACCCCGACTCGGCAACAGCACTCCATCTTCAGCAAACCCGATCCAAACCCATTCCGCCACAAGATTCCCGCCGCTCCGAAGGCACCAGCGCAAGCGAAAGCGAACCCATGGAATCCAGGCGTATGGGCGCCACCACTGAAAGCAACAACCACAAATTTCTTCAAGGATAACAGGAAGGGCGAAGAGCACGGCGATAGGGGGCTGCAGGGTATTGGCGTGCCGAAGAACATCCAGAAAGATGCGGAAATGTTTCAAGCACCGAAGTTGAAGTACGATTACTATGGCAAGTTGAAGGAGACGGGGCTTGAGAGCTCCTTCAATGACTTGTTCTCGAAATGAGCTGTTAGAAAAGACTTGAGGTAGGTTCATTGTTGGAGGTACCACCGGGCCTGGCATGGGCGGAGTTTTTGATTAAGATACCCTTCTCTCCTTTGTGTGCATGGTCGGAACTGCATGTCTAGAAACGCGGGGTCATGGTTGTTTTGGTCTAGTGTATGCGGTTGCAAGATAGCAATGTCCTTTGATAGAAGGGAAGAGAGAATCGGTCCTCTTAAAACTTGAAGACTTTGCATCTCGTGGGGGCGTCTTATGACAGTGACAGTCTACAGTCCCGCCAAAGTGGCAAATTGAGCGCTTGAACAGGTCAGATTTCTCTACCTAACCCATCAAGCCTTATGATGCTTTTCATATGCCGATTCAGTGCGGGTAGAAGCACAGGAAATTCCCCAATGTAAGACTCCATTAGCCTCCCATATGTCCGCCGATCCGTCGCTCGCGCTCCACCGTGATTGTCCACCTCGGGCTGGTGAGTCGCTTATGACCTGGGCTTCTCCTTCTTCTCCTTCCACAGCGCCGACAGACCGACACCTGACACCTTGACGACCTTGAAACGCACACCGGGAATATCACCCTTGGCCTTACCCTTGCGACCGAAACCGGCGAGGAGGACTTCGTCGTTCTCGTCCACGAAGTTCAAGCAACCGTCGTTGGGAACTATGAAGCCATTAGCACAACTCGTGCATGTTCCTATCCACCCAAACTCGGTCTATTGTCTCCATTTCTTCTTGCGGTGTAGTTACGTGGTGACCTACCGAAAGCAGTGACCTTCTTTCCGTTCTTAATCAACTGCACCCTGACGCACTTCCGGATAGCAGAGTTTGGCTGCTTAGCTTCAACGCCAACCTTCTCGAGGACGATGCCCTTGGCGTGGGAGGAGCCACCGAAGGGAGACGACTTGTATGCGGTTCCGAGGAGGCGCTTCTTGTAGTGGAGATCGGCCCAGCGGCCGTCACGGCGATGGTTGCGCAGCTTGCGCGCGGCATTGAGACCTCTCGGCTTTCCTGGAGTTTCTTGTGAGCTTTGTGCTGTGCAGCGGTGTGATGTGCAGTCATGCGAGGTTGGCATTCAAAGAGGTGCGAATTTTGAGGATGGAGGGTGTGGAGAGTCGTACCTTTACCCATCTTGGCTGTCTGATCGATGGATCTTTACAGAGGGTTATGCGTTTGGCGGAACTGAAGATGTTGGAGGTTGGCGCTGCAAAATGAGTGTGGGAGCGGCGCTTGGCGAAGTCGCTAAGGCTAGTCGAAATTCACTCTAGCGTCGCTGCATGCCCATCTTATCTTATCACATCTCCATCGTCACGTCACGTCACGTCGAACACCATTCCGAAGCTACGACTTCAATGGCTTGTCTTTCCAGAAGACCTGCATCGCTCTCAGACAACGCGCTTGTTGAAGATTGGCCGAGTATGCCACCGATGAAGTACTCAAGCAACAGTCAAGAAGTCTGAACATCAACCACACAATGTCTTCCAATAACAATATCTCCAAAACCCAGTCCAACCGTCTCCCAGCACCTGCTCTCTTCGTCGGCCCGCCCTCACACAATGCTTCCAATTCCTCCCTCCTTTCTCCGGGCCCCTCGTCCGACAAACCGTCCCGCACCCCACTAACCCGCCAACGCTCTCTACTCGGCCAAGACCCCTCCAAACGTCCCCTCCCACCGACTACCACCTCGCAATACGATGGCGACCATCTCAGCCTCACTGCTTCAAATCCCACTGCACCCTTCATCCGGCGGCAGAAGCAGCAAAGCCAAGCTGCGGACGCCGAAGCTAGCTCTAGAGCGGAGGCAATATGGGCCGAGATGCAGAACACACTGGAGGAAGTGGAACTGAGCGCTATCAAAGGGCCGGGGATGACAGTATTCGGGAGTGAGCATTCACGTGCACTGGACGAGCTCCGCCGTGCACAAATCGACCTTGCAAAAGCATGGGCGCGCTCTGAAGCCGAAGAATCGGGCGAATTCTCCGAAGAAAAGAAAACCGCCGAAGGCACAGATGCCACGGACCTTCTCGCAACAGACCGCATCACAAAGCTTGGTAGTAATGAGTCTAGCAGTCCAGGTGGGCTAGGAGGCGCATTCGAGCGAAGCAAGCTTGAAGAAGAGACGGAGAAGGATATCGAGCTGAGTCGCAAGAGGAGGGAAGCGAATGATCGGTATTTTGAGAAGGTGAATAAGGGCGTGTTAGAGGTAGTAAGTAAGCTGGAGGAAGTGGCAAGGGCGATGAAGGGAGTTGAGAGTGAAAGTAAGGAGATTTGGAGGGATGGGGCAAGTGTGGACACGGAGAGTGTGACGACGGCGCCGAGCGTGACCTGAGAGGCAAGCGATCCTTCTCCGGGCCGTTGAAGTAAGATTGATCAATTAGGATCCAAGAGCTCAAGATGATGCTTCCTCCACAGCATCCCGCGCCCACCAGATCCTCCTACCGGCTTCCGAATACATCCGCCCATCTCCGCCCATCTACGGATAATTCCCCTTGGCCACACCGCTTTGTCTTACATCGAACATGTCGAACTACAGCGCGAGCGCTTCTATTTGGTCACGCTGTATATTAACACTATCACCTACACTCACATGTTCACCTATCTAAGAACTGCTTATCTTCGGAAGTTCGGCATGTATATCACTCGTCCCCTTCTTGAGCCGCAAGCCAACCTCACCGCCCTCACAGTCTCCCCGTCTCTCCAAGATATATAGAGCTTCCACCCGGTCTTCCCACCTTCAGCCCGGTTCTAGATTCCGCAGGGGTATCTCGACCACTCTGTGACTTATTCAACTCGGCACTAACACAATACTTTGGCATGAGTCTGTTATTTGCCAAGATCCTCCTCCTTCACTTCTTTTCCACGCTCGCCATAGCCTTCCCTACCTCCTCGGCCGTCAATGGTTCGGTTCTCCTCCGCAGCAATGTCCCATCCTGGTATGGCCCAGTGTGCCATGTGATCATCTATCTGGAGCAGCGCTGCCGCGACGCGGGTAAAAAGCGTGACTCAAAAGTCGACACTTTTGCCCGATTCGTAATCTTGTGGACAAAAGACAACAAAGACACCAACATGATGGATCTAACCGGTGACATTGGCTATCCGGACCTCAAGAACGTCTATGATGTGGACGTGGGCGAGATCAAAGGCGAACTCGGCTTCTACTTCCGCTGGAAGTACTACCAGGGAAAGGCATGGGTGGGCAACGACGCAAACCATCATTGGGACAAGATGACCTTCCATGCGCCCAAGGACGACATGGAACGCCAGGATGATGATGAGACTTGCGCTCCCAAGATCTGGAGTGAGGCGGATGGAAGCGGCACGACCGCCGGATGGTGGTCGCGTTGCGCGGATGACAAAAACTATGAGGGGCGATCAAGGGTTCGTAGCGCAACGGCAAATCTTAAGTGGACGAACTGGTGCTGATCAACTTGTAGTGGCGCGAGAACAGGTGCGGCTTCATATGCGAGCCAACTAGGTGATGAGGCGATTGGCGGGCCTCTCTTTGATTTTGGCTTCGCAGTCGCGCCCTGTGGACCTTTTCTAGGACTCTGCGCTTGAGCGAAAACAGCAGGACGCTGCGAGTAGCGAGTCACTGGGTCAACGGCACATAAGTAGACTGCTCAATAAATGTATCTAAATGGATATTCAAGATCTCACAGCCGGGCTCGATGTTTCATCTAGCTATCCAAAGTGATTCATCTGGGCCTGTGGTGGCCTATGATTCCTTGAAGTACCAAAGCACAAGACAAAGCACATCCTCCTCCAGCTCAGCAACCCCCTCATCTCCCGATCTCAAAGCAGGTACCGGTAGTCGGGGTTCAGATCTCCCAGCTCCGTCTTCTCATATTCCGTCAACCCCACATCCCTCACACTCTTATCCCGGCTCCTGTTCTGCCACTTGCACATGATGAAGTATACCAAACAGCTCAGCGCGCTGAGACTGACAAACGCAATGCATATCGAGTACCCGGTGATGTACTTGGGCGCATCCTTCTTCAAAAAAGCAAACACGGCAATAATCCCGCCTACATTACCAAAGCCGACCTGCCATGCGGTCCCGATAGCGCGTCGATGATGGCCGCCTAGGTTCATGTTGAACCAACAGACAATGACGGGCATGGCGGTGTAGGCGCCCATAGCGACGAGGAATAGAGCGGCGTATTGCACGTCGCGGTGGTCGTGCACGGCGATGAGGATGGCGAAGCCGGCGATGCAGACGCAGATGGGGAAGATGGCGAAGAGGAAGCGGTGCTTGAGGCGGTCGGAGAACCATGCGATTACCATCGCGAAGCCAAACGCAGCTGCCCACGGCGGGACGCTATGCAGTTGTGTTTGGATGGCACTGTATCCGTAGCTCTGGATGATACCCGGGCTGAAGTACGCGTAACCATACGCAGGCACAATGAGCCCGAAATACATGAAACCCCCAACAATGATCTTCGGGTCCTTAAACACGCGGCCGACATCTCGCAGCTTAATGGGACGTTCTCGGGCGGATTTCCCCTGATCGATCTGCAAACGCGCTTTCACGAAGGAGCGTTCTTCTTCCGTGAGCCACTTCACTTCCTCGGGAAAGTTTGGTAGCAGGAAGTAAAAGAAGAAAGAGACGACCATGGTGAGGACGCCCTCGAGGATGAAGATCCAGCGCCAGCCCTTGTAACCACGCATACCGTCCATTTTGCCGATAGCGCTGGCGAGCAGACCGCCAAAGGCCCCAGCGAGTGTCGTGCTGGAGAAGAAGAAGGTGTAGCGCTTTTGGGCTTCGTGGCGTCGGTACCACATCCCGATGAGATAGAAGGCGCCAGGGAACATGCCGGTTTCGAAAAGTCCGAGGAAGAAGCGGGTGGCTAGGAGTCCGGAGTAGTTTTGGACGAAGCCCTGGAGAAAAGAGACTAGGGTGGAAAGTCAATGTCTAAGTAGGGCAAGGGAGTAAGGGGAAATGGTCACCAAGTCCGAAGCCAAACATGCAGATTGAAAGCCAGACTCTCGGCTTTAACTTCTTCAGCAGGATGTTGGAGGGGATCTCGAAGAGGATATAGGGCACGAAGAAAATGACCAGCGCCGTATTGTACCTATTGCCATTGACAAGGTTCAGCTCCGTTGAGAGGCCGAAAACGTTCGCGTTGGCGATGTTGACGCGGTCTAGGAAGGCTAGCAGGTACATGATGCATAGGAAGGGGACGACATGGAGATCGATCCTGGTGATCAACTTGCGCTCCGTAGTGTGTGCAGGGCATAGGACCACGTCGGCGGCATCATCGTAGTTGTTGTCATAGGTCGGCGGGGTCCCAGGAAGGTCGAGATCCCGGTCCTGGGTCTCCTCTGCAGACGATTAGTACCAATCGAGGACATTTGTGCGAAGCTTGCCTACTCTCTTTCTTGGAGAACATGTTGACTGGCACCACGAATGCAGCCGAGTGATGACGAGGTGTGAAGCCGTTCGCTATTCTTATGAACAGTGCACAATGACACACCGTCGCCGATTGTGTAACTTGCGCTGACAGCGCTGGTCTTTGTGCGGGAGTGAGTCTTCAACAGTTCGGCCTCTCGGTGGATTAAAGACAAAACCCACGGTCTTAACGGCGACCTCGGTCCCTGGGAAATTTCTGTCGCCCCGCACTTCCTTGCCGTCAACAGCCCCGTTGTGTGGTTCGCCTCCGGGATTACATCAACGCTTCGCTACTTGTAGCATGGGCCAATTGCCCGAAGAGGAAGCTCAAGGCCGATCAGGCGCGCCTCTCCATTCCGTGGTACACCGTAGGTGGTTGTTGGTCTTCGTAAGCATCACGAAGACATCGCCGCTTGGAACAAGCTCTGGAATCGGAGGATATGTCGAGCGAGTAGATTTGGAACCGCATTCGGGGTTGCTTCACGTGCGTGGCGCTGTACGGACACGGCTCTGGGTGGATGTCGAAGGTCCCCGACTGCCCATACCTACATCCAGGTTGCTGGCTTTGGGCTCTGAGTTGCAATGAGGACAGATGGCAAGGAGACTATGCTGACTTCCTGCCTCATCTCAACGGTAGATATTAAATCGGCCAGCCAAGGGGTGAATCAGCAGTCCGATCGCTTCCCTAGCGCTAGCGATGGGATCCTCCGCCCTTGCTCTTAGCGTCAGCTTCATGCGGTCAGCCTCCATTATTCTGTCTAGCGCATGCGAGGAGCATCAAAGAGAAGACCTTCCTTCTGGTACAAAGGCACGAAGGGTAGGGCCACGAAGTCCGGCGGGGCCGCAGTGATCGACGACTAGCGCTTCGGCGCACGGCTCAACTTAGTAGCGCGGGGCGCACGGAAGCGGCTCGGGGGCAGCATGTTGAACGCTGTGCAATGCTCAAGGAAATGGAATGCCTCATTTCCGGCGCATATATCCGTCGTGTGCCTCAATCAACAACACAGGCTGATATGAAGGAGACTTGCCTGGCCCGGCAGTTCAGCGGATATATTTCTCGCTTAGTCAAGCGCGCCCCGGGCTAAGCGTCCTTGGGTCCAGAACTTCAAAACCGACTTCCTGACTTCTTCCTCTTGCCCCTCCGCTTCTTTCACACCGACAACATCCTTTTAGCGTCGCCATTCCTTATGATTCTGTCGCTACAGTCACCGGAAGCCATCGTTAGCCTGTGTCGTCCGTTTGTCCCTCAGCGGCTGGCCTGCTGACCAGCCATGGTGAATTCAAAAAATGTCGCTTTCAAAGTCAATAAGCAGACTCCGACAAGCGCGGCACCACCGCAGGCGTATGGCACGGTGATAAATTGCCGGAAACCGGGCGGCAAGCGAGCGTTGAAGGAAGAAAAAGAGGTCAAATCCCGGCGGGTGCGCTTGGCCAAGGTTTCCGGAGCGGAAGAGTGGGATAGGAAGCGCAAACGGGCGGACGACCCCATACACGAAGATGTCGCCAATCCCCGGCCAAAGAAGCTCGCTGTGTCAAATCGAGACCCAGCTAGTTCATCGGCACTGGCAATAAGGGAACGCCCATTCGCACCCCCGAGGCCGCAACTGCACAAGCCCACTAAGTTCCGAAGAGGAAAGGCCTTGGCCAAAGGTGTCGATCTGGATTGCTGGTTCACTATCCTATCGTTTTCCGATCCAGCGCAGTTGCTCGAAATGCGCGCCAAGATTGCCTCCTGTTACCGTTTCCTGAGGGATAATCCTAAGCTCTGGGAGCACAGCAGGAATTATTATTACGGCGGCACTCTCCCGGATCCTCCCTCAGAGCTTACTGAATTCCAATATGCTCATCTGCGACACGGACATGGTTGCATGGCCTGCGGCACGCCGTCCACCCGCAAGACGTACTGGGCATTCCTTCGTCGCTGGTGCAAGACCTGTCTACAGTCGAAGACCATAAAAGAGCAAGATGCAATGGATATGTTCAAAGATGCGAATGGCGAGGATATCTCTTTCATTTCAAAATGTCTGCCGGCCGGCATCTTCGACTCCTGGGGTAACTTTGTGGGCGTCGGACCAGCGAACGCCCACTCTCTCAAGACCGTATACCTCTATTCGGATGTTAAGAAACTCGTAGACGACTTCGTCAAGGAGAGCCGCGACAACTATGTCTCGTGGCACGCCGAAATGCGGACCTGGATCAGCAACAGGGTGAAGGTGGTCGAGGAGCGCCGCGAATTCGCAAGGAAGATGGAGCTGTGGGAGGACGCGACCCGGCAGTCGAAATCCTTTGATTACCACGAGAAGAAGCAGGCGCGCAAGTTGTTCTTCGTGGACAAGGCGGCACAACTGGTACCACCCATCAGCCTGATGGAAATGGAGTGCTGTCCGTCGTACCGCCGCGCTATCGCTATTCCCAAAGATCCCAATATGACGTCGTGGCTTCAACTGAAACCGAAACTGGAAAAGGAAGCAGCAACTTTGAAGAGCAGGGGCGGACCTCGAGAACGGGGGCTATATTCATTATCCGAAAGCTCGACGCCGAGCATCGATCCTTTCTAATTCTGGTCAATATCTAGGCAACGCTCTTTGCTTCGGCATGTTATATGATGGCTAAATACACGATACGTTCATGGCATTGGGTCCGGAGTTCGGACGCGGTTATAATGTCTACGTGGCGGCTCACGACTTTTCTTACTTACGGTCTTCTCTTCTTGCATAATAGGACATACATGGTTGGAAACGGCATTGCGGGGAACAGCGGTGCAACTTCACGTTATAGACTTGATGATATTTCTCTGTTGGATGTTTCGCGCATATTGCGCAGTATCTAGAACCGCAATGTTACTCATCAGCTACATGGATGATCGCTCAACACGTGTCGATGATGCAGAGCTAGCGGAGCCGTCTCAGTTCCATCAGATGATGTGGTGCTGATGCTTAATGAGCCTTTCGCGCCAGAACAGCTCGATGGCACCACCACAGCGAGTCCAAAATTACCCCTTCCAGTATGCGCAAGTACCTCAGACCTTCGACGTCTGAAGAGGAACATGTCCATCGCTACCCCTCCCCTTCCCCTCTTTAACTCCCCGGTTACGTTGTCGATCAGATGCGGCGGCAGCGAATCACAGCGCGCGGAAGTCGACTGACAAGGGAGGGGAAGATGAGGCTCTGCCGAGACCCTGCGAGTACTTGAACGGCTCGTCGCCGCCCGGGTTTTCGGACTGCCCAAAATTTCTGCCGGGACCTCTGGCCTGAAACAGACGGCGAATACGCTTCCTCCTCGGCGAAGGCTGGCGACGCTTCCCAGGGACTTGTCATGGCCCCAGCGATTAGATGAGCAGCGAGTTCTAGATGATGCGTAGGCAGGGGCGCCCGCTGATTGGCCGGCCTGGTGGTGTCATTGCTCCCAGGGTCCCACTTTGATAACGGCGGCCGGCTGTAAACGAAGGAGACGGAATTTCTGCGAGCTTTCGCCGCTGTCCGGGTAACTAACTCTCTTTTTAAAGCCCGCTCTTTTCCGACCGAGTTCCTTCGTTTCGTATACACTCCTTGATCTCTATTTCACTGCGCCCGCCACCCGTTAATTGAGACTGGAAGCGAGCTTCAGAGCTTCAGAGCTTTATCGGCTTCACGGAACGACGAACACTGCGATTGAGAGACATCCGACATCCGAGGTCTGATACCTCCAAGACACCATAGACATACACAATGGCAGCAACGGCCTCGCGAAGCTTCTCCCGCGCCCTGCGCACCGCTGCGCCCACCTTCCGCACCACCTCGACCCGCTCCTCTGCCCGCTTCGTCGCCGCACCCCACCAAGCTTTCCGCCAGCAGTGGCGCCGCGGATACGCCTCCCAGGAGGGTGGAGACAAGTATGAGGGCAACCCCAGGGGCATGCTCTGGGGCGCTGGGGCGCTAGTTGCGATTGCTGGTGGATACGGGCTATACACGCAGAAGCCGGAGTGGTTTGGCCAGGAGGTCAAGGCGAAGGGGGTCTTCCAGCCCAGGTTCGAGGACTACCAGAAGGTGTACGATGCCATTGCGAAGAAGCTGGAGGACGAGGACGAGTATGATGATGGGAGCTATGGCCCTGTGGTGCTGCGATTGGCATGGCATTGTTCCGGAACGTGAGTATATGCCTCCCCACTATTGCAGCTGAATCATGGCTAACAGAGCATCAGCTACGACAAGGAAACCAATACCGGAGGCTCCAACGGTGCGACTATGCGCTTCGCACCCGAGAGCGACCACGGCGCAAACGCCGGTCTGAAGGCAGCCCGCGACTTCCTCGAGCCGATCAAAGAGCAATTCCCCTGGATCAGCTACTCCGACCTGTGGATTCTCGGCGGCGTCTGTGCCATCCAAGAGATGCAGGGCCCCAAGATCCCGTACCGCCCCGGCCGCCAGGACCGCGACGTCTCCTTCTGCACGCCCGACGGCCGCCTGCCCGACGCGTCCAAGGACCGCAAGCACATCCGCGCCATCTTTGGCCGCATGGGCTTTAACGATCAGCAGATGGTTGCGTTGTGCGGCGCGCACGCTCTCGGCCGCTGCCACACCGATCGTTCTGGGTATGACGGCCCCTGGACGTTCAGCCCCACGACGATGACGAACGACTACTACAAGCTGCTGCTGGAGGAGAAGTGGGCGTGGCGCAAGTGGAACGGCCCCAAGCAGTTCCAGGACGTGAAGACGAAGAGCCTGATGATGCTGCCGACGGATATGGAGCTCGTCAAGGACAAGAGCTTCCGCCAGTACGCGGAGAAGTACGCCAAGGATAACGATGCCTTCTTCAAGGATTTCTCGGAGGCGGTGCTTACCCTGTTTGAGCTGGGTGTGCCGTTTACCCAGAGCGAGGACCAGCGGTGGGTGTTTAAGAGCTCGTTCGATGAGTAAGCTCTCTCTTAGAGATTTCAGAGGGAAGTGGGGAAGATGAAATGGGGACGTGCATTTAGGGCGTCCAAATGGGAAGAAAGATATCCTACTAGACCGACTAGACTTTGTGTTTTCCGCGGAGGAGTGCTAATATGGCTGGAGCTTTTGGCACATTCAACTTGGTTGCATGTCCTTTTCCACTCCGTGTATTTATATGTTCATCATAGGTGCGAATCTATATGTACTCCGATAAATCATCTGATGTATTGCTGTGTGCTTCATGCCTATGGGGTACAGTCGTATACTCTCAATACAACGCATGACGTTGACGTGAAAAGCCTGTAGGCTGCCGAACACATAACCCTAGAAACCTCATATATCATTCCTTCGACACTACAGCAAGCGCGCAGGCCTCAATCATCTCCCAACGCCATGGCGATCTGCTGCGTCTTCTTACCCCACCACTTCTGTTGCTCCTTGTCGATTCTCTTCAGCTCGTCGATCTGCTCAACACCCAGCTTCGCCACCACATCCTCCAAGGTCTTCGCCTCCTTCTCAGGAAGGTCGGGCAGCGTGGGGATAGGATGGTTGCGGTACACTGAAGGCGCCAAGAGGAACCTGGGCAGGTCACGCTGCGGTGTTTGGAAGGTGACGTGCTTCTTAGGGTCCTTGTTCTCTGCAGTTCGGGTGGGGAGCGGAGAACTGCCTTGCTCAGGGACGAACAGCGTCGGCTCAGCGTTTCGGGCCGGGGAAGAGGGCGGCTGTTGCTCGAGGAGCTCGCTCATTGCATCCTCGCCGAGGCACTGCGTGCCTACTTTCCATATCTCGCTCACAATCTGCTCCCACTGCGATTCCAATCGCATGATCTCCTCGGCTTCTTTCTTGTAGCGCTCTTCAAAGCTTACAAGCTTCTCTTCCAGCGTGGTTTGGACCGATTCTTGTTCGCCATTCTCGTTCGTCTGGCGACTGGTGATGTTGTACTCACGAAGGGATCGGAAGACTTTGCTGGCCACGCGGTCGTACTTCGCCGGAATGGTGAGCTTGACGGGAGAGTCATGGGGGTCGTCGGTGTTGGGGGCGGAAGAGATAGGCGAGAGGTTGGATTCATGCAGAGTGGTGAGACGCTTGGAGAGAGTCGCATCGAGCCTGGCGGTAGCGGTGGTGTAGAGGTGCTTGCGGTACTCGTTTGCAGTGTCTTTAGATGTCGTCAGTGGAAGAGCTTAGGCCAACGAGGGCAGTGCTAGAAACCTTTGAATACCACAGCAAGAGGATGCACATCGTCGGCCCTTTTCTTCTGTACTTCCCACAAACCCTTCTGAGGGCTGCGCGTGCTCGAGCGCGCGGGCTTCTGCGCTGAAGACGGATTGGCTGTCAACCTGGCCGCAGCGTCAATTGGCCTCGACGTGATCTCGACTCTCTTCGCGTTCTGCGGTCGCTGTTTGAAGATTGTAGCGGCTGAGACCGCATGCTTTCGGGAAGCCGGAGTGACTTCTTTGGCAAGCGCGATGGCACGTGTAGGCCGAACAACCCCGGCCGGGCGCTCGATACCCATCCTGGAATTGTTACCTGAAGAAAGCTGAGGTGTGAGATCAAGATGAGGTGTGCGAGGTCGGAACCCCAGACGACGCTAGAGGTGGTGGCAGCGGATGAGGAAGGAACGAACCCGAAAGAGGCCTCATAGATGTTCCGGCTCTGAGACAACGTTGGAAAGCACGCATCAAGGTCCCTATAACGAACACCTAGAAAAGATAAGGCAAGTGGGAAGCTGGCTAATCGCGCGGTTCTTGAATGGATATCTCATCGGCCAAAGGGATGTGAACCGGTGAATGACGAAGCCAGGAAGGAAAAGGAGACGTCATTCACGCAATCGTTCACTCCTCCAAGCAATTTGCTTTCGTATGTGCAATATATATACGCCCTCAATCTTACATTCCCAGAGACCGCTTCCACTGGTCTTCCGCCATCCGATGCAGCTGAGGTAGTATAGTACAATTATTCGCTCACTCGCTCTTTCGTTCCTTTTGCGTAATTACGTTACTTCGGTGGCTCAGCTTCCTTCTCCGCGGGGACTAGCACGCCCTTCTCTTCTAGCATCTTCGCGAGCGATCCGTCCTGGTGCATCGTCATGAGAATATCGCAGCCACCGACGAATTCCTTGTCGACGTAGAGCTGGGGTATCGTAGGCCATTCCGAGTACTCTTTGATGCCTGACATAGCGCATAGTCAGCCATTGCTCCTAGGTGCTCTTGGTGATGCGCCACAGTCGTGGCTACCAGGTGCTGCTGCATGCCCGAACGGCGCAGCGCATGAAGGCTAGTCACATACCTTGCCTCAAATCATTATCCTCCAGCACGTTAAACGCCGTGAACTTCTCCGGATCCACTCCCTGCATGCCCAGAATCTGTATGCTTGCTCTCGAGAACCCGCATTGCGGTGTCTCTGGTGTGCCCTTCATGAACAGTACAACCGGTGCTGAGCCCACAGCTTTGTCGATCGCCTTTCGCATATCATCGGAGAGAAGACGTATCTGTTGCGCCGTGAGGAAGCAGGGGTTTGTTGCGGCGGAGGGGCGAATTGCTCGGGTTGCGGCGCGGAAGGCCTACTAATTATTAATTTCGAGTGCTTAAAAAGATCGGGTCTCCTTTACCGATGGGAATACCCTTCTTGAGAACATTGCTTAGGATGGTACAGGTGTAGGTGTTGGTGTTGGTGTTGGCGTAGGGATGGTGAAGGTGGAAATTGTTAACCTCCGCGTTCGCCGCAAAATGTTTGGATGAGGGTCAGGGTGCCAAGAAATGTTCTGATATCACTAATCTCGAGCATCCACAGGTCTTCTACTCCGATTTTTTATTACAAGAACGCCGTATCTAGAGCTCGCGAGGCATGAAACATATCCGAACCACCGTGGGTTCGCTGCGAAGGTTTCGTTCACGCCATTCACGCCGAGCTTACCCTTCCGTCGCTCCTGATTAGTCGGTGTCCAAAAGAGGGCAACTTGGACAAACTCGAAGACTAGAAGCCGAGCAAGAGATAGTCTTCTTCATGTTACTCGGACACATGTGGGTCATTTGTATGTTCCTCCTGATTGCTCGGCCAACCTTCGATGACCAGATCTCCCACCTTAGATTCCAAGCCAGGGCTAGGGGACGATCCGAAAGACGAATAGCGATGCGTGAGTGGGCATCCAGTGGTCGATAACGAATATGCAGAAAGACAATGCTTCGAGTGAGGATAGTATCGATTGTGAACTCCGGTTCTAATGCTGATGCTATTGACGGGCTATGCTCATGGGGATTTGTCGTGAATCGTTATGCGCAAGCTAGCAAGGCGGCAATAATATTGGTATCGGCCAAGCCAGAGAGCTGGTAGTACGACTATATGCGATATCGAGCGGTAAAGTCCAGTTCCACAGCTCAATGGAAGCTCAATAGAGCCGGGCTTCGCACTGTGCGAGTACCTCCTGAACAGAAGTCAGAGGCTCTGTATTCCTGTCTCAAGGTCCCACGGGTGATAGAATAACATACTTCGTCCAACAAGAAGGGTGCGTCAATGTACCATTTGTTCAACTTGAACTGCAACCCCGTGAGCGCTTGAAGCGTTCCTCGAAACATGGCCGACTTACGTAAATCTTATAGTTCCCACATCCGAAGAGCTGTTTACATATCGCGAGTAGTTTCTGTGTGTCCATGTATCGATCTTCGATAATTTGCGGCTCTTTTCGGTGATTCGGCGACTCCGGTGGACCTAGAAGCTGTGGCAGCGTCTGCATCGACGAACTGAGAGGCTTTGACAGCTTCTGTCTCTTCAGAGGCTTGAGAGACCAACCCATGGTGATCGTTGTAGTGGCGGGTTCATGGGGCAACCCTCTGTAAATGTGAGTCTACCTTTTGACTTAGAGGTGGTTTGGAGCGCTACGCTTGCTTCCGAGCCTTGCAGAGATGCAAGCATCCCAGCGAACGAAAAGGTACCACGTAGCCTGTTCCGACGCCCCGTCCTTCCGAGTAGAGGGATTGATACCCACTGCCCTCCCCATTGCGCCTTGTAATATGCAGAGCGTATCGGGACAACTGGCTGATCTTCTGCTCAATCCGCGTGCGCCTCGCACCTGGCTTCGCACTCTGCCTTGCGTCACAACGCACATTTCCCCTCTGTAGAGAATGAGGCTGTGCGCATCTTGAATCCTTGTTCAGGATGCTTATGGCTCTTAGACGTCCTCGAGCGCATTTGACAAACTGCCCGTGCTGTCAAGGGATGCCCCAAAAAGCATGGAAGGCGCACTGCACGTCTGGGAGTCACCGCTGAAAGTGAAGGCTGCGTTGGCAGCTGGCTGCCGCCTGCACTGCCCGCGCCGAAGAGAGCGTGCTAGCAAGTAGGTGAAACAGCCATTCAGAGTGCGTCCAAGAGCTGCAAGATTCGACCAGTGGGCTTCAGAGGTTGGACCCTAGCCGAAAGGCCAGATCAGACAGCCAGTAGAAGCGCGCTCATCGTCTAGTGGAGCTTCGGATGTCCGGATCGCGTTAACAAAGATACAGTGGACTGTAAATCAGAAGACGTTGAATGAAATTACGGTGTAGATGGCCGATAGTCGCATCGGTGAGGCAGAGTGTGTGTGATCTTTAGCGCCGCCTGATCCGGATTAGCCGAATCGCGAAGACGTCCCAACTCAGCCTTCCTCTTCCCCACACAATCCCTCCCTGAATGACAAAATAACGGGCTTTGCCTTGAAAGAACGCCTCACTATCCAGACAGAGTAGGCGGCAATGGTCTTCTTCGTATGAAAACCCCTGGGTCTGCTCAAGTTTTGCGGACAATATTCCCAGCCTCTTTCCTATGGCACCGTGACAACTCGCAAGGTCGAGATGGAAACGTCCCGCTATTTCGAACGCACCCTTTTCTACGATCGCAGTCCCGCCGCCGATGAGTATTATGCGAGGTCTGCCGATAGTATATTCGAAAAGGACTCTAGAAGGTCGAGGATTGAAGTCAGGGTTCAGACTTCTCTAGACGTATCGTACTACGAAAGAGACAAAGAAGATGGAACAACAACCGGAGCCAAGGAGGAGACCGAGGCAAAAGATTCGGAATTGCCTCCTAAACACGTCGGTCCTGCGGATTCGAAGACCGAGTCTCGCGGCTGCGAAAAGGACCTCCAATCCACGGTTAAAGATGCAACCCTCCGCACTGAGCGCGGTCATGATTCAGACAGCGAAGATGCCTGGTCGCTATCTAGTAGAGCATCCAGCACCGCTCTTCCGACAGCTCTAGATCAGCATCGAGGATCGTGCCCACCCACCTACCCTGGCCCACCCAAACTAACTGTTGTCGATCTTGATACAGCGACTGTTCAAAGCTTCATCAAGCGGACAAAGAATGACTTCAGAGTGTTCTATCTACGTCAGCGGCACTCCTATAGCCGGCTCCAAATCACGAGAGAGCTTTTCGAACAGCTTCTGAAATCTTGCCACGTATTTCCCCGCTTCAACGAATATTTGATTGGCTTTGGCCTGAAGAACAGTGAGTCAGAGGTGGGCCCTCCAGCTCTGAAGTTCAGGCCACTCTGCGAATCCTACAGCAACAACTATCACGGGTTTGGTGCGTCCTTTACCTCCTAGCTGCAGTCCGTCCGCTAATTCTTGTCTCTCAGAGTGTTCCTATATCCTGCGCTACGTCGAGTTTACCCGCAGGCCAGGAGGGAAGCAGCCATGGTCTCTTCGACAGTTCGCCGTCTATCATAGATACAAACCCAAATCCGAGACAGGCTGCTCCACCTGGATCCTCGTGGGAGCCTCCCAGAGAACAGAAGTTCGTCTTGACCGGTACACGAGGAGTATAGACGATCTGACTGGCTCGAATCCGTTTGAGTTACATGTCATTTTCCTTGACACGGCAATAGCGAGCTGGAGGCCTTATCTAGTCGATCTAACCAAATTGGTGACGCACCAGGCAAGTCCAGGTATCGAGCTATGTCTAATGTGGTCCTAACGAGATTCAGTCGAATAAAGCCGTTGGCATTTTGATCGGCGATGAGGGTGACGATGACTTTGTCACTATTGAGGTTGAAGATCACCAAGAGCTGAAGCAGATCGAAGACCAAATTGCTGATCTGATACTGTGTCTTGACTCGACTCTAGATACCGTTGACACCTTCGAGGAGATGTATGAACAATTCCGTACCCATCACAGTCCCTCTTCTGCGACGAGTGCGGCACAATGGACGTCAGCGTATGGGTCTGATGCAGTGGTGTTTGCGTTGAAGGAGAAAGCGAAGGAGATTGCATATACCCGCAAGAAAGCAGAGGCTCTACTTTCGAAAGTTCAGAATACTAGGACATTGGTATGTATTCTTAATGCACTATACAGCTTTGTTACTTCTTGGGTTGCTAACCACTTGCACCGCAGATCTCTTCTTTGCTTGAGAGACAGAGCGGCCACAATCTAGACCAGCAGATTTCTGCTCTTCAAAAGCTTGAACGGCAAGGCCAGGATGAGAACGCCATTATGAGGCAGCTTGCGGAGAAGAACTCTCGGGACTCATCTAGCATGAGAATTCTGACAATAATCACCATGATATACCTTCCGTGTACAATCGTCTCAGTAGGTTCACATACGTTAAGCATTCTGCCTATAAATATGGCTGACGTTGACCAGAACTTCTATTCGACCCAGTTTGTTGATCAGAAGGAAACAATATCAGGCGGCACAAAGCTCGAATACGCGCAAAATGCCTGGATCTTCTTCGCCATATCCGTTCCCTTGACCTTGTTCACCATACTCGTCTGGTGGCTTTGGGTGAACTCTGAAAAAGTCGTCCGGCTTGTTCGCCACCGCGAAAGCAAACAAGAAATTGGACCTGCTCGCAATACTAGGGTGCTCGCATTCAGAAAGCAGTTCGTTGAGTTGCCTCGATGATATGCTTCATGAGGGACCAGCACTGCCCTCTCACGGTGTGGAATACTCCGGATCTAACGACGCACGTAACAATCATCCTAGAGGTCTTTTCAGGTGCATACAATAGTACGTATAGCTAGCTGTATGAGCAATCTTATCTTTACGGCGAGCCCTTGAATCCGGAGAATTCCCTATCGCAGGAGACCGCCACCACTTTCGCATATCGACCACGAGCAAGGCAGGGCTTCCCGGTCAACACAGCACGGCAATTTATCAACTGATTTCTTCGCGGACTTGCGGGCCAGATCACCTTTCAGGAGTAATGGGCCGTCAGCTGCATAGAGACGTCACCTCGGAATAAGTTCATCAGATATGGCGAACTTACGCTGGTAGACATGGCAATTCGCTTTCGCTGTCGCACGCTAGCTCCACCATCCTGAACCAAGGCATTGGGGAAACTACGCGGGGCCCCCGCGCACCAATGCGATAAGGAGGTGCAAGGCTGTCTTGGGGCAGCAGACTGTGGACCTGATTTGAAGCCGGGGTAAGTTTTGCAAAGTAGCTCGCATGTTCTCCACTGACAATGCGAAGAATTCCAATGCCGGATTTTCAATTCAGCCCTTTCAGTGTGCCAATAATGACACGCATGCTCAGCCCGCTTCCTAGCTGTCGCGACATGCAGCTTGTCGCCACAACACCATATGACTGGACCACCGACAGCGATCATGCAACACCCCTCCACCCCACTTCGTTCGCGATCACGTACCGCTGCTTTCCGTGCCAGAGGATCACTCACCGGTCAACTTTGCTAGAACGTCCTCCATCGCGAACCTACGAATTGCGCCTCTCATCGTCGTCGCCAACGAAACATGCATGCGTTGCGGTCTAAGCCACCGGGTTCCCCGGCTGTTTTATGAGTCCACCCGTTCATACTCTCTCTGCGCTGTCGTATAGCAGCTCAGAGAGGTGCGCGACATGGGATTCCCGGCCGGCGGCCTCTGCCTTCTCGACAAGCTGTGTAAAATGGCTGCCTGAAAGCGTTATGGGCGTCGAGAAGATATAAAATGGAGACATACGCCCTTTTGACAGCCATTCGCATGCTTCAGACTTCAGCCTTGTCAGAGCCGTCGTCGCGCCACTTTTGGATGTACCCTTTTCCAGCCTTGTCCAGTTGACTCATTACCTCGACACACTCAAACGCGATCCCAAACTTATTGCACACATAAAGACGGCCTACAGTGTGCTCCGCAGGAAAATGGCGTCGTCACTTCACAATTCCGATAGTGTCTGGGAATATATGGATGCGCATATGGTGACACTGAGCTTTAAAGGGCAAGCGCAAGTATTCCTACCGAAGTCGGCCTTCGACACAGTTACCAATAAGGATGTCATCAGCCGACTCATTTCAAAAGATGAGGACCTGTATCTGAACCCCCAGGAAGAGGCCGAGCTGGTCACGAGGGTACACCAAGAAGGCCGCAAGCTGTTCGCCACATGCGTCTACTGCGACCTCCCGATGACGTGCCTTAAAGCTCTTCTGGACAACGGCCACACAGATGCGAAAGTTCCTCTCACATTAGATGACTGCCCCAGGGAACGGCACAAGCGAAAATTCGTGACCGGCTTCCTCGTCCACCAGAAGCGTTTCAACACTCCTTATTTCGCCCATGAATCGAGTCAAAGCTTGGACGATCGGGTTATACCAATCTGGCTTGACGAGAGTCGCTCCAACATGCGAGGCAAAGGAGCTTTCGGCGAAGTGTATCCAGCCCGGATACACCGCGACCATCACTCATTGTCATGTGTGAGTATGCAGTATGCCTAGCTTTTCTTCCTATCGCTAACGAATGGATGATAGGTAGCGAATGAGAATGACCTGTTTGCGTTGAAAGTTACTCAGCACGCGGGTCGAGAACATAATTACCACGTCGCTATGGCAGGGCTGAACCACCCTCATCTCGTCAAATGCCTCGCTAGCTTCACTTTCAGGACGCGTCTTGCCTTTATTTTGTCTCCCTCGCCAACCATTTATTTATTTGTACTTTTAGATTTTTCAAGGATTTTGATACCCTAATTTATAGTTGCGTTCTCTTTCCGGGCCGAAACGGCGTGTCACAGCACAATTTGAAAGGCTTGGGTATTCATAGGGTGGCTTCCACTTTGGCTCATGATTCTCTTCCACTCTCTATTGCGCTGCCACCGCCTTTCGCTATCATCAAATTTTCTCAGTCCCACTTGACCCCTCCTCCAAGTCGCCGCCAGCAATGTCTACCTCATACCAATATTCGGCGTCGCCGCAACGTTTCAGGTGCCACTACCAGGCTCGCATCGAAGAAGTTCATCCTACATCGGATCAGAAGTTGGTGGGTGACATTCCTGTCCTTGCGACTTCGACGACTCGAACGCTACATACTTCTGTGAGGAACTCCGGAACTTTCAGGATCCATTTCTTCCTTGTGCTCTTGAAAACGGCCAGCGCTAGTCGGTAACAATTTCGATATAGCACGAACATTAAAGCACGAACATTAACTATATATCCGCCAACTCCCCATTTCTGCGTGCACAGGGCCTCCAATTTTGCCCGATCCAGATAACGGCCGGAGATCGTTTGTTCCAGCATCATTCGAGTCAAAGGCGTTCAAGATGGCAGGTTTGGAGATATAGAAAGAATACTCCGGATATAGAATCGGACTAGCAGCGACATTTATGAGGTGAGCAAATTGCGTTTCTTGCCCTGTCGTTCACAGCATATGACCAGAGCTTGCGCCGAACTGTGCACCACTAAAGCATCTACCCGCCTCCCACCCCCTGATAGGCACCCATGGAACCGCGCCAACCGTCGTGCTCTCTGTGACGCTCTCTGTGACGCTCTCGAAGACCGCAAATGCAGCACTCAACAGTAGCACCAGAGGCTATATTCCCGAGGTACTATTACCAAGTGGTCGCAATCGGAGGCACAAATTTATTGATGTTTTCTTGAGGTGGCATATGTGGCACCACGTGAAGAGTAGCTGTACCATCCTATCAGTGTTTCCAGCGACATTAGGCAGCCGGTGTAACCCTTTCAGCCTCGCCCCTCAGTACCTTCCGTCCCTCACCTCTTCGACTCCTGCATCACAACTCGATGCACCTTCACTAATCTGATGTCGCGAATCATGAAGCGTACGTTCTTCTACGATAGCAGCCCCGTTGCCCAGGAATTCTACAAACGTAGTGCGCATCTCATATTCGAGAAAGAGGCGGGTGAATCAAGAGTCGAGGTGCGCTGTAGGTCTTCAATAGATTTCAACAGATATCGGAGAAACAAGGGAATCAAAGATCTCTCAGGGCGTATCCCGCTCGCGGTACCTATCGAGCAACATGTATCGCCTGACACTACTTGTGGAGCACCGTCGACTGGCAATGAACTAGACATCTCTAGTCGAATTACTTGTAGCAGTACTCCTACGCTAGAACAAGGCCGACAACTATGCCCGCCAACATACGTCCACCCGCTCGTAATGGCTAGCGTCGATCTGGATCTCACCAAGATTCAGGAATTCGTTCAGGCAAGTTCATGTTCAGAAGTGGGAACGCCGCTAAGAGATGCGTCCAGGAAACAAGTAGAGACTTCAGAGTATTGTACGAGAATGTCGCGCTATAGCGAAATGCAATTGCTGATTGGAGCCACAGTTATTTGCGGCAGAGGAACTCCTTTAGCCGTGTTCGGCTAACCGAAGAGCTCTTCCGGGACCTACTTTTTGCGTGTGGGGTCTTTCCAAGATTCGATGAGTACATGATAGGGTTCGGTGTCAAGAACAGCGAAATGGAGATAGGTCCGCCGTCAATGAAAGTCAGATGGGAGCTGGGCTCTCGTGATAGTTGGTGTGACAAATTCGGTGAGCTTCCTTCGCAATATATGAGACCAGAATATGACTGAAGTCCACGCAGAATGCGCATATATCCTACGTTATATTGAGTTCACGAATCGGCATGGCAAGTGGCCGTGGTCTCTGCGACAGTACGCCGTATACCACAAGTTCAGGCCTTCTCTCCAGGACTGGTGTTCCACTTGGATACTTGTCGGCGCTTCGCAGAGAACCGAAGGCTGTATTGATAAATATGCGCAGCAGTATGTTGATGAGCTGAGAGCATCGAACCCTTTGGAGCTTCACGCCATGTTTCTCGAAGGCGCCGTTGCGTCCTGGAGACCCTACCTCGTCGACCTTCTTGCGCACGTGACCGATCTGGTAGACACCTCTTGTCGCCGTACAAATTCTGCGCTGACCTATCTATGTGAAGTCAGACCATGCCGTTGCCATGATGATTGGCGAGCAAGACCATCCGTCAAACTTCGTCTCTGTTGATGTGGACGACTATCAAACCCTGACCGAGATGGGCGACCATACTTCCGATGTGATTATGTGTCTGGACTCCACATTGGACACCATCTCCACACTGATCGACGTGAGCGATCGCTTCAGCAAGCTGTCAAAAGGCACTCCATCTTCGACCGAGCCACGCGACTATTCGACCACGAGCTCGGATGCTTTGAAGGCGCAGCAGAGAGACGTCATGTACTTGCGCAAGAGTGCTGAAGCATTAATGTCGAAAGTGAACAGCACGAGATCGTTGGTACGTCTCTAATAGCAGATAGATTAGCAATGTGTTAACGACTACTAGATATCTTCGCTAATCGAACTTCAAACCGCGTACAACTTGGATAAGCAAATGACCGCCCTTCAAAATCTTGAACGACAAGCGCAAGACGAGAACGCGATAATGCGAGAGCTGGCCGAGAAAAGCAGCCGGGAAACTTCCAGCGTGAGGATTCTCACCATCATTATGCTGATATATCTCCCATGCACCGTGGTATCAGTAAGCACCGGCCACACTGACGCATTGTGGATCCGCACTAATAGTCTAATAGAGCTTCTATTCGACACAGTTCGTCAACCAGAAAGAGACTGACTCCGGTGGTGTGGATATAATATATGCGCAAAATTACTGGCTTTTCTTTGCCGTCTCTATTCCTCTCACCATCGTTACTCTCCTAATTTGGTACGTTTGGGTCAACTTCAGGAGAATGTGGCGCGCTTGCGTCTTGAAGAGGGATCACGAGGAAGGGTTTAGCCAGCGTGTGAAGTTGCTGGATATGAAGAAGCAATTGCTTGGTCTGCCACGCTGAAGGGTTGTGAGCATGGAGAGGCCATTCAGGAGGAAGCAGTCAGTAATTTCAGCGTCATTGCCGACATGGTGTGGGAATGGTATATGCGCATGTCACTTCTTTGATGCTTACGCGCGCTGATATGAGGGTAGATGATGAGGTCTTTCGTTTGCTACAGCACATATGATCATGAATACCTTCGGTGGCTGTATGCTACTTATCACGCCCTGTTTCCTTTCAGTCATGCCCGCTCGACGGCATGGTAGGTCAAATGAGATGGGTATAAAGCTTGATATCGTAGCCTCCAATATGGCACCATAGCCTTGCCCGGTGCCTTAGGGCGTTTTGGGATTGTTCTTCCACCTAGATCGCCCAGAATGCCATTCACATTGGACAAGACGGACCTAGCTGTCCAAAAAACCAGTAAACACATTTCAGGATGCGTCCAGAACCTCATGTTAAATGGCAGCGCGCAGCGTTATCTCTGGCAGAGCACAATCAATGAAATTCCCACCGAGAACAATGTCCAGATGCTTGTCGATCAGGACAAAAGCATTCGGTATCTTGACCCGGAAGCAAGGAAGGCTTTCACTAAGAGAGTCGTTGAACACGCTAAGAAGCTCTTCATCATCGTGGCCGCCAGCGATATCGATAATCGGATGGACTTCCTGAGAGAACTCCTTGACCACGGTATCACAGATAACAGTCTTCCCTTCACCCAGGATGACTGTCTTGCAACTCGACACCACAAGCGGTGGGCTGACCACATCCTACCGCTTCAGGGCCTAGTCCTCGCTCCTTTCTTGTCTGAAGCCACTTACAACACGAGTGTTCGAGCAGAGGCTCCACTCTTGTTCCAAAGCGAGGGAAATACTATTGGAGAAGGCGCTGGCGGTGAAGTCTATCCAATTCGTATTGACAGTCAGAATTACGACTTTCCAAACGCACCGCTGGCACCCAGTGTTGGCCCCTTCAGTCAACAGTTCGCCCTCAAGATCATCAAAGAGGAGAAATATGCGAAACGAGAAGAGAAATTTCTGATTGCAATCAAGGATGTTCGAAACGACCATTTGCTGAGGACTTACGCGGCGTTCTGGTTCGACGGGGAGTACTATCTGATATCTGATCTTGCTGACAGTGGGGATGCAGAGAAGTTCATGGAAAGGAACCTCAACGGGGGTATTCAAGGCGTATTCACTCGTCAGTGGCTTGAGGGCCAGATGCTGGGGCTCGCCAAAGCTCTGCGAGCGATCCATACGCCTAAAGAACGTCACACCGGATACATTCACGACGTCAAGCCTGCAAACATCCTCGTCTTCGGTTCGCATGACAATCAATTTCGCCTAACGGACTGGGGCTGCGCGAAGGTAAGCGAGCATAAATGTCCGAGCCACCGGAGTGGCTTTTGGGGTAACGAAACCTATAACCCACCGGAAACCGAAAACAGCGGAAGGACTTCTCGACCTCACGATCTCTGGGCCCTGGGATGCACCTACCTCGAATTTCTCATCTGGTTCCTTGAAGACTGGGAAGCTCTTGAGGTGTTCCGCAAAAGCCTTCGCGATAGGTCCCAAGATGAGGCATTCTGGGAAGGAAACGGGACGAGTAAATCCGTTAAACCTCCCGTCCTAGAGAAGATAGGAACTCCCAGAACTCGGTTCCGCGGTGGAGAACACACTTCGACATCATCGATCAGGGACTGCTAATCGTGAACCCGCAGCATCGTTGAACCGCTGAAGACCTTGTGAACAAGCTGGAGCCTTAGTGCTGAAGGGCATTTGTGGGAGAATGGGGTCAACGCGAGCTAGGATGGGCGGCAAGGTAGGTAAGGAGAGGATGGAATGGAAATGATAAGGACTCGCATGTGGTGGATTGAGAGGGAGGAGCAGCGTCCAATTCTCTTGTGCATACTCCTATTCACCTTGCAGCGCTTCCCCCCGCATTACCACCTGCGAGTGTTCGCATGTACTTCTGCTTACGCGCCGCATAACCTTCTTCTATGAAAATGACCGGCATCATTTCGTTGGGTGTGATTTATAGGATGCGACAGAGTTCTCCTATTCTGTCCTATGCGCCCATTCACTGCTGTGTAGTCACACTTCTTGCAGCTATGGGGATAGCGTCAGTTCGCAGAAGAGGTTTTAACGATGATCGAACGTGAAAATAGTGCAAGTATCTCACATTCTTTTTGCTTTGCTCATGAGGGCTTGCCCGAGGGCAAAGTCCAGGAGATGATTTGCCTTGAAGTCCAAAGTATAGCGCGCATGTAGGAGCTGGAGGATAACAGGAGGGCGAAGACTGAGCTACTCGAGCAGTTGCCTACGGCGGGTGCCGAATCGGGCGTGAAGTTTGCTGAAGTACTCTAGCACGGCCATCACAATTACGAGATTATACGCGAACGAAACCGCATCTAGGAGCAGGGAGCAACTGATGGGAGCACCCAGTGAGTCGGAATGGCAACAGTTTTGCGAGGCGAAGGGTAGGTTATGGATGCTCGGCCACTCAGAGGACCCTGAAGTCATTCAGAGACTCGTATACAATCCAAGCTTCTCAGTGTGAGCGCCTCTCTATGGGGTACCAACGGATGGAGATGGCGCATGTTATGGTCAAGCCACATCGCTATTAATGGGTCGCTGAGTTAGCACGTCTAAGTAAATGCATTTCTCTGCTCTGACAAATACCATGTTTGAAATAACATTGACTTGACGGTAAGACCAGGAGTATTGATTTGGAGGAATCTAAAGCGCAGATAGTCGTTTCGTTCTTTATTTCGCTTCTATCTTCTCAGAATTTACTAAATATCTGTAGCATTAGACGTTCGGATCCCTCTAACCTACTCCGTAGCAAGCGAATTTTCACCCGCCGATATCGTCTCTTGTCACTATTGAGTGCTCTATGGCTCAACTCGATGCTCAAAGCGGAATCCGGCGACTCCCATCGTTCCGAAGGATCACGATACCCATCCCCGCACCCGCGGTCAGAAGCTGAAGGCACGTGAACAAGCGAACGTACAGTATCGTGATGAGCCTGTCGACTGACAGTGCTCCGTCTTCGTAACCTCGTAATCTGAAGATTTCGTGGCCCCCGTATCCGTACCAAAGTAGACATCAACACGTACGTTTCATGATCTCGTGAACTCGGTTTTATGCACCGAGCGAATAACGTGTGTGCGTTTCGAAGATCGAATGTTGTCTCCCCATGCATGCGAGCCTCGTAGGGCGACCTTCAGCCGCATCAAGCGCAAGTAGCTTGCGATAGCACAGGGAATTCGGGTCTGGGCATTTGTTAGTGAAGAGCTTAGTATATCGGAGCAGCACTAATATGCATGAATGGAGAGATCTGGCCATGCACAGGTCTCTTAGAACCACTCTTCCTCCGTCCGTGCCGCGGCGAACATCGCGACGACGTGAACGTGTGGGTCGACACTTCGAACCGACTCTCGAATCGAGATCACGGCAGTTCCATCTCCCTTCGTCAAAACAATAAACTCCGTCCGTGACGTCGCGTGCTCAACTCAAAAACGGTAACCTACCGTCGTACTCGCACAGCGATCACGATACCACAACTGATCAGCCATCCTCCCAGCCCAACCATAGTCCCCGCCAAACCACCTCTTCAACACCACAATCTCGATGCACTTGTTAGCCCATACAGCGCTCTCGATAATCGCCCCACGTCGATCAGCCACGAGGATGGCCCTCGCACTGACACTACTACAGTATGATTGCATCGACCAATCAGAAGCGAGCCGTGGCGCGACGCTGGCGTCATGATCAGCGCATTGAGAGACCTCACCTCGCAATTTCTCTGACTTCACAACTGTGAAATTGTGCCTAATGTGTTGCAACTTATCCGCTTTCCGAGGGCCGGGAAGCTGGTAGGGTCGTCATTTTTGAGTCGTGAGAGTAATCCGCTCGATCCGACTTGATGTCATTCCGCGGCCACGATCGCGAGGAAGCAGAAGATGAAACGAGTCCCGGTAAGGCGAATGGGCGAATAGCGCAAAGAATGTAGGTCGCATGAGCATGACGGAAGGTTTGGAGCGCTTTCATTCCAGTTTACCGGCAATCAGTCTTGAAAACGTGATGCTGACGTCGCGGAAAGCACTCGCGCACGTTTCTCTCTGTGACGTCTGAGAGACGGATTATGTAATACTGGAGTGATGCTGGGGCTGGTTCACGACCGTTGCAGGTTGATATCGATAAGCGGCTCCCACCGATGACGCAATGTACATCCACATATGCCGAGCCATTGCCGAACCCTCGGCGGACTTCGGCCAGCACATCGGCACTTGATGCTCACCAACCCTCCATTTTTCTCGGAGATGCAACGGACAAAGACATACCACAATAACGCTAATTTAGCATCAGAAGGTTCCATCGCAGACTCCGAAGCCCTCCCCTTCTAACGCAGCATTATGAAGCCTTGGCAGCAGCACAGCCACGGCAACCCTACCGCTGCCCCACCGTCCGCTTCCACCCGGCAAGCCTGTGCTTCTGTGCATCTCCACGGACTCAGCCCAGCGCGGCGCCCCAACCGTGCCTAGATCTCAGATCTGCTAATAAAGTGCTGACACGCTACACCAACCGCGACGCACGTCGACCCGGAAAAGAAGGGTGGACATGCGCTTTTGGGGTTCTAGATGCGAATGGTAAGGCTACCGTCAGCTCGGTCGGGATACAGCGTTGCTGCAAGGCAGGTAGAGAAGGGTTAGACTTCACGCTGTGATAGGGTTGCACCATGGCCTAAGGCGCGCAACTGCCGGTCCGAGTGCGACAAATTGTAGTTCTGCGCCGCCATGCTTGTCAGAATAGACGGGCGGGTAGGACGAAAGTGGTAGGGAGTACAAGGCAGCCCTGTGCTAGTCTTGCATCTCGGCGAGACATTGTATCGCGATCGTAGTATGGCTCGATTGTCAGATGCAGTGTTCACGGGGACCGCGAAGAATAGTGTGTACCTCCGGGTAAAGAACTACCATTGCGTTGAGCCATTGTTCTAGGCCCATGCAGAATTATCTGTGCTATGTATCGTACATCCCAAGCTCCCTTGCTTTTCAGGGGTATCATGTATGGATTCTCAAGGAAAGGTGGTAGTACAAGGCCCAGCTCGAATGCGTGTACTGAGCCGATAGAAAGAGGGAGACATACAGGGGGGCTTAGGAGTACAAGTGGCATGTGTTTGAAGAAAAGGACATTCCAGTGTGGAGGAGATCATTGTGTAGCATCAAGGAGAGGCAGTGCGAAGAGAGAGAGAGAGGCGCGTGTTCTTTCCAACTCTTTCAGCTCGGTGCAATCTGATGATGGGAACGCGACAATTTGGGGATGATGTTTTGACATGCGAAGAAATAGTATTACATCGAAAGGCGACCAAGCAACTGGCGCCGACATTATGGAGAAATAGATAGACAATAGAGATTTAGAAGGACGAAAATGTCGAACCGAACCGTTCCCAATCCAGTCCCGGCCTATTGTGGCCGGCCGTCTCGTCTAGATACTCATCGCTTTTGCGTTCAGCCCAGAACGATCCTCTTTTCATTCCTCGTCAAATCATCGCTGCCCGCTGAACGCTTGACGGGAAAAGCAATACCCAAAAGTACGGTTCAAGGAGATTAAGAAGGGAGACTGAAAGGAAGCGGAAAACTCCGTAAGGACTGTTGCAGTCGCACTCCGAAAACGCCGGACCATCCATCCTGTCCCATCCCGACCAGCGAAATGCGGGCGAAAAGTGCAAAACGCCGTTACCGGACCGGACTGTTGGGCGGAATATGTCGCACGCCCTGGACACCCAGAAATGCATCGTGTCGGGATGCGACGCAAGATTGCGGAAATCATGACGAAACCCAGAACGTGGCCGTGGCCGTGCTGTCTTCCTGCGGCATAATCGGAAAAATCTATCAAAGTATCAAAGTGATCACAGCCTTCGTTCTCGGCCAAGTCGAAAAATTTGCATTTTCATGCGATGAGAAGGGTGCATGCGGGCGAAGAATCGGGCGCGTTCTGGAAGGTGCGGGCCATCGCAGCGGGCCCTGTGAGTGGTTCAGCGCCGCGGGCCTCGGCGCAAGCCGCTAATAAGCAGGCAACTCCGTGGGAAGCACTCAGTCGTGGTTTCCCCCGCGGCGCCTGTGCTTGCCGGGGAAGTCGACCTCAGGATGGACAACGCGCTAGAAAGCGTTAGCAAGGCTGCGACTCTGTCTAGGGCTCCGGTGATGGACTCTTACCATGTGGCGCGTCAGTGCATCGTTGCGCGAGAATGTCTTCTCCTCGACGCACAGTGCACATCGCACCTTTTGCTTGCGCGCGTTGTGAATCGTATCTTCGTGCCTGGTGAGGTCGTAGGGCCGCGAGAAGATGGTGTTGCAGGGCTTGCCCGTCGTGGGATTGATGCGCTCGCACTTGTGAGGCCCCGCTTGCGAGTTGCGCTCCAACACAGCCGCTGATGTCATGCTGGAACCGATGTTTGCGGCATTGCGATGACCCTCGCGCTTGTGCTTCTGCAGCTTCTGCGGAGTTTCGAAACGCTGCGTGCAGCCGTGATAAGTGCAGGTGTATGTACCAGTGTCGGCGCTTGAGTCCGCAGGCTTCTGAAGGCGCTCGCTTGACTGGTTGCCTGGTTCAGGCCCAGCCTCGCTCGCACTTGACTCCATCGAGGTGAGATGCGCCGGAAACTCCGGGGTCTGATCGGATGCAGCCGGCATGCTGGGTGTTGGGCGGTACTGCGATGTAGAGGCGAAAGGCAGGCCGTGCATGGGCCCCGTTATCGACGGCTGAGCAAAGGCGAAAGTCGAGGATGGCTGCGATGTTGCTGCAGCAGATGTCGGGAAGTTTGATGAGAACTGCGGTGTCGCCCAGCTGTCTCTTCGGTATGACTGCCCCGATGTTGTGTCAAAGGTGGATTGGGTGGCGTTTCTATATTGGTCGCCACTGTTGTATTGGTGGTCGTACTCGCTTGCGCCACTTTCCGGGAACAATGGCACCTTCGACTCGTCGTCAGCTTCCCGGTAGTCCAATAGCGCATCCTTTGGTGAGATGGTCTTCGGTTGAGCCTCTTCGCTTGATGCCATTTGCGACTTCATTGCGTAAGCCGCATCAGCCTCAACCTTTTGCTCACGTGCCGCCGCCGCAGTGCCGACAGCCATGCGAGGAGACTGATGGAAGGCGCTGCTGGGCTGACGGTACGGCGATCCGCGTCGGAATGGTGAGTCACCCCGCGACACTGAGCTGGACGGCGACTGTGACCGTGCAATCTGTGCTGCCTGCAGGCTGCGCTGGATGATGTCGTTCGGGTTGCTGGTTCGGTAAGGCGACAGCAGCGTGTTTACTGGCTTGGCCTGTGGTAGTGATTGCGTCTGCGCAACTACCGTGTTCGGGTCGTATGAATAGTCGGCAGCCACGTCCGTGTACGTCCTTTCGAACTTGGGCACGGTGTGCTGTCGCAGGTCTGGTTCATCGTAAGTAAAGAACTGATCGAACAGCCACGAGTCGACCTTGCGGAGAGTCTCACCACTAGGAGGCATCTTGAAATCCATTTCGTCTCCATGCGCTGTGTGCGGTGTCGCCGGCGAGTCATGCCCGTAGCTCGAGACTGAGTGCCTCGCTGAGTGGCCGAAGCCAGGTACCTCCTCTTCTGGGACGTGCTGGTCCATGAGCGCCTGCTTCATCGACATGTGTGCAGCCATGGTGTGGTCCATGCCGGCAGTGTGTGGAGCGTAGGTGTTGAAGTTGTTCGGATTCATATGGAAAGAATCTTGAGTAGGCGTGTGGGTCGGCGTCGGTAGATGGTTCGAGACGTTGGAGAAGGCTCTTGAAGCTTCGTCAGCGCTGTTAGATGACTCAACCATGGCAGCTGAACTGGATGGCAAATTCTCGGAGTGAGCGACGTACGGATAGCCGGCAGTCGGCGCAACGGTCTGATATTGCGAGCCGCTGGATCCTATCGACGAGGAAGACGATGCGCGCTGGTGCGTCCTGCCCGTCCGACTCTGCATGGGTGTCTGCAGCGACTGGCTGCCCTGCACATTGTTGTAGGTATTCCAGTTGTCGAGACCGGAGGCGCTGGCGTTCGACGACGACAGCATCGACGCCGGCGAAAAGCCCGAGGAAAGCTGCGGCGTAGGAGTCGACTGCTGAATCCTAATGGCAGGGTTCGAAAAATCGTATGCGCCCGTCATGTACGGGTCGTTCTGCGAGTCGATGACGACGTTCGGATTCGCGAACGACTGCTGCTGCGATTCGAGATAGTCGTGGAGCAGTTTTTGGTTCAAGAAGTGCTGCGCGGACAGTTGCTGGGGGTAGTGGTCGAGCGAGAACTGTTGTGGTGATGGTGGTGATGGGAGCGTCGAGGTGGGATGATGTTGTGGAAGGTGCTGACGTCTTTGTGGTAGTGCCAGCATAGTGTCGGGAGGGAAAAGTAAGGGACCAAGCGTGGGTGGCAAGATACTTTATAGGAGCGAGTGACTAACTACGACTCGGGGTGGGCGGCCGATGCGAGCAGGCCCTGATGAGGTGATCTAAACGATGGAACGTAGTGGAATGCTAAGGTAGCCCGGCTACGCTCGGAATCTCGGCGCTAAGATTTTCTGTCACGGGCCGGAACGATTGTAAATTGGTTGAGCGAATGTTTTCGGCTTTTTGGGGCACTGAATTTGCGCGGGTCCAGTTCTCTTTCATACGGGTGTACACAGACTTGGGGTGACGTAGAGTGCAGGGATGCCATGACGCCGGCGCCGATCGCGCCTTCCTTACTCGCTTCTGGAAGGCGCCCAAAACTGCACCCTCATGCAGGGTCTCCGTAGCGCGCAGACCCGAGAGAGGCGCAGTTCCCCCCAGACAGCAAAAATTTCAATCCCTATCGCTCGGCAGCGTTCCGAACAGTACTGCCGATTCCCTACAGCGCAACGATGTGCTGCCCCAAGAATAACGATCCATAGACGGCCAGCATGCCGTGAACGCTTGTTGCCCTGCGCAGGGTTGAAACGTGCGGTTAGGAGCCGAAGCCCGTTACTCATCCCCATGGCCTCCGGAGACGCATCTAAGCACCCATCGGCATTCTCATTGTCGCACGACGGACGCCGTCCATCCGCTCGGCTACGGATTAAACGAGCCGGATAGTCTGGGAACTGCGGACATAACTCCAGCGGCGTCTGTAGACGTCCTCTCGTGCACTTAGATGCGCACGCACGAATGAAGGATAGAGAAGTGCCAAAGCCACAGCTCTGGACTGAGGTCACCTGCAGCACCGCGTGACCTCCATTCATTCTTTCACGTCGCGGTATTGGATGCTCCGTTTCCTTCAGCTCATCGAGTATCGTGACGCGCAACACCGCAGCGCAGCAATATGGGCATTCCCGGCAAGCGGTCGCGGGTATAGCAGCGGCATGTAGACTATCGCAAGCTGAGGGAGGTGGCCATCCACAGGAGACGCGCAGACGCACATCTATCCGCAGCTAACACAGCGTTTGGTCCTCTAAGACCAGAGGTGAAACCGGGGATCTCCTCATTCAACCAATACCCTGGATTCCCACGTACACCAGAAACCAAACAGCCGCAGCGCCAGTGCGAGCTGTAGTCTCGCAGATCAGCGCACAACGCAGAAGATGCGGTGTCCCCCCACGGGTTCTACGTGAAAGGTTTCCCAAAGCACGAAGTCCAGCCGGACCAGGATGAAAACTCTGCACTTGAGGCACTTCACTTTGCGGAGCGCCCGCTGGAGAGCGAGCTTGCAACGTGCAGCAAAAGCATCCTGCGTGGTTTACCACAGAGTATGCAGTGACAGCCCAAAAACCGTGGTGTAGAGCGCGGGCGCTCTGAGAAAGGCAAGTACATGCCGGTTGGCTGCAGGAGCGATGGGGGTCCAAGGGTCTGTGGCTGTGCTCGGCGAGGCCGGGGTCACAAGGGCCGTGCGCCAGCCCTACGGCGGATCTCGACCGTGAAGGGTCGCATCGCGCCGTTTACTGGCCGAGTTGCACTGCGTTGTACACTAGCCACGCAACAAGCCACTCGTCTGCGAACCGACCCTTATCCGCTCTACGGAAATGTTGAATTCCGAATAAAAGGCATTCAATTCGGACAAAATTCGTGCGACTCGTTCTTTCCCTCGAGTTCGCTTAACCCACCGCCAAGGTCTACCCTGGAGATCGATGACATCACATCTGAACTTTTCCAGTCGGCTACATCACGCACAAATCAGCCGGTTCAAGTCTGCGCCAACTGCTGCTTCATGCTTCTATTTTCGCAAAGACCCTTACAAGCCGACGCATCATTTCCTTGATTCTCGAAAGCGTTATCTTGATTCGCAGGGTCATGGCATTTCAATAACTGGCCGTGGCGATTCCCGCCCCATCTAGTCAAGATCGGCTACCGGTACGGAAAGTTCCCCGCGCTGCTTGGACCCCCGTCTTTTCTGACGATGCTAGCGTAACTGCTGTCCAATCCGCACGCTTGGGTCAAAGGAATGCCAGGGCCGAGGAGCGGGAGTTGGAACCTAAACCATCAAAGGCGCACTCCCCCTGCGTCGTTCTGACGACTTCCGCCCGCTTCACGAATCCTACAGGGCAACTTTGTATGCTGATCATGACGCCTCAGGCATCATTCTTCGAGCCTTGCGGCTCCCTCCGCCCTCTTTCCAGTATACTCGCTTATCCATATCATTTACCGCCAATGATGTCGCCGGCATTGGTTTCTATTTCCGACTTCCGCTACACCCTTTCTTCATCCGAAAGGAAATGCAGGGCTTCCGTGATACCGGCATTCTCGTGCATTGTTACATATGCAGGGCAAGTGGCGAAAATCTCGCAACCCAAACCTTTCTCAACATCCTGCAGGGCTTAAATTAATCGACGTCAACCACCGCTCTTATGCCAGTTCCAAGATTTGTGGGCCGCCTTCCAGATTCGGAAGCAACGGGAAAGCTGATGCCAAGACCACCTGCACCACGAAAACCAAGTTAACATTCTTCCTACAAATCCCTTGGCGCGCGGATAGCTTTTTCCGTGTCGTCAAAGCTGTAGTATGGACTATAGAGATGCGGTGCAATCCTCACCTTTTCGGGTAGTTATTCGGCCGAGAAACTACGAATATGCCCTCAACATTGTCCAGCTTACGGCTTACGGAGAATTTGGCTGGGAAGATGCCGATATAGCAGCCGACGGCAGAACTTCGGCCGTAAATATCCCACTGCTTAGAGCCGACTTCGCCCGTATCACAATTTTTATAATAACTCCGGCCCAAAAGCGGCACCTTTACTCATGCATTACATGGCGCTTACTCCAACATGAATCTGGACAACTCAGGGCAGCGAAAACGTCAGCGTTGCTATGAAATCAAATTTCGACTGGAGTTGCCGAATTTGGGGAACAGGAGAAGACGCGTGCTAAGGCGAGGCTGATGCGGATGAGCTGACTGCTAATCGATATTTTCGGCTTGGCTTTTCAGCTGTGGCTTCTGCCTTCGCAACCACATCTCGATTGATGCGGCCGTATGAGATCTCGGTAATCTGGGGTAGCTGTACCTAGGTAGTCAGCCAGCCCGGCCACGTGGGCGTTGGGAGGCTGCGTTAGTCACAGCTGATTCAAGGCCGGCGGTCAGTCTGCGGCGGGCTGGACGCGTGTAGTGCAACGATGTGTTATACTCGATCGCGTGAGCTGATCAGTAATTATCGGCTTTCTTCCTCCAGCTGTTCGATTTGGGCTGCCTGAGCTCTCGAGATAGAGACCGCACGCTTCTCAAGTTCTATGGCGACATCAGCGGAACGAAGAACGAGAACACGAACACCTGTAGAGCATGATTCGATATTACCTGGACGGGTTAGCCCTTTTCTCTCCCGCACGCAACTGGCCCCCAAAATAGTGGAGTTACATCTCGTGCTTTATCCCACCCGCCTATCGTACCTGACGATCGCTCGTATTACGGTCAGCCAACATTGAAACAACATAGGTAGCCAAAGCTTAAAGCAACATCTAAATGTCACATTCGACGGATACTGACACCTTGCTTCATCATCTCTTCCTTTGCGTCGAGTGGATTCTAGGCTATTCGCATCATCCGATTTATGTCTTCAGGAGTCTGCAGTCAGATGTTCAACCGGGAGATGTTGGTAGTCAGTCCGTCGAGACCGCCGAAGATCCGGCGTAGCCCTAAATCCCTTTCTGGCTCCGTAAAGCTCTGCCCGGAGTCTTTCAGCTCGTGATCCGTGCATCAATCGCTGCAACCAGCCTGTGTTTCTTGGATATCCTAGTCTTGATGGCGGATCGTACGAAGCAAATGGCTATTTCGAGATCGTAAGCCCCTGTTTTCAAGTCCCTCACCCCATTCTCTGCGATAGTTTCGTTAGAGTCCAGCTAAACACGGTGGAACATGAACCAGCTGATAGCCCTCCTAGTTCCTCCATATGAGCAAAGGCCGACACTCAAGCATGCGTGCAGAATGGGTGTCGAAGTGATGGCGGACCTCATACAATATCTATCATGAAAGGAGGTGGCCGGCCCTTTGTTTCAGCGCGGGCGTACGACCTCTGCACTACACGCCAGTAATCGTCGTAGTCATAGCGATCACTGTAGCGACTATCCCGACTCCAATATAAGGTCTTGGTCGATGCGGGGACGACACCAACGCACGGGCCCACGAAAGTCGCCTTCAGAGGGGGGATAGTGTCCAGCGTCTGTCCGGCAGCGTCGCGCATCTTTGACCTTTTGCTGAAGAATCTGCTGATCGTAGAGGCAGGTGTTCGTGAAATATCATCGAGGGTTTTAACAGCGAGCATGTTCGTGAGTGCAAGGTAGTGCTTCCCCTTCAGGGCGTCATCGGTGCCCATTGCCTCCACCATGCTATGTTGTGTCTTCCCCATTCACCTCCCATATGGCTGGCGAGAGGAATCAGCCGCATGCTCTCATCAAGATCCAAAGGTCCAAGAGCATAGCTGACTTCGGATGGTCCTTGCAGTTTCACAATTGCGAGCTTCGAAGTGTGCAAAATGCGTGCCAGGTCAGCGAAAAGTTGGGCCTATGTTTCGGGTGCCAGATTGTGCGTGCATTTCGGTGGTGGGCACAGTTCTATGCCCAAAAGTGCACTGATCGCATGTTCCAACAAGAAGCGCCAATCGACGGCAGGATCAACATACACTTCCAAGAGGTGACTGACCATGTGACACAACTTCTTCATGTGCTTCTTGTCTTTGTCATTTTTGGAGTCCAAGGAGCTGGTCAACGGCCGGAGCCAGGCGGGGGCGATTGAGGGATGATTCTTGACGGAAGGATCTTCTAGTATTTTCACAATATTTGTGATAGGCCTGCCGTACTCACCTACCTATGCGTTTATCTAGGAGATATTCAGCATGTAATTGTTGGAATGATCCTTCCGCCATAGAGGAAAGTACATGGTGCTATGGAGCGACGAGTGTTCCACACGAGCCTCTCGTTGGTGGCAAACGGTGACTCAAGGGGTCTCGTCTTAAGCCAGCGCTTCCAGATATTCAGTTCGCCTGGGAAGCATTCCCTGACCCTTCCAGGCTTCTCTGGATAACCTGCTAGACAGCGCCAGCGTTGGTAAGCCTCGGCGCCCCCAGAAACCCCGAGAGCTTCGATCCCCGGATTAGGTGCTTCAGGCGATAGAAGCAAATGCCTCCGTTCGCGACGTTCTTGAGACCAGTCCGGTATCCACGATGGGAACCGAGTCTCCACGGGCATCCGCAGAGCGCCGAAATGCAGGGGGTGGAGGATCAGACTATGCTGTGAAAGGCTATCATTGACAAGAGCAGCGGCATGTCGCATGTATATGCTGTGATAAGGCTGTCGATAATCCAGGGAGAGTTGGGCCGCGCGAGGCAGCAGCCCATACAGCGCAGCGATGCGATCTTTCTTGACAGAACAGCCAGACTGATGAAGCTCCCACAAGAGGGTGGCCGGGTCTCTGGACGTCTTGAACAGCGCAAGAGCCATCTTGACACCGTAGTCGTTTCGCCACGGATCGGAGTCGGCCATACAGTGACCTGTGAATATCGTTGTACACATTAGCAGATGCATATTAAAGAGTAGAGGGAGTCCAACACTCCAGCAGATCAGAATATCTCCTCAGTCCGCTAAAGGCATTCAAAAGTGCGTTTCTGGAGGCAGAGATGGGAAAAGACAAGCGGGTGCGTGCACCACGACCTACGTACATGCAGTGACGAAAAGTGAATACGGCGGGGGGAGGGGGCGTGGGATCCGCAGTGCATGATCCCACGGCGCGACAGAGCGGCTTCTCGGACGATTCAACGTCTAAAAAAACAAGGACGCTGGAAGATCCTTTGGGGCTGCGTTGTTGCCGTATTGTCGTCACCGAATACGCTTGAGGGGGACACTTCGTCTAGACATAGCACAAGAAGCCAAAAATATGCGAAGACCTTGGCCACGTCCCCTGTATCCTCCTCTCCCAGCCAGAAGTGGACTTTGTGCGCTTCTGAGTAAATCTCGCCCATTAAAGGAATCTGGACCGCCTTCTCGGCGTCATCGCGCTGGTTGAGACAAATTGCGTTAATCCATAGAAATCGCGCCTTGTGAGCTTTCCGAAGGTGCTGAAGCATGATCTTGACGTTTTGAGTGATTGGCAAATATGCGTTGTAGTCCGCGGACTTGTTGCTTCTCAGCCAAAGCCGCTGTGAGAAAGCCGGCTCCACCCAAGTATATGATACGGCGGAATAGAGTTGAAAAATTTCCGGCTTCGCAAGCTCTTCGTATCGTCGGAGATGTATGACGGAGCCTCGCAATGGCTATGACTCGGTCTCTACGGGATCCAGGCAGAGGATGCGGATTGTGTCCGACGAGGCAAGAGGTTCGTAGGCATAAGTAATCGGCTTCCATGCTAGCCGGTTCTTGATCCCCAATATCCGCCATCGCGCTCCTTCTGATTTTGTTGTGTGATTTAATGCTGGCGTTGCTTTCTGGATCTTACTCGCAAACCTCTAATATCCATCTACTTCTCAGACGACAACAGTTTCGCGTGTGGATGAAAGTGAAGGTATGCCGAGGCTGGCAATAAGGCTGAGAAGAATACTGATGTTACTCTGCGTGAAGCACTTTTAATATCGCCATAAACCTGTCTCCACAAGGTGTTTCATTGGCAAGGCTTTTGTCGGAGTCGGGGACGATGATGGAAGCCTCCGTCCCAATACGAACAGTTCGGGGTGAACACTAGCGTCTTGGCGCGCTAAACTCAGGGTCCAAGCTCCCCGAAACGTCATCGGCTGTGGCGCGTGAAGCTCACGTTCACGTCTGCGAAATCGCCGCCTACACTTCGCCAAAGCCACCTGTCCACAACAGAGACCGCCTTCCACCGCCTACTCTCAGCTATCGCAAAACGACAGCATAACCCAAGCAAGATGGCAGCCACGCGCCTCCGCCGCACCTTCCACTACCCCTCCGAATCCGACGACGAAGACGCCGTAGAAGCAGGCATGGATGAACAAGGTATCCCCACTCCCCTCTCTTCGCCCCGTCGTCTGTCCTCCTTACAGACTACTAACCCACATCAGACCAAGAGACTCTCATAACCAGCCTCTCCAACCGCGACACCACCTCCACGCGCTACTACACCTACTTCCTGCTGCTCCTCCCCCTCAGTCCAACCCTCCTCTACGTCCCGCACCTCTTCGCCTTCTCAACCGCAATCCCAAGCCTCGCAGCGATAATAAGCCTCCTCGCCAGCGCATACACACTCTACTTCCTCCCGCTTCCGCCCGTGCGGCCAAACATAATAACGCTCTCTTCGATGGACCCGACTTCGCCGTCGAAAGGGAAGTCGATACAGCGCGATGCACACGGCTTCAAATCCTCCACGCCGCCGTCTGAGCGCCGACCAGTACCGTACATATCTGAGGAAGTTGCGGATATGCTGGCCAAATACGTAGTACCCATCAACGGAGCGCTGTGTATCCTTCTAGCGCTGGTGGAGCTATGGCAGGGCAGGGAGTGGAGAGAAGGCATGACGATAGGAGGTGGGTATGTGCCAGGTTTCATAATGGCCATTGTGATGTGGGCTAGGAGAGAGTTGCGGGTTGTTGATTTGGGGGAGTTGGAGAGGTTGCGTTATCGGACGAAAGGCAGCTGAAGAGATTGTTGGTGCATCGTCGGATGAGGAGTGTTTAGATGGAGTAAAGATAGTATATCCAAGTTGATACCCAAGTTTCAATCCAACGATCGTCATGGAGCTAAGCCAGCTCCCGAATACAGCGCTCCGCAAACCAAAGGTATCATCAGCTTACAGAACGCCGTCGCTATGGGAAAAAGACAGAACGGTGAACCTCTAACACCCAACCCTTGATCTCTCGCTCCCAAAGGGACCATTCACGCTCAAATATAATCATGAACATGTCATCAAACTTGCTTCTCCATTCGAAATCATAGCATCATGCTTTTCCGCCTACTCGCCGCTCTTTCTGCTCGGAGACTGCCAGTCCCGGAGATATCGCCGTTAACCTTGGCCCTCAGATCAAGACCGCTCCCGCTCGCAGGCAATGCACTCGCCTTTCTCTCCTTCGCAGAAGCTCTTGCCATAGCCGTGCTTTTGCCGAGGCTTGTCGTGCTTGAGCTCTTGATACCACCGCTTCCCGTCCGCTTATGCACCGACGGCAGTGCTCCATCTGGTCTGGCGGTTGCCTCCGATCTCCTCTCCTCGGTCACCGCGGAAGCAGGGACGGACGAGTGACGGCGCGCGTTGCGTGCGGCTTTTGCAAGATCGATACGTGGCCGTGATGTTGTAGATTCTACCGGTGAGGATGCGTTGAAGTCGAAAATGGCAAGGTCTTCCTCCTGTTCTTGCTTGACGACAGGGGCTCTGGAAGCCGTAGGTTTAGACTCCGACTTCGAATCAGGTAGGTCCCATGCGACTCTTGTTGAGGAACCGTTAGAGGACGCAGCCACTTTCCGTTTCGCAGCGCTCGTCTCATTGATCATGGCTGAGATCGCATTGGATGCCGCTGCCGAGTTCAATTTAGGTGGTTCAGGCGCAGGACCTCCTATTGCGTCCTGGTTACCTTCTCTGCGGTCCAGTTTCTGCCTGAGCGGACTCCCCATCTCTCCATCCTCTTCGCCTCCTCGGCCACCTATCGCGCCCACAGGCTTCCAGGAGGAGTCTGACTCTTGCTTGATATACACTTCTGCCGATACAGATGGAGGAGGTTGAGGTCCCACACTCCTTCGTTGCGAGTCAGGAAGTACTGCATCCACGAGTTCTTTACCAGGACGGCGCATTTTCGTGGCCAAGCTTGGCTCTTTATAGCTCACTTGTGCTCGAGCTCTCCGAGACGGGCGGCCTGCTAAACCTGTTTGATCCATCGAACTGAGATCTCCGGGCGGTGGCGTATCCTTGGACTCCGGTCGCGAAGTTGAAGGCTCCGTTGAGGGAGGGGAGAAAATGTCTTCTGCGGCGGGAGTCTTAGGTGGAAGAGAATCGAGGTTTATTTCAGCCACCGGGATCGGCTCAGGCATCTCCAGCGGCGGAAGCTCCGGCTGCACGTTCCGAGTTATGGTCAGACGGCCACGGCCAGTTTTTGGTAAGGGCTTCTTCTCCGGTTTGTCCTGCGCCGAAGAGCGCTGCTTCTTTGGAGAAATGACCAAGTCGGTGTTGACAGGTTCTATCGGGAGTTAGTACAGATCCAACATAGGACAATGTCATACTTACTGCTTCCAAGGACCGGCCGCGCAGGCGATTGTGGTCGCGATTCTTCCTTTGCACTTGCATCGTCAGATACAGCAGGTGTATTCCTACGGCTAAACCGGAAAGGTTCCGCTTGAGGCTGAAACTTCTCTTCATCCTCCTGCACGCTGAACTTCCGCTTGGCTCCGGCTCGTACGGTCTTCGTAGGCCCTCCTTCCGACTCTTCAGGTGGGGATTCAAATAGGGAAACGCGGCGAATATTGAGCTTAGGCCCACTCTCCCTCCGCTTTCTCCTAGTCTCCAGAGTGATGGGAAGCGCTTGCTCAGATTCATCGACAGCTTCCTCGGGCTGTTCTTCAGGGGACGGGCTAGGATCGAATGCGATAGGCTCCTCACTTCCGAAGCGCGACACCGGAGGCGGTCCAATATCTGGAGACTGACTGTCGGGGTCATCCAGCATTTGTCGCAGTTCATCCTCGCTGTGATCCGTCAGCACTGCTTTTCAAACAACAAGTGTCTCCCCCTTTCGCGGCGCTTGCGCAATAACATCAGAAAGCCTATTGACATACTTCATGGTCTGCCTCGGGTAGTGTCTGTCTTCCGCGATGGTCGGCAGCATCGCGTTCTCTACTTCCTGGAGCCCCAATCCACTCCTCCATTGTCTCTCATCCGGACTTCGTCTCGTCGCAGCGGTCTGACTCTTGCATCGCGGTAGGATGTCTTGCTTCTTCAGTTGACCCAGCTCTGCGACTAATCCCCCGAGCTCCTGTATCTTAGCTTCCAGCCGGTCTTTGACGGAGTCGATATTCTCGAACGAGGGACGATGGGACTGCTCTTTGAGCGCATTTTGCAACTGCAGGACTTGTTCGCGCAGAGAAAGATTCTCAGAGAGGAGGCGGGATGCGTCGTTCTCGAGGCTGCGGATGCGGATCGATTGTTGCGAGTTTGTCCTTTTCATCCCATTAGCGCAAGGACCCAAACAATGCCATCCCCTGACGGGAAACATACTTCGCAAGCTCGCGATTCTGTCTCAGAAACCTCCGTTTGACTGCGCATATCGTGTCAGTGCAGGTCTTCTTTCGAGTCATCGGGCCTCCGGAGCCCAGCACAACTCACCAGCATCGATAGTCTCCGCCGACGGCGCAGGCGCAGGCGCAATAGGCGGCTCGTTCAGGCGCGCCATAAGCGCAGTATAGGTATGTCAAGGTAAGTAATGTGTTCCCGATATTCGAGGTGCGTAATCGTTGGAACTGAGGGTCTTGTGCCGTTCGTGGTTTCCGCCGAGCGATGTCTATCGGGGGGTTATCGAAAAGATTGTTTACCATAACAACGGCTAGCCCAAAAGGGTAAGGCTGGGTGGCACCCTTGTGCGCCCGCACGTGAATGCGGGACGCGTTCAACGGCCCAAGAACTTCATGACTACAGCAAGTACACCGTACACGCGATACTGTTGATTCCTAACCCTAAGCTGACAAAGATGTCGTACTCTGGCCGTCCGCTCCCGTCCCACCTGCGCAGCGCATCCGGCTCCCTCGGCGGCTCGCAGCCCTCCGGCCAATCCCCCGTCCTCCTCGCGCGCATCGCAGAAAAGAAAGCCGAGCTCGCAAATCTCAAGGACCTCCAAATGCTGAGCGCGGGGCTGGCCGACCAAATGCAGATGCTGGCGGAGAAGCTACAGACCCTCTCCGACGGCACAGAAGGTGCGTAAATCCCTCAGAAGTTGGATCCGACAATCGTGGTTCGGGTCGAAGGGAACCAGGTGGCAGTGTTGACGTGTTGCGCGTCCAGCGGTAGCAGCAGTATTGTCGAATTGGCACAACGTGCTCCGCGCCATTAACATGGCGTCCAGTAAGTTGCTCTCTTCGTGAAAATGCCACCCGGCAATTTATCTGATTTGCGCACAGCCAAATTGCCCAAGCCGAAAGAGGACGAAGATGCAGAGAAGAAGCCTGACGCCGAGCCGCCGCTTCCCCAGACTCTCGTTCGAATACCGACCCAGCATGCCCCTGCGATGATGCCCCAATCGTCATCTGGAAGCGCAGCCGAGTGAGCGGGGTATACGGCAATACCGCGATGTCCGCTGGAAGAGTGTCCGAATTGGGGGAGCCGAAAGCGAAGATAAGAGTGTATCCCGAGGATTGGTCGCCCATCTGCCGTACCTGATCCGATTCGAGCATGCGGCTTCAGGGCCGATGCAAATAAAGGCGATTGCGGGTCGAGATGCAGGGAGAATATGCATATCAGCCTTGACATCGTCAGTCATTGGGTTATGCACGTGAAAACTCTTCACGAGCAACGTATCCGTATGGTACGAGGGTAGGATGAGCGTCACATGAAGGGATGTAGAGGGAGCTAGAAGTAAATGATATGGATTCATGTTGCTAACTATACTACGTTGTTCCCTCATCCCGCGCGTATCGAACATGCCTGCGTGATGCATCTATCGTCTAACACCAAATACAGTCTTTGGATCTCCTAGTCCATATCGCTATGCAGTTAACGCACAAGCGCGCCATATTTTCTGACAATAGGATAAACGCCGGACTCCTTGCCTGCTATGTGAAGCTCAAAAGATAAATGCCCTACCATCTCCGCCACTCGTGAAGTCGTTAATTCGTGGAAGCGGCCTATTTCCGCTGCTTCGGCATCCGCTCGTACGCGTTCGGGCTGGGCTTTCGCCGCGGTCGTGCCCGCTTCTCAGGCTTGTCCGACGGACCCTCGTCATGGTCGTGGTCGTGGTCATGTTTGTGCTCGTGATCATGATCGTGGTCGTGGGGACGTCGGCCATGCGGTTGGCCAAGTCTCCGCCCGCCAACAGGACGTGCCCTGCTATTGTCGAGCTCGCTGTCGGAATCCGAGTCTGAAGAGTCGGAGGATGATTCATCGGAGGACTCGTCTATGGGGCGCTGCTTGTGGTAAATGCAGCAGACTAGAGAACATTAGCGTGAACCATGCACGGTGACGTGTGGCGGCATACCTTTGGAGGACTTCTTCCCCATGCCCTCATTGTCGACGACGTCCTCTGCCCATTGAATGTGACGCCGTTCCGCAGGCTCAGCCCGCAGACGGAGGGTTCCTGACGGTGCTGACAGCCTCAGGACAGGCTGGGGACGGATCTCAAGGACACTGCTGCCGGGCGAGGGGTTCGCAGTCTGGGTAGCCATGGTGGTTGGATTCGACATGCTGAAAGAGAGGGTATGAGAGTGCGCGGGAAGGCGTGGTTTAAGAAGTCGATTGCCTCCGCGTAGGAAGTCGATCAGCGGAGCCGAGAGTCAAATCGAACCGAAGAAGGCGCACGGCCGAACTCAGGCGTTTGATGTGTGGGGGTTGTTTCGGGGAGAGCAGACGGATCAGCGGCGGTGGTCGTGTGAGGTGCAGACATACAGCGCGCAGGAGTGAAAAGGAGGGCAAGCAGCGGATTTGCTGGGCGTGTATGTATGTCTTTGTTGGAGCGAGGTGATTGAGCGGATGTCGCATCCAGGTTGGTTTCCGTCCGTGCGTCATCGCTCGCTTCCGCTTTCCCCCGCGAAAACGCATCCCGTGCCAGCCACCTCCACGCTTGCCATGTGCTGGGTCATGCAGCGATGTTTTTGTTTGGGCGGTATTTTCCTCGATAGCCGTGCGACCATGAAAATCTATTTCTGACTGTGAATGTGAATGGAGGATGATCAACGCGTTGGGATGGTGAGGCATTTTAATCGCTGTTGATGCATTCATCGGGGAAGCCTATCGCAGAGGTTGAGGTTGCTCGGATACCCTATCCGGATAGGACTTGAGCGATATCACGTCCAGGTGCGGAAACACCCCGTCACCATCACTATGGTGAGCCCCTAGCACACCCAAGTCGATACACTATTTGCTGAAGGGCTTCAGGAGTACTTAGGTAGGTTTCCAAACCCAGAAGCCAACGCCAAAATCTCCTGCGGCGTCCACCCCCGTTGAAGATATACATCTCTCCGGCCAAAGTGTCTCGCTAGCGTGGGCGACCAACACTCCCGAACGCCCACCCTGACCTTTCCAAATATTCCTGGGAGTGTGGCCTCTATCAGGAAGCGCTCCGTATGCGCGGGATACTCCAACCTAAGACTCAGCTCCGTCAATGTCCAGTTTTCGTTACGTATGCTTCGAAGTAGTGGAAGCACTCGGCTGAGTTTGGACATATGGAAATTACGAGGAACGACGGGAGTGGAGATAAACGCAAGTTTCCGAGCCTGGTACAAAGTTAACGGATATAGCGGGTGCCCCCTAGGTTTTTGTCCTTACAGACCGGACTCAAATTCCCTGCTAACGCCAGTGAGCTGCATAAGAAGGCAGGAAAGGGTGAATATTGCCCGTCGAAATAACTGCTCCAAGGCTTCAGCGCGGATTTGGCCATTGACCTGGGACCAAGTGAGCCATCTGGATCGAATATCAGTCGAATCGTAGCGCGCAAGAACCCTGACGTTAAGTTAACCAGTTGAAGCGAGCCTGTGTGTCTAAATGCGATAAAGGTACCCTAAAGCAGGTGGTGTTATATCTCGTCTCTCAGTTCTCGTGGAAGGTCGAGGAAGCGGAAGTCCGTGAAGCAATGGATCCCAGGTTCACTGCCGGTCCCTCCGGTATCCTCGCTGACCATGTCGATAGGGCCTTGACGTTTGTGAGAAACTGGAGCCATGGCAAGCTATCTTCCAACCGGAAGAGATCCTTGTCCGAAGAGAAAACACAAGGAAACAAGCTCTGCAAAGACAGAACTTTCTGGGATGCGAATGTTAACAGGAAAGAGAAAGAAAAGAGATGGAAAAGTCTTATAAACGGTGTCAGTCAGGCAAACAGGTGCCCGGCTCCACCTTCCTAGCAATCAGCCTCTACTTTTGCTGACGGCCCATCTTTAGGAGGCACTAGCATGCGACATCATCCTTCGGTACCGTAGATTTCATTGAGTTGAGTCAAGGCCAGGTCTACGGGACCGCGAGAGCAGACAGTGCAGCTGGACGCGGACCTGGTCGAAAAGAAGTCACCGGTGCCAGTGCTCCGGCTTTTGGATAGCTCAACATGAAGCCCTTCAGCCCCTGCTAGGATTTTTGGCGCTTTGCCGTCCCATATTCTTCCCCCATTCGGAACCACGACCTTAGTCCTCCTCTCAAGCCTTAGCTTTCGATTCCATATCAACTGCATCACTCGGTTTGCGCTCGGTGGCGTCGTCCTGGCTTTCCCGGTCCGACCGATTCACGACGTCCACCTCCTCCAATCGTTTGTCAAGCTGCTTTTTTTCTTCGTCCGTGGCATCGTTGATGTGGACCGCAACTTCGTCGCCGAAGTTCTTCGCTACCTCTTCAAGGCTAAGACGCGCCGTTTCGGGCCAGAAGAAGTACACCACTTTTTCAGTCAGCGAAAGATATTTGGAGTAGGGTTCACGGAGATGCACTTACTCGGGATATACACAATGCACCAAACGATAATCACAAGGTAATACTTCCAGCCTACCTCGTCAAACCCTATCGGAGCCGTCTGCAGCAGTATCAAAGACGCAGCGAACTGTCCGAACAAGCTAAAACCCATACCCATAGGCCTCAGCTCCGTGGGGAAAATCTCGGATACGTAGAGATACATGGTCGTATCGCAGCATGTGCCCTGGAATGCCAGGTACAGAAAGATGAAAAAAATGCCCATGCCATTACCAGCGCGGTTCGTGGTGCCGGCAAATTCGGCTGTCATAGCAGCAAGCAAAGAGGTGGTGAGCAGGCACCCGCAGAGACCGAATATGTACATGCCTCTGCGAGAGTTGACTTTGTCGTGCAGCCATGCACCGCCCGGGTTGTATATCAAGCCAGCGGTGGTCAGCCAGAGGGCCGAGAGAAGGAGAGGCATGTGGCCGGTTTCGCCGAGATTTGTGTACAAGATGACGGCGTAGTTGTTGATAATCAGGGGTCCTGCGAACTCAGCACCCCTTGATACGGTTAGCTGGATACCTTCACCTTCGGATGGCCTGCTCACCATTGCGTAAGGAATCCGATGATCATCCGCTTGCGATAACTCTTCTTCTTCCATGCCGCAACCCAAACAGTATGCCCAGTCGCCGCAAGCTTCGCAGCATCGAGCTTCAACTGCTCCTTCGTCTGATAAAATTCCTCTTTCGCGACGAGATGATGCGGATCGTCCGCTGACATCCTCATCTTCTTGATGACATTAAACGCTTCTTCGCTATGCCCCTTCGAGATTAACCACCTAGGCGACCTGGGAAGCCATGGAGACCCTATCAAGAGGATGAGAGGGCAGAGCACCTGGAAGCACAACGGGAAGCGCCATGCGAAGGATGCGTTGACGGTAGTCGCGAAGTAGCAGCCATAGCCGATCCAACCAGCGAACATGTACCCGAAGACGAGGAAGATGGCGTGGTGGCCTACGAGCCAACCTCGCCTGAAGGGGCTGGACATCTCCGAGAGGTACATGGGGCATATGGTTACGAGGACGCCAATGCCTGTTCCGGAGATGAAGCGGCCGGCTTGGAACATCCTGCTCGCTGTTAGCCATGCAACCACCCTATTGCTGGATAATCCTCCACAGCCGAGCCTAAAGATTCAAAGGCGAATATTGCAAAGAATATTGACAACATACGCCAGCGTCGCGGCTCCTCCTTGCAAGACACCACCCAGGACAGACAAGAAGCATCCAAGCTGGATATTTCTCTTCCTCCCAAACTGCTCAGCCAACCACATGATGAATAACGAGCCAATAGCTCCGCCAGCGCTGAAGAGACCATTTGCAGTCGCAATTGTATGCGTCGTCTTACCGCCATAGCCTGGCTCGCCTTGCTGGGGCAGGTCGAAGTATGTATACCATCCTGGCTGTCCGATAGTTGAACTAATCACACTCGCACAGTATCCATATGTCTGAGTCGAGAGTTAGCAACTGCTGTCACGCGGATGCTAGAAAAATGCACTCACGAATGATCCAAGAGCGACGAAGACTGTCACGAGCCGATTATATCGACTGGTTTGTGACCCTGACTTAATGGCGCTCATATTTAATAAGCGCCGTCTCTAGAGGCGGTAGAAATAGAGTTGGACCCCCCCAAGATGGTTCGACACGGTAAAATTGAGAAAGGACTTCAGCGGCAGGACGAGAAGTCAGATCGAAATCTTCGAAGGTATGACTGAGGTCGGACAGCATTCTCCTGAGAGCTGAGCTGCACGTTAGACAGGAAGGGAAGGGCGGAATTACTGACCCTGGTCCCATGGAAGTTTCCCTGCACAGATCGGCGTCACTCAGATGCCTTGATCGGAGAGGATATGCGGTTACACGACACACCCGGCAAGTTTAACGATCGGATGATAAGACGGTAAAGTTCCGCGTCCAGGTGTTTCGAGTAGGAGTTACTGACTCTCCTTGTCCTTTCCCCGTCGATCGGCATATCCGACATTACCCGCATTATTCTTGCTCGATTCGAATTGTGCATGTGTTTGGTACGACTAACAGTCCTATACGATCTGCTTTTCTGTGTGTCGTCCGGAAACCCTGTGAAATGGATCAGCACCGTTCAATTAATCGTATATCCCGGGATTTCCTGTTATGCACACATGTCGCGGATAGTGTAACCACAACCGTTCTTCCCGGGCCCACATACCCCACTCCCGCAACGATCAACCCCGCAGGCAGTACCTCAGGCGTAAATCTTACAAAGCCGGATCGCTGCATTGAAGTCCTAATTTTACAATGAGCGAATACAGTAGCTATGCCTCGGCCTGAAGTCAATCGAAGCCTTGTACGGTACTAGCCTTGCAAGAGCCAAAGCGAGAGGCCTAAGTTGTTGATCTGCAGGTGATGTAGACGGAGACGTGGATTAGTCCTTTCGCAAAAGTGTAGCACATGCGAGGGGTCTGAGGCCCACGCGTGTCGATCCGAAGAGTCTTAAGCGGAGAGGAAGGTGGAGCGGCGATAGCCCTCGTTCAAATGGTCTCCCCGAACCGACCTCGGTATTGAGCCGAGCCCTGCATTCGAAAAGTTGTTGTCGAGGAATCCTGCATCTGAGTAGTGGACTCCGGTGAGACAAACTTGAAAAGCGTCAGTTATCTTTTCTAGCCGTAAAGCTTCGTCGCTATCTCCCACTCTCTTATCGCGCGATGTCCTCCATTTTCGACACATCCTACGACTCTCTCCCCGACAAAAAGCGCGTCTGGCTAGGCACTCCAGGAAGTCGCGAAGAGGGACTAGGCAGACTGGCAATCATAACACCCGACATCGTCGCCAAAGCCGCGTCGCAGGAGATACGCACAGGAAAACGCGTGACCCTGAACTGGGAGCTCACCAAACTCGAAACAGCAGCTTTCAACCGCCAGCCATGCGAACATAAAATCGTGCCGTTGTTGGACGGGTTCGCGTTCGACGACATCTACACATTCAATCCACAGCAGAGCAGTCAATGGGATGGGCTGAGGCACTTCTCGCAGCCGATTCCAGGAACGGAAGGGAAGAACGTAGAGGACCGCGTTTTCTATGGCGGGACGACGGCCTCGGAGATTCTGGATAGGAAGAATGATCGCATTGGACTGCAGCACTGGGCGAAGGAAGGCATAGCAGGGCGCGGAGTGTTCATCGACTACGCGGCATGGGCGGAAAAGAAAGGCATCCAGTACTCCACGTTTTCTACACATGAGGTCAAACTCGTGGATATCGAAGAGATAGCGAAGGAATGTAACATCACCTTCCAAAAAGGCGATATCCTCTTCGTCCGGATCGGAGTCACGAAGGAATGGGACACCATCATGACGCTGGAACAGAAATCTGCTTACGCCTCGTCACCCTCGCCGCAGCATGCCGGCGTCGAAGCATCGCAGGATGTGCTGCGCTGGATATGGGATAACGGGTTCGCTGCAGTAGCTGGCGATGCTATCTCCTGGGAAGTGTATCCGCCAAAGGATTCGAATCTGTTCCTGCATGAGTACTTGCTAGCGGGGTGGGGCATGCCGATTGGGGAAATGTTCGATCTTGAGGAGTTGAGTCGGCTGTGCGCCGCTGAAAAAAGATGGTCGTTCTTCGTGGCTAGTACGCCGCTGAATATGCCAGGTGGTGTGTCCAGTCCACCGAATTGTATGGCGATCTTCTGAATGCAAACGTACTCGGACCCTGGACAATGGTGACGTACGTAGCTAGACGGAGGGAAGGTATGCCTCTGCAATAAGTTGAGGTTCTCCGCGCGGGGACGGCATTTGGCGGGTTGACCCAACGACTCTACCATGAGGTGGGGGCTCCGAAATTTCGTGAGAAGAGTAAGTCATGATTCATTCCTTACGGAGGTTGTATCTAGTTCTCCAATCCCGAGTCCGAAAATGCTCCACTCCCTGCCACAGTCTATCTCGCACGTCCTGCACCTTTAACCGTTGACAACCACACCACCGTTGGCATGAATCGTCTGTCCGCTGACGGAGCTGCTATCTGCGCTGGCCAGGAAGACAAAGCACGCTGCAATCTCACTCGGCTGCGACGGCCTGCCCATCGGACTTGTGAACTGCTTCATCGCGTCGTCGGTCATCGTGGACGGGATGAGTGGTGTCCATACAGGCCCAGGCGCTACGGCGTTCACGCGGATCCCCTTGCTGATGTACTGATTGTGGAGACCACGGGTGAAGGAGACGATGGCGCCCTTCGTGGAGGTGTAGTCGAGGAGATCTGGTCGGCCAATGTACGCGTTGATGGATGCGTTGTTGATGATGGTCGAGCCTGCCTTCATGTGAGGTAGGCAGTACTTGGCTAAGTAGAAATACGGGTGGATGTTGACGTTGAAAGTATAGATCCACTGATCCCTAGTTATAGTTAGCTTCCCGTGTTGCTCGAGCAGAGCTGATTGAGCTTACTCATCCAGATCCTTGATATCCTCTACCATCATCTGATACGCCGCGTTGTTGATCAGAATGTCGATCCCACCCATCTTCTGCAGCGCGTCTTCAACCAACTTCTTGCAATTGCCCCTATCCGTAAGATCCGTCGGGTGCAGATAGCACTTGCGGCCCTTCTCTTCCACCAGCTTCTTCGTTTGTTGCGCGTCCTCCTCTTCCTGCGGGAGGTAGGCGATGAAAGAATCAGCGCCCTCCATGGAGAAGAGAATGGCTATTGAACGCCCAATGCCTGAGTCGCCTCCGGTGATAAGTGCCCTCTTGCCCTCGAGCTTGCCGGCCGCCTTGTAGAGTTGGGAGCCGCCGTCGGGAGTGGGAAGATGATCGGGCTGCGGCTTGGGGTCGAGCTTGGACTCAAGGCCAGGGGCTTGCTGGTGTTGGACCGGGACGGAATGTCCTAAGTGTTCCTGTTAGTCTGGGTATATTGAATGTATTAGAAACGCCCACCTTGCTCGAACTGCGGCTTGTCACTCATGGTGTTTTTTGAGTATCTGAACGCTTGCTGAGACGAGGTTTAGTCGGATTCCAGTGGGGGAAAGTATTGTGTCTGGAGTTTCGAGCTTTTATTGTTCGAAGATAAAGGTTTATTCTAATCGATGATTTTCTGTGACATCACTGACTTGTCACGTCAACTGCCAAACCATTGGGAGTGGAGCCATTCCACGGTGTTTACGATAATTGCAGACGGCTGACCGCATCCAGACACGTCCATAATTCAAAGGTAAGGTGAGTGCGCCTGCTGTCGTCGTAGAGCGCCCACAGCCATGCTTGGCCTGTAGGAAGGATTGAGTCGTTGGCGCTAGAAGCAGCTTCCGAGGAAGAGCTTGTAGCTCATATTACCCAAATCAACCGAATCCGCACGGGAACGACACATCTGGGTCGGCAATACTGATTGAGGAGTCGAGGTGCTTCAAGAGACAAGATTGTGGACATAGACGCTGGCATGCGCGCTGCCCCTCTACTCCTCCCTCGCACGGACTTAAGCGTACGAATTCAGTCGCGGTGCGCTGCTCACATTATTCGGCGAACCGGCTTATTCGACTGCTTTCCGCAAGCCATCCTTCCAACCTTCCAACGCCCACTCGCGATCGCGATGACGGAGTTCAAGCCATCCTCCTGGTGCCAAACTAACCGTAGGGCTGAGCATGACATCAACCCACCCCACCAAAATCAGGGTCCCTAGCGCAGCGCCATGACCGCATCCGGACCCCAGCCCCCTCAACCCGCGTTCTCGATGTCTGCACGCCCCAGCAATTAATCCCCATCGGGCTATTTGCAGCGCCTGACAAGGAAATGCTCTGAAGCGTGCACAAGCCACGAAACGTTAACGGTCGTCATGCGCCACGCTGCCCTGCGTCATAGTTGCAGGGGTTCCCTTTCGCGCTTTACATGCACGGTTTCCTGTTTTCAGTGTCTGGGTGAGCGATGGAGAAAGAGCTATAAAGATTGCTATTAACCCTTCGTACTTTCGTCTTCAGCATCAGACACACACAAAACAATCAGTTCTATACAACAAAGAACCACCTTACAACCAATTCCAATTCTTCAAACCTCCAACTCAATCCAACATCTATCATCATGCCTATGCGCCGAACCCACCGCGCTCCCCGCACTGTGCGGACCACCCGCACCAAGCCCAGCCTCAAGACTAGACTCCTTGGAGGCGGCCGAACCACACGTGCTGCTCCCACTACCACGACGACTACGACCACGACGCGGACGACCCGCAGCACCGCCGCAGGAACTGGAGTGGGTGTCCATCACCAGAAGCGTCATGCCACAATGGGTGACAAGGTCTCTGGTGCTCTGATGAAGCTGCGTGGCTCTCTCACCCGTCGTCCTGGATTGAAGGTTAGTGCAAGTATGATGAACTTTGTTGTAACGCTCGCTAACAAGCACCCAGGCTGCCGGCACAAGGCGAATGCACGGTACCGACGGACGTAACTCGCGCCGACAAGTGTACTAAGAGGGCTTGGCGGATGATTTGAATAGCTTCAGGTGGCTTTTGGCTTTTGCAGTTGGTGCTACTGAGGTGGCGGACATGACTGTACGATAGTACTTGATGATACCCTATGAACTGAGACTTAATTTCGCATTGCTGCATTCATATCATCTCTGTAACTTTGGTGACTTAGTCAAACGTGCTCATAGCACGTGAGCAGACACCCACTATCATCGGAACCATGCTTTGCCGACAGCTGTGTATAAGCCCCTGAAGCCCTCCCGGTTCAATTACGTCGTGAGGCCACAGACACACATCAAGCCTTCATCCCTCGTCTCCCGGACGATAACCGTCGTTGCCCCTCAGAAGCTTCTGGCGCGTATCATCCCTACCGAGCCACGACACATACCAGGTTGCCTGGTTGTGCTTGATCCGGCACCGAGTGTCCCACCGCCCACCCATGCTCTCATTGTGGCGCCAGTACTCGTCGTCCAGATCTTTGCCCTTCGGCTTCGACCGATCCATGCAATCCAGGCACAGACCGTCGAAGTATGCCTCGGTGGCCGCCACAGTTTTGCGGACGACGTAGACCCAGTCGATACTACGGCAACGATTGCACGCGGGAATATAGTCGAACTCGAATTGCTTCAGGCGTGCGACAATGTCATTGATGCTCGCGCGCGGGATAACGTCGTCCACTGGAAAGGTATCAATCTTCACGAGCGCTGCCAGGTATTGGCCGATGGTGGCGTCCCAACACTTGCAGGCAGCGGTCTCGAACCGCAAGACGCTACCAGCCTTCTTCCAGAGATTCTTGTGGAGAGTGGTCTTCAATCCACCACGTGCGTGGTTCGCTGGACCTATAAAAAGTCAGCATGCTCCGAATATAGAGTACCTCTTTTAGAGGTCTTCCGAGGATGATACGTACCTGTGAAGAGTAAGCATGTTCTGGATGTGGAAAGGACGTCCTGGGATCGTTTAGAGGGCTAATACATACCAACAAAGTCGGCGGGAGCCAAGTGCAGGAACTTAGCCTTGAAGCCCTTCGGCTGCCGCTCCTTGATATGCCCGATATGGTTGTACGCCAAAAACTTCGTGACGCGGGCGAATCCGACAGCATGATCGAAGAGCTGACACGGCAGAGCCAGGAGCCTAGCCGAATCGATATCGAGAGTTGCGCCGTTGATCGTCGTCTCATAGACCTTGTTGAACCAAGGCTGAAGTACGTCGAGGGGCTGTCCCGGCTCATGCCACTTCCACAGGCGGATAGCATGACAGATGCCCGTGACCGAGATCTCGTGAAGACCGATCTCCTTCATGCGCTGGTCGGAGAGCTTGTGCAGGTGAGCTAACCACACGAGCGCACCTTCCTTGTTCTCGCCCTCCTCTTGACCATGTTTGTTTGCGCCTTCGCGCTTCAATTCGCCGCCTAGAGTGATCTCCGTCGGGTCCTCCGAGGCCTTGATGACCGTCCTCAGGTAGTTCGATTGTAGGCAAACCTCCGTCGAGACGCGGATCTCCGTGACGTGCTTGACGCCATCTTCAGCGGGCCCGAGGAGCGTGATAGTCAGATCGGCATCCTCCGCAAGGGTGACGTCCTGGTCCAAGACCAGTGACACCGGGGCGCCCTTCATGTTGTCCGTGACCGGGAGCAGCAGTACAGCTTCCAGTTACCTTGGAGGTTCGCAATCGATATGTGGTTCGAGATGTGCAGCGTGTATTGGAGGCGGGTGAGCAAGAAGGAAAGACCGCAAGGGAAGTGGGGCGCTTGTTTGGGCAGTCGCCGGGCAATGGCACGTGACAAATTTCGCACCTGGGCAGTCTAAGCGGTGAAGGCCCAACAGGTCACCGCCGCACTGGAGGGCTTCAGCAACTACTGGGGCTCTGAAGCTCATCAGGACGCTGAACCCCAAGTCGGTCTTCCTCGAACCTGCTGCGTGAAATCAAGCAACTTCTGCATCCAACCGCTGAGACATTGAACAAAAGAGAGCAACGGGGCACATAGACCCGTGTGTAGCAAAGGAGACGCCGAAACTGACTGGATTGAAGTGACTAAAGCACGGGGTGGCGTTGAGCGATCGCGGCGACAATAGGCATTGTCGCCGTTCCGGATCTCTAAAGGATGCTCGCCATCGTTGTCAACCTAGAGTACAAAGGACCCTCCTCGCAAGCCTAAGGGACTGCGGCTCGTTCCTCACGACTGACCCTCGAGAGTGAACGTTCCGGTCTTCGTAATCAGATATTCAGCCACAGCAACATCTTTCCCGGACTCTTTCCCGTATCCAGACTGCTTGATGCCACCGAAAGGTGACTCTGCGGCTGATGAGTTGCCTAAAGAGCATTTTAGTAAGTTCTCCACATCCATATGAGAAAAGAAGGAACTTACCAGTGTTCATTCCTATCATTCCTGCTTCCAGATTCTCGAACAACCTCCACATGCGGTCGACGTTCTTTGTGAAGCAATATGATGCAAGACCCATGCTGGTGTCATTGGCCGCTTTGACAACCTCTTCTTCCGACTCGAACTTGATGAAGGTCGAGACGGGAGCAAAGATCTCTTCTTTTGAGATGTCCATATCCGGAGTGACCCCTGTGATAACCGTAGGCTCGAAGAAGTAACCCCCGTCCTTGGAGATAGCGTTTCCTCCCATGTGAATGGTGGCGCCCTTCGACTTTGCATCCTCCACAAGCGCAAGTGCTTTCTCGATACCTCGCGGTGTGGTTACTGGACCCATGGTGGTAGCCTTGTCTGCGCCATGACCGACGACAATCTTCTGACTTTCTGCATTCCAGCGTTCGAGGAACTTGTCATAGATCCCAGACTGAACGTAAATCCGATTGGCAGTGATGCATGCCTGGCCAGCATGGCGATACTTCAGAGCGAAGATCTGGGCCATGGCTTGGTCAATATTGGCGTCGTCAAAGATCAACACGGGGCAATTGCCCCCAAGCTCCAGCGTGACTTTCTTGAGGTTATCGGCACACAGCTTTGCGACTAGTTTGCCAACCCTGGTGGAACCTGTAAAAGAGACTTTCTTAACGAGAGGATGTCGGCAAAGCGCCTCACTGAGCTCTGGGGTCTTGTCTAGGTCCGTAGTAAGAACGTTCAAGGCACCTTTAGGAAACCCAGCTTTGTCTGCCAGATAGGCCAGAGCCAGGACAGTGATTGGCGTCTCCGGGCTGGGCTTAACAATCATGGTGCAACCAGCCGCGAGAGCCGCACCAGCCTTCCGCAGAATCATAGCGATCGGGAAGTTCCATGGTACCAGGGCCGCTGCGACTCCCAAAGGCTGCTTGATGGTGAAGACTCGTCGGTCTGGCAAAGCCGGGGTGAAGACACTGCCCTGGATTCTTTCGGCTTCCCCGGCGAACCACCATGTGAAGCCAGTAGAGTAGTCGATCTCTCCGTACGCCTCGGCTCTCGGCTTCCCGGTCTCGTATACGAGAATGGTGGCTACATCTTCTTTGTTCTCCCGGATCAAGGAGTCCCACTTGAACAGCATTTGTGCTCTTGCTCTAGGGCTGATTTTCCGATAGCTTTCGAAGCATTCATGCGAGCTCTTGACAGCTGCGTCGACATCTGCCGCATCATTCGTAGGGCACTCTGTCCATGGCTTACCAGTTCCGGGGTCTATCAATAGTGAGCATGGAGATCATTGATATTCCGGAGCACTGACCGACGACTTCGAATGTCTTGCCGGACTTGGACTTCACCCACTCTCCGTGGACGAAGGACAGGTTGTGTAACAACTCGGAGTTGTTAAGCTGTGTCGGCATTAGACATCTTAATTCAACCCTCTGGACAACAAATTACCTTGAACGGCAACTCATATTTCTGTGCTGAGCCCATCATTCGCAATCCTGATTGTTACAAGCAGTAGATGTCGTATTACTCGGTCCAATGCGGGTTCGCCCAAATACGTTGTCGGCTTTCGACGAGCAGATATTTGGACGGCTATAGTGTTCAATTACTGCCCAGGTGGTGGCACTGAACGATGAAGGCAAGTGGCAGGTGAGCTTTATGCAAATGGAAAGCGCCACGCGGCTTTGAGCTTCAAGGGTCCACTACGACATGCATAAAAACCCCACCTTGTCTCCATCCGAGCTCAATGCCTGATTGGCACGCTGTCCGAGCTGCACGTCCCGAAAGTGGTGATCCGAAGGCGAAAGGTGTGGATGGCCTAAGCTGTGAGCAACGATGGAATTGATTCCGTTGCAGCTGGCCCTTGACTGGTTCGCCTTGGCGGACCCGGCTTCTCCAACGACAGCTCTTTCCCCTCTTTACAACTCCGCATCCCCCTCCTGCGCCCGATGGAACGGTCTCTCGGCAGTGCCTCGTGCGCACCTGATCTGCCAATGGCGGAGAGAAGACCGTGTTGGCTGGCATTTCGATAGCTGACGCGTCTTTAAATCTCCTCTTCACTCATTCCTTCCCCTGCGTAGCTTTGTAGTACCCTTTTGTGAGCTCCGAGCAGGTATAATTGAGTCACCTTTACAACACAAGCACGATGAATCGCCTGCAAGGCAAAGTCGCCATCGTTACCGGTATAGCTTCCACTCAGCAGCCTCGCTTGCGGAAAGTGCTCACGTCGATTCAGGCGCGGGATCAGGCTTCGGAGCCGGGATCTCGCAAGCCTTCGCTGCCGAAGGTGCCAAAGTGCTCGTATGCGACATCAACCAGGCCGGCGGTGAGGCGACCGTCCAATCGAACCCCTCCGTGATGGCGTTCCTCAAGATGGATGTCACGAAAGCGAGCGATTGGAAGGCAACAATAGACGCCGCAATCCAGAAATGGGGTAAGGTGGATATTCTGGTGAACAATGCGGGGACGAGCTACAAGAACAAGCCTACCGTAGATGTCACGGAGGAGGAATTCCAGAAGACATTTGACGTTAACGTCAAGGGCGTCTATCTTGGGTGCAACGCATGGGTCCCGCAGGCTATCGAGAGGAAAGAGGGAGGTGTCATAATCAACATCGCGAGCGTTGGTGCTACTAGGCCTCGACCAGGACTTGTGTGGTATAACGCTTCCAAAGGTGCCGTATGGAATGTAAGTGCACCTACGCAGGACCTATGAAGCTATCGCTGAATGCTGGAAAGGCTACCAAAGGACTCGCAGCCGAATATGGACCACATCAAATTCGAGTCGTGAGCATCTGCCCGCTGGTCACTGGAACTGGGTTGTTCTCCTCCTTTACCGGCGTTGAGGACACGCCAGAGAATCGGCAGAAGTTCATCTTCAACGTGCCGATGGGCCGGATTGGTGAGGTTGATGATGTCACGTCAGCATGCGTCTTCATGGCTAGTTCCGAGGCGAAATTCATCACTGGTGTTAATTTGGAAGTTGATGGCGGCAGATGTATCTAGTTAGAAGCACAGGAGTTGAAGAAAGCTGGACAGAAAAGCATTCTCCGGTACCGTAACTTGGAAGCCTCCGCTGTGGTGGGACATCTCTAAGCGTAGCACGTACGAGAGGGTTGACTGGACTTCGATTGTCTCTATCACGGTTAGCGTACCCCGTTGTCATCGTGACACTGGCAAGCGACAGCCCTCAACCCTTTGCAGGGAGCATCGTCGCTAGGGCCGGAAAATCTACTCCTGAAGGCCTTCAGCAAATCAGGACTAGACTTAAGGCGGTCTCCTAACAGTGCAGTCTCTTTAACCCTTGATACCACGTAGTAGATGCGATCACAAATCAAGGTCTAGACGGCGGAGCAGTGAGAAGATATATTTTTCTGAGGCAGCAGATGTGGTGCCAAAGACTGCCTTATCGGCAATATGGGAATGCCGCACAAGGCAGCAGAGAAAGACCGGCAGAGAAAGACCGCCAGCCAAATACCTTTTCGCCATGTCAATGCATTGAGGTTCCGAACTGTCATGACCATTTTCCAACGCCAAAGTGGATATCATCGGATGCAAACGCCCACCATTGTTGCTTACAACTAAGCATGACTGCCATTTCCGATGGAGTACTTTTGTTCAAATCTCGTAAGACCAGGCCGGATCATAGGGTAGGGTGTGCCTCCTATGCACCGCCAGCGACACCGCGAATGAAGAATCCACCGTGCTGTGAAGCAGCGCCACGAATGTTGATGCCCTCAGACTGTTCGGATCGTCCACGGACGTGTACTTCCTTGTCGTCCCTCGTAATCCGACTAGCGAGCCCGAGTTTCGGGGCAGACTCTGAGAATTCAGTACTCCTGGGGTCGCTATAGTCGTTCTTGAGCCGACCGTATGTGGAATCCTCATCATTATCGTCATCGCGTGTTATGCGGCTAGCCAACGACCGTGGCGCCACCACCGGCTTTCCGTCCTTTGTCATCCGAGCGAGAAGCGAACCCTTGCGGGAATTGGCGGTCTCGTCGGTTGCGTCGCTCCGTCGATGATTGCGATTGGTTGAAAACGCATCGGAATACCGCACAGCTGAGGAATCTTTGACCCATCTTCCATCCGATGGCCCATGTCCCTGATCAGTGAACGCAGCCCGGTCGTGGGTCCATCGCTCGCCACTGGGTTCAAGGCGTCGTCGGTTGTTACGGCTGCAGCTCCGGCTTCGATAGCGACGGCGCATCGACGTCCCATCTTCAGCGAAGCCCAGGCGGCCATCGCCCTCATCGGCCGAGCCAGGTGAAGCGCTCCGCCCTCTCAGACGTCCATAGCGCGACTCGCGTGAGCTAATTGATGTCAGCGATTTGTGACCGTTAACGGAAGCTGAGCGACCATACCTCCCGGAGCTTGGTCGATATGAATCAAGAACATCTGCTCCTCGATGTCTTCCGCCTCTGTCTCGATTGCCATTCCGGCGGTTTCTCCGGTTGTCGAACTCGGAATCGTCGTTCATTGACGTATCGCCGCTCACGCTGTCTAGTCAGCAAACCATGTGTGATCTAGGATGGCTCTTCCATACCCTCGTCGCTTGTGCTCCCTTGGTTCTAACCCATGCCCATCATAGTCTAGGAAATCCCTTCGCGGCGGCGGACGTCGCCGAAGTTCATGTCCACGATCGCCGCGAACCTCAGGATTCTGCCTATAGTAGTTGCTGCGATTGGCAGCGCCTCTCGGCTTCTGGTCTCCGATATTGGCCTGTCGTATGACGAGCTCGACGCGCGGCTGCTTCGAATACGGTCGCGCTTTGCGGCTTGTGTCGGGGGACAATGAGGCGGGGGCTGCAGGGTCGGTGAGCGCTTGGAGAGCTACCGCGGCATCCTGGGCGCTATAGTATTCGAGATTGACCGACGCATCGTTTATCCAGCGCAGTTGTTTGACGCGCGGTTCCGGGCAATGCTCCATGGCTGCAAGGTGACGGTATACTTAGCAGATGTCTTAGATTAGGGGAGGAAATGTAACACTAGCATGCCCTAGGTCATTGCGTGCTGAAGGCCCTCAGGAAGAGTGCACTGCAGGCAAAGCTAAGACATGCTAGAGTGTGTACCGCGGCCTACGTACCATAGTATAGCGGGTCATTGGGGTCGAACTCGTTCACGCCCTGCAGGTTCAAGATCTCGGGCCATTGCTGGACAGGCCTTGCGTCGAGGTTCTCGAAATAAGCGGCAGGCATAGCCGTGTTGCCGTCGTCGCCTCCGGTGGCCTATAGAGCGCATTGTTAGCTTGAGGCGGACAAAGGTCAGCCTGAGGCGCGTTTGCGGTCACGTACCTGCGCGGGTTGCTGCGTCCCGGTATCCATGCCCGTACCAGCGTCAAAGTCTATATCCATGTTAACATCCATTGTGAAGTGTAGTGCAGCGTGCGACGGAAAGACGGTGGCCGGGGTGAAGAGAGGCGGGGTGGAGTTGGAGCTCGAGCGGGAGAATAAATGAGGCAGCGCGCTAGCGCGAACGGGCACGGGCCCCCACGGTGGTACAATCACGTGCAGGTCACGAGTGTTTGTTTGGGCAAGCGAGCTGCATTGTTTGTCTCAACAATCATCCATATGGATACATATCTGGCTTGCGTGCATCTGCCAAAAGAGACAGATTTTGCTTACTCATCATACAAAAGCGTCTCATTTTTGTGGCAGATGCGTGGGCACAGCCTGCTTATGTCTCGGACCGAGTCTCAGGAGGAGATGGGATACTCAGAGAGCGAAACGTGTCTTCAATTGATCATTATCTGGTGAAGGCCTCTAGGACTAGCCGTCCGAAGCTAAGAGCGAGGACGTGGTGCCCGACTTGCGCTTGTCCTTCTTCTACTCACGATGTGATCCTCCCGTCCTTGACCATCTCTCTGATCGTGTCGATGCTGGATTCAACGGCTTTCTTTGCCATCTTCATCCGTCTGTTAGTAAAGTTCTTCTCATGCGCAAAGGGAGCGTTCTTGAGGGGCTTCAGGATACCAGTTCCTCATATGGCTTGCTTCGGGCTTTCGCTCAGGACGGGTGCCCTTTTATTGCCGATAGAGGCACTGCTCTGGTCGCGAGGTGTTGGCTAGCGAAGTAGAAGACTTACAGCTTTCAATCTCGCGTGCTCTTTCGCCGCCTCTTCAGTCCCTTCCTGGATATGTGGAAACCGAAACTCGAACATATACGTCATATGCAGGTCTGAGTCGTCGCCAGCTGGACCATCAGACACGACATTCCGAATGTGCGTTCCATCGTCTTGCGCGAAGTCGACCTGCCAAGCTCACTATTAGCATCCTTACTGCTCTCCCCATACCCAAACACCTTCCCTCTCTTGTTTTAACGTCTCGAAGAACAGACACTCATGAAAGGGCAGTGGAAGGCTCACCCAAGCGTCCGCCCAGCACCTAACAACCTCCTTCGCCTCGCTGCGCGGTCCCTGCCCTTCTTTGAACTTGACTTCTCTCGTCACGACGCCTTCTTCGTCTTTCAGCACCTTGCAGCTCTCGATGACGGGCACGAATTCCTGCGCGAACCGGATTTTGCGCTGCAGGCCGGCCCAGACTTGCGCGCGGGTGAGGACGGGCGATGCGCCAGAGGGGTTGATTTGGGATGTATAGGCGAGGTTAAGGGCGACCATTTTCGGATTTTGGGAGATGCTGGGAACTGGGCGTAAGGCCGAGCGAGTAGTTGACGGAAGCGATGATGCTGCAGGGATGCGATATACGCTTGAAAAAGTCGTCGGAGGTTTTCAAAGTCAAATTCGATGAATCTAGGTGGTTTCAACGTTATTCATGAAGTCTAAATGTAGGAATGGGGCACAGTCAAGGGCGTTCCCCTCTTTTATGTAGAAACCTGTGTAACTGACGGGCGTTCGCCAAGTCGTTAACATGGACAAGATTACGACCCGGTTCTCCGCCATGTCCGAAATGGCTAACGTACAGGACTGAACGGTCCGAAGTACAAGGTCTTGTTATCCTCTCAATCTACTTGATTTTGGTGGTCCAATAAGCCTAGAGCCTCTCTCTCGAAGGGGTCGCCCTGCATACTTTTCCCGTCCATCAATTCTACTCATTACTAAGCATCCAGACAGATCCAGAATCACGCTACGAAAATAACCCGTACCGTCACCTAGCAATTGCATGATACTACTTCCCTAGATCCTCCCTTTATTTACGACGAAAGCCTCCAGCGCAGCTGCGATATGTTAGCAGACGGATGGGGTGATAGCCATGGAAGAGATACTTACAGAGCGCCGCCCACAGCCTATTCTCTGCTTCCCTGAATACAACGGACCTTGGACCGTAGAAGACCTCATCGCTTACCTCCTCTGGATGGCGAGGCAGGCAGTGCATGAAGGCCCAGTTCTCCTTGGCACCTCCCCGTTTGGCGAGCTCTGAGGTGATCTGGAAGCCTTCGAATGCCTTCAGTCTTTTTGCTGTTTCCTCCTCTTGTCCCATTGACACCCACGTATCTGTCACCAAGATGTCTGCATCCTTGATGGCCTCCTCCGGCACCGTGGTTTCAAATAGCCTGCCGGCCTTGGGAGTCGTAGTAGCTGCCTGGTCAATGACACCCCGCATCTCCTCAGGTATCTCATAGCCTTTAGGTGTCGCGACCGATATATCCACGCCGAGCTTTGTTGCGCCGATGGCCAGGTCGAATAAGACATTGTTCGCGTCGCCAATCCAAGCAATCTTCAAGCCCTCCAGTCCTAGGGAGTTTGTCGAACCCGAGGGGTAAACCTCGGCTATTGTGAGGAAGTCGGCGATGATCTGGAGGGGGTGGTATAGGTCGGAAAGGGCGTTGATGACGGGGACGGTAGAATGTTTTGCAAGGTCTGCTACGTCGGAGTGCGGGCCGACTCGGGCGACAATGGCGGCGGTCATGCTGGAGAGAACTATAGCGGTGTCGTAAAGCGACTCATTTACCTACAAGCAGTGAGTTTTGATCAAAGAGCAGCACGAAGCTCATACACCCAACTGGATGTCGTCCTTGCCCAAGAACATTGGAATGCCGCCCAATGCCGCAACTGCTCCTTCGGTGGATACCCTAGTGCGAGTACTGCGCTTGCTGAAGGTCATGGCCACGGTCCTGCCTGCCAATGCGGTCCGCAAGCTGTGCGGTATCTCGCCGGTGCCTGACTTGACATCGTCCTTGTGCCTGTGGGCATTGCGGACGAGGGTAGTAAGCTCGGCGGGCGTCAAGTCAGCGGTGGAGAGCAGATGTCGTGGCGCGAACGGTGAGGTTGGGGGAGCAGCGGCGGAGGTGGAATAGCAGCGAGTTGGAGCTCGAAGCAAGCTTCGAAAAGCCGTGGTCGCGGGGCGAAAAGGCGGCATCTTGCTCACTGTGCTGGCCTGACTGGCCTGAAGCTCTACGAGGCCAATTGAAACTTATATGGCCCGAAGTGTCAATTAGCGGAGTCACGCCCTGTGGTGATTTTTTTCGCATCGTGCAGCTCATGCGTCACCCGCAGATCTGGGGTTGGTGGCTTGTCACATTCGTGGACCTGGTCTAGCGCGCCTTGGCGTGTTGGCATGCCACAGCCGCCTTGATGACGCCTGGTCTCAACACCGAGCATCCTCCCCAGCACCCTGTTTCTGTGCAGCTCTCCTCACGTCTTCCCTCTTATCTTTCCTTCCACTGCGGCACATGAAAGACTAGGGGCTTCTTGCGCACCTGGCTACCCTATCCTCCGCCGCTATGGACACTCCCGACGGCCAGTGGGCCTCGACCCGCACGCCTAGCTCGCGCCCGGCTTCCCGGAGATCAGGCCGTTCCTCGCGATCCGCACGCTCGCAGACGTCAAGCAGAACAACAGAGGTGACGCCACTGTTAGCAAGAGAAGACAGGAGCGACGACGACGAGGAGGAGGAGGGGGAGCAGACACCGGCGACGACGTCGCTACTGCACTCGTTGGGCAACGGCTCCTCGTCAAGCGGCAAAACGCCACTGTGGAAGAAGCGATGGCCCAGCATACTCGCGCTTGTCATTCTGTGCATTGTCGTGGTCGTTATAATGCTTGGCTTCCTGGCAACAGAAGGCATTGAGGAGTACGCCATGCAGGCTGCCGACTTCCAGCCTACGAAGCTGTCATTAGACTCGTTGACCGATCACGGCGTGAAAGTGCAAGTCGAAGGCCATTTCAAGATGGACGCATCCAAGGTGAAGAAGCAGAGCGTGCGCAACCTCGGTCGCTTTGGAACGTGGATAGCCAGAGAGGTAGAAAGTGGACCCACTAATGTCGATGTGTATCTGCCCGAATATGGGAACGTTTTGGTCGGCACGGCCAAAGTGCCCGGGATCAAGGTTAATATCCGCAATGGACACACAACGCACATTTCATTCTTCGCCCATCTGGAGCCGGGCTCCTTTGATGGGATCCGCAACGTCGCCAACGACTGGATCGATGGACGTCTGGGTCAAATCCAGGTAAAGGGCAAGGCCGAGGTGCCTCTGAAATCCGGCATAATACGCATTGGCACGCAAACCATAGAGGAGTCTATGGTGTTTCTAGGTAGGTTCTGGTTCGACAGCGTGACGTTACCGATTTGATTGTGCTAATAGTGCCCCGCCTGCAGGAAACAACCTTCCTTCGCTCCCTCGGTACAACATCTCAAGGCTTAACCTCCGAGAAGCCAAGGACGGGCACAAGGGCATGGGGGCTGACGTTTCCGTTATGGTGACCAACGATTTCCCTGTGCAGCTTACTGTACCCCCGGTCGCTGTTGACGTTCTTGTTGACGGCTGCCTCCCTTCGGACCAGCACATCATGGTGGGCACGGCCGAGACCGCGAGATTGCAGGTAAGACCGAAAACTGATCTGGAGGTCAATGTGACTGGCCGTGTTGAGAAGCTGCCGGAATCCCTTGTTGAGGTCTGCCCGGACTCAGCCAAGTCCCCACTGGATGCTCTCCTAGGTGACTACATGGACGGGCGCGACGCTACCATCTACATCAACTGCTGTAAGTTCCCGGATCCGGAGACTCCTGACTGGGCGCGAGGTCTCCTCCAAGATATTACGGTTCCCATTCCTTTCACAGGGCGAGATATGGGAAATCTGATCAAGAACTTCTCCCTGTCTGATGTTCATTTCCATCTCCCAGATCCGTTCGCTGAGCCCAACACTCCTGAGGCTGCACCTAAGATCTCTGCTATCATCAAAGTGGACATTGGCCTGCCTGGTGAAATGAACTTCCACCTAGACGTCAACCGCGTCAAGGCCGATGCGGACATCTACTATCACAAGAAGAAGCTCGCGAGGCTCAACCTCGAGAAGTGGCAGAAGGCCAATTCCACCAGAATCGACGCACACGGCGACGAAGGACCATCCTTGCTGGTCGAATCCGACATTGAGAGGGCTCCCATTCAAATCCTAGATGACGACCTATTCAGCGAAGTTGTTCAAGCTCTGCTCTTCGGCAGCAAGCCGGTTATGATGGAAGTCAAGGCCGCAGTCAGCGTGAAGGTTGATACGCCCATGGGAGATTTTGCAATGCGAGGAATTCCAACGGAGGGAGTCGTCCCGGTCAAACGTTCGTGACCCAGTTCGTGATCCATCTTGAGCCACTTCTTCAGCAGCTCGCTAACGTGAATGGTTCAGCAATTGGAAACGACAAAGGATCCAGCAATATCAGCCATCTATCTCCTCAAATCGGCAATCTATCGATCATCGGCACGTCGCGCACGTCAATCACTCTACAGGCGCACGCGAACATCACGAATCCCACCAAATACTCCGCGACCGTTCCCTATTTCAACATCAACATCTTGGTCAATAACACTGTTCTCGGACAAGTTGTCGCAAAGGATATCGTCGTACGTCCTGGGAACAACACCAATCTGCTCGTGACGGCCGTGTGGGATCCGTATACCCACAGCGGCCAAGGGGGGAACGAAGTCGGCAAGGAGCTGCTTTCCCAATACATCTCCGGTAAATATCAAGTGAGCGCCTGTTTTTCAATAGTAGCTAACTCACGCAGGCTACAATACATCCCTAACCCTCCAAACCCACAACGGCACCATCCCCTCCCAGCCTGTGCTCGGCGACCTCATGTCTCACTTCCCCATTACCCTCCCCGCACCCCACCTCTCCACGCCAAAGAAGCCCAAAGACGGGGATGACCCAGACAACGGGGATGATGACAAGTCAACGCACTTCATCCGCGAAGCTACCATGCACATCATCTCCTCGACTGCAATTTTCACCCTCGCATCCCCCTTCACTACCACAACGCTCTACATCACGAACCTCAACGCCACGGCTTTCTATGAGACCCATCCCGCAGGCAAGATCCTGTACGATCTGCCGTTCGCCGTGCCGCCGGGCTTGTCAGAGACTCCGCGGTTGCCGGTGGACTGGAGTCTGGGGAGCGTAGGGTATGAGGCGATCAAGAAGGCGCTTGGGGGCACGCTCAAGTTGAGTGCGTATGCGGATGTGGGAATTAGGATCGGCCAGTGGAGACAGCAGATTTGGTTTAGAGGTGGGAGTATTGGCGCGCATGTGAAGTTATGAGCCACTAGAGGTTGTTCTTCCATGTTTTTGACATATTGTATAGTATACAAAGCCCCGAGTTGGGATGGACATAGGGACCGACGTTCGGGCTAGGACTGCGTCATCAACATACGCACAGTGGTATCCAGCGGATATTGCTATCCTCGTTTCGCTTTGCTTTTACATACAGCATACACATACAAATCAAGCGCCCGATATCCCACCAAATCATCCTCTTCTTAATCCGACAATTCGCTCGCCCGCGTAATCTCCTCCCTCTCCTCCCGCGCATTGCGGGCCAAGAGATTTAAAGCGCTGCCTGCGAGTATGAAGCCGCACTGGTCCTCGCTAAGCGTGTGCCTCGTCTTGATCGCCTGCTCGCTTCCATCTTTCTTCTTGACCGCTATCTGGACTTCGCCCTTCCCGCCGCTCCTCAGTACATCCAGCAGTCCCCTCGTCGCCACTTCATCGCATGCGTCGATAATATCGTAGTCTGCTTCGTTAACGAATGTCAGCGGAACGATACCCTGCTTCTTCAAGTTCGTCTCGTGGATGCGCGCAAAGCTCTTCGCCAGGATAATTCGGCCACCTAGATAGCGGGGTTGCAGGGCAGCATGTTCTCTTGCAGAACCCTCGCCGTAATTGTGCTCCGCTACAACAAGCCATTCCTGCCCCTTATCCCTCCAGCGCTTCGCGAGTTCCGGAATCCCAGACTTGCTACCGTCAACATCGTACGCGACGTTGACTTCGTTGGTAGCGGCATTAACCGCGCCAATGAGCGTGTTTTCGGAGATGTTGGGAAGATGGCCTTTGTATTTGAGCCAAGGACCTGCGGCAGAGATGGTGTCTGTTGTGCACTGTCCTTTTACTTTGTAGAGGACGCGGAGGGACGTCAACTCTGAGTCGGGGAACTCGGGGAAGGGTTTGAGCAATGCTAAACGACTGGACCCTGGGTCGACGATGACTTCGACCGTGGGGTCGGGAATGCCGGGCGTGGGGAGGAACTCCGGATTTCCTTCTGCAAACCCGGCGGATGGCAGGTCTGAGCCTTTTGGTGGTGAGAATTTGAAGGGGGTCCCGGAGGGTGTAGGAATACTATCAGTCATGGGGTTGAAGGTCGTCGAGCCAGAGTAGGACATTGCGGTAATGAGCTCAGGGGAGGCGAGAAAGTTCATGGTTGCGCGGTTGCCGTCGTTGCGGCCGGGGAAGTTGCGGTTGTATGAGGTGAAGATGGCGTTGGCTTCGCCTTTCTTGGTGCCGTCGGTGCGTTTCCATTGTCCTAATCATGGGTTAGCAAAAGCATTGGTAAATATGATATAGAGGCAAGTGACTAGGAGCGGTGGAGGCCGCTGCCTCGGTGAAGATGGTCCCAAAAGAAAGAGGAAAGAGAGACCTACCAATGCAAGGACCACAGGCGTTTGCTAGAACAGTGCCGCCTGCTGAGGAAAAGGTGGAGAGGGTGTTGTCGCGCTCGAGGGTGGCTCGAATCTGTTCGCTGCCCGGCGTGATGAAGAAGTCGGCTTTAGGCTTGAGTCCAGCGGCGGAGGCTTGCTTGACGATTTCCTCAGAGCGCGTCATGTCCTGGTAGGAGCTGTTCGTGCAGCTGCCAATGAGACCAGCGCCGAACGTCCTCGGCCAGTCCTTCTCTTCCACTACTGACTTGAATTTGGACAGGGGCGTCGAGAGGTCAGGAGTAAATGGCCCGTTGATGTGTGGTTCCAGCGTTGAAAGGTTGATAGTGATAACTTTGTCGTACTCAGCTTCCGGGTCAGCACGCAGCAAATTCCGCTTCATTGGTGAGTTTGCAATATCCGAGGCTGCTTTCGCGATGGGTCCTCGGTGTGTAACTTCCAGATAGGGGATGTGGGCGGGTGAGAATGGGAATAGGGATGTTGTAGCGCCAACTTCAGCGCCCTAAAGTTACGGATACAAAGTCAGTAAAGCCAATAAAAAGGGTGTTAATCCTGACCATATTACAAATCGTACCCATGCCTGTACAGCTCAATGACTTCACGCCAGGGCCAAAGTACTCGACGATGTACCCGGTGCCGCCCTGAATACTCGTTAGACGCCAGAATTTGTGCGGAGGGCGTGTACATACCCGAACGGTAAGCTGCCCGACAAGGTTCAAGATTACATCCTTGGGCGAGGCCCAACCGCTCAACTCGCCCTCGAGGTTGACGCCCAGTATCTTGGGTGCCTTCAGCTCCCAAGGCGCATCCACAAGAGCATCCACCGCGTCCGCACCGCCAACACCGATTGCAATAGCTCCCAGACCTCCCGCGTTCGGAGTATGACTGTCTGTCCCCAGCATCATCAACCCAGGCGTCGAGTAGTTCTCCAACACAGATTGATGAATAATGCCCGCGCCAGGCGGCCAAAACTCAATGCCATACTTCTTCGCCGCAGACTCCAAAAAATCAAACACCTCTTTATTCCCCGCGATTGAATTCGGCAGATCCGTATCCGCGCCCTTCTCTCCCACAATCATGTGGTCGCAGTGTATACTCGCCGGAACGGCAGTCGCAGGAAGCCCGCACGACATGAACTGAAGCAGCGCCATCTGCGCGGACGCGTCCTGCATCGCCACCCGGTCCGGCTTGAGCTTGAGGTTGGCCTGCCCTCTGATGTCCTTGCCATTGTTCGTGTTCGACAGCAGCGACTCCTCGGGACTGTCCAGGTGCGAGTAGAGAATCTTCTCCGCTAGCGTCAACTGCCGTGAATGGCCCAGGACCCTCCTGACTTCCTGGAGCTTCTTGACGAGCCTGTGGTACGGCGGAGTTCGGGAGACGATGTCGACATGGTGATGGGGAGGAGCGGCGTGAGCGGTAGCTAGGCATCTTCGCGATGCTACTTGCGAACTGCGAAGGGAGGCGTACTGTCCGGACTGCGAGAATCAGCATCGAATGTTACTTTGTGCTTGTGTGCCTGAGGCCCTCGGTCGGCCTTTAATGCGGTCCCTTCACAATTCAGAGACCTAGAATCGGGCTGCTTACCCTGCAACTAGCGAGCCGGCCGGCCCTTATTGCGTGCACCCGCATTGTGAAGGCTTGTCCGGCGCAATGCGGTGGTGCTTCGAGGGCGAAGTCCACAAAATTTATCGATTGCGAAGTCGGCCCGCACGCGACCCTGGATTCTGGGGCAGGGAAGCTGCGACCAAGGCTGACCAATGACAGTACACTCAGAGTCATCATCAAACCCACGAACCCGATGAAATTGTCAACAGGATTCGAGGGAGACCGACGTGACCCGTAAGCCCTCGAAGGGACACTGCCCCAGAGCCCGCGGGCAGCACAGTTGTCACTCGAGTTAGTATGCGACGTAGCCGTCGACTCACGATGCTCGACACCCGTCATGATAGGATTCTGTCTGCTACGCATACAACCGACAAGATGAGCAAAAGCGCAGTTCAATTTTTAGTCCTATCATAGCCATTGCCTCTCGTTCTGAGCAAAGGCCAAAGTATCAACGTGCCGAGGCATCGAAAGGTACCACAATCCAACCCATCCTGCCCATGCCCATAGCCTAGGGAAGAAGCTGCAAGACGCCGCCCTTGAGGTGAGACCGTAATCCGAAAGTCCGAAAGGATTCCGCAAATGATTAGTCTGCGCTTACATACCCGGCGGCGGAGGAACCTTTCCAAACATTAGCAAATACAGAGAGCAAGAGCGCGATCAACATACCGCATTGTACGTGCCTGGGGGCGATCCAGAAGGAGGCGGTGGAGGGGGCACACCACCGCCTGGAGCCGGTTCTGACGGCGGAGGCGGTGGCGGAGCAGCTGCCGTACCAGGAGGCGGCGATTGCTGGGTGACTGCTTGAGTACCCGCATAGTATTGATACCACTGCACGTACGCCTCGTAGCCACCCCATTGAGCGTACGGGTCTTGTCCGCCGTTCTGCTGCGCATAGTACGCAGCCCACTGGCTGTTTAAGTCCGCGGGCTGGGTGTTCGCAGTAGATGCTGCGTCGGGCGATTTGATGTCGTTCTGGCCACCATAGCTCCCGTAACCGTAGCTCTGGCTACGATCTCGGTCACCGTACCCTGGGCGCCCATTTGAGTATCCATCACCGCCTTGTGGATACCGTGGCCGCTCCTTGAAAGCTTGGTAGTCTGTCCTCACCTTCTGGAGGAGTTCGTCGCATAGCTCCTTTGCGCGCTGAACACCCTCGGGACGTGGGCCACTGCATCCCGATTAGCGTGGGCAATGTCAGAAGGGAGCAGATAAACGAACGCGATGTGGAGATACATAGGCTCATCGCTCTCACGACCAGACTGGGGCTCCATGAATCCTGAGCCACGGCCCTTGATCTGAACCTTGCAGCCGGTCTCCTGTTGGATGAACTTGACATTGTCTCCACCTCGGCCCACTACCTGAGCCCTCAGGTTGAAGCCACTAATGGGCTCGAGGTCGACTGGGAGCTTCTCCTCTGGCCATTTGCGCTAAGCTAGTCAGTATTTCAGCATCAAAACTCTAAAAGGAGAGATATACCCGGCCAAACTCGTCGCGCTCGAAGTTCTCGGGCTCGCGACGACGGAACCTACGCTCATCAACCAGGTTCGGAAGTTCCTGTTGCATCAGCTCCTCAATCTGCTTGACTGCAGCATCGAGGCCTTCTTTCGTAGTGCTAGTGACGCGCAGATAGAGCGGCGGGTTCTATAGGATTAGCATTTCGAGCAAAAAGCTTGGCGAAGCGGACTTACAGCAGCCGTGGCCATGCTCTTGTCTGGATAATATTCGCCTCGGGTTGTGACATCTTGGGCACGCATAAGCAGGCTATTCTACAGCGGGTAAGTAATGTTTCGGGGAGAGCGTACCGGCGCCTGTGTCGTCTTTGATCTAGATGTCACAATAGAGGTCAGCAGATGCAAAACGAGTGGAGGACAGCTAGATGTCTGTAAGCTCGATCTCTGCAAAGAGAGACGCCCAAACGCAGGGGGACTCGACTCCAGGCTCGAAGCGATGTCAGATCAGAGACGGCCGGAGACGAGGTTGGAGGGGACGGTCCTGGGAAGATCAGTGGACGGCAAAAGCTAATTACCCTTTTCTGGACGGCTCCTTTGGTCAGTGTGTAGCGATTTCGGAGATCATTGATTTCTATGTCCTTGATGTAGTCCCCATCCTGCTGATATGTCTCGCTGGCGATAGCCTTGCCGGGAGTAGCGGGCGACTTGACGACGGGAGGACTAACGGCCTGTGTGCGGGTCAGCGGATGCGGATGCGCCTGCGCTGGGGGGGTGAGTGAGCGTACAGTGCGAATTGGAGGCACGTCGACATGCTGGATCCCCTTCTTCGCCTGGATCTGCGCGTTGATCCTCGCCGCCGCTGCAGCTGCGGCCGCAGCCGCGTCCGTTACCTTGGCCTTCTTCTGCTCGGCGCTCGAGGGACTGTCTGAGGCGCCGCGTCCAATCGGGCTGCGCGTGCGACGAGAGTCGGGCTCCCTGCTTGAAGGGGACCGCGAGCGGCGATCGAAGCGCGAGCGCGGCGGGCGGTCGGACTCGTCTCTGTCGAAGCGCGAGCGCGGGCGGCGTTCGTCGGACATGTTGCGCGCGCTCCCGGTGCAGCGTTTGTGGGCGTTGAAGAGCGAGGTTGTGGTCGACAGAAGGCTGCTCCCCGGCTGCAGAACAAGATCGGGAAGGCTTGGCGCCAAGACGCTGCTCTCCCGGAAATCGGCGGGCCAGTCAGAAATTCACATTCAGGTGAATCACCCACCGCGGGAGCACAGCAGCTCTCGTCTTCGTCAATTTTGACTGCACCTCCCCGCCAGCCCCCCAATTGCCATCGCTGGGGCGCCGCTTCTACAATGGCATCTCGGCAGGCTGTTCAGGCTCTGCCTCTGCGCAGTCTGCTCGCTCGACAATGCGCCTCCGCCGTCCGTCAACAGTCAAGAGCGCAGAGCTCCTCGTCCACCCAAGCTCTGGCGTACAAAGCTCTCCACCGCCGCATCGCGCCGCTGCCGACCGATGACCGTCCTCCCGCGTGGTCTGCGCAAGCCGCCGTCAGCAGCATCCTCTATGAGACGCCGCTCCCGTCCCAAGCGCCGCCGAAGCGACACATCCTGAACTGTTTGGTGCAGAACGAGCCCGGTGTGCTGTCTCGCGTGTCCGGTATTCTGGCTGCCCGCGGCTTCAACATTGACAGCTTGGTCGTGTGCAATACTGAGGTGGATGACCTCTCCCGCATGACAATTGTGCTCCAGGGGCAGGACGGTGTCGTCGAGCAAGCCCGCCGTCAGCTCGAAGACTTGGTTCCAGTCTGGGCCGTGCTCGACTACACGCAATCACCGCTTGTACAGCGTGAGCTGCTTCTCGCAAAGATCTCCATCCTGGGCCCTGAGTACTTTGAGGAGCTGCTCGCCCATCACCGTGAGCTGGCCCAGATGCCTGAAGTGGATGAGGGTGTTGAAGAGCTCTCGGAGTCAGACCGAGAAGCCATTGCCGCCGAAGGGGCTAGAGAGTCTCTAAGAAAAGACTTCCATCCGAGCAATCTGGCCGTTAGTCAAGCACTCAGGCACAAGCACGAGCATCTCCGCGCCATCACCTTCTTGACCCATCAGTTTGGAGGCAAGGTGCTGGATATTAGCACGAACAACTGCATCGTGGAGCTCTCTGCGAAGTCGACTAGGATCGATTCGTTCATGAAGTTGGTGGCGCCATTCGGTATCCTAGAGTCTGCCCGGACAGGTAAGCTTGTCCCTTGTCTATTAGTTCCCCAAGTACCCATCTGACGATCACGCAGGCCTCATGGCGTTACCTCGTTCTCCGCTCCACGGGCCAAATGAGGTCGAGGAGAAGGACGCCCAGGACGTCGTTGACCAGAGCATCCTGCCCCCCGGTTAAATGTACCATCTAACTACTTTTTGGAATCACCGCGAATTCCGGCCATGTCGGGCGTTCTTGCACTGTACATAACGGGTTGGCGTTCTTCGCGGGCGGAATTGAAATGTTCACCTCTCTCTCTCTCTCTCTCTAATGTATTTTCCGCAGTGAAGTGGCAACCGAGAAGTATCAGTTGGATCATCCTACAGTCTGCTAAGGGCAAAGTGCATTATCTATCATCCATCTGGCGACAGTATTACTTCACCTGCGGCATGGGCTTGCGGAGCCGATCACGCATCCATGTCGGAGGCTAAGCACCTGGGGCAGACGCTGCAGCTCCAGCGATATCGGGCAAACGAGCATGTGACTAAAGCATGCATCCTGTGAACGTCTTCCGTGAGCCCCGCTTAAGCATATTGCTCCTTCAAAAGTTTTCGTCGCTTATCTGCGGGAACGGACCAGGGATTGCATGCAACGGCTCCACCGTCTGATGTTTTCGCGGTCCAGACTTTCCACGGCCTGCGCTCCAGCTGTCGTTTTCCAGCTTTGAAGATAATGGGCGAGCAACAGCCAATTGAGGCGACGAACCTTTGAGACGAAGCTTTAACGCGTGACAGTCAAGACTTTATACATCTGCGCCAGTCGACCCCCAAGCGAGGACGGATGCGGCTCCCACGGCATTTCTGGCCTTGCCTCTGGAGCATCCCACTCTGGATTTACGTGCGTCCACGCCCGCAGTTCCGGGACTCGTGGTGAACGTCGGTCCAAATCGGGCTATATTTGCAGCGGAGGAAGCCAATCGCAGCTGTGCTCCTAGTCCTTGACGTCTCAAAGGATGTCTGCTGACCTTTTATGCGACGTCAGAACCAGCGCCCCGAGAATTTTTGCTCTATGCGCTCCCTAGACCACCCTGCAGCGTTGCAGCACGTTCTGTTGAAGGTGGCTGCGGGTGCCAAGACGAACAGCTCGATGGCGGCGCCTGCCGCCAATAACAAGCTCGTGCGACGGTTGATAAGGTCGACAGCTTCCTGCACGGGCCGTCCCAATGCGCCGTATCAGCAGCAACGTGCCTCAATTCAGTCTTCTAATCGCTGATCTGATGTTTTTCTGCTTTCTCTCCGCTCACTCACTGCCAACTGCAATAACTATAACAAGTGCCCGTCGCTGCGCCACTCCTTTCCCCTCGCTCAGTGAAGCCCAATTGCCAACTCCACATTGCTTGCTTCCTCAGGCATTGCGTCACACATCCCAAGATACCCAGCTTGCCCAAAGTCGCCGCTCTCCAGTAGCTCATACCTTTCTTTCTTTCTGTCGTAACATAGCGTGAGTTCTCCTTTTCTCTCCTATACCAGCCGTCTGCCCCCCCCCAATTGACGCTTGCAGCCGGTTGTGCGCTCGAAACCCAGCTTGTCCAATTGCTCGGATTTCTACGTTCCGGGAGCTGACCGCTAGCCAGCCCCTCCAACGTCTTTGCGTAACGAGACACAAAGAACTCCATTCATTGAACCACCTCCTCGAGGCCCGCTCGTTTCCGGACTCGCCTATTTTTCATAGGTGGACATGAAATACGGCGACACCTTGCGTCAGCGTTCTATACCGGAATGGGGCCACTGTAAGCATCCAGCAGCACTCCTCCGTTCAAGCTCCAGCTAAATCAACCTTCTCTTTACAGTCAACATCGACTATGATTACCTGAAAGACCTCATCAAGCACCAAACCACCGAGGGCACCGCTAAAGCAGTATCGATTCCCGGGCAGGGCGACACGACCGAGAAAGCCTTCGGCGATACCTTCTACGACGTCCTCAAAGCCCAGCATGATCGCATCAACCTGTTCATACGAAGCAAGAGCGGAGAGATTGAGCGCAGGCTGGAACACATCAGCAGGAGCCTCGCGCAGCTGCAAGCCCGTCAACCACCTCCCGAGGGACGCGGTGGCCGGTTACCCGCCAGGATAGTAGAGCGATACGCAAAGATCGACGCAGATGTCACAAAGTAAGCATGCGCAGGTTGAATGCTGGCCCGTGGTGGAACAGGGCGATGTGCGCAGGGCATGGTCGAGGCATCATGCACCAGATCTGTCTCATTTCCCCGCTCTGTTCGCCAGAAGCCATCAAACTCAATTCTCATCATTATCACCTACCTAATGGGATCATAGACTGACTTCTGATAGGGCCGGCGAGGAAATTCGGTCGCTCTCCCGCTTTCAAGTCGCACAACGAACGGGCTTTCGCAAAATACTGAAGAAGTACAAGCGGTGGACGAGAGACAATGAACTAGAACGCCAGTTCAAGGAACACGTCACCGACAGGCCCGACAGTTTCTACCAACTGGATCTAGGATATCTCCTTGATCAATATATCGATGTTCTTGGCGCCCTTCGTGCACCCTTTGACGCTACGGGTGCTCCTCCGTCAGACAGCTCCAAGCCGACCTCACGAATCTCCGATATCCTGCAGAACGGCGCCGAAGTTGATCTTGATCTTGCACTTTCTCTTACCCCCTTGGGTCCGCGAGGCAGCAAAGCCACATATTGGATACATCCGGAAAATATTGTTGAGGTTGAAGTCCTCCTCCTCCAGCATATGCGCCTCGCCACCGCATCCAACGCAACCTCTCCGTCAACACAGAGGGAATCTCCTTATGCGACACCTCTCCGCCGTAAATCTTCCGCGACCGTGGATAAATATTTTGGCAACGAAGATAATGTTGGCCTGCTCGTTCTTGATGATCCAGAATCGTATGCCATAAAGCAGAATGCAAGCACGATAGGAACTGGCGAAGAGTCGCCGGGTACTCTACAAGCCAAAGCGGCGGGCAACGCCCGGTGGACATCATCTGGCGAGGCGGCTGTTGTCGTTGGCCTTGAATCTGCCCATGACCCACAAGCGTCCGTAGATATACGGACGGTTAAGCTGAAAAGAAAGCACCTTGAGACCTTCCTCAGCACATCAAAATCTTTCGGCAACATCTCCGAATCCGCGCTTCCTAAACGGGAGTCTGGAGAGAGGGATGATGTTACCGCTGTCCAACAATGGCTTATCGAGCACAAGGACAAGAGACCTATTGCTGGCGCATGTTCCAAACGCACTCGGTTTGTGGGTCTTCACAATAACGCCGAAGGAGGTATGTGGGCTATTTTGGATCGGGACATCTTCATGAACGATATTCTGCACGAGTATTTGGGCAACGACGAGTGGTCATCCGAGGCTCGTACTAGTTCCATAGGATTTCCCCATGCCGTTCTTGAAGTCCGCCGGGAGGGAAGTCATTCGTCTGCATTGATCCAGACTCTCGACCGCAGTCATCTTGTAAGTTCGCCCTCTTGTTATTTTCAGGGGGCCCTACTAACGATCCCAGGTTGAACGTGTGCGCGGATTCTCCTTGGAAGCGCACGCGGTATGGACATGTTGCAAACCTGATGCAATGGCCGCACCTTTTTGGGTGAGTACTACTGTCCAACGAATTGTATCCCCTTATCTTTTAAGCGGATGGGAAACCACCAGATCAATCGACCTCTTCACTGTCTAGCATTGAAAATAAGTGCGATCTGGCATCGGACAAGATCTAAAACTCCTGCGGATACTATGGCACTTGGGCTGACGATGCTAGATATCATTGCTGGACAAAGACATTCGAAAACTTCCTGCACTGTTGAAGCGTCAGCGCCGAAAGGCCACCAGTACTGCTGGCTCTCTATCTCATACCTCCCCTCCACAGACCTCAACGTCCGCAACTTCGCCTACGGATGGCCAGTCGAGTCCTTCTACCCTCCGAAATAGAGAGTCGTCCGCAACATCTGCACCGGAGTTTGTAGATCCCCCGTCTCTACAAGCATTTCGCAAGAAGAGGAGGTCGCACGTGGGACAGCGTCCCGCAGTTCAAGCCGAGGCCGCGAGTGATAGAGAAGGATATTGGAACGAGTATGACAATCCCGAATCGGAAGACGAAGGCTACTACATTTACGTGGACCCAAACGCATCCCTGAAATTTCCTGGCCAAGAATTCCTCGAGACGTGGACATCCAAGACTAGGAAGCTTTTTGGTATACGAGAAGCGCCTGAAGAGTCACCGCTTCTATCCACAGCTGAGGGAAGCAGCGACGATGATGAGACCGCAGACGAATCCGTGGTCGCACCAAAGACTTACGGAACAATGGCCTCCAGACGCCACGCCCCGCACGAAGGCTACTTCAGCGGCATTTTCCGCTCTCTTCGAGATCCACATCGCGACGTCGAGGCTCTGAATAGTATCAGACGCCGATCAGCACAAGAGCGCCGCACTCTCCTGAGCGAAATTCGCATCCGACAGCACAAGACTGAAATGACTAAGCTCCGCTTCTATTCCACCTGTCTCGTTATGGCCGCCGTGCTCGATGCCATCTTGGGCACGATGACGATGACGAGCCGCAAAAAGGAGCGTGGCGTCGTCGATTCTGTGGTTCTGTTTGGCACCATTTGCAATTTGTTGCTCTGTGTTATTGCGATTATCAGTATGAAGACGAGGCGCGAAAGGTTGGGCTGGCTCCACCAGGGCGTGGTGCTGTTGGTTGTTTGTGGGAATGTCGTTGTGGATGTGCTGTTGCTGCGATGGGCCTTAGCTGGTCTCTGATGTGCTGTCGGATAGGAGCATCGGTCTCTGCTTTCGGTCTCTGCTATTAAGATCTTTTGGGAAGGGGGCATTTGGAACGTTCTCGTACTTCAGGGGTTACTATTTCGGCTTCGGGGAGGGGAGCCCTTAGTCTGGCACGTCATCCTGTATGAAGCTCATGAAGGAGGCTTGGAGGCTTGGACGTTGTGTGTGCATACGCGGTAGATGAGCCCAGAGTAAACACGAGAGATATGGTGTGATCACTCCAGCGTTTGGATACGGAGTGCAGTACCCCAGATTCTCACGCGAATCGCCGTGACGTTGTGCTAGATGCAGCTGGTCAATTTCGGGGATTGCATTCTGCCGAACCCGCGCCCAGCCAGCGCAACCCAGCGCAAATCGCGTCTTTCGTCATCGGTAGCTGGACAACACTGCACCTCCACTCTTTTCCTTCCACCATCCTTCCTTGCACGACAAATCCGCCGGAAAATTTTCTTTTCAATAGTTTGAAAGTCGGCATGTACTCATAGACGCTTTTGGAGGTGAGTGGACGGCCGAGGCGGTTTTTCCGCCGCATTTGGAGCTAACAGCGGCATGTGAAAGGCCTTGAGCCTAGTTTGACGAAACATTTCTTTCCATATCGAATACGCGCAGTCACGACCCTGGACGCAGTGTCGAATTGATCGCATAGAAAAGGCCCAGCAGACACAATGGCGACCAGGCGTTCAAGTCGGCTCCTCAGGCCGCTGCTCTACACTACGGGCGCCGGTCTGGCTGGTGGTGCAGCGCTCTATGCGATATACCGTCCCCGAGATATCCCTGGCACCGAAGCTGCGGCAGTTCCACCTCCGACGTATGGCGAGGGCGGCGTCTTTCGGCCACCGAAGTTCCCCAATGTTAAGTCGAGAGATGACCAGATCGCTGATCTCAAACGGAGCGCCGGCGTGATTGCTGGAGCTGCGAATAAGGTTAAGAGCGGGATTAGCAGCTGGATTCTCGGGAGTGGTACCACCCCGGCGGAGAAGGGCGAAGAAGAGCCGTACGATCTGTTGATCATTGGTGGTGGTGCGACGGGATCCGGGATCGCGCTCGATGCTGTTACAAGGGGACTGCGGGTCGCGCTGGTTGAGCGGGATGACTTCAGTAGTGGGACGAGTAGTAAGAGTACGAAGCTGGTGCATGGCGGTGTGCGATACCTAGAGAAGGCGGTTTGGAACTTGGATTACAATCAGTGAGCCATACGAGAACTTGTTCGGGGTCGTACTAAGGTTTGCCTTGCAGGTACAAGTTAGTCGTAGAGGCCCTTCGCGAACGACGGTACTTCTTGGACACAGCACCGCATCTTTCGTCATGGCTACCCATCATGATCCCAATCTCGAAGTGGTGGCAGGCTCCTTACTTTTGGGCCGGTACGAAATTCTACGACTTCCTGGCTGGCTCGGAGAACATCGAGAGCTCGTACTTCTTGACCAAGAGCAAAGCGCTCGACGCATTTCCCATGCTCAAGAAAGATGGGCTGTTTGGGGCTCTTGTGTACTATGGTGAGCTGATTCACATTATCCGACAGGCTGGTGCTGACTCTGTAAGATGGCGCACACAACGACTCCCGCATGAATGTGTCCCTCGCGATGACCGCAGCGTTGTACGGTGCGACCGTTGTGAACCATATGGAAGTCACGGCACTGGAAAAAGATGCTTCTGGAAGACTTAATGGGGCACGGGTTAAGGACTGCATTACTGAGTTAAACGGTAAGAAAGCGGAAGAGTTCACCATCAAAGCAAAGGGCATCATCAATGCCACAGGGCCGTTCACAGACTCAATCCGGAAATTAGACGATCCGGGCGTGGAGGAGATCGTAGCCCCGAGCTCCGGCGTGCATGTCATTCTGCCCGGGTACTACAGCCCCGCGAATATGGGTTTAATTGACCCGTCGACGTCCGACGGCCGGGTGATCTTCTTCCTTCCATGGCAGGGCAACACGATTGCAGGTACGACTGACACAGCGACTACGGTTACTAAGGATCCTGTTGCAGGGGAAGACGAAATTGAATGGATTCTGAAAGAGATTCGGCGCTATCTGCAACCGGAGATTAACGTCCGTAAGGGCGATGTTTTGGCGGCCTGGTCTGGCATCCGACCGTTAGTGAGAGATCCCAAGGCGAGCAAAACGGAAGGCCTTGTCCGGAATCATCTAGTGACCATCTCTCCGTCGGGTCTCCTCACGTGTGCAGGCGGCAAGTGGACTACGTACCGAGAAATGGCAGAGGAAACCGTGGACGAGGCAATCAACGAGTTCAACCTTACGCCGAAGGCTGTAGTCAGCCCACCGCGCGTCAGTGGTACCCAAGTCGAAGACGAAGCTCCTCTGGATGGAACGTGCCAGACGCACCGTGTCAGGCTGGTCGGTGCACACGGATACTCCAAGACGCTCTTCATCAACCTAATCCAGCACTACGGAGTTGAGACCGAAGTGGCCAAGTATCTCTGTGCAGCCTACGGCGACCGAGCATGGACGGTTGCGGCACTCTCATCCCCAACCGAGCAGCGCTTTCCTGTGCGCGGTAAACGTATCTCAACCCTCTACCCCTTCATCGACGGTGAAGTCCGCTACTGCGTGCGGCACGAGTATGCTCAGACGGCCACCGACGTCATCGCGCGGCGAATGCGACTCGCCTTCTTGAACGCGCAGGCAGCGCTAGAGGCTCTACCCATGGTGATCGACCTCATGAGCGAGGAACTGCATTGGGACACGAAGCGGAAGGAGAGGGAGTGGACGAATGCGGTAGCGTATTTGGGGAGCATGGGCCTGCCGAAGAATAAGCTGACGCTGACGAGGAAGGATGTGGAGAGTGGCAGGGTGGGCAAGTATACGGACGAGGAGTATCATTTGTATGCACGGCATGGTGAGCGATTCTACAAGCGAGGTATTTGGGTAATAAGCTGACCAAGAACAGATAAACCTGATGAGACGCTGGAGTCGGACTCGAAGTATCCGCCAGGCCATAATCCGGTCATGGGCAGCGAGTCTGGAGCGAACAAGTAGACTCAGTCCTTCCCTTCTGGATGCCCTTTGGTTGTGGAGGGTGGACCCCGTTTCCGCTTCGCGCAACATCCTATGATCTTTAATCATATTCTTCTGTCGTAGATACTTCTCCAGTACTCATTCCTCGGGCGTTCCTCTTGGATGCTTCGCCTTATTCTAGTTCGAAACAATTAGAAAACGGGCATTGGGGGGCAGTCGGCGACGCCGCATCATTCACTCCTATCGCGGAACGGCGTTTAGCAGCTGCTGAAGCGCCGAATATCAGAAACTTCGCCAGACCTGATAAGAAGCCAGACATGAATACCGTCGTTTCAATTCGTTACATCCCACTCAGGGCATTTTCTTGCATCACGGCTGGTAGACCAAAGCTGGTAGGCCTTTCCGAGAATATCCAGGACCCGCGCTCGAAACTGCATTTCAGGGCCATTATGCTATGTATATACCTTCCAACGGACTGTAATCCTCGTCGTCCACGCTCCGCTGCCTTGAGCGCGGGCAAGCTCGCTCAACTTCCCATCCGAGAAATATATGCAATGGGACTAGCTTTTTCTAAAAACCGTCCTCAGCCCCACAGAAGAACGTGAAGGCGGAAATTTCTAACGGTCCGCTGTGCTATGTATATACCTCCACGAGAAGCCGCCCCAAATCCGCATTCCGACTTCTAACCACAGGCCAGGTCGCTCAATTCCCCAACACGGCCTCCACTCTCCAACGAGATATTCACGTATCTCGCAAAAGGCCTATCTATATCTATCCTGCTCCGCGCCGCGCAACGCTCAGGTAACCAGCCAACCGACCATGCGGTCGCATATTTCGAAACAAGACAAGTCCGATCATCTTCGTTCCCGTATTACATCATCTCATCCGGCGCACCGTACGTAGTGTTTGACATCACGAGGGCGAGCTGCGGTCGCACAAAGTGCTTACGTGGTGGGTCTCAAACAAACATGAGTGAGGCTTGGTCGCACGAACCCGCGTTCAGCGCAGTCAGATGCTTATTAGGGGCCTCCGGTGCATCAAGGAAAAAAAAACCGGCTCAGAACCAGCCCAGCACGGCTTATTACCAGCGTCAGATTCCTTCTCCAGATTACATGCATGCGCGTCGGCGAGGAACTGAGTTGGAGATGAGATGCGATGCCTGTGAGGCGGCTGCATGTATGTTTCCTGCCCGATCCCGCTGCTGCAGTAAGGAAGGTTAGCAGGCGTCAGCGTCTGTGTGCCAACGCTTATGCAGCAGCGAGCAGCGGTCGGCTCAAGCTACCAGAAGCAGAAACTCCCCTCGTAGTGTTTGCATATTGCGATCGTGTATTGATTTGTGCCGTTGGTGCTTTCTGGGCACTTTACCAGATAGATTAAATGCAGCGTGTGTAGCAGCGGAAACGTTAGATTGCTGCGCATACAAGAGATAGTGGGATGGGAAGTGACACCAAATTACTGGTGTTTTGAGTGGTAGGCAGAGATAGACGGGGGAGTTAAAGCAGCAATGTGTCTGGGTTGATGGCTGTTTTCGGAGGAGTATTGTCGCGAACTGAAATGTGGTGATGCGATGGGAAGTAGGGCTGGATGGGACTAGGCCGGGTTTGGCAAGGCGTTCGCGCTAGCGAGACGACGACGTCTACCACCCATTGGAGCGACAAGTACTCTTCAATTACCTCTCCAAGCACGCGACCACACCACCATGGCGTCGCCAGCTCCTCTCGAGGTCATCGAGCGGGATGATGCTGGTAACATAGCCTCTACGTACGTCGAGTCCGCAGGTCGCGACGGAAACTCCCGGATCGACATTATCGTATGTGTAGCCTCTTCGGTTTGACCTATATGACGGGAGCGGAGCCGCTGATGGACACGGCAGCTTCCGAAAGAGACGAAGAGCTATGCGCAGCAACTGCTCGATGTGTTTCTTCCAGCGGGATATCCGCACAGCGTAACGGAGGATTATATCCAGTGCGTTGATCTCTTCCATGCGAGTTGCTGGGCGGGAGGAAGGGATGAGGGCAGCACGAGCTGGTTACACAAAGTTAACAACACGCGATCGGTGATCAGGTACCAGATCTACGTATGCTTACCTTTCTTACTCATCTTGGGAGCATACCAATTGACGGATCATTGCTCTACCAGGACTCACTCCAAGCCTTCTCCTCCTCAATAGCCGGCATGCTATCTTCACGGGCAGTCCTAGAAGGTAAGTTTCTCGTTATCGATTCATCTGTCCCTTATTGTTTCTCTTCAATATAAGATTGCAATGAGGTCACCAAGCGAAGAGTCTATCCGTGGCCCTGGGTTCGCGTCCTCAAACGCGCCGGTTCCGGGGATATATATTAATCCCGCAGGGCCGTACATTGCGTGCTCTCGTAAGAACCGCTAAAGCGGATGTCCGATACAGGAAACTGCAGGATAGATCAGTCTAGGCATTGGGGGAGTGCACAGTTTGCGTGGAGTGGTGAGCTGATGCACTTCAACAGGTGTCGGAGTCGGGGATGCGTCGGCATCTCCCACAGCTGCGCTGCTGCTCTCGGTGCTGCAGGAATCCATGGGCAGGATAGCCACGATTCTGTTTGCGCACAAGCTGGGCACGTCGCTCGAACCCGAGTGCAAGATGTATCGGCTCGCAGCGGACATCTTCAACGACGCCGCAATGATCCTAGACTGCCTGTCCCCTGCCTTCCCCAAAGCAGCGAGAGTCATGATATTGTCCTTCTCGAGCGTGCTTCGGTCGCTCTGCGGTGTGTGTGCTGGGAGCTCCAAAGCGAGCTTATCGGCCCATTTCGCGAAGCGTGGAAATCTCGGAGAGTTGAACGCTGTAAGTTCATTCGACTTTGCATTGAGTGGCGGCGGCTGTTTGATTGATTGTGTGTTGGTGTTGATATTAGATACTGGCGCCTTCATTTATTCGAACACGTGTGGATAACGGTCAGATAAGCTTAACGCTGATCTTATTTGCAGAAGGACTCCAGCCAAGAGACGGTTATATCGTTGATGGGCATGTTGGTAAGTTCTTCCCCAACCCTCTCTAATGATGGACTACCCTGCGTCGCGGTGGTTCCTTCCGATCACGGTGACACATCGGACAATCTCGTCCACTCAGCCTGTTCCGGGGAGGACATGGGTAACCAGGGTACTGACAAGCAATATAGGCTGGTAGCGTTGTCGTCTCCTGGGTGTCGTCGCCAATGGCGACCTGGGCTACCCTTATCGCTTTGTTGTCGGTCCATCTGGGAACGAACTACGCCGCTGTCAAGTCCGTGAATATGCGGAGCTTGAATCGACAACGGGCCAATATAGTGCTCAGTAATATCCTGCAGGACGGACGAATCCTCTCACCAACGGAGGTCTCGAAGAGAGAACGGGTGTTCGAGCGTGAGGGAGTGCTGCGCTGGGCCGATGACGGAATAATTGGACACTGCAGGATTGGCGTGACGATGCAAACAATGCTCGGCCATATGGGACCACGCCACGAACGGACAGGATCGCTCGACCTGCAAGCCATCAAATTGTCCGATCTCATGCGTCTCTATGAGTATGAGACATACATTCTGTGGTTTGCCCCAACCGAGGCTCTGATCGTCCTGAAGCAGGGCTGCACTCCGATTGATCAGCTCAAAGCATGGACGCAGGCTTTGTTGCTCGTTCGGAGAGAGTGGGTCAAAGCATCGGATCGTAAGCCTGACACATCTGGCGAGCGATTTGCTGAGCTGAGATCCACCGTGGAAGAGACGGCAAAGGTATTCGACACATACGCAGCACAGTTGAGAGACGTCGGATGGGACCTTGATGTCGCCGCCCTTGAGACACGGGCTGGTAAACGAATTGAAACGAATAAGAAAGCATAAGACGTACCGACACCGGGAACCTGCTGCCTAAGGAAGTACACCTGGCTACATCTCCTAGCCGTCAATGCGTCTCCGATATTTGCGAGCAAGGAGTATCCGAGACTGGCATCCACATAATGTTAGATTAAAAGTCGACGCTTCTGTTGGAGGGCACCAATATCATGATCGACGACAGCATTTCCTTGCGCCCCGTGTTTCACGGCAATTTCCAACAAGCGTCTCACTCTCAACAAGCCGGGTCGCCTCCAAAGGTGCACTGTCACCTTCCACGTTGGATGACCGCCCGTTCCGTAAAACAGGCTGTATATCCTTTACGGAGCGGTGGCCTCAGATATCGGGCTAGTAGGTTTTTGTCGACGCATGCCGGCGGCGAAGCATCTTGCTCCCGGGTCTTCGGTTCCAGTTTGCACCGGATCCAATAGAAGCTCTGTAGAAGGGTGGATGCCGTCCTGGATGCACAGCGTTGCAACACCAGACCCCCTTCGAGCTGTGACCTGGGAGTTTGTCGCGGCGGGACGGCATGGATATCGCGAACAATTATTGGGGTGGCGCGTGCAGGGCGCGGGTGCCAAGTCGCCAACTGAGATCTCCGTGATGAAAATGCGGCTAAAAGGTCATCCCACGAGGCGGTGAAGCGGGTGAAATGCACATGACGATAGTGAATACTCCACTTTCTGCCCCAAGTCCCAACCTGAGATCAGGAACGTGGGCTTGGCGGAAAATTTTCTGGCCTTTTTTCTGCTCTGTTGAAGCTTGGAGCCGCTTACTGTCGGTCGCGCCACGATGGATTCGCTTCCAGAAAGAGCCTCATCGGCCGTGCGAGGGTCAGGCGTGAAGAGATGCCGAGGGAGGCGCTCGACGTGGCCTCAACTATCACGCTATGTCACGTAAAGGGACTGACGGCCGCGTTGGTGTTGGGATGGAATGATTAAGGTGATCGACATAAGCAACTGATGCCATTTCGGTAAGCTTCTAGAAGGAATTTTCGAATGTTCTGTGCATGGAAGGATGGCGCACGGTGATGAGTGAGGACAGGGGCAGACCTGTCTGGTGGTGAAACGTCAGCCAGCACCTCACGCCCCTTCTCTCGCGCTCACAAAACAGCGACGTGTGGTGATCGGGCGAGCTGAAAGTGGTACTGCTCGGCTCCATTATTAATGAATAATGGCGTGTACAGTAGAGGGAGGCTAAGGGGCGTCTCAACAGTGGTAATCCGCTATGACTTGAGCACCGGCGGAATCTTGAGTGGATCTGCGTGGTGTTCAGTGCGTGCTGTGGGCTGTTCATAATTACCGTAATGTTCGGTCTCAGCGCTTGCCCGCATCCGACCTCAGGCAAGAGAGGAAGACTCGCGTGCCACGACCCCAGCGGTAGGGCGAGAGTCAAGAGATGTGGCCGTGCACGGATTGCAGTGCGAGCGGGGCCGGCGTGGAAGCTGTATGGAAGCCGCTACAACTGGCAGCCCGCGGCAAGGAGGCGCTGGCCTGGAGCGTTGGTGGGCGACGGCCTATGACCGCAGGGCAGAGGGGCGTTAGCGTCACGCATTGCGCCGGCGCCGATTCCTTCCTGATGCTGCACCGCAGCAACCGATGGCATCATCGCCTGGGACGATTACTCTTTGTCCGCCCGCCGCCTGTGGTGGCATCTGCTCTTATTGTTGTTGTTGTCGCAACACCGCGCAGACAAAGACCCGCGCATCGCCATCTCAAAGCAGATCGCCCGGGTGGTAGGGCGGTTTAGCGTCCGGCCGCCGTCGAGACGGTCGTTTGCGGCCGAGACTGGGGAGCGCCGGTGGCCTCAATGGGACAGACGCAGCTGCCCACGGGCTATCGTGGGCCCGAAGAGGAAGCACAGAGGTGAGTCGGGCGCAGTAGGGGGGAACAGGCCGCGCCAGGCGCCAAGGCGTAATTTTGGCGGCCTGTCCGCTTAAGGGCCGGGGGCGGACGACGGCGCAGATTGGTAAATTACTGCGACGGCGGCCCTGGACACGAGCATGCAGCGGTCTGCAGTGACACCAGCGCTCGGGAGCGCTGCGATGCCGTCGTCTGGCTGCTGCGTGCGCGACGAGATGTGCTGTCGCCCGGCGTCTGCAGCATGGGCAGTCGAGACGGCGGCGCAGTGGCACGGCGGGCGACGCGCTGGCTGCGACAGCGCTCGTTGCTGGTGCGCGGTGGCGACTGCCCCCCGGCCAGGGCTCCATTTTTAAGGAGCGTTTCAGCGTTAGCGCTCGCGCTAGAATTCTTCGTCTTCTCCATCGAAGGCAGGCACGGCCAATGGCCCGCGGGGGCGCTCCTGCCGCTTTAAGGGCACGGCCGCAGCGCACCTGCCCTCACCAGGCCCGCTCCTGCTGTGACTCTCGTCGCTCTGACATCGACGCCATTCCTCTTCCACCCATATCGCCAACCCGACCGCAGCGAACACGCTCCGTTGTGGGCCCTGGTCTCTGCTGACCTGACCCATCCATCACCCATCACCCATCCGCCAAAGCTTAGACGCTCCGCGCGCTCCTCAAAACCACGCTGAGCCGCACCTGCTGCAGCCTTCTCTCCGTCTTTGACTCCTGCGTGCCACCCCTCCTGTCTTACCTCCGCCGTCACAGCCCGCCCTCTGCGCCTCTGCTCTGCAGCCTGCTCTGTGTACAATACCAATCCGCTCCCCTCGCGCGCCCGGCCCCTCCTAGCGCCCTTCTGCACCCTCCCGCCGTCCTGCTGCCGGGCCTATATAGGCGTGCCACCGTAACCTGCCTCTCCCTCGATCGACCCTCGGCCGCCTGCGCTGTCTAGTCGACACGCAACCCGCTCGCTTCTGCCGTGCCTCCGTTCGAGAAGACGCTGCAGAAGAGCAAACTTCGGGAGATCCTCGCGCGACCACCGGATCACGCCTAGCCGCAGCCTCCACGCCGCCCACTGGCTAACCCGACCGATCGTACGCCCTCTGTCCTACCACCACCCGCCAGAAGCCCTCGATGCCCCTGCTCTCGCGGTAGCACCTGTCCACGTTATTGTCTTGCCACTTGGTTCTGTGCGAACCTTGTGCCACGCTCCGTCAAGCTGGCGCAACAATTCCGCCCTCAATTCTGTTCCTGCGAAGCCTTCGACGGCCAGAGGAGAAATAGCGCGCGCCGGGTGTACAAACAGCTGCGGAGAAGTGTCATGAATTCACGGAATACCGGAGGCCAGGCCTTATCAATACGAACGGCTTCCTCGACCGCCTCTTCCCCCACCTCGTCTACGGCTGAGCCTGAGGACGACGAGAAGATGACCATGGCCGAATACCACCCATCATCGCGGCCCCTGACCGTGTCAATACCTAAGAGCATCAGCTCTCAATGCACCCGAAGACCGGGTCTTTCCGAAATCCTTGCCAATACCGCACCGCCGCCATATACGCTAAGCTCCTTCATGGCCTTTCTGTCACAAAACCACTGTCTGGAGAACCTGGAGTTTACCATGGACGCATCACGATACCGAAAACACTACTCAAAGATGGTCAATCGCCACCCCGGAAGCCCAATATCACCCCTCTCAGATGAATGTTCTTACGTACTCATGCTGTGGAGGCGGTTAATAGACGCATACATTCGCGAGTCAGGTCCACGAGAGGTGAGTAATAACCGCTTTTGCCACGAACGCTCTTTTTCCTAACTTGACCAGGTCAATCTTCCCGCCGATGTGCGAGATACTCTCCTGAATCTCTCAGAGTCGTATGTTCCGCCGCACCCATCGGCATTGGACGAAGCTGTTTCTAAAATCTACGAATTGATGGAGGAGAGCGTACTGGTATCATTTTTGAACTCCGCTTCTCCCCAAAGCGCCTATCCGACCACAACCGGCCATGAGAGTCATGACTCTAGTCTGACGCGCTCGTCCACGCGCAGCTATGACGAGCGTACCATCTACCACACCCGCACTCATCCACACGCTCCCAGTCACCAGCGGGCTTCTGCACCATCGTCGCTTACCTCCAACTTCATGCATCCTCGACCATTTTCTCACTCCCGCTTCAACTCTCAGCCTGCAACCTCAGCAGGCTCGACATCAACCCGTGTGACACCTGGCTATGGCAGTGGCAGCGACGCGTTGACGGACGACTCTGGCAGCGGAAGCCCATCCGGTATGAGCGATCCTCTCACTCCCCCTGGAACCCCTCCCATGAGCGACTATCCAATGTCCGACTTCCATCAAGCGTACTACGAGAGCGGATCAAACAGCGGTACGCCAAGCCCAAGGACAAGCCGGGGAGAACACTCTGGCTTGGCGAACGCAACCAGGGACAGCTGGAAGCGCGTAAGCAGCAAGCTGTGGCCGAAAAAGAGAAGTGGAGGTCACCTGCGTGAGGAGGAGCAGGGAGTTGTTGAAGGGGGTCTCTTCTAATTCGTACTCTTACCCGTTTCTCGGGTCTCCACATACGCAACGGGCTCCCTCCTCCGGGCCGATTTCATCTTCTATTCGCAATGATCCGGTAGAGCCTCAACCGGATCGAAAGCAGACATGATTACGACCGTGCGATATCAGAGCGACCTGCATCTTGCATTTGGGCTGCATACCCTGGCGTCACTTCGATTTCCATCACTCCAACATTCAAGGCGCATTGGCGAACTTGCGACCACCACCGCTGGGTGGTTTTCAAATCTTGATCGGACATATTCCAACTAGACATGGCGTTTGCAAAATTATTCGGGACTCGGGGAAGGATATCATTTGCTTTTCAGATACACCAGCCCTCACCGGGCGGGTTCGGGAACGGCGTTTCTGACACTGATGGCCGGTTACGGCGGGTCTGCATCTTCCTTTCGCTGATATCATGACGACTGGGATATACGGATTGGATTGGGCGGTTTTTGACTTTATTACTTGTATATTTTGCGGTTGTTAATCTTCTGGAAGGGGATGTTGTTGAGACGATGGTGGATTGAAGTTATATCCCAGTCGCACTCGATGAGGCGACCAATGGAACATTTTCCTGTCCGGTCGATTCAGAGAATGTATTCAATCCCTTCTGCGTGAAGTCCAAGAATTGCTTCCGTATCCTCACCGAAAATTAAACGCTCGTTTGAAGTCCCGGCAATTGAGTTCCCCTAGCCGGATGCCTTCTAGTATGGACCTCACTGGCGGTGAAGACTGTACCACATCACAACTTCATCCTCCGTCCTCCCGGATCCTGGAAGAATCCGAGCCCGAGCCGTTGCGTTGCATGTACGGTACCTTTCTTCTCATGCCACATGCTCAGAACAGCAATGCAGCCCTAGGTTTTCTTCCACATACGCAACGTGCCATAATTATAGCAACCGCAATTTACCGGGAGAACAAGCTACCCCAAAAGTTACCAATCGCAGCGGATAGCTCTACCCGCGCAATGGGGATGGAATTCTCGCTACCGCGTGTGGGATCAAGCGAGAGTGTTGGTGGCGTCCGTCCGGTCGCACCGTACCGCGCGTATGCGCGTGCTGCTCCAGTAGGATTTCGCTATATCCGGAAGCGGAATGAGCGAAGTTAGGACGGGAGAGCGGAATACGGGTATGTGTTGGGTTGCATGGGGAATTGTATGGGGTGCATATGTAGGCGCGCGTGGTGTTGTGGAGGGGCATGGTGTTGGTTGGGGTTGGAGTTGGATTCTAGGTGTTGGGGAGCTTTTCCAATGGCGTGTTCCGGGGAATGGGATATGGAGGGCCTGAAAATAGGGAGCGGCGGTTAGAGACGAGGAAATAAGGCTGACCGGTGGGTGAGGATTGTTGGAGTGTGGTGGATGGGTGGTTGCCTTGGCGGCTAGAGGGGCGGTAGGGCTCTGCAGGTTGATGGAAGGCTGTTTACTGTGCCGCATTTACGAGGGTTCTGGAATGGTAGCACTGCGCATGCGCCGCTTCTAGTGATTACTCGCAGGCTAATCATGCTTGGGCGGTATGCCGTGCACTTTCTTCGAGGTGGAAAGTGTAGAGTGAGCGCTCGTCTTGGCATGTAGCTACAACACTCCTAATCCTCTCCCTAGAATAATGTCCATACCTCCACAGCTACCTCTTCAGTTTCTTTACCGTACACTGTGATAAGAAGTACCTCGGTACAGTAGCTACACAATTTTTATCAGCGGCAATCGCGCACCGCTGTCCATTAAATGCGGGTAAAACTCCCCGTTTCAGATATCAACCCGGCACTGCCGTTTGGGACCTGTAACGGCGGATGATCCGAGCACACCCAAGAGCGGAGCGCTGCGGAGAAACGGTAGTTTCCGATGTCAAAAAGGGCGGCTAGATTGAGTGTTTCGAGGACGCGCGTTTGGGTGTTCTCATGACAGCCTCTGGAGGGTGGCAATTAGGTCGACGAGCCTGAGGCGCGGACGTTGATACACAGAGCTCGGCGAGGCTGAATTCCCTCAGTCGACGCTTTGGAAAAGGCGACTGATACGCCGCATAAGCAAGCTTCTCAATGGTAGACAGAGACCCACCGCAACACGGTACAAAGCTCAGCCGTGCTTCATGCTTCCCAATCAGGCAGCAACCTCTCTTCTCTCCATCACGACATTCCACGCCCTTCCGCATGCGCCGCTTTTGCCCGCCAAGTAGCCTCTCTGCATCTACACGAAGTCGCTCCACCATCGACCCCATCTGTCGGGCCCATCGCCTGCGTATTCAGCCAACCCAACCGAAACGTCCACGCATCGCATTTCAAATCATAGTCACGATGCCTCTGTCTCTCCGCGGCCGTCCGGTCGGGATGCCGCTTCACCGACTGGGCTGGCGGACACGATCATAAACGAGATGAAGAGAACCGGGTAATAGTGGTGAGCGCCCGTACTCGGTTGGGAGAGAGTGGAGCTTCGGTTGTGGTTGTGGTTTCACACGATAGCTTAACACGGAGGGGTGGTGGAGTGAGAGCGATGTGTGTGATTGGTTGGACTGGATCGGGGGGAAGGGCGAGCACGAGGGCGGGGTGGCTTGGTGGATCTTGGAAATCAACGGTTTGTGTTACCGTGGGTTTCCTATTGGAGATGTTGCGATCGGAGGGGTTGCACGTGGATGGGATTCGAGAGGGATTCTGGAATGTTGGGCTTACGCGGTGACGTGGTTGTGGATGACGAGCTAGAGGGGGTCGAGTGAGGTGATGTCGTTGTGCATCGTGATAGTGCATCCATTCTCCTGTCGTCTGCCTAGGAGAAGCGGAACTGCCTCAAGAGTGAGTCGTGGCAGATTGATGCTATCACTCGCTGCCCCCAAATGGTGAAACCACACTCTCCTATCCAGCAGTCATCTAAGCAAACCCCAAGCCTGAGGTCAATTTTGCCTCCCTCCCCACTCCCTATCATACAAACTATCTGTACAAACTATCTTGCTTAGCCCACCATACCCCAAACAGCGCAGGGCAAAAGCAGCAATACATGATCGCCCTCTAGTCCGCGGCATTCTGACACCACACCCCTTCTATAGCCCCATAGCGCTCACGCCTACCCCGCCAATATCTCGCAATACCCTCCTACCATTCGCCAACCGCCCTACCCAGCGGGAGATAAACCATTAATGCCCCGGAACTTGCCACTTCCTAAATGAACCCATCTGCCCATGCTGATGTCACTATCAAAACTGCCGCGGACCGCCGATCACATGGCCGATCAGTAAACTCGCTCGCGAGTAGACGAACGAACGACCCATAGCATCGGAGATATACGCCTTAAGAGTAGTCTACCAGGTACTGCTGGGTCGGTTAATTTACACGGGTCTTGTTCAAACCGGGTATTGCTGTAGACTAGGCCGCGAAGAGAAAGCGAGTAATTTACGACGCGAGGCGTTTAATATCCAGCAAGGCTGAGAAGGGAAGGTGAGCATATCAACTCCATCAACTCCTCGAAGTCACGATAAAATCGAGATTATGGGTAGAGGTGTAATTGGTGGGGTTCTGGGAATTTTCTGGGATAAGAGAGGAAAGAGGGTGCGTGACACGCATCCACTACTATTTACCATGGGCGTATGTTTCGATGGATAATGGCGATGACGCTAGTGGTGATATTTTTGACACGAAATTCTGATGCTTTTCGCAGGAGTACTCCGACTACAAACGGCGCCACGCAGAGCTCACTCCATCCTCCCCTTTCACCGATGGATAAACACTGCTGACGAAAGGATCCATCATCCGTCAAACTACAGCCGGTACGTCGGGTACCGCCCCAGCAGTATGGCTGGTACAGCGCTGCAGCAGCCGAGGAAGCGTTGCATATAACCGGACGCGAAGAAGTCATTTCCTGGCTACGGAACCAACAAGTCCCGGGTTGCCACGACTGTCCCACGTCTCTGGTACATTGCCATTGAGCTACCGCATCTTTGGATTCGTCGCCTGGATGATCATGTGTGCCCATCTGCCGTGCTGGATATATTGCCGACGTGGGAGGTAAATGAGGAGAGCGGGACGAGAGAGATAGATGAAGAGAAGGTGAGGTGGTCGATACCGCAGCGGGGTTAAGAGAGGAGCGAAGCGAGCGTGCCAAAAGCTGACGACTGATCCGATATGGGCAGGGTTGGGGGTATTTTTGGGTCGGTGATCGTATCTCTCCCACGACGGCGGACGGGTAAAAGCAGCAATTCCGTGGCTTCGCGGATATCGCGCCGCGAAAGGGCTAGGGCACGTGGGAGCCCGCCGTTTGACGACATGTCGCTCCGGGGAAGACTTCCTCTGAATTGGTGCGTTCTGCAAAGCGCTGGATTCGGAAATAGAGAAGAGGAGGACGTCTGCTAGCATTAGAGGGATATTTTCATTACCGGCTAACATTGGTATCATAGAAACGTGTTCCCCCCGATGGGGCTCACGCATTTGCCCTTCCTCGCTGCCTTCATCTCGGCATACAATGCTGGGTTGATGCCCTTCTTCTTGCATTTCTTCAAGTCCGCGTCGCTTAGGCCTCTTGTGTCGTAGCTGCTCGCTTTCCAATCCTTGCTGGACTGCGACTTGTGCGATATGCTGCCACCTTCCGAGGAAGGATACCCCACTTCAGACGGTCGGCCGGAGGATATGGTCATGATGGAGCTCGAGGAATTGGTCCGCATGGACCGTTGATCAATTGACACTCTTTTCTCTATCTCAAGATGTTCTGGTAGAAGCAGTGGCTCTTCCGATTTGCCGGGCTTGAGTTTGCGAAACATGGAGCTGACCGAGTGCTTATTTGAGCCGTTGGATCGCAAGGTAGACTGTACCGAGCTGGAGTCCGAGGAGTGCGCCAGCGAGGGTGATGACGGCGCGCTTGGCCGCTCCAAAGAGCTGTCTTCCTCCAGAAATATGGAACTTGGTGGCGACATCTCGGCATCAGGGTAGTCAGGCTCGTCCCGAGGGGTTTCGTCTTGGGTCGACGCGGTTGTCGTCACAGACTCTATCGTCTCCAAGGAGCTCCATCGCCGCAGGCTCGGTGGGAGGCGCGAATTGCTACGATATGATAGTGGCCGTTTTGGGTTGCGGTAAGGAACGGGGTTCGGGCGCCGGAGCAGCTGCTCCTTGAACGGATGCGAGTAGTTCCTGGGAGGTCGCGATGTCTTCAAAGGCTCGGGGCGCAACCTGAGCGGGCTTTTGGGGGGAGGAAGAGGTGCTGAGGGTTTGCTGAAGCCCGCCGAGGATGATGAGCCGACGGAGGCAGGTTGTCTTCGCTGTATCGGCGGTGGTGCCGCTAACGTGCTCTGTAGAGCCATGGCTTGCCTGGGGGAGCGACGAATTGGCGGGGGAACGGCGTCGTCCGGATCCATGGTTTACAAGCAAATGTTCAGCGGTGCGGTAAGTGATGGGACGGATACATTCAGAGGCTGGATCACGCGCATGGCGGGGCCTGATGTCGGCGGGTTGGATGACGATAGAATCGCCAACCGTGTCCGCTAACGCGCTGCCTACTGTTAGTGTGCTCCTTGACTGACATCACTGCGACGGCTGCCATTCCGGTTGCTGGGCGGCAAGGCTGGCTGGACATATCGAGACGGGTCGGTGCGATGGCAGGTATATCCCTCCTGCCGGCGAATCGTCGGTCCACTCATGGCGGCCAGCGCTCGACGGCCGGAGGATCGATCTAGAAGGCGGCGATGGCGCGTTTCTCCGGGGGCCTGGTATTCGTCAATGGCCCGCGTGGCCGTAGCTGGTGCCCAGGCGAGCCGTTTGAAGCTTGTCCAACGGCGCCGCTCACGTGCGCGGGCGGCGGCTCAGCAGGGCGGAGCGACGGCAGGGCGGGTGGTGTGGTGTGTTACAGAAGCACTGCGGGCGCGACGCGGATTCAGGCTGTAGACGTGGCTGCGGCTCGGCGAGAGGTCGAGTGTCGTGGTTGGGTTTTGCGCGGGCGGGTTCCTGACGCTCTGGGGCCCGGAGCGGCCTAGCGCGACCAGGGGGGCCTCCAACCACCACGCCGAATGCTCCCTTCGTGCTTCACTGCGCTGTCCTCTCCCCTCCGCCGCGAGCACCATGAGCAGCGGCCAGCCGGCAGCCTTCGCCCGCACACGCTCCCCCCGCCGCCGCAGCGCACGATGAGCAACGACGTGCCCACGCCCATCTCGGACGAGGAGGTGGTGGCCCTCGCCAAAGCCGCCTTCGAGCAGTCCCGCGAGGACATCACGCACCGCGCCGTCGCCGACACGCCCAATGCCCCGCGCGAGCTGCAGCAGCAGCAGCCCGGCATCACCATCGACCTGGGCCACAAGAGCATTGCCCGCCTGCCCGACGAGGTCATCGATGTCATCCGCGCCGAGATCGAGAGGTGAGCCCGTCTCCGCCCGTGTACCGCTGCGGTACCTCGTGCCGACCCCAGGCGTGGCCGTACTGACTGCCCCAGGCTTGCCCTCTCCCACAATCTGCTCGCGACGCTGCCGCAGCGCCTGGTGGAATGCAGGCGCCTCCGCTACCTCAATGTGCGCTACAATGCCATGCGCGAGATCCCCGATTGCGTTCGTCCGCCCCGCCCCCAACCGCGCCCTTGGCCGCAGCTGGCAGCAGTACTGATGCAGCCCAGATCCTCGACATGACCTCGCTCGAGATCCTCGACGTCAGCAGAAACAAGCTCAGAACCATCCCGCCGAAAATTGCAAACCTGACTTCGCTCAAAGTGCTGGCAATCGCCAAGAACAAGATTGAACAGCTCCCCGTCTGCTTGGGCGAGATCAACAGCCTGCAGGTGCTCAAGCTCGACGGCAACCAGCTGGTATTCCCCCCGCCAGAGATCTGCACCATCCGGAACAATGCTCCCTCGCCGGCGAACGAGAATGAGCGGGATGCTGTCATTGCTACCCAGGTCAAGCGCTTCATGCGGCAACATGCATCCAAGGAGAAGCAGCGCGCCGAGCTAGAACGACTGCGGGTCGAGTCTTCCGGCGATGAGAGGTACGTCCCTCATTCGTTGTGATCCTTTCCGCTGACCACAGAAAGCTGGACCGAGAGCAACCCCGAGACTCCACGCCCGTCGAAGCGCTTGAATGGCGGCAGGTTCCCCGTAAAACCTAGCATCAGCAACATAGAAGGCTTCCCAGAAGGCCGGCCCGATTCCCCCGGCGCACCGCCCGCGATCCCCCCTCGCTCCCACTTTCGCGTCGCCTCCCAGACCAACGGACTCTCCCGTCGACCTCAGATCTCGCCCCTGATATTGACCAACGGTGCCAATGAGAGGAATCGGAGCCAAAGCGAGGGAGCTGGCTCGGCCAGCCATCGGCAGAAGCGCATGGGAATCTACACAAACAAGACTTCGGAGCTGGGGTCGGTGGACGAGTTGAAGAGGACAAGCCACTTTCGTGGATTCAGTCAGGGCTATGTCGTGCCCAGTAATAACGTCGCTAATGGCTATTCAGGCCCGGCGACCGCTGTCGGCTACGGCGACACTGGCACCGTACGATCGCTCGCGAACCGTCCCCTATCAGATGTCCGCGAGCACAAACGCGGATCACGCGCCCCAGACATCGTCGTTGAAGCCTCGAAGAACTTCCTCTACGCCGTCTCTCAGCTACACGATTGCGTTTCGCACATGATGCGCTCAATCAAAAGGAGTGGCCCGACAAAGGACGGCCTTCGCCGAAAGGAGGACTTCTACCGCCGATACTCTACCACGTATCTGAACATCCGTGCCCTAAACGAGGTTCTCCACCGGTATGATATGCTCGCCGAGGAGGACGAAGAGGATGCGGATAAACTTTCCAAATCGGTATATCAGTACGCCCTGCGGTGTCTTGACTCTTTCCTGGCTGTCAGCCTATCAATCGCAGAGAATCGGGTAGAGATATCCCAAAACTCGGACCCACGCATTGTCCGGACGTTTCTCTTCCTACAGCAAGGCAGCCTTGTAGAGATGAGGAACGCGTGTTCTATTCTTGGTGCGGAATTCCGGGACACGACAATGGCTTCCCGGAGGCCAAGCGGCATCGATACAGTCGCTACGGTTCGGGCACGGCCGTTTAAGATCCGACGATTCCAGACATCGCCGCCTCAGCGCAATGGGACATATCAGATTCCGCCGCCTGTCATCCTTCACAGCAACGACAATAGTAGAACAAACACCTTGACGAGCATCATCGCTGCCACACCTCGCTCCGGCGAATCGTTCTCCACTTTAGCAACGACTATGTCGCGGACGAACACGCTCACAAGTAGCTTCGACGAGGCGGATGAGGATGCTCAGTTCGACAGGATATACTCAAAGCTGAGGATGGCATGCGATAATTGCCGAAACTCCATCCCCCAGATTCTACGGCTCCTCAAAAACACATACGACCTGTTGAGGAGGGACCTGGATTCAGAGCATCCGAGACTCAAGGTCCTAGGAGGCTTGATTGAGAAGAGCAACGAGGTACAGGAGATGACCATGCCATTGGCCAGCCGCCTCTCGCAGATGCAATTGAAGGACAGCTATACCCGAAGCCAGCCCGACTTCTGGCAGCAGTGCATGGGTTTCATAAAGGTTTGTTTCACTGTTTCGCACGTTTCGAGACGATCAATTGGCTAACGTGTTTCAGGCGTGGGGCGAACTAGCAGCGGCCAGCACGGGACAGGGTCGAAACATGGGACTCTTGAGCCCCGAGGTAAAACAATTGATGAAGCCGCTCCACAAAACGGTCAAGGATGCAAGCCTTGCCATAAACGACTCGCCCTGGTCGCATCTCACGTCGAATAACCCCGGTCTTGTGGGTCCGCCCTCGCTTGCCTCCTTCACGTCTCGGACTCAGCCGCCGAAGTTTCTCAACAAGCCTGTTATGACTTCCGGCGGTGGGTCGTCTTTCCCCGGTCCGATCAATACGTCCATCACTTCAGTCTCCTCGGCTTTCTCTCAACCGTACTCCACGAGCAGTCTCGGGTCTCAGGGCTCCGCTGGATACGTGACGCCGGTGCCAGCGACGCCGCTGAGCGCAGCCCTAGGTGCCGCTGCGCAGGCAACAGTTCCCAACACTCCGAATCATCCGCCTGTTCAACCGTCGAGCACCATCAACGTCTTCGAACGAGCGGACAGGCTCCTAAGTCAGACCGCCCGGCGCGTTTGACATTCAGTTCATCAAGATATGAATCTTACCAGGGTCCGTTGACGAAACCCATTCTGTACTATATACTACTGGGCTTGAATAGCCTGTCCGTTCCTTCTTGAAATATGCAACATATTAGCGACGGCGTTGGCTAGGTGCACTCTCTTTTGCGCTATAATCTGTTTTTCTTTGGCGATGCATGGGCCAAGGTGTTACGATGTATTTGGGATAAACGGTCTCGAAATCGGGGCATTTATGGAGTTATCCGATGGTCAGCAGAGGCATGTTTAATTGCGATGATAGATGAGGGAGCTGTGAGGATCACTTTGACTAGGAACAATCATTCATGTAGGGATACGTGGGGAGGTGCAAGTCTAGTCAGTACCGATCTCCTGTTAGAGCTAGGGGACAATATACAGTGTACCGAGCAGCAGAGCATATCGCTTTTCCAGTTACCTTGGAACGAAGGGACATCATACTTGAAGGATGAAAACTGCACCAAGGCTGAACGATTGGCTTGTCAAGGCATGAACCCTCCGTCGACTCACGACCGGCGCTCTGCACCATCGGCAGGTGCACAAGCCGATCGCGAACGGAACTCAGATTCACATGTCTATGCTTCTATATCTATCTAGGGATCGCATGAACGCCTGCGCTATCGGGCTCGAACGGTCCATCCACATTCACTGCATCTGCTACACGAACACTCTCGTATCGCGTCGCACCGAACCACACCGAACCCGAACCCGATCACTCCACCTCCAGCGTCTCTCCCAATCCAAACATCTTGATCGAGTTACGCCACGCCCTATATAGTTTGCGTTAGTGGCACGCTCATCACTCCACTCTCAGCCCAGCTGAAGCCGCGGCCCAGCCTAGCTCACGAGGCCGAGCAACACCGCTGTCGACCTCGCCGAGTGCATTGACGGGGAAACGGGAAGCTTCAGGAGCTACTAGTAGTACTTACGCTTCGCACACTTCCTCCACAGTGACGCCTTTTATCTTGGCGATTGCGTGCGCGACGTGTGGGATTGTGGCGGGCTCGTTGCGGCCCTTGACCATGAGGCCTTTGGCGAACTTTTCTTTTTTGACGGCGCGCGGCAGGGGCGGCGCGTCGGTGAGGTAGGCGGCGGAGGCGTGGGAGGGGCGCATTTCGCACTGGGGAGTGGGTTAGTAGGGGCCGAGGCCGAGGGGAAGGGGAAGGTGTGAGAGTGTTAAGAACGAGAGAGTTGAGAGCGCGAAAGTTCAAAATGGGATAGTTGAGAGTTGGAAAGTTAAGAATGGGAGAGTTAAGAGCGAGAAGGATGAAAGTAAGAGGAATAGAAGTAAGAAGGATGGAACAGAGAGGGATATGAGGAAGAGGCTTGGGATAGCTTACCCAGGGTCCGTCAGTCTCAATCTGGAGATGGGTGAGCGGGATTTGGCGGACTACTTCGATGTTTTCCTCCGCTGTAATACAGGTGTTATCTCTATTTTAATAGCAGACGAGGTCTGGGAGGAACTCACTTTTCATACTGCACCCATTAACCCCGATATCAAACCCCATACCAACCACTCCCAGCATCTCCTCGACTGTCCCAGTAAAGCTATGGACGAGCCCCCGCTTCGGCAGCTCACCCAGCCTGTCCCGCAGCAACCTCTCAAAGTCGTCAGCCGCGGCCCGCATATGCAGAAAGAGCGGGAGCTGAACTTCGACCGCGACGTCGAGTTGGGCTTCAAAGTACTTGAGCTGCGTTTCCTTGACGGTGAGGAAGAGCCTGTCGTAGTCGAGGCCGATTTCGCCGAAGGCGACGACGTGGCCGGATGCTTTGGCGGAGAGGGCAAGGTCTTTGAGGGCAGAGAGGAGGGCGCTGGGGCCCCCGGGATAGCTGTCGAAGTGCTTTGCGGAGCAGGGGTGGACGCCGACGGTTGCGTAGCAGAGGCCGACTGAGAAGTGTTAGCATAGCTCATGTCGAGTAATAAGGGCGCGAGCTGGAATGTTGCATGAGAAGGTATCTGAAATCCCCAATGGAAAAACGCAGAGTGTATAGTACATGAAATTAATGAGTTGACTTACGATGCGCTTTGGCTATTTCCACGGCATGCTCCGACTGCTTGAGGTCTGAGCCGGTCACCATGAACTTCTTGCACCCGGCTTCTAGTCCGCGTTGAAGGACGTCATCGAAGTCATTTTCGTGCTTCTGAGTTCCGTGATACTCTCCGCGAAAGACGGGATCGGTGAGGTTGATGCCGATCTGCTGTACGTTAGGAGGAAGTCACGGGCTTGAAGGGGGCTCGCGGACCGACATCGACATAGCGTAGTTGAGTAGCATCGGCCCCCATCGTGAAGGAGCTCAATGACCTTGCTGTATTACAAGCACTTTTTCCTGCACGACGTTAATGTCGATTCAAGGTGGAATATAAATGGTTACTTGTGGCGTACCGAAAGGGTGCACTTGCTGCGGATTGGCGCACTTGCTTGCCTGAAGACGGAGGCTCAACAGATGAGGCTGCCGTATGTGAGCTGCAGCCTTTTGTCTGACGCTTCGTGAAATGGAGACTATGCACATGTGATGGCTTTGGTTGTGGAAACGCAGGAGGTCATCGAAGAGCTGGAAGGATATTTTGGGCTAAGCTCTTTTGGGACTAGCTAGGTCCCCTGCGCCACACTAATTCAACGACACAATGACTTGCTTTCAGCATCTCTCCCATTCAGGGACTCTAGCAAACCTCATCTGTGCGACTTCTGCGCTTTCTCACGGCATATGTTGCTCTTCCGCAGACGATAGCAGCGAGGCGACGAATCTGACGGACGGAGCGTCTTTAATCCGAGCCGCCGCTTCTCGAGCCGGCAGCTCAAAGCAGACTTCGTATCCGCCACACCCACAATCAGTCCTCGCGCTTGGCGAACAACTGTGCAAACTGTGCAACATGTCACTCCAGAACGTTTGGCATCATCGGAAGGTCGCCGAAGGCTCAGGCAAGGCTTGCTGGATCTGCTACAAGCCATCGACAAGCGTCCTGATCACGCCAGACAAGAAGGTATAATCCTCAACGGAGGGACTAGCAATACTAATGCTCATATAGCGATAGGACTTCTTCTATATATGTGTTGGTCATCTATCGGACAGGGGATTCTGTCAGCCCGATGCTGATGAGGCGGCGGCGGCAGCTACCCGCAAGAAGAAAGAAGAGCTCGATCGCGAGATCGAGTTGGTCAAGAAAGAGTACGAGGAGAAGCAAAAGTTGAAGCGCGAAAAGCGCAAAGCTAAGGAGAAGGAGAAGGGTAAAGGGAAGGATAAAGACGCAAAGAAGACGGAGGATGAGGAAGACAAGGAGGACGAGAAGTCGAAGGACGACAAGGTTAGATTCCCTTCTCACCGCATTCAACTTGCCGGTTACTCATTGGTGTCGCAGATAAAGGAGCTCTCCAAGTCGAAAGACCAGGCCGAAGTCGATCTGGGGCCCCGCATCTTCACGTTGAACAAGTATGTTTCCTCAAATCACCGTTTGCCCATAGTCTCTCACCCTAACCGTCCTTTCCGCTCGTGCTCAATACTAAACAGCAAAGGAACTTCTACCAGATGCGAGTCGACAGGATACGCAATGCCGAGATCGCGAAGAGGAACCGCGAAAGACTAAACAACCCCGCGAATTTCCCGTCTCCACCCAGCGGCATTCCTTGACGCACCACGTGCGCTTCAAATTCAAGATATCATTGGATTGACACACATACTTTTCAATCTTGACTCGGTTGTTCTCTCAATTAGCCATTTTCGAGCGGGGGAGTGCGGTCTTGGCATTTTCGCGCTTGCTCACAATTTGCCTAGACCGGCCAGTAGTGATCGGATTACCAGCGTCAGCCTTAAAGGGCGCTCTACAGATGCAGACTGCGGTCAGCAATTAGCTGCCGGTCAACCACGTTTGCCGGAATCTCACAGGATAATACGGCCGGAGTTGGTCCGTTCTAGAGATAGCTTTGTGGCAGCACTTGCAGCCGCTTCTGTATTGTTGGATGCCCGCTGACCACATTCTTTGGAAGCACGTTTGGCCCTCCGCATTTCGCGAAGCGTGTAGCCGTGCGTTGGCTTCGAAGATCAACTATCAGCTCCACTTAGTCCTCCTAGCGAACCTAGTTGCAATCATTATCTCTAGCGTTGTCATCTTGCTCGATCAAGTCGCCAGAGCAGCATACAGGATACCGACAATCACCATGACGGAGGCCCAGAGGTCACCTTGACGTTGGTTGGACATCTTGACCTCCCTACCGATCGCTCGTGCAGCCTCCATATCGCGGCAAACGCTGCACGATGCACAAAACATTGCCATACGCTCTACTTCCGGTAATCCGTCCTCCTCTGACGCTACTCCGAGGAAAGCCAGCGTTCACGAATCAGCAAGTGCGAGCGACTCACCGATACCCTGTCCCACCGGTATCCGACAGATGTGATCCGTGCTGACTCGAGTTTCCGACGTTCGCCAGACAAAAGCACTGTCTGTCATACAAGATAAGCGGCAGTATTGCTCGGTCTTGGCGAACCGCTCAGCTGCCAGCACGTCACAAGCTTTCTCACCGCTCATACATAAGGTCGACGGACTGTTCATGCATGCAGTCCAATCATCGTAGCCACGATGACTGCTCCGCATGTCCACACAGACTCACGCGCATGAAACACATCTGTTACCCGACGCTAAGACCAGACGAGCGGAACGGCAGCAAAGCTTTGGGCAACTCTTGGTATCCTGGACATTGGAGTACTCCGCCGGCAAAGCTTTCCATTTCCAAGATCGTAAAACGGAAGTTGCCCATGCCCTGCAGTCCCCGTCTGCATCCGCTTGCTCTTAACCGTCGTGTCTCCAGCTTCCACTTTGGAACTTGCTTGCAGCTTGCAGCTGCCCTGAGTTCGATCTCTTGGCCTGCTTGGAATACACCATTCGTTGAATCTAGCTTCCGATTGTCCAGGGAAGATCTTGCGACACCGATCAAGGTTTGGCTACAGCTTTATTCCTTCAGGACTCCGAGTACGGCGCTCAAATATGCATCCCTATCTGCTACCAGGGTCCATATAGCCCGGTGAAATATTGCCATGAATGAAAACCAGCGAACAGGGTTATATAGTTGCTACCTATCGGAAAGAGAACCCTCTCCGCGGCTGTCATTTGCCTTAAAACGCACGAGATACGGCATTCATCCACAGTAGATCGCTGCTTTGGTTCCGGATGCGCTCCATGCCCATTTCCCCAATCCAAGACTACCATTGTGCCGTCTATCCGGTCCCGTGAACGGCCCGTTGGTCAAGACGGGAGACGGCTCTCTTGCAAGGAGAATTTCTCTGCTCAATGTTCTCCAGGCATTTGAACAACGAAGTGGGGTCTTCGCAGCCGAGCGGATCGGCGAGCATCGTCCCTCACTCAGCAATTCGCTTCATGATCATTCACTAAGCCCTGAGTCTAGTTCTCTCTCTAGTGGAGGTGCGGTCGATATCGATGGCGGTAACTATGCCTAAATGGCTACAACATGCCAAGAACCCACCGCGTTATATACCGCAGAACCACATCAAACCCTTCCAATTTCTTTTCACATATTGTCTCCAGGCTAGTCATTCCCAACACTTGAAGACTCGGACATCACCAAACTAAGTCCTTGTCCCCGCAAAGTCAAATTTTGCGTCTTCCCGTAAAGGATAGGCGTGGGAGCGGGAAGTCGTCAGCAACAGCAAGCCCTACCCGCTTTAGCCAGCCCTATACAAACTGGTGTCAGTGCGACAAACTTTTCTGGAAACGGACTCAATGTCTCGGACACGCCGAAGCCCATCCCCTTTCTTGCATCATCAAGCTCTACCCTGCAAGGTTGCTGGGTCAGGGTTGAGATCGACTCCCGACTACCGCACCTCCGACTTGGACCCACATCCGATGCTACATGTCGGACGAAAATTCTGAAAAGAGGTTTCAGAATGCCTGTACAGCGTGGTATGATGGGCGCGGTGTGCCTCGGGGTTGCGATGGTTCGTGAGAGGTCAGGGTCGTTAGATGCGTGCGCGTTCCTCGGAGCTTAGAGCCTGACTATCAGAAAATTCTCTGCAACCATGTGCGTGCCTGGTCCATCAACACCCAGGCCAAGGAAAGCAAAGAGACGGCGCCAGGGCTGTTTAGACTTACTACACAAGTCCAGACCGTCGCGTTGCTAACGTCCGCCTCGAACCCCGGAATAAAAAAAAGTCAGGACATCATAATGTCTCGAACCCTGCGTACGCGCATTACATATAAGGCCCCCAACGCGCTTGACAAGCGCCTGGGCGCGGTTCGCCTCGACTACATCGCACCTCTCAGGTATCCAGCAGCGCAGCTCCAGAAAAAGCCATCCGTACATGTACACCTCGTATGATCGTCTGCGAGCCGAACCTTCTACGATCTATCTATATCTCTTGCGCCGGCAGGTATGAACTGATGTGAAAGGTTCTCGACCGCGTCGCGGACCCCTTCGCCCTCACGATCTTATCAATCCTCCCATCTCACCACACCTCCTCAGCCTTAATAACCAGTCCTTTCGTCGCCAAGAAGCAAGCGTTGTATTCGTGGCTGCTGTTGCTGCTGCGATGCCATGTCAGAGATGGCTGTCACCAAACCAGCGTCTAACTCCACACGATGACGGGCGCGCGGCTCGCACACCGATCCCCGACTCTAGCGCCAGCTACTAACTCGGGTCCATGAAACCGAAGCCGCCATATGATAGCGTACACCTCGCTTCATACGGCTATTTCGGCGCGGAGGGGGAACGTGACGGGCGAGCAGAGCAGAGCAGAGACGGGGAGGTACAGTATGACATAAGCGCTAGTCGAGCAAACACATCCGGGGGCGGGCTGGCATTGACGCGGGACCAGCCGGGCTCTGTACATAATCGCCATTTGCGTGGTGCCGCAACGGGGATAGGATGCGGGAGTGGAGGGATGATGTTGTTGTTGTGGTGGTGGTGGTGGTAGCGCGCGGCTGGCACGGTGACGGACGAGCGGCCCTGTGATGTAACAGTGAGGAGCTGTGTAGATGAACGGCGAGCTTGGGGAGATCTTGCCGACGCCTGAGGCTCTCAATGGGTATGTTTCTCGTTCAGGCGGTCGGACGTTTCGCTGCGGTCGAAGAAATTTGATGGCTTCGGTCGTCAGGGGGAGGAGAGGGATGTGGGTTTAGGTTGCAAGGAGGAGGTCGAGGTTGCGTAGGCTAGTATCGAGCGAGCTGGTTCGAGGCTTGATGCCTGTCTGCGGTCAGTCAACAACCGGGAAGAACTTGTTGTAGTAATAATGAGTGATGTTGCGGAGGAGGCTGATGATGTTGTCCCAAGCCCCAGAAAAGCCGGGCACGTGTGAACTGTGGAACATTGCTCGTGTCCCACGATAGTCCGTGCTCCCCCTTCTCGCAGGTGGGAACCGACACAGGAATGCAATAAGCCGATCGCCTTCCGAGGGCCCCATAGTGGTGAGAATAAGCTTCGCGCTGACAGGCGCCAGTGCATTGCATTTCGCGTCTGAGAGCGGGCAAAAAAACGTGGGGAGTCATACAGTCTGTCAACCATGGCTGTCAAACGTCTGACTGTTCTCATTGATAATAGATATTCGAGATGCCGAGATTAAACTTGCAACATGATCGCATCACATGCAACGGGCTGGGGTCATGTCAGGGTGCCAGGCTTTCTGGTCGGCGATGTCGCGCCTGGCGATGTTTCACAAGATATCTTTGCGACTCGTAGTGACTAAGGGGGCAAGCGCCACATGAAGCTGGAGCTGAAGCTGAGTAAGGAGGGACTGGTGATCACGTTGTGGTGAGACTCGTGGGAGGCGCCGGATAACTGGAGACTTCCGTCTATCGTATCTTGCTCCACTGCTTGGCGACTTCGTGTCCATCATGGCCACCGCAACTAGATGAACAGGATACGCTCTCATTGGATCGGCCGACATCCGATGAGTGGTCATGGGGACGATGGCGACGACGCACCTCGGGAGCCTCAAGGAATCTTGATTGCGCGGTACGTAGTGTTATAGGACAAAGAAGTGTGCTGCCTGGTCATTGCAGGCGAACACATGAAGTGATCGATCGGTGTGGAGAAAAGAAACGAGATGAGCCAGAAGGCTTTCCGACAAGCCACGCCAACCGCTCAAAGACACCTCCAAATGCGCTAGACACCCCTGATAGAAAATGACTTTGAGCCTAATAAGAGGCACCGCTCCCGTATGGACAGAACGCCGTCATCATGGTCGTGAGTATTGAAAAGCAAGCTGTGCCAAGCTGCCATGATATCCAATGATGGCCAACTGAAAGCAGACGCAGATTTTGGTGGACGCAAGACATGGCGAATGCAGATAACAAGAAGATGAGACGCAAGCCAACCCACTCCAGGGGGCTTCGCAGCAAGGAATATGCTCTGCAGGAGGCGCTGAAACGGAAAACTTCGTAAAAACACGGCAGCATATGCCATCCGCAACCAATGATGCTTAGATGCTTCGCTCAACACAATTCATGCCCAGCCACCCAACGCCTCATGATTCATCGTGTACTTCGTTAATAACGCCAGGTTTGGGTGCAAGAGGAGCCGTGGAGGCGTTCGCGATGGAACTTATCGAGCCAACGCGCTCCTTTGGTGGAGGTTCGTCCTTCATACACGCGTTCTCGAGCATGTTCGTCCATTTCCCGCTAGTGCCAGCATGGCTGTGCTTCAAATGTTGTCGAAAATGATCGGCGCGGAAGAATTTCTTGGCTTGGTTGCACTCGCCGAACTTGTGCACGTGATTCAGATGTTCGGTCCGAGCGTCCCAATTCGCGGGAAGTGGGAACTCCTCACCGCAATAACCGCAGACGTCGGCTACGCCCGAATGGGTTGCGGAGGGGTGGAAGGCCGCGTGCACGCCCGCGAGCGCAGCGCACGACCACGAGTGACGCCGAAGATGGAGCGAATTCTGGTGCCGTTCGGCCTCGTTCTTGTTCTTGAACCTGTTGGGGCAGAACTGGCAAGTGTACTGCTTTTCCAGCTCGTGGACTCTGTAAGATGTCGTCAGCCTGCTCTACGAGCAAAAGGCGGTGGGGGAGTTTCGGATGCAAACCTACCGTAGCTCTTCCTCGCTGTCGAATTTCTTCGGCTTTTTGGGGCAGCACTCGCAGATGTACGCTCCTGGAAGGCGGCTAGTAACGGAATTTTGTCGAGATTGAAGGATGCTGTCCGTGGACATCTTGCGAATCTGGGAATGTTCGTTCTCGGAGAGGCCTCGCTGGTGGTGTGGTCTCGATAATGAACCACGCGGGCTAGGATTTAGTGACCTGCTAGCTGCATATGGCGAGACAGGGCCTAGTTCCGCCTCCGCAGGGGGGGACAGTGCGCTTGGCGAGAGACGTTGATCCCCACTATAACTGGTCATGCTACTTGCCGCAGAAAAGCCATACGAGCTAGCGAACGAAGCTGTGCGTTGACTAAGAGATGAGTTGACCGACGACAACGACCCTTGGTTCACGTGAAATCGCGATACTGGCGAGTTGCGGCTGACCAGCATCTGGGCAGAACGCCGGTGATACAAGTCAGTGTTGCCACTTGCGGTGGGACGATCCTCACGCGCGGCTTCCGAAGGAGGCGATGAAGCACGCCGTTTCAGGCCGCCCTTTGGCCCAGTCTGATACTCCTCGGATCCGGGTGGGCTGCGGTCATTGATGTTCAGGTCGCGCATTCCGCTCTCTTCCATTCCAAACTCGGATTCGGAGAAGATGCTGTGGTCGTAGCTTCCACGATGTTGGGAGGCGACGTCGTCTAGTGTCCCCGACGTCGAAATGCTGCCAAACCTCCGCTGGTGAGGGTCCGCAGACCCAGGGTCAAAGACAGGGCTGCGGAAGCCTGAAAATCCGGGCGATATCGCTCCAGACGGAGGCCACCTTGTTGACGCCGGGGAGTCGAGCGAGGGATGTAGTCGCTCGGGCACGGATAGTGGCTTGAGCTGGCCGTTGAGATTGTTGAACGAGGTGTGGGCTTTCGGAGCGGATTCTTGCGCGCTTGCTGAGAGGGGAGGCGCGGTCGTCCTTGTGGGGGTATTGGGACCACCGATTTTCGAGAGGAGCTGCTTATCGTAGGCGTGGGACGAGTTCTCGAGCGCCTTCTGCCCTAGCTGTCGCTCGCTCGTTAATCTGTGTTAATATGTGGTGTCAGCGAATGTCCGGAGGGATAGATAGCCCACGGGTCTCGTATGCCAGCCCAGGCAGACGTGTGCCAACAGCGCGGGCACGCGCTGACTGGGTTCGCAGCCGAGCAGCACCCCAGGCGGCGGGGCGACAATCGCGTGCGTCTTCAGTGAACGACGAAAGGCCGTCAGAGCAAGAGCGAGGTCTGAGAATGCTTACCTGTGATTTGCGAGCGTCGGCCGCGACTTGCCGCCGCGGTCTTCGTCACTGTGCTCCAAGCTGCCTTGCGAGCTCATGTCGTCGAGGGACCTGGAGGTCGAGGGCTCGCGCGCACGCGCACTGAAGACATGCTCGCCAGCTCGGTCCCGCGGATGCACGCGGCCGGGAACAGCTCCACCCAGCAAGCTCGAGCCGGGCTTCACTGCCACCGGCCGATTCCCGCCAAAGCCAGTGTCGTTCGGGGAGTTCGTGTTACCCCATTGCCAGCCGGGATCCTGGCCCTCGCTGAGCTCCTCGCCAATGTAACGGGGCGGAGGTAAGGGCGGTGGCACTTCTTCGCGCGCCCGCGGAATCGCCATGGCTCCAGACGGGCTTGCGTAGGAGGGGCGGCGGTGGTGTGGCAGCGGATAGCGGTGGAGCGACCCAGAGTCATATATCCGAATGCTCGGCGTCGAGCTCGCGGGAGATAGGGTCATGCTAGCGGTGCGGACGCGCTGCAGGGGCGTGCGACGAGTGGGCAGCTGAAGCGCGACGGTCGCTACTGGAATGCCGCAAGTGTGGCGAGCGCAATGGGAGCAATGCCTGGGTAGTCGTTGCTAGAGTAGAGTGGATGCGACGGCGCACAGGCCCAGGGACTACTATAGTTAGACGGGCAGCCGGCGCCAGCCACGGGATGGCCGAAAGGGGCCGGGGACTGGGGACAAGGCGTGCCGGCGGGCAGCGCACGCGCGAGGAGGGGGAGGGCAGAGAATAAAGTGTGGCGCGCGGTGGGAGAGCGCGCGGTGGTGGTGCGCGGTGGTTGTGCTCGGGGGCGAGGCTGCAGGACTGGGCCAGTGAGGGTCCGCGGGCGGGGCGTTGGCGATTCCGATCTAGCGCGAAAGCGGATCAGCCCTACGGCCGTCGACTGTGCGGCTCGCGGCCGGGCTGGCAGGCAGCGCGAGCTGAGGACCTGGACGAGTCGCCGCACCGCCACGCAGCTGCGGACTGAGTGAATACGCGTCGAGCCTTGCGGCAGCAGACCAGATCAGATCAGATCAGATCATATGATTCCAGCGGGGGTCGGCGTCGAGAGCGCAGGGCTCATGGTAGCACCAGCGGCCGTCCAGACGGGCAGCACGGCGGGCGGAACTGCTTCGGCCAGCCTCGCCGACGCTGCGAAGAGTGACGAGTGGGCGTGCAGGGAGCGGGTGCTCAGACGGCCGGCAGCAATGCCTGTTTCTGCGCCAGCACGCGCGCCGCCGGGGGTGGGAGAGGAGGAAGCTCGAGCGAGCGCTGGAGACTGCGGGCGCTGGACGGGCAGCAGCAGTGATCAGTGAGGAGGTGAGCTCCCACATCCCACGGGGGCCTCTGAGCATAAAGGACGTCGGTCTGCCTGTGCTCACCCCCCGGCGCCCGTTGACGGGCCAGGCGATTGGCCGCCCGCCAGCCATTGCTAGCACGGATAGTTTGGTGGATTTGGTGGAGTCGCAGGGGTGCCGGGCATGGTATGGAGAAGCCTTTCGTCTGCACGTCTAAGTCGACGAACCACCACGTCGGGGTACACTTTCCAGAAGGCCTGCCGCACATCGCAGAGGCCGCCGCCGCCGCGCCCACGTCGTCGTCACTATCGCACGCCCGTCCACGGCCCTGCCGCCCGCCCTCTTGCACCGCGCCCTCGCCATCCGGGACCTTTCGCGACGGCGGCCACCGCGCACGACGGCAACATGCTGCCCGACTGCGTGGGACACGGGCTCACGGGCTCACGGGCTCACGGGCTCACTCAGACCAGCTGCGCCTTACCCAGAGTAATCAATCTACGGTTGGCCGTCGCCCGCTCACCCGCCCTGCCCGCCGTTGTGGTGATTGCGCCAGAGTGCCCAGCTGGCCGATCTCGCGCACGACGTAAGACTGCGCGGCGCCAGCGAGACAGCCCGCGCTGCTGCAGGCGAGTCGCTGATGCCGCCAGGGCGAGCCTGAGGCATCGTGCTGCAGCACTCCGCACCCAAGACGCCGGCGTAAGAGCGGCCAGGTGCGAGGTTAGCCTCGACGCGGGTAACGGGAAAGGTCCGAGCGAACTGCCAGGGTTGTCGAACGCAAGCAAATGCCTTCAGCCTTACCGCCAGGCAGCATTCCTGCCAGTGCGATGCGCCGCTGCGAGTGCGTCATGTGCGCTCCCGAAAGCCTATCCGAACGTGGCTCCGGCCATCGCAGCGCTCGAGTACGGCCTGAGTAGTGGGAGCCTTTGGGGAGAGGTGCGCACACACTCACTGTCCGGGAATATGCGGAGGTCCCTGTCTGCTATTATTAAGATGAGAGCAAAGCGCTACCAACGTCGAGCATGCTCATTTCCTCGGCCTGGCTGCCAGTGACGGGACAATTGGGAACCGCCGCCATCTGCCGCCTGCTCCTCTATTTTGGTCGCGCAAAATATACCGGGTGTAGCATGCGCTTAGCAGGAACCCGATGGTCGGAACTCGCGGGCGCGTCGGGGAGTACTAGCCTATTGGCCCAGAGACGGTCTCGAGAAAGGTGTTGTCACTATAGCGGTCTGGAGTCCGCAACTGCCAACGGACATGCACGTTATCCGGCCCAGCCCCCGCAAGCTGATAAAGCATGTGTTATTGGGACGTTCCCCTGGCTGCGACATGTTGCTAGCACGAGGGCGAAGTGGGCCTGTAGAACCACAGCCCTTCGCCGTGGAGAGACTCTCTCCAGGCGTTGAAGTTGAATGCCAATGCAAATTCATAAAAACGCCCACTGTACCTGTAAGCGGCTGCAGGGTCCGCACCGCCCTGTTTCAGCTCACACCTGCCGGGTTACGTCTAGAGGGTTTCCCCTATCTGCTGGCCTACCGGTGCAGCATCCCGCACGCTCTACTACTACACTGTACACAGGCTATATTACCGCCGGCCGATGAGAGCGGGGCTTGCGCCGGCTTGGGCTGGCAGATCTCCAAGCGCGTAGGGCTGTGGATGTGGCGCTCTGGCGAAACCCTCTGCCCTCGCCTCCTCCTCCCTTACGGGGGCTCCACGAGGAAAATGCACGCCAGACTAGTTCAAGCCCGCTCCCGTCGAATTATCCCAAGGTCGCCGACTCGAAGTCTCACCTTGAATCGGCATCAGACTGTGTCGTGCCCGCTAGCCCAAACGAGCCATACGGCCGCCTGGTTGACCACTCACGCCCGCCGCTTTGGGCAGGCACGCGCTTCTTCTGCCTCGGTGAAAATTCCAAAGCTTCGACCACCACTTCAACCGACGCCCCAACGCCTCCGCGCGCAATCTTCTTACAAAGAAAAACACTCCATCTCACTGCCGGATCGCCGACAACTCTCGGATTCGGATCCGCCCATGGCGCTGCTCGACCGCGTGCCCGGAGATTTGAACCTCTACATCGGCGGGTACGTAACACCCCTTCCTCCGAGGCCTCCTCGCGCGCCCATGCCTGGCCGCTTGAGATGCGACGACTGACGAATTGCCATAGCATGTTCACGCTACGCCGGCGCGACGCTCTTCAACAGGCTAATATCACTCACGTGCTGTCCGTCCTCCGCATGCCGCTGAACCCAACCCTGTTCAGCCCCTTCACGCACATGGTCGTTGAGGTGGACGATGTCGACGACGAAAACCTGCTCGAGCACTTTCCGGCCACCAACCGCTTCATCCAAGAAGGACTTGACGGCGGTGGCGGGGTGCTTGTGCATTGGTGAGTTCGCATCCCAGTTCAGCTGAGCCCTGCATGTCAAACCTCCGATCACCATCATGAATTGCCTTGCTTGGCAATTTTGCCATCTTCACAGAAAGGGGGTGTGGTAGTTCCTTGTCATTCTTTACTTCGCATTCGCCATCGTCCTTCCGTCCGCGCGTCTTGCATGTTCTCTCGACCAGTATTTCGCTTTTCTCGAAACCTTCCTTATTCAGCGAACTTATCCACACCGCTCGTTTGCCACTCTATTCTTTCCAGCCACTCGTCTCAGGATCCCAGGATGCCAACTTTTTCCTCTTCTCTAGTGCCATGGGAAAATCACGATCGGCCGCATGTGTCATCGCTTATTTGATGCAAAAGCACAACATCAACGTCTCGGAAGCCCTGGCTCACGTGCGGCAAGCGCGCTCCCTCGTCGAACCAAACGAGGGCTTCATGCAGCAATTGGAGCTGTATGGTCGGATGCGGACCCCGGAGAACGTCGAGGAAACTCCCGCCTACCAGCGCTGGGTCTATCAGCGCGAGATTGAGCTAAGCCGTGCCTGTGGCCAAGCACCAGAAGCAGAGAAGATCCGCTTTGAAGACGAGCATGTCACCGATCAAGCTGCAAACTTCGAGCTGAGATGTCGCAAATGCAGGTGAGTGGAGCCCCATGGTGAATCTCAGTGTCACGCCGTCACTTTCCTTACCGCCCCTTTCGTGCTCAGCGCTTACGTCTCTGTAGACGCCCTCTCGCAACGTCCCAATTCCTCGTCCCACACAGCTCTTCCCCGATAGTCAACGACCAAGGCGAGCAGAGACCTGTAGTCGGCCCGCCTCAGAACTGCGCCCACTACTTCCTAGATCCGTTGTCCTGGATGCGCCCAGAGCTAGAGCAAGGCAAACTGGACGGCCGACTCGAATGCCCCAAATGCCATACTAACGTAGGTAAATACGCCTGGCAAGGGATGCAATGCAGCTGCAGTGAATGGATCGTGCCTGGAATCAGCCTTTCCAAGAGCCGTGTCGATGAAGTCAGGAGGAAAGCCGTTGCCGAAATTCGCCGTCCACCAGGAATGGCAGTCCCACCCCCGGCGAATACAAGCTATTCGAGGCAGAACCTATAGGGCTGGGTGAGGGAATGAAACATAGCGTGTCAGATACCCTACAAGGCGTGTTGGGCCATAGGGAGTTCGTCCCCACCTCAATGCTTGTTTCGGCATATCACCACCGCTAATAGAGTGGGTAGTATCACGTGATCGCCAATTCTGCCTCCCAAGTCCCTCACCGGTCGCCGAGGATCAATCTGCCTCGTAACTGCAATGAATATGGCTTGCATAACGGCTCAATGTGAGGGATCCACTACATGCCTCAAGGAATGTCCGCGACATTCCGACCTGCTCAACAGGTGCAAGGCAGCACAGCCTCCAGGCACCGTTGCACCGGGATTCGCATCGGGGAGCAACAACATACGCGTCACCAAGTATGGCGCTGCGCGAGCTCCAAGTTTATCGAAGGCAATGCCTAGGAATGCGCATGCATAATGGGATATCTTCATCAACTACTATTCGTGGTTGGATTTCGGAGCTCGCTGGCCTGTCATTGTTTACCGCTCATCTACATGCATCTCACTTGGTTTCACATGGTTTTATGTGGTATGTCTCCACCACCATCGCCAGACTCCAGTCCTCACCAGTTGATCACGCGTCTCCGCTTCTTATCGATTGTGGGCCAATTGCTCAGCGTCCGAAGCGACTGCAGCGGATTCCAAAGACGAACCCCATGATGAATCCCATGGACCTGCGTCCGCTCAACCCCTTCCATCACATGGCTTTTCGTCGCATTTGATACCGTCCAATGCGAACTCGCCATTCTACTCATTTTTCGGACTCATGACGATTCCCTGTTCTCTTGTTTAAAATAACCACTATTGCCTTTCATCGATGTCGCCAACAGAACGCCGACACGGGGTTCCTTACGATCGGTCAGCAGTGCGCATTAGTTGAAGTCACTACATCTTCCAAGGGTTATTGCGTGTCTCCTTTCGCATACGTGTTTACCGCCCTCCACTTCTCTAGCTGTATACTCACCGCCTTCCACCGACGCCCATCTCCGAGGTGGCGCACGCTAGCAGGCGACGATGAGTCGCCATGTTCGCTAGCTAGGTACCAATTTCCTTTACAGATACGGTCCTAGCTTGACTTCGGCTACGCAGGCAAACGTTGGCGACAACGTTGGAATGTGATGCTATCGCTGGCGAAAATGCTGGGTTGGTGGCCCCTAACTAGACAATCTGATGCTGCCAGGTGGAGAGCGTCGAAGTGCATTGTTTATCGCCTGTCTCTCGATGCTAACATCCTGTGAGAATCCTTCAACAAGGTTACCAGGAGGTGACGCTAACGTTCTAGTGCGACTGCTATCCCCCTACGGCAGGATGCCAAAGAGGACCTTCGCCTCGTCTCCCTAGGTATCTGCAGAGAACACCTCGCGGGATCTAAGATTCCGGATCTCTCTAGTTCCACAGGACGCAGCTTGTTGCATTTCGCAACATAGAGTACACCGCTACCCGAAGTCGCTTCTACAGATAACTAGGTACACAGTACTTTCTCTCCACGAACCCTGCGCTCGTTTCCACCCCATCTCCACGGGCCGTTCAAAGCGATTCCCCAACCCTAATCCGCGATAATATCATGCAGATGTCGATCGTCACTGCGACGAAGCCAGCCCTCGCGAGAAGGATTCAGACCCTGCGACCGCATTCCCTTGCCCATCGTCGCTTCCCGATTCCCACGCTTCTATACCTGCCATTGCTTCACCAACCCCCAACAGCCCGGCCCCGCCCAGACTGAGCTGCATACCGACGCATAGATAAACGGGAAGCCTTGCACTACACCCCAGAAACAGCATTGTCTCAGAACTGCGGCTGCGGAAGGAACGACCGCGCCGGGGGAGGCCTGAAAACTGCAACAGTCCGCACTCCCAAACGGACGGACACTGATACGACAGCAGGGAAGGAAGCGCATGATTTCATCCCTAGGTACGCCTTGTGTGGGGATGCGGGATGTGGGATGGTGGGTGAGGGGAATGGGCTTTCATGCGCCAACACAGGGCGACCTTATCGTACGCCGCCGGCAGGAATGAGGGGAAGTGCGTCTTTCTGCGCGATATGGAATCGCATCGTGCAAGGTCCGCGGCCGCTTCTCGCACGAGGGACGCGCTTGTGCATCCGCGAGCAAGGTCTGACCGCCTTGCGCACCCTTGACCAGCTGCTGCATGTTTATAGTGGGTGTTGGACAAGGGACGCGTTCATGTTAGGATGGAGGGGCCAACATCGTTCATCTTGGCTATGTGAAACGTCACTGGTACTATATGCGACTATAAGGCTATTAGGTTTGGAGGATGCTGGACGGCTGGCCGGGTGATCCTAGTGTAAGTTCTCTGGGGTAGTGATCCTTCGCGGCAGGAAATGTGAGGCGCCTTATACAACGGTCGGTATGCAGTCGGTGAGGACCGAGCGTGATCTTTCAACACGACATCATGGATTACAGACTTCATACAGAGGCATTCCGAATTGGAGCGGGGAAGGAACGACGCGGCAAGGGGTTTGGCAATCAATCAATTACTCGGATTCCTAGACGTCCTCATCTTCCTCCACCACCGCTTGCCTCGACTCTCACTGCCTAAACACCTTCAAATAATTAATCCTCCAATAGCTCTCCGCAAACACCCCCGGATTATTCGCAACATACTCATTACAACTCCCCGCCAGCGCCTTACTATGCCACTCGTCAGTCCCTCTTTCCTCAAACGCTCCCCAATCATCAGCCAGTCAGAGTACTCACCAGTCCGCAGGCCAAACCGCGCCGGCCCAATCCCCACAAAACGTCGTATCAATCACGATCTGGTGATTGACAAAGTGCCGCCCGATATCGCAGCCGCCCTGGAAGCTCGCCTGCGGCGTGCTCCACTTGCTCGGATCCGGAGCGTTTCCGGCTGCAAGGTCGGCGGGGATGCTGTTCCGCGGGAAAAACCAGATTTTGATGGAGGAGGTTGTCCATTCCATGGCGTAGACGCCGCCGCCGCCGCCGTTGAAGGGCGTCCCGAAGGAGGAGGCGGAGGAGGACTCGATGCCGCAGCCGGCGTTGCTGGTTTGGCCGGGCGCGGATATGAAGCTAGGGGAGTGGGGGGTTAGTGTTGATTGTGGAGTGTAGAGAGGGGTGAGAGAGGGCAAGGCTTCGGTATGGCTTGACTTGTCGATGCTCTTTGGGAGGGATTGTACAAAGGGGGAAAACATATGATGGGATGCGCATCGTGGTGTACGTACCAGTTCGTGGTTACGACGCGGCCGAGCATGCCGTTGGCGTCGATGGAGCAGCCGTCCGACGTGTGGAGAGACATGGCGTTGACCGTATTGGTATGTATGCCTGGTGAGAGCGGTCAGTTCACTGTTCTTAGTTCGCAGTCGCAACAATCTGACAGAGGTTGACCGTGCCGAGCGTGCTTCATTGGGGGTTTCCTTCTCTTTGCAAACTATGATGCTGCGTACCTTCAATAATGTCTACACACTGTCAGCCTTTCCCTCTCCTGCCCTTCTCGCCCCTGCTCACTTACCTATCTCCCCATTCTCCGGCCACGGCTTCTCCGCTCCCCACGTCCAGAAACTCGGCCAAGTACCTGTTCTGTATCAGCAACCCTTCCTCTCGTCCCCGTACGCTCCTGAATTACGCCTCCCTACCACAAGTGCTACTCGGCATATGCGCCACATCCAGCACAAACAGGCCCCGATTATACAGCTTCTTGGACTCTAACCGGATACTCGCCCGGCCATTCGGCGCCTTGTTCTTGCTGTCTACGCCCATGTATACGCTGTTTCCCGAGACCGAGAACAGGCCCTGAGATTGGGCGTCTGACTGAGAGAGGTAGCTAGAGGGGCGTCAGATATCGATCCTGGTAAGTGGAGGTGGAGGATGGGGGCACGAATACCGAACGAAGCCATGCGTGGGATCGCCTCCGGAGAAGAAGCTGAAGCACGACGCGAAGGACGAGCCAGCGCAATTGTCGACTAGCGTGTACGCCGCGGATATGCTTTGCACCTGGATGCAGAGTGCTAGCAGCAGAGCCGCCAGGCGCGCGCGGGTGAGGTGCATGTAGTTTGAGAGAGGAGAGTATGGGAAGGGAAAGACGCGCCGCAGCGGATCTAAATGACAGCTTGGCGGTACGTACGTCTGGCGCGGACCGGACTATAAAAACACTCTGCTATGAAAGAGAGGAAAGAAAATCTTGGAAGCACGCATGATGGTGTGAGTTTCCCTGCTACTTGGGTCGACGGGGATATACTCCAGGAAGCGTGGCAGGTAATTTCCTTAGATTTCTCCTCGTCCAAAGCACGCATGTGTGGGTTGGGTTGAGCTGGGTTGGGCGCATACACCAGACGGACGGAATGGTAGTTCTGGAGCTGGTGGGCGAACACCTAGGCGTTTGCTCTGCAGCACCCTTTCCGGGTTTGTAGCTTGTAAATCATCTCTCATACGCTGCATGAAAGACTATCGCTATCTCAGGAGTAGAGACTCCATATCGGGAGGGTCATATGAGCGCTCCCTAATTATCCGGGAGGGTTACTTGGAGGCATTGGCAGGTAGACTGTTGGGGAACGGAGGGCATAATAATGTGATCTGGCAGATTTTGAAGACCATTCGCGGTGGACTGAGATCATTTGAGTCGGCTTCGCGCAATATATTTTCGAGATATTAAAGTAGGTAGAAGTACAGGGGTTGTCTGCAAGGCACAGTTAATATACATGCGACCGGGCCTGGACCTACCAGAGCCTGTATCTGAAGTCCAGCTCGCAGGTTGACGAACGTCCGAAACAACTATTTCAGCGGACTATTAAGCGGTTCCTGCAACCTCAATGTTTTCGCTCTTCTCATCGTCGCCGTACCAGCCAAAGAGCTGCGCGAAATACTCGCCGGCAAGGCCAAGCGCGATCCCACCTCCTGCGAACCAGGCTCCGTTCTTGAACCACCACCAGCAGTTTTTGACTTCCTTCAGTCTTACTCTCCATATCATGGTGCCTAGTGTGATGGCAGCGCTCCCGCATGACCCTACGAAGAACACCGGGCCCATTCCGGCAGCAACACCGCTGGCGGCTAATAGTCCAATCTGGACAACCGCAAGGCCGGTCAAGACTGCTTTGGTTTCCTTGTCGTGTTTGAGGGCGATGCTCTTGATCCCCGCTTTCGCATCGTCCTTGATGTCCATGTGGGCATAGATCATGTCGTAGAGGACGGTCCAGGCGACATTGCTCGAATAGAGGCAGGCCGCTGCCGTCAAGGCCGCTTGGTTTGTGAGAAGGTCGACGCCTAGCGCAGGAAAGCCCATCATTGCGCCCCAGGAAAATGTGAGTCCTAGGACGAACTGAGGATAGTTGGTGACTCGCTTCGCCAGAGGATAAGTGGCAACGAGTAGGAGCGATGGCGTTGCGTACCAGAAGCACTCGAACGGTAACGATAAGAGAACAGCGAGACCTGTCAGAAGCTGGCCGCCAGTGAAGATAATAGCGGCTTGAGGACTGACGGCTCTTCGGGCGATGGGACGCAGGCGGGTGCGCGCAACGTGCGGATCGAGGTTGCGATCCCAGAGATCGTTTATGGTACATCCAGCTCCTCGCATGACCAAAGCTCCCGTGAAGAACAACGCCGTGGTGCCGATAACAGCGCCTGGCGTTGCCATTGGTGTCGCCATTGTCGCAGCCAAAAGTGTGCTGAAAAGACATGGAAAGAAGAGGTAGTAGGTACCGGTGGGTTTGTCTAATCTGATGAGCTCGGCGTATGGGACCACGGGTTTTGGGAGGTACGAGAGCAGTCCGGTTGTAGGAGGAGTATATTCCGGGGGCGCCTTAGAAGTTGTATCCTGCGATGTTGTCGTTATGGCCAAATATCGAGTGTTAGATCGGACCAGAGAAAGCCTTTGCCGCTCAAAGTATGTCGTGTGCTTGGTTATAGGTGAGACCGCAGCTTGATATGGAGATTGTAGGAGGTTGGAAACGGTGGAAGTATGGTGTCGTGCCCAGGTGATGGGTACTGTATCGACATGTTTCCAGCGCGACCTCCATGATCCGTGAATGGTGTGATGACGGAGGATGGGATTACAGAGGCGAGATGAATGCAGAAGAGCCATCTTGACTACTGTTCGGGTAACTTTCTTCTCTCCCGCCAAACTAACACGCGTTTTCTTCTTAACTGTCGTTACATGAAGGTTCCTGGAGAGCGATCATGGTCCGGTCTTTGCTGGCGAAAGGCCGTTCAATTGCAGATGGGGGGAAAGGTACCGGGATTGGTCCAATTGTGGGGAGGGGTGGACAAGAGGGAAGCTTGACGCGAGTGAAAGTGAAAGGGCCGTGCGCAGATCTCGATGTCACGTGATTGGTCGAAGCTCCACCAGCCTTCCCAAAGTTTACCCGCAGGTCGCGCCTCATCTTCACCCACTTTGACGCCGCACCTTCATCGTCGCCCACCGCCGTCTACCCCGTCCACTCGCTTGGCTCCAGCTTCGCAACCTCCGCCCGTGGTCTTCTCTGCAAATCGCATCTCACGCGACAGAGCTTGGTGGAGGTGGTGGCCAGACTTCCGCGACAGCTACACCCGCGCAACACCCCGTGGATGCGCTCCAACGACGACCCAAATGCCTGCGGCACGCCCCAGGGCCTCGTTTGAGCCCATTCCGCCGGATTTCGACGTGCGCACGTTCGTCGAGACGGCGGATAACTTTCGATATGCAGATCGCATTTCATACGAGATGATCGCCAACAATGGCTTGGAGCAGTTCGAGAAGCTGGTGCTACTGCACGTAATAATAGGAGGGAAGCCGCTGGTCATCGACGGATTTGAGGAGGTTTTGGATCCCTGGACATTCACGCCGTCCTGGCTTCGAGACAACCACGGGGACAAAGGTAAGAAGACATTCTAAGGTTAGCTACCGCAGGGATGGGCTAACATTGGGCCATAGTGGAGCAAGCGCGCAACCTGACCACGAAGGAGAACATTCCGCTCACGATCAAGCACTACCTCAAGCATATGGGGAAGCTCACCGACCAGTTCTTCGATGCGCCGGAGCGATACCGGGACAAGACGCGCCAGCGCATATACCTAAAGGACATCGATTGTCCCCCGGTTTGGCAGGACAAGCTGAGAGAGCACATCCCGCAGGCTTTATTCTATCTGAACGAGAGCACCGGCGAGATCGGTGGACCTGGAGCACTCGATGAGGATCGCGTTCGCAAGGGTCGCGGAATCGGACGCGCCGGCGATCTCATGAGCAGCCTCCCGCCTGAGATGCGGGCGGAGAATCTCATGTGCTACATTGGGCACGAGGGCACCTATACCCCCGCACATCGAGAAATGTGCGCTTCCCTTGGGCAGAACATCATGGTCAATGCTTCTGCTCAGATTAGCGAGGATGGAAAGCCGGAGCGGCCTGGGTCGTCCATCTGGTTCATGACCGAGACCAAGGATCGGCATCTCGTCTCCGAATACTGGCTGTCCGTATTGGGCCACGACATCGAGGTCGAGAACCACTTTGCCCAGCTTATTGCATGGAAGAAGGCTCCTTTCCACACCTACGTGGTGGAACAGAGGCCTGGGGACTTCATTCTGATCCCACCGTTGGCACCGCACCAAGTCTGGAATCGCGGTACTCGCACGATGAAGATCGCTTGGAATAGAACCACCGTTGAGACGCTCGAGCTCGCACTGACAGAAGCCCTACCTAACTCCCGCGTGGTTTGCCGTGACGAACAGTACAAGAACAAGGCCATTGTCTACTACACCCTGCTCAAGTATTCCAACCTGATCAAGTCGGCCCGGGCACAGGTCGAAATGGGCGGGGAACAGGCAGAAGCTATTCAGCGCTCCGTTAAAGTCCGCCAAGTGCAACGAGACTTCAAGAGGCTCTTTGATCTCTACAAGAGCATCTTGCTGTCTGAGATGTTTGCGCCCGACTCACGAGAACACGCTGAGTTCGTTCCATACGACAGCAACGTCACATGTGCCTACTGCAGGTGTAATATCTTCAATCGTTTTTTGACCTGCAAATCGTGCAAGAATCTATTCAGCTCCGAGATCGAGGAGCCGTATGACGTCTGCATGGATTGCTACTGCATGGGTCGAAGCTGCGGTTGCCAATCCGGATATACATGGGTCGAGCAGTGGAAATGGAAAGACTTAATCCACAAGTACGAAGAGTGGCGCGCACAGATTATCGACATCGATGGACACATGACTGAAAAGACGCCGCTTCCGCTTCAGGAAGAGCGAAGGTACTTGGGAAAGAAGACACTTGCTCAGGTCTGTCAAGAACAGCTCAAAGTGCGACCTATTGTCGACGTCAAGAACCCGAAGCCTGACAACGACGAATCAGAATCAGAAGACGTCCAGGTTGATGAATATGGTATGGTCAGAAAGTCTGTCAAGAAGAAGTCAAAGCAGTGGCTTCGGGATCACAAGTCGTGCCATTTCTGTCTGCACCGCCACCCCAAGTGGAAAATGGCCTTTTGCTCTAACTGCGATTTGGCCTACTGCTACGGCACGCTTTTCCGAGCCCACGACATGATGCCACTCTCCGTTATGGAGAATCATAACTGGAGGTGTCCGCACTGTAGGAGGGTCTGCAACACCGGAGCTTGTAGACGCGACCCGCGCCAGCACCCCTACGAACCGAAAGGCACCCTCTTAGGACACGATACCAAGAAAGTCGCGGATCCGCGATCAGTCGAGTGCCTCGTGGATTTCAGCATATCGAATCTTAACTGGTTACGCGAGGATGAGGGAGGCCAGACCGCGATACAACGCCGGCACGAAGAGGCGGAGCGCGCCAAGTTGGCCGATCCGTCCTTGGATGACCGCTACATGGATGAGAGCCATGACCATGACCACAATGGAATAGCCTACTCTCCAGTGAATGGGAATGGCGGGTTTGAGGATCACGCCGCCAATGGCACAGGTGGGGACGGCTATGTTGCACCTGCCGCAGTAATGCAGAACGACGGTTTCGAGCCGTTCTACCCCGATCCTGATCCGAATGGCGAGATTCCTCGACTAGGCAAGCGAAATCGGGATGGCGAGGAAGACGACGAGGGCAACAGCCGGCGCAAGAAGAAGAAGAAACAGAAAAAGAGCAAAGACGACACTGCGCAACCCCTCCAGCCCAAGGACGCTGCTGGAAAACACTACCAGAAGGAAGTGCAGAGGAAGTTGCTTGACGAGGCTAAACGGGAGGATCGCTTTATTCTGGTTGCGGCTAGAATGAAGGGCAAGTCTAAGGTTGTCAAATTGTCTCTGAGTCCGGATCTTCTGGAGGCACTGCGGGGAAGACCATTACCGGAGCGGTCTCAACCAGAACGGCAAAGGGAATCAAGCGAAGAGGTGGGCGACCTGCGCTCAATTCTACAATCCGATATCTTGCCTGTGAACAGCGCCGCTAGCAAGGCGAATGAGAAAGAGAAAGGGCCCAAAACCTTCCGTTATCGTGTGGACCAGGACGAGAACTACAGCACAAAAAAGCGGAACTCTGAGATTAGCGGTCCAAAACAAGGTCCTGGTAGACCAGCTCGCAGTAGCCGACGCTACGAGGAGATTACTGTCGATTCAGATGAAGAGTTCAGTGAGGATGAGATGGTCGAATATGCTGGACCAGCCGCTAGTCGTCCGAGAGGACGCGCTTCAAATTGGCTGGCTCGCAAGAATGAGGGCGAGGAAGATCTACCCACCGAGCTCCCGCCGAACTTCAAGGACGGAGACGTCCGTCCGAATCGTGAGAAGAATCGCGAGCGCACCCGGGAACAGAACGAGCGTAGGAAGACGATGCCAGCTAAACCGAAACCGCAGATTCGACCATCCGGTCGACCACCAGGCCGACCACGGAAGAGCACCGGGAACATGTCAGATGAAGACGGCGTCCACGATGACGATGATCAATCCAATTCGGCCGTGTTGTTGGCGCAGTCTGCAGCTGCGGCTCTAGAGGCTCAGCGAAAGGCTGAAGAGGAAGAGCGACGTGCTGAAGCAGCTGCGAAGGAAGCGGAAGAGAATTTACGCGCAAAGATGCAAATTGAAGAGTATCTCGAAGGATCGGAGGACGAGTCTTTTAACGGCTTCATTGACAGCCTTGCTGCACAAGACGAGCCGTTATTCAATGAGAGGGAAGCGTCTCTGAAGGAGTCCCTTGCCCCAACTCGCACGGGTCCTCCGCAGTCCGGAAACTCAATCTTCACTAAACCGGGTATGACAGGCAAGAAGATCAAGATAGTGTCCGCCGCTTCTAAGCGTAATGGTGAAGGGCCTTCCACGACCACGACGACCAAGACAACCACCATCATGGCGCCTGTGTCTAGCTTCATTAGTGTGAACAAGAAGTCGAAAGCTGTTTACCTTTCGGATGACTTATCGGATAGCGAGGACGAGATTCCGGCGAAGGCACCTGCACCGAAGACTCCTTTGGGGCGACCGGCTGGAAGGCCTTCGATGGTTCCGACGCGAGGTTCTAGCTCTGGAAAGAGGGGTCGTGGGCGTCCTCGCAGGACGCTTTAAGTGGGAGATGCGGGCGTTCTTCATCGGATGGGCGTCTGGATGGCTAGATACCTTTCTTGTCATTGAGCAGTAGCTTTCGCTGCGATTGGTGATTTGGTTTTGCATCAGGATGACAGCTGTCTATTAGTATTCTAGGGCCTTTGTCCGAAAAACCCGTTTGCATAGTTCGACTTCTCTTCTTCCATCCCTCCGTTGCTTACGTAGGTATGCGGACTGCAATGTATTGATTGGAGAAGTTTCATCAGGCTGTAATGATGGTGGTGACCGGGCGCTCATTTCACCAATGCACGTGATCTCGTGAAACGCCCGCGCGCCCGAACTTGGAACTTCAGCGCGCCCTCCATCAATTCACAACCTCCTCCACTCCCAATCCTCTCCACAATGTCTTCGTTAAAGCATACGTCGATCCCCAAGGAATCATTCGACGACATCCTATCACGCTATTCCGCCACGGCTCCGGACAAGCTCCAAGACCTGGATACCCTGCGCTACGAAACCATCCCCGCCACGCTGGCAGAGCGCAAGAAAAGCGGCGCCGCGTACCTAAAGAAGGAAGAAGTAGAGAAGCTCGTGGAGTGGAAGCTGTGCGCCTCTTCGTCCTCCATATGCAAGGTTCTGATCGCTGACGATACGTGTCGCCAGGAAACACGGCACATTTCGCCCCAAACTCCTCCAGCTCGTGCAATCCAACCCCTCCTCTCTCATTGAAGATACAACACGCAAAGCCTTCGCCATCATCACCCCGGAGCAGCCGCTGAAGGCGCTCAAGGTCTTGACTGAGCTAAAGGGTATCGGACCCGCTACTGCCTCGCTCCTCTTATCCGTCTGTGACCCGGACGAGGTGCCGTTTTTCTCGGATGAGCTTTTCCGTTGGGTGATGTGGGATGAGGAGGGTGGCGGTGGCCCGAGCGGGTGGAAGAGGGCGATTAAGTATAATAATAAAGAGTATGGGGAGTTGGTGAAGCGGGTTAAGGATGGCGTGGAAAGGCTGCAGGTGAGCGCGGTGGACTGTGAGAGGGTGGCATGGGTGCTGGGGAAGGAGGGGGTGGATGTTGTGAAGAGTGGTGAGGGGGTTGTGAATGAGGACGTCGAAAAGGCCAGTAAAGGCGTAAAGAAGTTGGCGAAAGAGGAACGGGTAGTAAAGGGCAAGCGCAAGGGGAAGGAGGTGGCGAAAGAAGAGAAGAAGGGCGTGAAGCGGAAAGTTGAGGCTATGAAGCCTGCTGTTGCAGAGGGTGTGAGGAGGAGTAGCAGGAGAAAGATGGGGAGTTGATTACACGGATGCCGAAGGCAATCATGAGCGTTGCGAAATTCATTATCATTGAACGCGATTCCACACGTATTTTGTACAAAGCACTCCAGAAAAAAAGCGGATCCGAAGTGTTCTAAAACACTTCAAGAAGGCATTATAACTCCAGACGCCGAAACCGTTCCGCTATATCACATGGGTATCCATATACCAACAACGCCCCTGGCCAATCCCACTCAAACACCAGGAATATGATCTTTCTTCGTGCGTATCCTTCCTTCCTTCACAGCGCCGATTGTAACGCCTGCTTCTCCAGTCATCCAACCCGGCATTTTCTCCCCGTCTATCACCCCTTGTTCGACTAGCTGTCTAATACCAGCGAATACGTGCGAGCCTCGGAATACGACGCGGACATCTGGGACCCAGGCCTCTTCGTTTTGAAGTTCTTCTACCTCTTCTAGTGAGCGGTCCAAAACGGACGGTCGTCCCTTACGGTTGCGACTGGTCGGCCCGGGGTTGAGATCGGACGTGTCTACCTCTTGTTGGGCTGAGGTATTTGGGATGGCGGGAAATGGATCGTCGATGCGGACTTCGACCCGCTCGAGCCCTTGGCCATCATTTGGTTTTGCAGAGCTGCCGAAGCGCCCTTCGGCGACTTCACGCCTTCTCTTTGCCTCTGGCGATTCTGTGTCGTCCAATGTCCGCTTTGGCCGTCCTGGTCCTGGTTTTGCGCCCGTCGATGCTTCCTTGTCCGCTCCACTCTTTTCATGAGCATCCCCGCGCTCTCGCTGGGTGGTGATGAAGTCTAGCGCATTCTGGCTGAAGCTGTGGTCCTGGAATATGCTCCATCCACCCGCAGCGGCATTACCCCTGCCTGGTCCTCGGTATGTAAGAAGCGCCTCGAGGGACTTCGTTGTGAAGTTTGTGCTGGCGAGCTGGTACCGCGCAGACGGGCGCGAGAAGGCCTTTGGAATGGCTTGCTGGACGATGTCGCGGAGATGTTTCCCATCATCTCCGATGATCTGCCCCAGGTGGTTTGCGATAGACGAGTACACGAATGGTGAGCCGTTCGGCCAGATGAAGAAAACCGATCTAGCGCTATCTGGAGATGCTGTGGTCGCCGCAAGTGAAGCTTCCGAACTATACGGTGAATCATGTATATAGACGCGCAGTATCGTCATTGGCAGCGTCTTGATCTTGGTGAGCAGATAATGCGCCTTCATCAGCGGCGTAAGCTCCCTCGCCAGGTTGGACATGAAGGTCTGCGCTTGAAATCGCGGCAGATGCTCCGAATCGTTCGTAACCTCCATATCCAGCACCGCGCTCTTAGCATTCGGTATCTTCGCGAGCCGCTTGGCCGTCCAGCGCAAGCTATTTGGGTGATCCAGCAAGTATTGGATCTCTGCCGTCGCCAATTGGTACATTGATATTCCCGTCCGCCAGTCGCCCTCGAGTATGCGATCCTGGATCTCGCGCTTCCCGCCCTTGCGTGCTGCCAGCTCCTTGTATACCTCCTGCAGCTCCTCGAAGCTCTGCGCTGGCGTGTACGCCTCCTCCTCGTCTTCATCGTCGGCATCGCGGTCGCTGAGAAGGTAGGGGCGGCAGAAGTCGCGGTTCTTTTTGGAGAGCCATTGGTGGGCTAGCGAGATGAGGGACTGTCGCGAGAGCTTGTTGAAGGTGCGCTGGACTTCGCGGTGGGTGACGGGCAGGCGGTGCGAGTGCGGGATGTTCTTGTAGTCCGGGACGGTGGTCGTGGTGTTGGGCGCCATGGCGGGCTACATGGAGGGAGCTGGACTCAGTTGTGTAGAAGCTCTCCGCATTGTTTATCGCTGTTATCGATAGGGTGAAATGTCGCGGTCCGGCGACGCGTCCGGGAGGAACAACCTTGGAAGGCCTCGATCGCACCACGTGATCTTTGAACGCGTTTCCAAGGTTCTCGAGTACGACGCCATTCTGGGAACAAAGACATCTTGCCCAATGATGCAGCGCTTGCATTTGGGTATTCTTCCTGCACGATCAGCCGGTGCAACGGTTATCACGTGATGAGCCAATCCCTGAAAACTGCCGGCGCCGATCGATCCAGTCTCGCGAATCTGCGGTCCAAGCTCGGGCGTCTTCGGACCGGCTATTGACCACCAGCACTCTTTGATCCCTCTTTGGCTACTAACTCGCCACGGCACTCAGCCGGCGGGGTCGACAATGAAATAAACAAGGGCTGCACAAAGGAGAGAGCTGAGCAGACTGCCGCGCGAAGCGCTGCCACCTGCTGGCTAATTTGGACCCGGCAATACGAGCAAAGAGCGCGTGGGGTGAGTAGAAAGCGGGCATCCAATCAGGGCAGTCAAACACGGTAATAATACTACACAGTATTGCCCGTCGCCGCCCGCCGCCGATACGCGGGGCTTCAACGGACGAGCAAAACCCTTTCGCAACAGAATCTCCCATTATTCACAACGTCACGACTCCCTCACCATCTCTACTTCCCGCCGCGATACCTCTCTGCGAAAACTACTCTTCCTGTACTCGCGAGTCCCCCCAACCGCTCTGCACCACCTCCCGTGCACTCTCGTCGCAGCTGCCGATTTGAAATCAATACATTCATCCTCGGAATTACTCATCTCGACGCAAGCGTACCCGCGAACCCCAACGGCCGGACGAACACACACAAAGCATCCATTATACATTCCGAATCCCCAAAAAGCGGCAGCGGACGTCACGATCCTCCCCGCTGGCAGCGCAGCAAACACTCATGTCCGCCTACAGCGGCCGCCGCGGGCCCAACGTGTCCCATTTCATCGCCAGCCTGAACGCGGTGCAGCCGCAGCAGGAGCCGCCGCTCAACGAGCCGGTCAACGTCGGGGACGAGTTCGACATGTTCATGAACACCGACTTCTTTGAGAACTTGGACGGCGGCACCGGCAACGTCGACCTGAACGCGCTGCCAGATTTCGACCAGACAAGCCCCACAAACACACACAAGGGCAATAGCAACGGTGCACGCCAGGAAAATATGGATTTCAGTCTGAATAGTGAGTCTCCTCTGCCCTTCTTCTCTCTGTTTCGCTCAATTTCGTCTTTCATTCTGTCTCGCTCCCCAATGTTCCGACGGCTCTTCACATTGCATGCTCTCGCCCAATAGCCGCCCGGCCAGGGTGCATGCGCACCCCGCCATCTGCAACACTCTACCCCACGCAATCTGGGCCTTCGCAGCCACTCATACCCACACGCTGCGGACGGTCACCGTTGCCCTATCGCCGAGGTGCAGCGAGGCAGCGTGCTTCCTAAGCACGCAATTGCACATGATAGCCAACACTACAGACAGCCACTTCGCCTTGCACACACGATCGTAACCCATATCCATGGAGACCATGGCTAACATCGATCTCTTCATAGGCGACTTCCAGTTTGCCGATTTCTCCAACTTCCCCAACGCCATCAATGTCGATCCATTGATGAAAATTCCGCCGCATGCGCAGCCTAGCTACGCTGTCCCGCCTACCTACACCTCGCCAGTGTCGTCCGCAGTATCTCCTGCCACTCACGGATTCGATCACCCTGCTGGTAAGAAGCGCAAGCTCGATCACGCCGAGTCCCACAGCCAACAGGCAATAGATGAGGCGGCCCGCGTCGCAGCTGAAGAGGACAAGCGTCGGCGGAACACGGCCGCGAGCGCACGCTTCAGAATCAAGAAGAAACAGCGCGAGCAGGCACTCGAGAAGACAGCAAAGGAAATGTCGGACAGAGTCAGCGTCTTAGAGTCCCGTATTCAGCAGCTCGAGACGGAAAACACTTGGCTCAAAGGGCTCATTACGGAGAAGAGCGGCGGCAAGGCGTCCGCATCGGAGATCAAGGCGATGCTGAACAAGCATGAGGAGAGCAATACCGAGCGGAGTAGCGGAAACAGGACCGATGGCGTTGGAACCAAAGCCGACGATTCGAAGGCTTAGGCCAAAATTCGTTTGTTTGCTATTGCCCTTCTTCACTGAGCTTTCTGCTTTCGCCGGCTATTCTTATCGCTGGCGCGCATCCTTGTATCTTGCTTTGGTATTTACTGGCTGAAGACTATAGGCGTGCGAGATTAGAGGACATGCGGTCCCTGAACGCACAAGCCGGAGCGAGAGTGCGATGCTCATTAGCATGAGTTTATGGAGGAGCTCGGTTAATAATTTTCTACAATTACACCTTGTTAAGATTTTGACGTTGTCATAATTCTTTCGTGGACTTCCGGGCTATCTATATTCACAATAATCGTTCTGACCGTGCAAAGACGGTCTTGTCATCCCCGGTCGGATTTTCGCAACAACGCGCGAACTATAGATCGATCGTCCACAAAAGCATCAAAGTCTCCGCACTACGGCGTGTGAACAGATTCAGTTCGGAAACAGGTAGTATTTTCAATTTCGTGAATGCTCGAACATCCGATAAAGAATGCCCTTAGGTATACGTAAGAGCCGTCGACATGAACTTCCAGACCAGCATATGAACATTCGAAAGATGGGAGGACACCGTTGATGCAAGGAAGCACGCACGCCGGAACCCCCGCACCCACGTATCCAACAAGAATAAGAATCGTGAGTAAGGTCGTCCGTTTGACGACCCTTCTCATCACCCCTCGTCCTCCTCCTTTTTGTGTCTTTCACCCCCTTGGTGTCTGTGTCTAGATGCCGATCCAGTTGATGCTGATCACCACATCCATGCCCTTCTTCTCCGCACCTTCCCACTTGTACGAGAAAGTGCCGTCCTTCTCGGTGTTCCAGAAAGCTCCGACAGCAGAGTGCATGCCGCGTCGGCCAGCAGAGCCGGATTCTGAGGGCGCACCCGGGTGTTGGATTATGGTGCTGTTGGCGATGTATTTGTATGCTGGCTGCTTCGATTCGGCGGCGCCGGTCTTCTCGATGAGGGATTGGAGGATGGTGTTCTGTCGGCCACCAGTCAGTTATTAGTGAGGGTGACGGAGAAGTGAGACGGATATGGAATGTGCGGAGTGTCGTGTGAGGCTCGTTTGGATGGAAGGAGGCATACAATGATTGCGGTGTTCCAGTCTGCTACGCTGCCGTGCTCATACTTTTCTACTAGACCAAGGGCGCTTTCGCAGGCCTGATACAGTGTCGTTTAGCGTGGGAATGCAGATCAAAGGGTGAAGGATGCCTACATGGCTAGCGATCTGCTGGAACTCTTCCGTTGGGAGAGGTGACTGCAAGTGAATTAGTCTCAACCCACATTAACTTTCAAACTAAATTACTCACAGCCATTGTGAATGTGAATGCGACGGTAGGAATGCGGGAGGTATTGCGGTATGTGTAATGGCGTTCAGATGAGGCGCTGCGCAGTGAGGTGTTTACGTCGGGTGTTTTCGACCCAAAGTCCGTTGCGCACGGTGCCCAGAAGCCCCAAATCGGGTTACCGTCACGTGGGAGCTTTGATTGGACGGCAGGTGCGACCCTCGTGCTTGCCCATCACGAGCTGCTCGAAGAGCTTGATCTGTTGACTTCTTGCGATTGCCCTCCACTACCACACTTTCTTCTCGCTACCATATCTCATCTAGAGCTATTACCCAACTGTACCGGCTTATCAATAGCTAATTGACCCTCTTTCGAGCTATCCGGGCTCCATCTCCATTGACAACCTTCGTTTCTTCTTCCTGGCGGGGTACAGTCGTTATGTCTAGCCAACCGCTTCTCCAAACTGCCCCAGGCAAGCTACACCATCTCCCGCTTCTCATACCGCACCTACTGACACATCCCAGGCAAACGCATCGCCCTCCCCACGCGCGTCGAGCCCAAAGTCTTCTTCGCCAACGAGCGCACCTTCCTCTCATGGCTCAACTTCACCGTCATCCTAGGCGGCCTCGCCATGGGGCTTCTCAACTTTGGCGACAAAGTCGGACAGATTAGCGCGGGCATCTTCACGCTCGTCGCTATGGCAGCAATGGTGTATGCGCTGTATACATTTCACTGGCGCGCGAAGAGCATACGGCAGAGGGGCCAGGGCGGCTTCGATGATCGCTATGGGCCGTCGATTTTGGCCATTGCGCTGTTGGCGGCGGTGATTGTCAATTTTGCCTTGAGGGTTACGGTTGGCGAGAAGCATTGATGAGATATGCTGTTGACTTTGAATTAGGTCGACTGGACCTGGGCTTCGTCGATTTCGGCAGTCGTGTTGCTGCCGGCGATGATTGTGATTTTTAGGTTGAGGGCTACCGATGAAGACTTGACGGCGGATACCACAATCGAGGACGATTACAGTATTGGAAGCGGATCGAGCGCACAACGGTCGTTTGGAACATAGAGCGGCGAGGCATCTATCACTATGTGTATATGGTGGAGCTGTTCATAGAAGAGTTGCGGGATACCATGGGCCGGCGTGAGTTTCAATTGCGCATTGTTTCTTCAGTCGAAAGCAGCATGTCGCGGTTCACGCATTCATATATGCCACAATGTCTATTCCTCCCGATTGTCGCCTTTCTCGCTACAACTCATTGCCCAGACCCGCGTCAATCACCTATTCGCACATTGGGCCAAAATCAAATATCAACTAACAGTTCTATCACCTTCTAAGGCATCATGCTATCAGATTCTGTTTCAGAAAGCCTCCCCGATCGTATGCTGGCGCCGTTGAGACATTTAGTCTCAGATTCTGCTCTTCTGCTAACACGGACGTTCCCTCAAATACTTGGGAGAATCTAACGATGCCGACCACCAAATTGTCGAGGCTAGGGGACGGGTTCAAAGTGGGCTCTCCTGCGTGAGTCACCTAATCTTGCCGTTTAGCAGAGGTCGCAGCTAACCATTGCCAAGCTCAATCTCAGACAAACTAGCTCACTTTCAAGTCAATGATGAGGTCTTCACCATCCATCTCGACCTTCTACTCGATCTCGTTAGCGAGTGGCCAGACTTGTTCGAATTCACCCACGACGACGAGAACCGAGAGCCACACTATTCTTACGACTGCGACGACGGCCCGTATGTGGTTAGAGGCCTTGTGTACTGGATCTATACTCGGGACTTCCCGGGCGATGAGACGATCAGAGAGTGGGATTACCCGGAAGAATGGGACGAAGGGGAAGAGGAGGAGCCGCTAGCCTGCAGCTTGGTAATCGAGCTATACTTCTTCGGCTGGCTGATGCAAATTGGAAGGCTCCTAGACGAGGCCATGAACTTCCTCTTCTTCCAATACAAGAAGCAGCGCATCCCACCGAGCGTCGGCCGCATCAACCAGATATACGAGACGCAGCACACCAGTGGACTCAAGGACTTCTGTGTCGATATGCATACCAAGTGGTGCATCATTGACTGGAGTGCCCTCGGAATCGACCAGCTGGACGATGAGAGTGGGGGCTACCCTACGGCATTCCTTTGGGACTTCTTCGTTCGCATGGGCATGCGCAACTACAAGACTGCCAAGGATGGCTCATCGGCGGAGAACTGCATGGTCTTGAAGCTTCGGGACTATCACGAGCACTGGGATAAGAGGATGGAATTACTCTGCCCGTGCGGAAGCCCGCAAGAAGGGATCCACTTCATCATTGAATGAGAAAATTTCCAGTGCAACGGCGGATACTAAAAAGCCAAAACAAAAGGCTTACAACGGCAAGCGCTTTTCCACCGCGAGTGCGCTATACTGGAGATGGCAATGGTAAGCCACGGCTTCGTCAGCTAGACAGGAGGGCCTCAGGCTTCATTCACGAGTGCACGAAGACTAACAATCATTCCGAATCATTCTACGACTCTGCGTCCGAAAAATCTATTTGATCATCTTCCATAGCGTAATTTTTACTTCATTACGCAACCTTTACCTGCTCCTCAGCCAACACTTTCTCGTCCTGTCCTTTTCTCCACGGCCGTTTCCACGTTCCCAACATTTCGTCCCTCCACCTGTCAAACGCCTTCTTCCGCTCCACTAAGGTAGTCTCGGTATCCCTCCTTTTCCCAGAATTTCCGGTTTCTTCCATCACGTCTCCCCCTTCCTCAAGGTCGAACCCGAACCTCCGAACCATGTTCCGCTTCTGCACCCAAGAGAACAGTATCCAGGCAACCAGCACTACCGCTGTCAAGGCGCCGGTCAACATAAAATATACCCAAATATATCTTGAGACCATATTCCCACCTCCGCTTTCACTTCCACCTGAGTCGTTATTCTGCGTCGGATCACCATTCCCCCAGTCAAACAACCCCGTCGAGAACACGGTAGCAACAAACGTTCCAGGCAAGAAGATCAATGTAACGGCAGCAATGATGCGCATATCGGTGCTGTCACGGCGGGTCAGGATAGCGATTCGGCGAGAGTCGGAGGCGATCTGGCAGGACGCGCTGGTAGCGGAGTGGTTGAGCCGGTTATCTTTTTGCGCTATAAGAGAGTATATCTTGCGGTCATATAAGCGACAAAGGGAAATGGGGGAACGAGGTGTTGGGGACGTACTGTTTGTACTTGCGCCGAGATGGATCGTTCAAGGTACTGACACTTCTCTTCGGCAGCCAGCAGCGTCTGGCGCACGAAGTCTAGCCTCTCCCTAAACATCCTCGCATCCTCCATCCCAGTCCCATTGCCACCAAGCATACCCTCAACAGTCTTAACGACTCGCTCCTGGAGCCCCACAAAACTCTTCTGCGCCGCAACCCAGTCGCTTAAGCACGTCAACCTCAACATCACAGCATCAAGATCCAGATCCTGCCTCTCATCGCCCAAGCTCTTCCGCGCCTCCACGCCTCCTCCCCTGGCAGTCCCTGCAATCGTGGCGCTCTTCAACGAGTTGAAGCGGTCCATACCGGTGCGCTGTTGGATTTGGCTGAGTAACTTGATGCGCAGTTTGAGTAGGGATGATGTCTCATCGGCAGCGAGGTCTAGTAAGATAATGGGCAGGAGAGAAGGGTGCGTGGAGACGTGCGGTGGGGATGCATACGAGAGCTGGGCGAGGTAGGAAATCACGAGGTCGATTTCTGTCGCGGTGAGGCCGACGATTAGGACGTAGGTTGTTGACGTAGTAGGGTCGTGGGTTAGGAGGAGGGTGTAGTCCCATGTCCAGTCGACGTCGCCTCTGACTAGCAGGCATTTTGCTTGGTCGGATATCTTACTGGATCTCGAGCCGGCTTCGGCAGGATATTTCCTATCCTGCGAGAACCACGGAAAGGAGGGTGAGGATGTCGGTGAGGAGATGCATGGGGCAACAGAGCATTGCGTAACGATGGAGAGTTTTTGGGTTACGGCTCGTAGGAAGGTAGATGGGATGCACCATGCGTGGGATAGAGATTGGTACGTTTCTCGCGTAAAGGGGAGCTTTCCGCTTGAAGGTTTGCCGGAAGGTTTTGGCGACAACCTGGGCAGTATTAGCTGGCCATTACAATTTAGACAGTATGATGAAAGGGAGCCATGGACCTACAGCACTCTCAACCCAGCTTGCACAGGGCCACCCGCGGATCGATCCTGGACGCCGGTCAGCTACACCCACACGCTAACAATTCTCGATGAAGCCATACCTCATGCACCCAACCCGCAATCTCCTTCTCCTTCAAATCTCCGCATCGGTATATCGGCGTTCGCGAATCCTATTCATTCCATCAGTTCCAGGACCGCACCGAAACCACAGTGTCCTCTCAACTCACACCGATATCCCAAATCTCCACAAACCGATGTCCATTCCTCTCCGCAAACCTCTCCTCGCACTCCACCAACCTCTCGGCGCAGAGATCAAACATCCGTTAGAATTGGCCAATTAGACACATCCGAAACTGCGAATCCCGTTATCGCGACCGGTGACCATGCGGCACAACAGCAGGAATCAGGAAGAAGGCAGACACGAGGCTGCGAGAGGCGGGGTGTCTTTTATTAATACGATGAAAGTCAAATCCTGGAGCTGTCGGGGAAGCTTGAGCATGCGGGCGATACCAGGCAGCAAAGGATTGGTTGGGTAGATCGCATGCATGAACGTGAGTGGCTGTGCGAGAGGCGCAGCGGAAGAAGCACGTAGTAATTCGTTACCGATGCCATGATACTAACCTAAATCAACATACCGTTAAAATATGTACATTATTAGGAAGATTTGTAGATTACTCTACTTATTTCTTACTATATGATAATAGGCATCTATTATACACATTATATATCCTATCAGGTCGAAGGCCGGCCATCTACTAGCTCGATATCGGAATCTGATCGTTCGGTGCGGTAAATGTTCACGTCTGTGGACTTGGAGATGACACCAAATGGAAGGCTGCCAGACTTCTGGTCGCGGCCGGAGCCCTGACGCAAGTATGACCCTTTGCCCGGACCGTCGCTACCATAGTTGCTCTTGCCCGCGTAAGTGCTGGCGCCGCGCACTTGCCTCAACGCCTTGTGGAAGATGCTTTGTATGGCGGGCATGCAGGCGACGACGGTAAAGAGGTTGGATTCGGTCGCGCACCAGTAAAGACCGGCAGTGTTGTCATCTACAAGCCATTAGCGATCGATGAAACAACAGTCGCTGAGGTGGATACGTACAGGTCGGGTTTTGAGTGTTGGCAAATTGCACGAAGGATTGAAGCCGGAGGCAGCTCACAATCGTAATGATAAAGCCTACACAGAATATGGACATGATCTGCAGCTTCTTCTTCCTCGACATCTTCAGTCCGGCCAGCATAGGGAGAGGCAGCGTCAGAATAGCCAGGTCGAGAAAGATCTCGATCCCGCCTCGGATAAAGCCGAACAGACGAACATCGATGCAAGATCCGGGTTTGTCCCCTTTCCAGCCGTCCCAGAAGAAATGAATGGGTGCGCACTGGAAGATCATGCTAAACGTGTTTGCGAGCCCGAACCCCAGGACGAGTCCTATCAAGATCCAGACGGCCAGGCGCGACTTCTTGTTTACCATGATACGGAGGTAGAATGCGAGGATGGAGAGCTGGCACAGCGCTTCGGCGATCATGTACATGAAGTAGGCGACATAGAGCCACTTCAAGCTGACGGTGATGTTGTCGGGCCGCATGCCCCATATGTCCGTTCCAAACCCCAAATGACCCGCTACGATGACTGGCACGTTCATTCCAATGGACGAGAACTATAGGATGATGGTCATTAGCATGCCCTGACGCAGTCGACATGATAAGGTGGTTGCATACCCCCGACAAACCGATCAGTAAATCGTCCCATCCAAGCTGCGCTACCGAGGAGATGGCTCGATCAGCTAGCCGCATCGTGACCATCACCAAGGCTAGTGCCCCGAGTGATGCAACGACCCCAATCAGCGTTGCGCTCTGATTGCGCGTCGGAACGCCGCATGCTGCGTACGTCTCGTTCGTGGCTTGCAGCACCTCGACGACGGTACAATTGGCCGCATTGCAGGCCGCAGCGGCGTTCATGAAGTTTGCATCGGCACAGAGGCAGGTGAAGTCGGTGGGTGAGCAGGTCGTCGTAGGCAAGGTAGCTTGAAGACATTGAACCTGAAATTCCGGGTCAGTCTGCTTTCAATTATGAACGTGAAGGCGGAGTGAAGCTCACAGAGCAAGCAGGTAGTCGGGTTAAGAAGTCTTGCTGGGCGAAGACGCCCGCTACGAAGAAAGCGACTGTCAGGAGGGCGCCGTGTAATCCCATTGTAGCTGTGGTCGAGTCAAACGGACTGCACGGCGGCAGGTGACCTGGACGGGTGTGTCGACATATATGGAGGCGACATTAGGCCCGAGTGGAGTTGGGTTTCTCGCACAGAGCAACACTGGTCAGGAGAAGAACCCCGTACCTTGGACGTTTCGACATGGGGGTTCGGAGGAGCTTTCATCCTGAAAGGTACGAGATCTGCATGCCCCGGCATGTCGTAAACGGCCCGACATGTTGTCGCTTGGGAGCAGGGAGCACGAGCCGACGTGTTGGGATAAACCCGTACCTGCAGATTGATCTCACCCCATCCGTCCCTCGCTTTTTCACGAGGGATTAATGCCTCTTTGATCCCGTTTCTTTAGCATGGCTAACCAAAGCCGGGTAGTTGGGGGCGTATTCACGCCTCGACAACACGAATTAGAATCCTTACCTGCAAGCCCGTAGCCGATACTTGTTGAGGGCGTTTTCCCGCAGCGCCACCTGTGAGAGGCAAGGGCCTGAAACTACCATGTACATACTGTGGAATCCGGCATAAGGTTTTTTACAGTACCATTCTCCACTTCACGCGCACGGCCTCGCACGGCCGCGCACAATTCTTCTTAGGAATTCTACGGTGGCTCCCTACGCACGGGCACGGGCACATGGAGAATTGGTATAACTTATGCCGGATACCACAGTGCACGACGGCAGGAGCCACATCAAAACGGCGCCGAAGACATCAATGGGGACTGCGGCTCTTTTGTGGGTCGCTGATGAAAGTTCTGAAGGATTGCGGACCCGCTTCCTTTCGAATGCGCCCAGTCGATGGCTACGCATTACATGCCAGGGCCAAAATATCTCCTGAGCGAAAGGGAGCCGTATGCCTGTTCCTCTGAGTCTGGCAGTGCAGTCCGCCACGTGCTAACCGAGTTTGGAGATGTATGGCCTAGCCGCGTCGCTGGTTCGCGGCCCGAAGGCGCTAGCACGCTACCCCCGCAAAGAAACGGTCCCTAGCCGCGAAGAAAAAAGGGTTAACGTCGCAGGAAAGAGCAGATTATATGAAAGGTGTTAGTCAAGTCCCCAGACCCGCCGCATGTGTTCCCCCTTTCCCATTGCCGGACGCGATTCATTTGTTTTTAGGTTAAGCGGGGCCTTTTTGGGCGTTGAACGGGTGGCTTGGTGGGGCAGGGTGACATCCGTCCCGAGCGGCGCTCTCGTAAAAGCTCCACCTGCCCCGGCTCGCCCCTCACCCCTATCACGGCTTGGGACCTGGAGCGTAGATACCAAACCCCTATCATGTTCGGCGAGCTACACACGCCACCCGAGGCGAACAAGCCTCGGTATCTTGAGCCGCTGCCAGCTCCGGCCAAAAACGATATCACTGTCGATAGGCTTTCCCTCTCCAAATCCCTTACCCTCATCCCCAGTTGATCGCTACCGCCAGGATGGCCATCGTGTGGACGACAATTGTCCTCCTACTCTTCAGCATCGTCGCCGCGTACCTTCTCAACCAATTCATACGACCAAAGAATCATGACCTACCACTCCCTCCAGGACCGAAAGGCCTCCCAATTCTTGGAAATGTGAACGACCTGCCGAAGCCTGGCATGCTGGAATGTCACCACTGGCTCAAGCACAAGGACCTTTATGGCCCGATCAGCTCTGTTACGGTGTTGGGGCAGACATTTGTGATCATCAATGACGCGCAGATTGCGCTTGAGCTGCTTAGAGACCGCTCGGCTATCCATTCTGCTCGGCCTCATATGGTTTTCAGTAGCGATATGTACGTACACTTAGCTGTAAGCGATACACGCCCTTATACTGACCCGTAACAGGATCGGCTGGAAAAACACCCTCGCATTTAGCGGTTACACCGACACCTTTAAATTGCACCGTAAAAATATCGCCAAAGTCGCCGGCAGCAATGTAGCGGTCTCCGTCTTCAACCGCGTGCAGGAGGAAGAAGCAGTGCACTTCCTACTCAACGTCCTCTCCTCGCCAGAGGACCTGTTCAGCCACATCAAAAAGGAGGCCGGCGCCGTGATCCTAAAAATTACCTACGGGTATACGGCCAACCCGCATGGCAAAGACCCCCTGGTCGACATGGCTGTTAAGACGATGCATGAATTTGCAGACGCGACAGTTCCAGGGAAGTGGGCGGTGGATATTATGCCCTTCCGTAAGTATATATACCCTATGGAGCAGCGGACACGAGGGCGCAACGTATATGTGGCTAACCCGACTTTTCGCGATAATAGTGCGGTACGCACCAGACTGGCTCCCAGGCACCAGCTTCAAAGCCACAGCGCTCCAAATGGCGGCCCAATTGCGCCAAACAACCGAGCAACCCTACCAGTTCGTTAAGCAGCAAATGCGCCAAAACAAGGCCAAAATATCATTCCTCTCACAGGCCATCGAGACCATCAACTCAGACGCAGATGTAGATATGGAGCGCATCCACAAGTGGTCCGCATCCTCTATGTACCTCGGCGGCGCCGACACCACCGTCTCCTCTTTAATGACCTTCTTCCTCGCCATAACGCTCTTCCCTGACGTGCAGAAGAAGGCGCAAGAAGAGCTCGACCGCGTTATCGGCGACCGACTGCCTGTCAGCGCCGACCGCCCAAACCTGCCCTATATCGAAGCCGTGGTTAGTGAGACACACCGCTGGCATCCAGTTGCGCCTATGGCGCTACCGCATTCTAGTACGAAGGAAGACGTTATTCATGGATATAGAATTCCAAAGGGTAGCCTGCTTCTTCCGAATAACTGGTTAATAGCCCCTCGTCCCCAGCTCCGCATAGCCGAACTGACAAATTCTAGGTGGTTTACCCACGATCCCGCCGTGTACCCCTCGCCCATGGACTTCATCCCGGACCGCTTCCTCGACACGCCTACGCACGAAGCGGAGCCAGACCCGCGAAACTGGATCTTCGGTTACGGGCGGCGCGTGTGCCCTGGCCGCTACGTCGCCGATAACGCGCTGTTTCTCACGATTGCGCAGTCACTGGCGGTTTTCAAAATCGAGAAACTGGTCGAGGATGGAAAGGTGGTGGAGCCGGAGGTGAGGTTCGAGCCCGGCATTGTCTCGCATCCTGTGCCGTACCGCGTCTCGATTAAGCCGAGGTCGGAGAAGCATGCAAGGTTGATTAGAGAGGCGGAGAAGGAATATCCGTGGCAGGAAAGCGATGCGAAGGCACTGGAGACGGTGAAATGGTAAAGCGCGAGCGTGTCCGCTGTTTCGTCTTGCGCTGGGGAAGGTTGCGCTTCGACTGTCTGGAACAGATGACTGTCTGTGGTGCAGCTCGTTTGAATGGCCTTCCCGCATACGTAAGCGGTCGGTGCTCTCCCCTGTGGACTGTAATATAGACATAACGGAGCAACGAGCGCTTGGACCGACACACCGACCCTAGACTTCCAAGGCTAGCTCAAGTGGACGGAAGTGTGAGCAATAGTTTCCAGGCTCGTCTTCGCAGCTGTAGTTTCCGGCCGGCAAAGCCGCGTCCTCCGTGTCTTCGAACTGGCAAGCGTGCTTCGCCGCTCACCTGCATAACCTGCACCCGTGGACGACGCATCGGAGCCCTGTCGGATTTCAATAACGGCTCATGCCACCGTGTATGTTCAATATGCGCGGGCGTGTGGCGTCTCCTCCCGACCCTATGTATCGTTCCTGCCGTGGTAAGAAGTCCTTCCAACCCAGAGAACAGCTTGACACCATTCTCTATCTTTCCACCTCCCTCACTTCATCCTCACTAGGACCGAAGCTATGTTGCTTCATACGGGCTCTAGTATCAACGATTCGGATCGCGCATCGATCATGAGTACTGCCTTGTTGGCCGCGACCGCAATGGCACTACTCTATTTCTTCACGGGACTCGTAGCTTCTCGCCGCTTAATGTTTAAGCTTCGTAATGCTGGATTTGTTCGTACCAGCGTTACCCGAAATCATAGATATTTTCTAATGCTTGATTTAGCCCATGCCCAAGTACAATGCTGCCTTCGGGCACCTCCTCGTCCTCAAGGAGCATATGGACGATCTACCTGTCGACTGTACAACGAACACCAGCTTCCTCAAGATTGCAAAACAATTTCCAAACGGCCTATTCTATTTCGATCTTTGGCCGTTCGCAAACCCTCTACTCATTGTCAATACCCCCTCGGCCGCAAATCAATTGGCTCAAGCTCCTCTTGACAAGCCAGAGCAGATTTACCATGCTTTCCGCCACCTAACAGACGGTCCCAATCTCTTTACTATGAAGGAAGAGCGTTGGAAAGTGTGGCGTGTTCTTTTCAACCCAGGGTTTAGCGCCAGCTACATGCTGGAGCTGGTTCCAGCAATCGTGAAGGAAGCGGCGGTGTTTTGCGACCTTCTTCACAACCACGCTCAACGTGCTGCCATGTTCCAACTCGAAAATCTCACCATCAAACTCACCATTGATATCATTGGAGCAGTCTCAGTGTAAGTACGAGAGCTTTCAATGACCCATTTGCCACATCTAACATGGCGGTCAGTAATAGCCGGTGGAACTACCAGCTGCGAGACCATCCACTTGCTTCAGCGTTGCGCACACAGATCGAGTGGACAACGTTTGGGACGGAGATGAATCCTTTCAACCGATACCACATATTGCGTCCTCTGATCCTATGGTACAACAATCGACGCCTCGGTAACCTCATTAACAGTGAAATCATGAAACGATACAAGGAGCTCAGAAATAGCTCTACGGGAAAAGGAGATTCTGCTGTGAAACCTTCAAAGTCAATCATCACGCTTACGCTTAAAGAGTACCTGAAAGAGAAGGACATTAGTGTAGCCGAGACACCCAGCAAAGAATTTCTTGAGGTCGCCAGCGCGCAGCTTCGTCTCTTCCTCTTCGCCGGTCACGACACAACAAGCAGTGTACTGATATACTGCTACCACGCTCTTTCAATGAAACCCGAAGCAATGAAACGTCTCCGTGCCGAACACGATGAAGTGTTTGGAGACGTTTCTACGACAGCGGAGACAATCGTTAAAAGCCCACAGCTCCTGAATCAACTACCGTACACTCTAGCGGTTATCAAGGAATCCCTTCGACTATGGCCCCCGGCTTCTTGCATGCGGGCTGGGAAGGCTGGTGTCAACATCGTTGATGACAACGGAACATCTTTTCCCACGGAGGGTTGTTACGTGTGGCAAATCTCGTTGCTCCTACATCGAAACCCAACGTATTGGAAAGATCCTGATTCGTTCATACCCGAACGGTGGTTGGTTGGACCAGAAGATCCTTTGTACCCGATCAAGGGAACATGGCGACCGTTTGAATTTGGTTCCAGGAGTTGTCTTGGCCAAACGCTAGCTTTGACGGAGCTCAAAGTCGTCCTAGTCATGACGGCGAGGAATTTCGACATCCAGCCCGCCTACGATCAGTGGGACCAAGAGCACAAAAGCAATCGTACCCGATCTGCTGAAGGTAACAGGGCATACCAGGTTGAGGGAGGTGGTGGTGGAGCTCACCCTGCGGAGAGATATCCCTGCACGGTCACGTTCAGGGGATGAGATTACTAATCGGTTTTTTTCCCTTCATCCCAAGTACCCAAGAGAACTTGCGACTATTTCGAGAGGTGGAGAATCAGGTTCTCATTTTGATGAAACGTTAAGGAATACTACAAGCCACAGTCTCCGAAATCGCTTCGACCCGTTCACAGTTGGCTAGATTTCGCGCCTACTTTAGCCGGAGCGGTCCTGAAGTATTGACAGGTGCTTGCATTTATTGCGGCACAGTCGTTTGCTTACCACACGATAATTCTCGAACCCTACGAAAAGCTTCGTGGTCTTCCGACAAAGCAATCCTTGCTCATGCATATGAACGTCACGTAGCTGACTTTACGCTACTCCCGCGCCTATGGCTGCACGTCCATCCAATAGGCATGGACGTATCTATCTCGACCAAGAGGGCGCGGACATCTACCAGTGCAGTGGGAAAACAGCAATGTCACACCATGACCGCGCCGTTCCGGGGGTGAGCGGGGGAAGACCTGACCCCGAGTCACCCAGTGCGCATCTGGTTTCCGCTCGTCCAGGCCGGCTTTGTGGAATTCTCTCCTCTTGTCCTGGGTCCACGAAACAATCTTGTGTTTCCACTCGACGACCCGCACCCGCTACGTACGATGAGCTTTACGCAGAGTCTCATCGCAGAGTCGCGCACCATAGCCTAGCTGCATGTGTAGGTATTTAAGTGGGCTTTGTGATTCCCGTCACGTCACAAAAAAATTTTGCTCACGATTCGGCTTAGAAATTTTCCGGGAGCGCTTTGAAATGGACAGCGAACACCAGAGGAAACTCCTCTGACCAGCTTGGATACATACGGCACGACAATGGCGTGGACACGAGGAGAAACAGGCCAGTTTCGTCGCGGAAACGGGGCTACCTTTACTCCAAAATGCTTACCGTTGCATGTCCTGTCCTGGATAGACTTCAGAAAGCATGTCTATTATACACTTATGCTTTTAGCTACTTAAAGAGCCTGTGGCCTTCTAAACATAGGTGATCTAGTTAGGTTTGATTAGCGACGTGACGTCTTCAAGATGGTCTCTATCTAGCGCAATAAGGTCCGCGTCGTAACTTGCTCTAAGCTGTCCGCTCATAGGAGCCTGCCAATGCGATGGATACGAGACATTATGAGGAAAAGTATTCACGTGTGCACGACTGGAATGAGGGATTGAGAAAATGATGGTATTGATATTGATTCGATGTTTGCAAGGGAGTGTACTGGAGGAAATGATCGCGAAGTCGCTCCTCGAAACTAGAAGCGAACGACTGTCCTGAAATTCGACCATAAGATGAAGCGAGCGTCGATGTAGATTGCGGAGTAATCCGTAAAATGCGCGAAGAATCTTCACGCAATGTCCCTTCCTTGGAGCCGATGCGCTCACTCTTCCTCGTCGTCGTCCTTCCCGGGGAACATCTTTCCCCATCCCTTCTTGACATGATCGGTGATGCTGAAGTCATTGAACAGCCAGGTATTTGCATGCCGTCCATAGTACTGAAACTCAGGCACACTCTTGGCGCTCTTCGCACTCTCATTGCTCGCCCTCCTCTTCTTAACCTTCGGCTTCGAGAAGCCTCCCCGCGCAACTTCAACACTCTCACGGTGTATAGCGGAGTGCGGGACGACACCCATGACTTCGAGGCGCGAGACACTGTTGTCGCTGGCGCTGGTAGACGAAGTCTGGCTCTTGCGGAAGGCGGGCAGGCGGGAGATAACCCTCGTGGAGTCAAAGGAGGTGGTTCGGCTTCCGGTGGGTCGGGACAGTCCACGAGCGTCTCCATTGTTGGGGTCGGTGTTAGACTTTTTAAGGTGGTTGAGTCTTGCGTTCAAGTCTCGGGGATCGATGGGGGTAGTGCGGGGATCATGCATCGCCTGGTGTGTCAAAACCGCGTTGATTGCGACCGAGCGGGGTCGCAATTTTTTTCCAGTTTGGTTTGGGTGGTGGTGATGTATCCGTGACTCGACTCTGACCCTCTTTGATAGACAGTCTGAGAGGATAGAAGGTCGGTGGTGTAGATATTTGGGCGTTATAGTGTCTGTGGATGATGTGGATTATCAATGATCGAAGCTGGACTGGTCCTTGAAGATATCGTCAGGGTTCGATGAAGATATCTGGCTGATATGAATCCCACGAGACGTGGGGACCGGTCTTCTTTTAAGTTCATCCGTCAACATAGCCAAGAAGTATACTCGGGCCTTACCACCGTATTTCCGGCGTCGCGTCCCCCAAGTGGGTCACCGTTCGAGCCTCTAAGGAGGCCGTTCACGCCGTTATCTCTACTCATCCTAGTACTCATATGCAAGGACTTATCATCTGCCCCGTAACGATCGGTTAGTCCGGGTCTCGTGTGCGACCGTGCGGTTCTCTCCACGAATCTGGGATCGTTCGTGGAATCCTTCGAAACACTCAATGACATAAGCCATGCGCTAGACACCTAGGCGGCCTAGGCACTACATCTCGTGACCTCTCTTATCCCAGATATCGTTCCGTTAGTTCCGAATACGGGCCTGGAAAGGGTATAGCGGCGCTTGGCGATTACGTCGGGCATCCCCACATGAGGCTGATGAGGCCATTGAGCGTTTGAGCCACATGCCCAACCATTCGATATCCTTGTAAGGCTGACTTTGGGCTGGCGATCCGGTCACGAACGAAGACTCGCATGTATGCTTCCGGAGGAGATGTAGCTTCGTGGACACTGGAGGCGGTTCATTCGTCGCGGGAACGCTGGGAAACTTCTAGGCAGGTTATTAGCTCGAGAATGGTATTCCCGGGTCCAAGCAGACTGATGCCATCCGCCCAACCGTGGTTTTATGCATCAGGCATTTGAGTGAACGTCTGGACGGTTTCTCACCAGCGGCGTAGCATTTTCGGACGTTCCGAGAGGCATGAGATACATCTAGCCTTGCTAAGAGAGACGAACCTAAGAGGAGATGCATTGAACGTTTCGCATTTTTGCACAGAAGTGGTGATGTGGGACGGACGGCCGTTTGAGCTTGTGCTTGTGGATTCTAGTGTGTGGCTGTGACGCTAATCCCGATTTAGGTGGTTTATACGTTCTCCATATACCTCCAACTTCTCGATCTCTACATGCCGTCTACCCACTCAGAATATCAATCACCTATTCGAGAGTTCCGCGCCTGCAGCGTCAATGTTACCAGTAGACACACAAGCACTTGTTACGTCATAGCACAGATACAATAACCGAGGTTACTCCTGCGATACCTAGGTAGAAGACAGAATTCTTATTCGGATCGTTTTTACTAACTCCTTTCGCATTTCCCATGCATCTGATGCTCCAAGCGGAGTTCTGCTCACTCCGCAAGCCAAATAATAGTCCTACATTACTGGTTTTCTGAGAGTCATCCTGTCCGCCCTGATCATCTCGTCCAGTCCGTTCCACTATACTAGCCCGGAAAGACCAATTACACGCAACTCCGCATGCATGAGATGCAATTACTATCTTGGCAAGAAGTAAGCTGAATGCATGGTGAGTAAACAGCAAAAATCTGGTGCTACTACTACACTGACGTGAGTGTCAGTAGGACGCCTGGTAGATGACAACAGCGTATATATACAGAGGAAGCGTAGCACCCTGATGGATGCCATACCCAAGTCAATTCCGAGAATCCAGTCCGATACCCTCGACTAGTCTACTTCAAGAACGTTATTGCACCCCACAGCCATGACGCACAACCGCGAAACTCATCCGAAAGATTTTCCATTGGCTGGCCTAGCCAACGACGGCTGGTCCACAGAAGACGAGGCAACGGCGACGTGCTTCTGCGGAGCTGTGCAACTAGCATTCGTAAGCCCCGCAGTTTCATTCTCATCAGTCATCAACGTACCTCGGCACCCAACTAACCACGCCCATCCACGTTTACCCCCATCCGATCTTCTCCGCATTCTCAGCTGACACGCACCCAGCCAACCCAAGGCCCCGGTCTGGTCAAAACCTTCGTCTGCAACTGCTCCGACTGCCACAAGATCACCGCCTCAATGTTTGCATCCAACTTCGCGGTACTGGACACGCATCTTAAGCACCTGCGCGGTCGCGACAACCTCCAAACCTGGGGCCAGTCGCAAACCATCGCTAGCCGCCACATGATGACAAACTATTTCTGCAAGACGTGCGGGACGCTGATGTACCGCGTCGGCTCTGCCTTTCCTGGAATAAGCATTTGTAGAATTGGTACAATTGATGACTTTAGTTTGATGGAGACGAAATTGAGGCCGAGAGAAGAGTACTTTGTGAATACGCGGGTGAATTGGTTGCCGGGTGTGGAGGGGACGGAGAAGCGTGACGGGATGTTGTAAAGGGGACGTCGTGGCGAGTCGTTGAATAGAGCGTAGTGTTCGGGTCTAAAGCAAGTGTTTGTAGTTTGTCATGAGGTCATTGTGGGTGCTCAGTCTCATATCCAAGGCTTGGCCTGAAAGTGACGAAGAGGCACGGAGCTCCGAATGTTGTGGCACTGTGCTTGTAATCGTGACGCTGCATTGCGATGCAGCAATCCGACTCCTTATTAAAACGTCACCGAAGTGTGCTATGGACGAGACACAATTTGAATATAGACTTTGTATGGGTTCGTTGTCTTCGGCAATATGCTCTTTGATGTGGCTTCTCAGTGCAAACGAGGAAGTGAAGTTTTAAGAGTGCGCCGTGTAGTGACGATTGTCGAGAATGCATCCCTAACATGCATTTGGGATCGTTGGCCTTTTAATGCTGGGTCGGCGGTTCATGCTCATCGGAAGGAGAATGGATGGCCGGCTCGCTGCCTCCTTTAGCTGGTGCGATACGATGCGTGCTGAGCCGGGCTCGAAAAGGACTGGGATATGCGCTATCGGTGGAGGAGCCAAACGTGCTTATACCACTCGGAACTCCTTCAGCCTCTGTGCTGGTACTGATTTGCTGCTGTGAAGGCCGACGTGTGGCTCCTTGTACTCCACGAGCAGGGCCTGTTGAATTCCTCGAGGCCAGGATCGAGTTCAGGCTGGTTGCGTGGTCATTGGCTTCGTTCTGGAAATCGCTGGAGCTAGGTTGAACACGGAATCCCTTCCTGTCTTCATCCGATGAGCTGCCTATATCCGAACTTTTCGGCTGCCGCGAAGTCCGCCCTAATCCATTTTGCATCTCGTCTTCATAATGGCCCAAAATATGTCGGCACCGCTCGTCCCAGGACTGAGATACCTCTGGACATAAGGGACACTGCGGGTTGAAGTTCGCGTGGAAATCAACCTTGGACATATCGAGCACTGTCTCTGCCTCCCAGCCTTTGTGCGCTTCCTTCGCATGCTTGAGGAACTTGTCCTTTCGATTGACGAGAAATGGGTTTTGCTCGTGGTTGTTCTGGTAGCAAAGGAGACAGAGCCATAGCTCCTGCGGCTCATGTGTCTCTTCGTGTCGTCGCCAATCGAACGCTCGTTTGGTCTGATACCCGCACCCGAATGTGCATCGAAAGGGGCCTGCATTCACGCTACGGCGGCCATCGATCTGAGCTCGACGTCGTTGGCATGCAGCGACGTACTTCTCCACTAATTGGAGGGTGGCTGGGGCCAGGTGACGATTCGCGTCCTTGACGGTGTAGCCGGCAAAGGTGTCTTTACGTTGCCTATCATCCGCCAAAGGGTGAGACTCAGGATCTTGTAATCTGGATGATGCCACTGTTGTCTCCGGCGTGATATATTTCTTGTTGATATAGTCAAGGACGGTTTGCTGGGACGCCTGCACAAGCGTAGCCAAAGCGTTGATCGTCTCGCTGGGTGGGAACCGTTGGGGCTGGTCGGTAGCGAAGCTTTCAAACCACTGCCGGATGAACTTCTTCTGTTTGTGCGTCAACTTGTACGCCTCCGTCCTCCAAGGTAGATGCTGACCGGATGGTTGCATAGCGTTGCTCTTGACGTATTCAGACCGGTCGGTGGTGTAGGGTTGGCGGGAATCCTCTCGATACTCCTCTTCGGATCCTAGCCTAGCGAGTTTGGGGGATCGCTGCAACGGGTCATCCGAGACCGCATTGGGAAGAGGTGGAGGATCGCGAGATCTCTTTCCCCCTTTAACTGGAAATGTAGAATTATGTGAGATCTTCGCTTGCTGTGCAATAAAGGGGCTTCGAAAAGTCTGAGAGAGTAGCCTACCATGATCTTCATGATGTTGAGCGGTTGTTGACATGGGCTGTCGATTGTAAGATGACGCTCGGAATGGTGCGTGTTGGCGCGGGGAAAGGGCGGAGGAAGGGCGCCGACCAAAAGAAAGGGCGCTGCTTTGTTGAGCGTTTGGCTGGCTTGATATGGAGCGAGAAGAGTCTGAAGTGTCGGAATGCATATTTCTCTACAGTGTGCGTCAGTATATAAACATTCGCTGACGATGTAGTAGGTCATGAGACAGAGAAAACTCATATACGCCTCACGTTCGGCTGAGTGGAGCTGCGTGGGGCTTGGAAGGTGCAGCTCACCAAAGGCTCCAAATGATGCGAATACCAAAAGGCTCCATTGGAATGAATGGTATGCGGAGATGACTGCTGGAGGACGCTTGGATTGATGAACGCAAGAGATCCCGGATTACCAAAGGGGAAGCCATCGATGCCGTTGTGCTGGCTAGGGTTCTCATGCGGGGCTAAAGATTGTGCGGGAGCTGCTGAAGATGGATTGGTTGCCCAATCGGAGTACGCGGCCAGGTCTGATTCGTTGTTGCCTGGCGTGGGAGACGCTTCAAGATTAACGTAGAAAGCATCGTGACCAAAGTGTTCCATCAACTCCACACTTCGTCAAGAAAATTCCGAGGCTCAAGCAAGGCTGGCAGCATGTGGGAGATATCGTGCGCTGGCAAAGGTTGACCGGCTGCGTTTGCGGAGTAGGAGAGAAAGAGGACGCCGTAGTCTGGTAAGTAGTCGCAGTAGGCCGGAATACCTACAGTTTTAGGCTTGCGCTGAGGTCCAGCAAATTGTGCACAACGCCCTCCCTTCGCCTTGAAAGCCCTGCGGTAAATCTCGTTGACGAATGCCTCTCCATGTGCGGCGCATGACAGAGACGGACACCGGAGGACGATGCGGTGACCTTTATGGTCCACGCTGGTGGATTGGCGAAACCCCACGAAGGCTTGACGCCCTGCCATGTACGAGAGCGAATAGTTAAAAAACCGGGGCCCGGGAATCTCACAGCTGTGCGGATATTGCAGATGCCAGACTGGATGCTTGCTTCTCGCGCTTCGCATTCTTTCAGGAAGAACGGCAGCCAGTACAAGGACTCAAACTCCTACAACTCTCTTAAACAACCTTCTTTATTAAACCCTACTTTTGCTGTCCTTCACAAAACGGCTCTGTGTCCAAAACTTGCTTGTTACACTTGGCTCTAATTTAGGGGTGCATGGGCATGCAGAGTGTTCCGAACACGTATTTCCAGGCAGCCACCTTGACCCTAGGTGTTGGAGGAGCATCATCTGCTGAGAGGCCGCCCCAGATAGCATTGGAGGTTGTTTATAACCCATTCGCCTCATTCGGCTGGGTGTCTACCGCCTTACAATTTTTCGAGGCTGTCGATGGAGCTGCAACTCTCATTGGTCGATGGAGCTGCTACCATAGGAATCGCTGGATTTTGCCCGGCTCGCTGGGCCACGAGAATCCGCGATAGAGAAAATTGTATCCGACGAGGGTATTGATGATCATAAGCCAGATTGTTTCCAGGACTAGTCGTAGGTCATATTGTATCTTCTTCAGAGAGCCGCCAGAGGAGCATCGGCTTGGGAGATTCGGCACATGCAACCGCCAAATGATCCATGGAATGATGAAATAGCGAGGTTCGACGAGAGGCGCCGTCACTACAGAGAGTGTAGTGGTTACTATCCATACCATAACGAAGCTTATCTGGCAGGGCTGACGATCGACATCGCGGCTGGTAGGACGGGGCTTCCCACGGTTTCGCTTCACATCCGCCTCATTTTCGAGCTCCGTCCCAAAGGGATGGACGGTCATCCAGGCACAAATAAAGTACAATGGCACTGCTAGATATTTGATTGCCAGATGTCGATTCAGGATCCGGAAGGTGTAGAAAACGTAGTGGCGGTTGTCTGCTAGAGTATAGGGATGAACGATAGTGTTGTAGTGGACGGCGGCCAGACCAAAAAGCATGAACAAGGTTGAAGAGACGAAACCTGGGACCACTGTTCTGGATTTGCGGATGAGGTGGTCTTCACAGAAGGCCTTGACGGGACCAGGAAGAAACTGAGCGATAGCCGGTAGCAGTGAGCTCATCGTAAGTGGAATGGAGAAGAAGACCATGTATGGCCAGAAATACAACATCTGTGGCACATGTATGGTCGCCATATGGGCCGATTTATCTCCTATTCAGGTGAGTTCTGAGTCTGCAATTAGATGAAGGTGGAGTTACCAAGGACGACACCGCCGTTCCAGGCCACGAAGCCAGCAAACAGGCCCAACAAGGCTAGATAAGGAGCCACAGCCCTTAAGACCAGAACAGGTTTTCTGATGGCTGCGAGAGCGATGGAAAGGGGAAATAGCATATAGTCTCGCACACGTCAGTTTGCAATAAATCATTGAATTGAAGTGGAAGCATACCGAGAATACCAGCATTCTGGACGGAGCAATCGTAGACTTGATCATAGCTCCAGCTCTTTTCGAGAATACGATTTCCATCTTGGGGAGTAGACTCTGCGGAAGCTGCTTCGTCCTTCTTTAGAGATTCGACAACCGCGAGTCCAGCCGGAAAAACTGCCACCCAGAAGATGTTTGTTTGCCGGAAGAGAAGCGCTGCTATACCCAGTACAACCGATACGATATTCTTCCAAATGTTGGCCCTGTCATCCTTGCTTTTGAGGAATACATAGTAATTGAGGAGCAAAACCAGGGTTGACATAACATCCGTGTAGTAGAGCGCGGAGAAGAAGAAAAGCGGCGGGAAGAGGCTGATGTTAACCGCTGCATGTGCATCAAGCACCGATGATCTTTCATCCGCTGGTTCCCCTTGCCCGTCTTCTTGTTTTTGTGATGGCTTATGAATGGTTCGGAGGATGTGGTAAGTCAGAAAACAGGTAAGGTTAATAGCTTCAAGATTCAGCAACCTGAGGGATGCCGTATCACAGCCTCTTAGGAACTTTGGGAGCATCGAAACCAGGTATCTGTCAACATTAGCAAATTACATTTGCTCTACAACTCTTGAGGGGAGAACTCGCAGGCCTGGCGGGGTGGTGATCTTCGGGTCCCACGTATAGTCGTTGTTGCAGTATCTCTGCGCTTGCGGCACATGAAAGAATTCATCCTGAATTCCAGTCAGCAAAAAGTTGCATTCTACTTCCCAATTGTTCGCCTGGTAACTCACAAGGTACGGGTCGGGCACATTTTCATAAACCAATCTGTACCACGCGCCCGAGATGACGGCGAACGCCATGAGGAAACCGGGCAATGCCCATCCCTGCTGAAAAGGAATCATTGATCCGCTCTATTCGATTTTACGAGGACCCGTGAATGGGAAGAGTGATGAGGTAGGACATCGAAAAGAGGACACCGCTCTGTTCCTGAACCGGCTAGGCCGAACTCGGTAAAGCTTCACTGGACGCGTCTGTGCCTGCGTCGCTTGCACCTCAACACCAAATCTCCATCACGACTTTGCCCGTTGGATTCATGGCATTGCCGCTGCCGCCGGGGCTTACGCCCCCTGAGATTGCCTTTCTGTGCGAGATGGAGCTCGTCACGGTGATACCGCGACAGAGACTTGAAGGGCTCGAGCTACTAGGAGTCCGTCTGCCCCTCCTATGCCCCACCACATACAGCTTCACGCTTTAATAGATTTGGTGATGGAAATTTTAGGCAGCTAATTGCTATTCAGGGCCCTCTAAAGCCGCTCAATCCTCCACAAAGAACCTCTGTGCCGCTCTGGCTCGCCCTGCTCCTAAAGCGCCAGCGTCGCGCCAACATCCTCCCTCCGCCGTGGCTCTCGCCCGAATCCTTGACCGCGATATTGGACCACGAAACCGAGTACGCCGATGCCTTCTCTCCGCCTCCACGGTTACCGCCTCTCGCCTCGAATAACACGCTTCCCTTCTCCCCGCCCTTCCTCCCTAGCTCGACAGCAGACGCTGCGCCAGATGCTCTACCATACCACTGGTTAGAATTGGGGGAGATGCTACTAGAAGCTGCGGCGGATGATTTTGAGGATCCTGATAATGTGCGCAAGCTGCTACGAGGGCTCCGAGAGGTTAGAATGGCGAAACTGAGGCACGGCGTGGAAGTCTTAGATGCTGGAGGCGGGGTACCGATGAATGGAGTTGGAGGAATGGAGGTGGGAGAAGGGAGGGCATTTGTCACGGGTGTCATTGACGGCTTGAGGTGAGTCGCATGGGTCGGGAGAGGGCATTGGCTCCTCCCAGTTACTCTCATCTCAAACATGTTGAGCCTATACTAATTCGCCACCAGGAAAATCGCCGCATCACGAGAACAGCAGAAGAAAGACCGGGAGCGTGAGGAAAGAGAAAATGGATACTCCGACTACGACAATGACGAGATGGACATGCAATGAGCAAAGACGCGATACCCCGCCTACGCGCAACAATACAAACAATGCCGCGCTTCCGAGGGCCTTCTGCCCCTCCGGCGTTGCTACGGAAGGAAGGTGCATTACATCTGGTCCCCTGCCACTCATCCCACGCTCTCGCTGCGATTCAGATCCTGCTCGCACCCCCCTATCACACTCGCATCACACGCCTGCGACTTATCTCTCACATCACATCGGATCAAACTCTAAAGCCAAGCCAAGCCAAAACCAATACTCCCAACATAAACTGTCATCACATCAGGCTCCAGCCTGGGCGTCCCCTCCCCGAAGTCGGCCCAAGGACCAACCTTGCTACCTCATGTCAAGATCATACCTTGCATTTCTCGGACACCCTAAACGTAGTGTAACCCCGCGAGAAGCAGGGCTCCGAGAGGCTTGCAGGCCAAGCCCGCGGACGTTGTGTTACACGTGGCGCTGTTGTCGAAGAGACAGGTGCCTCAGCGTATTCGTCCAAGCGGGTAAGCCACTTATAGCTGCTGATCCACGTGGTCTAGTGACGGGTATTGTTTGTGGGTGTGTCGTATACAGTGGCGCAGGGCCTCGGGACTTCTTCGTGGCTTTTGCTGGAAAAGGAAGAAGCCCGAAATACTATAGAACGGAGAGGAGGGGTACATCCCGCGGAGAGACCGGTCAGCAACGCGGGGGTGTACCCGCAACGCGTCCAAGGCGCGCCGTGATGGAAAGTTAGAACCTACTGAACTCACGATACCATCCGATGCTCAGTTACTCTCGGCTTCGCTTTCAGTGAGATCGGAGTGGCAGACGCGACCTGCTGCTCGCGCGCATTGCTCCAACCTCCCGTCTCTCCTCATGATGTCAAATCCAGAACTGCTTTTTGTTTACCAACGGAGCGCGTTGAACCAAAATGGAAAGCTCTCCACGATCAACATCGTATAGGGACAGGTCGAGACCTTGCAAAAGCAAACAGCCGTGATCCACCCATATGCATAGCCTTCAGTTTTCGTACCCTCGTGCATACCTACATTTGGGTTGACACGGACGCGTAAAGCGCCTTTGCCACGTCTAGTCGTGCGTAGCTATGACGACAGTGCCTTCCACCTCGGTCGTTGAGAATACGTCGTACAAGATGCCATTGCTTCCCGACGGCGATTTCGCTTCAAACTCTGCGCATCTACGCCTCCCTAGAGACACAGATCACTCCCAGAAAGCAAAATCTGCAAGGCGTCCCACGCCCACACCCTGACTCTGTCAATAAGGTACCAGGGTAGCATATAACAGCGTTCAACACCCGTCCTAATTCCTTCCTCTCCCAGCAATATTCGTGCAGCAAGGCAGCACTAATGAGACGGGCCTCATCTCAAAAAGCGCTGGGAAGACGTAGATCAGGAAGAACGAGAGACGAAAAGGCGGTTTGGAAGCTTGCAGGTTGCAGAATTCGATACTATTCAGAGAAGTTACCGAGTTTTCGGAATTTGACATGCGCAGCCAGAAGGTTTGTGGAGATTGGCTGGTTTTTCCACGAATGGGGGCGTGGGTTGGGGATGCCGACGCGGAGCTGGATTGGGAGGGATGAAACGAGGGGAATGTGCAGGCGAGGAGGGATGGCGTGCAGATGGGGGCGAGATGCAGACAAGAGGTGTTTGGAGAGAGAGTATGCGAGGTGGACTGGAAAGAGGAAGGAGATAGGGAAAGAAAGAAAGACTGGAATTTGTTGTGGGAATGCGGAAGCTGGCAAATGTGATATCGAATGTGATATTGAATGCGCTTGACAAGTCCTGTGCGTTGTGTAACAAAGCTGTCATGTGCGGAGGGCCTTACCGACGTTGCGGTTCTGTGTAACGGTAAGACGGGATGATGCAGGCATCCCGAACAGGGAAGCTTATTCTTTGCTTTTGGTACAAGGATTCAAGCTCTATGTAGGCTATGGGGCTGCTGATTGCTCGAGGCCTTCTGCAGTTGATGAATATGGATGGTTATCAGCGATAGCCATGATAGCCAGTGCGTTCGAAGCTATCGAAAGCAAGTCATATGCTGCGAGTGCTGACATGGAATGCTCAGACATGGGCCAAAGCGTGAATCCGGGGAAGTCAGTGCTGACTAGCATCTCCAAGCGACTGTGCCTGCTTGCTGACATCTTTCCTGCCACTTCCTGTTGGGAGGCTGTGGCGCGCGTCCGACACTGGGTCTGAACAGCACCTGGCTGAGCCAGTACGTCGGCTCAGCTATTGGCATTAACAAGATACTGAATGGGGAGAAGGTCACATGCTCTCCTGCGCATGCACCTCAGAACCTGTAGCACAGTTCCTCCCTGCATGGTGCGCGCAAAGCGCCCGCGCATGATCTTGTATCACTGAGCACGAAGCCCTCTTCGTAAAGAACACCTTGGACAGACATGATCGTGATGCCGCGGCTTCTCGGACGCAAAAGCTGATGAGAAGTGCCATGATTCACTTCGGCAACGCTAGATTTGCCGGACTTGGTGGCTTGCGGTATCAACTAGGATATGCACCTCGCGTGTAGCACTCCCGCGAGGCAACACTATTGAGCTTCTCGAGTCGAACGTCGAAGGGAAACGGTAGCATGGGCGGTCGCCCTCGAACCGATTCTTCGTCGCGGTATTGGCATCCCTGATCGCGACCACCACCACATCCGCTTGACGTGGAGAAAATATTAAAGATGAGGTAGAAATTGATAAGCCGGCAAGACGCAAGAAAAGTCGCGGAAAGCACCTCGTACGACGCGGCATGCACAAGGGCTTTATCTTGGCGGCTGTTTCGGGAAAGTCGGCCACGCGGGGTGACTTTCATGCGCATGTTACTGAAGGATTTGTTATAGCAGGAGCCTCGTGTAGGAGAGATGAGATGAGCAAACATAGCACCTACAATTATGCGCAATGTTTCGTGTTACAATCTGAAATTCTCCAACGCTTCTGACCACGAACACTTGACTTGAGCAATCGCATCGAAGGCCTGTTGCCTGTTGCCGGTTGGAAAAGTCGGGGGCATGATGTTAAAGTTTTGCGGGGGGCCTTTGACGCCTATCATAATCGACGAAGGCTGGAGCCTGTCGCAGGGTCCGTGAGAAATCGAAGCGAAGGTTGATCGCGATGGCGACATTTCCGCTGGCGCACGACTCGTGAAGAGTTTCGGCTCTGTCGACAGCCCCGAGCGGAAGCTATCTCAATACACCTTGATGGTGTGTGCTGCCCTCTGCTGTTGATTTCGGCCTGGTATCTACAACCGCTGATCGCACTTTGCTGCCCAACTCTTTTCGTACGTCGGCGATGTCAAGGACCCTATAGCGGTGCCGGTAGAACCCGTTTTGAGATTGGGTTGTCCGAATAAGTCGCAGATCAGCGCGTGCCGGTGTTCGACAAATTCCCTGTCGCGCTCTTTGTCAACGATGTCTCACATGAAATTCACACCTGCCGGTCGGCGCACTCGGACGGATAGCCACGAGTCAAGAATGAGGGGCCAAGGTGGACGAGAACCGCGTCACGCTGTAACAGTATCCCACGCGGCGGCTCAGCGCGGATCGCACACGGCCGGGATAACCGTTTTCTGTTGAGGGCAGTTGTGCGCGCCCTGGCCGTGGGACGTGCTTGTGGGGTTCGACTCGGGAGGAAATGTAACTTCGGGCGTGGCAATTATTGTACTTCGCAAGGCATGGCTCCAAAATGACCAAGTGCACCCTGGTACACCCAGGTTAGCGGTCGGCTTATCGATATTGCTGCAACATTGTCCAGTCATCGCAGAAGAGCGCTGCACTGGACCGGCGAGGCGAACGGGCATCGGAAATGGGGCCCACTTCCCCGCGATGACTGTGGCGTTACGAGATTTCCGAGCCGCTGTTGAGCTTCATTAATTCGATGCCTTCGTGCTGACGATCGGGCCATAAACTTTAGGAGTATACTGTGTACATACGACAATATCAACCGTGAAGGTTTGAAGAAGGAAGGGTAGCCTGCGGGATGCAGGGGAATAGCGTAAGTCAGCAATTGGGTTCGGAGCCGGACCGCAGAAATACCGACCTGTGCCGCAGATGTTGGAATAACAATGGAAGAAGACGTCGTTTTGAGTGCGGGCGAAGAGAGCTTGCTCCTTGGCCGGAGGTTCCAGGCGCAGAATTTTGAGAGCCGATGCGAAGCTTCCAGTCTTTAGGGATTAAGGGTCGCCCGACCATAGTTGAGGATGGTCGAACCGTGGAAGCCCGAGATAGTACCGGTATCAAGAAGCGAGTCGTGAACGGTGTCGTCTTCAACTGAGTAGTATAATCCCGGAGACTCTCGGCGGGGAACTTCCCGTGAATTTTAGAGCGTGGAGCGAATACGATCTTCCCGCACCAGCGTTGAGCTATCTCGTGCTTCCACGCGCCGGCACAAGCAAGCTTTGGGGACAGATGGACCGATGCTGTGAGAAGAAGGCTGCGCCATGCGCACTTTCCCCACAATCTTAAGATTGCTCTCTCACGGTGATGCTGCTCAAAAGCAAATGAATTCATCAGTGCATGTTTCAAACAACCCATGCGTAGATCAGGGTCCCGAAAAGGAAAGGTGACTTAGAACAGGGATCTTCCTCACCAAGCCCAGCACCACAAGATGATCGACGACGGGGAAGCGGACTTCAGCTTCGACTTCGACGCGACAGCAAGATACTGTAGTGGACGGAGGTGCGCTAACGGAATCTCAAGATTTCTCAGGGTTGCTCTAGGTAGTCGCCGGGGACGGTTGCTGCCGCAGTATTCGGTATGCTGACTAGAGTTACACTCCCGTGGTCTGGCCATATTCGTTGCAATCTGGTACGGATGTCAGCTGAACAACTCCTCTTTGCTTCCCTCTTAGGTCCACAAAGCGGCTTGAATAATGAGGGCACTCGCCGCTGCTGGGATCCACTAGAGGATTGCGAGGTGCGGCGTAGTGAGAGATAGAGCGGCGATCGGGTGGAATTTCGGCCAAGCTTATAATAATAGAGAGCGAAGTGGCTTACATACCGCCTGCAGTAGCGGCGCTCTCTTGCGCTGCACTCGGGTTGGTGGGAGTCGATTCGGAGATTTGTTGCGCGGGAGCACCGTGTTTCATTGTCGAGACTTTGGGGACGGCAAGACAGTAAGCTGAGGGCAAGGACGCGTATGTAATTTGGTCGTTCCCACACAGTTGGATGTCCAACACGGCGGTTTCCAGGAACACCTCGCTCGGCATGCGGCTTGTTGCAGGCCGGGGCGTATCGACGCCACGTGCAGCCGCTTTGACGAGCGCACAGCATCAGACGGACTGTTGTATCACCCTCAAAATCCCCATCAACTTCTGATTCCGCCTGGGCGTACTTCGACGAAGGTGGCGATGTGTTTTTCGGACGTAGCAGAGCAGTATTCGGGGAGACAATAGCTGAGGGTGCTGATCGTTCCACGCGGAAAAGTATCTCGCTCGGTTCCAATTGGCTGGTGGCGAGAGGCGCAGCTACGGCTCCTCCATCTCGCGTCCTGCAACACCCAGATACTCGTCTCCGAACTATCAGGACATCGTCACGGCATGGATGCATTCAAGAAGACATGTGCTTTCTTTTTGCGTTGCTTGCGTACCGACTTCGGCCATATTGGGCGGCGCTCCTTATCGGCAAGGCGTGGCCATAATGGCTTCGGTATAGCATGGACAGGGATATACGAGCATTGTTTACATGCTGCTTGCTGTTAGGAGTAGGTGCCTCTAGCAGCGCATTCAATTGTCTCACCTGGCGATACCGATGGGACCAGGATAGAATAGGGCACGCTTCGAACAGAAAGACTCTAGTTGCGGACTTTTTCGAGGCGCCATGGATCCTTCTCTAGGCGCAGCATTGATCGATTACTTCCGCAGAGACATGGAATTGAGCTTGCCATGAGCAGATTGTGAGCTGAAGGCGATATCGGCTCCGAGGACTGGGGTTCCAATACTGCAAGGCACTCGAGTCTACATAGGTATGACGGAGGCGATGAGATGAATTGACTGCAGTGGGATCCACAGTGGGCCCTCGATGAGCACCCGGGCAGACGGATATGCGGCCGTGATCTGGAAGCCATCGCGGTCGACCTGAAACATGCCTCAAAGCTTCAGAGGAGGTTTGTTTGTTTTTTCTCGTATCTTCACGACGCGACTGAGCCAAGCCCCAACGCTTTGCTAGCTGCAGGGCCGGGAGAGATGGAAATGGGAGGTTGCTTTGAACAGAAAATGCTCAAACCTGGCCAATGGGGGTCGGTGGGTGATTTCGGGCGCATCTCGACATGGAGCTGATTGGGGGCACTGACCGTGGCAAGCGGGGAGGGCTTCCGCTCGGGATGCACTCGAAAGGGAGTAGCAAGAGTTGATCTTTGCGCATTTCGTCTCCAGACCCTGACTAGGGACAGGGCCGGGGTCGGGCTGCCACTGACCAGCCTCACGCTGCAGCCCAGCACGCTTTCGGTTCGCGTCTGCCATGCGACGCTGCAGGGCCTGATGCAGGGCGCCGCGTCCTGTGTCGACGTCGTGCCGTGAAGCTTTCCACTAGCGTGGTGGTGAGGAGAGCTTTCGAGTCTCACGATGGTGGCCCGCACAACTGCTGCCGACGGACGAGGTGCAACGAGGGTCGCCGTTCTGGAGAGCCAGTACCTGTGTGGCCCTCGTCACGGCGCCTTCCGCAGCCGATGTCGTCGCATTGGCTGGATGAATTGACGAGAACTGGACGTTTAATGACGGCGCAAGGAGCAGCAGAACGGCGGCCAGGGGCGCGCAGTGCACCCGCGAGCCCGCCCGCTTTGGGATCGCGCGAATTAGCGTGGCGTCGTCTTCTTCGTGAAGGCCCAGCTCCACACCAACGCTCGCACCAGGGCCCCTGTCCCCTGTCGCGCACTGACAGGCCGCCGATGGCTCCATTTTGGGCGGGTCCAGGATGAGCTCTGCGGGCCGCCGTCTCCTCGACCGTTGTCGTTGATAATACTGACGCGGGCTGTCCGTCGCCCTTCACGCTGCATCTCGTCGCCGGCCCAGTGTCGACCCTCCGCGTTTGCAGACTTGCAGTTGTTGTGCGGGCATCACTCGACGTGCACCTCGCCTGGACGTGCCTTCCTCGCTTGCGTGTAGTCGACAACCGTTGGAGAAAGAACACCACCGCGACCCGACCCCCGACAGGCAGGCACGACCCTTGCGACCTCCAGTCCCTCTAGTCCCTCCAGTAGTCCCTCCTTCACAACCTCGCTCGACGAGCAGCCCCTCCTTAGCATCCGGAGCACTCGCTATTTGGCCGGCCGCGCCCCTCCCATTCAGAAACAACGCTCCGTGGTCCACTCTGTCATTCACTGCCTGCGCAAACCCTCCTGCTGCCATCCGTGTGCAACAGAAACCTGACCTGTCACAGCCGTCCACAGGTGCAACCGGCTGCGCTCGCCTCCACCATCGCTGTTTCAAAGCTTGCTCCACGACCGTTTTCCAATTCGTCATTCTGCTACACCAGCCCGCGTTCCCGAAGAGGTACGCCTGGGACCCTAGCTCGAGCTCTTCCCTCGCCCTGCTATACCGCACAGCAACGTGCTGCACGCCGCGCGGGACGAACGCCAGGGCCAGTTGCTCTCTGAGACACTTTACATCATCGGCAGCAGCATTGCGATCGCGCGTTCGCAGCCAACTCTACGGGTATGTGCCCTTCCGTGTTCGACATGTGCGTCGTCACATTCTTCGCCCCCGCCCATTCCCACGGAACCATTCCTCAACGATCCATCACAACAACAGTACACACTCGGCTAACATCACCACCAGCCAAATAACAAGCATCGATAACGCTCGGAGCACCGTCACCAATATCGCCAGTCAAGCTCGGACGCCATTGAAGCACAGGACCATTCGACGCGAGTTTTCACCAACTAACTTGACTCAATGACTGCGAAGCGCGCCAGCGAAGCTGCGTCGCAAAACTAGCGCATCTCCCGCAGCGCGGCCTTTTACTCTTGGGACACATTCACCTACCGTTCGCTGCAGCCCGACATGGCCGACTTTCTGTTGGCCAAGGACGAGGTGGATAAGCACGCGAGCGCATTGGTGGCGCCTTTGAACATCTCCAAGTCCCCCAAGAAGTTGCAGAACAGAGAACCCAGGCACATTCGACAGTCGTCGTCAAGAGGCGGACACTCCATAAAGTCGCAGTCGCAAATATCGCCGCCGTTGACACCGCGGTCCTCAAGAGAAGGACTCCCTCCGCACCGACTATCACAGCCCGTCTTCCACAACTATCTGCGCGCCTTCTACCACTTCCATCCCAGTTCAACCGTCTCGTCGTCGACCGATGAATCCTCCATCACCGTTCCCATCAACCAAGGCGACGTCATCCTCGTGCACTCGGTGCACCCCAACGGCTGGGCTGACGGGACTCTGCTGGCCTCCGGAGCCCGCGGATGGCTGCCCACGAACTACTGCGAAGCCTACGATCATCTCACGATCCGTAACCTTTTGAATGCGCTGACGCACCTCTGGGACCTGGTTCGTGATGGTGAGAACGGCGACCTCTTGGTCTTCACAAAGCAAGATTATGTAAGGGGCATGATAGCGGGAGTGCGGTTCTTCCTGGTAAGTCGAAGCTCCCGCAAGGGCTTCGAGCCGACGCGCAGAACACTGCTCACTGTCAGTATAGGAAAAGACGCAATGTCTAACAAGGGATTCGCCCCTCATCGTCGCGCATGTCGGTCTCCGACGAATGCGCAAAGGGTTGCTGGGCGACCTCTCATCACTCGTAAAGAGTGCCAAAAAGCTGCAGGAGACGCTGCAGAACGAGACACCCGTACCAGTATTTGAGCAGCTCGACGAGCTAGTCCTCAGAGCGTTCAAGCTGGTAACGAGAGCGGTGCGCTTCCTCGACATATGGGCGCAGGATGCAGTGTCGCTGTCGTTTGACCTGGGCGATGCGAGCAATAATAGACCTCTGACCCCTCCATCTGACTCCGCCGATCCTTCTGTGCAACCGCCGGCACCGTCGAATCAAAATGGCGAGGACGTCGCGCCAGCAAATGAGAACGCGTCTGCTGTAGCACAAGCGAGCGCGAATGCAACGCAGGAGGAATTGGACAGCGCAGCAACCCAGCCACCACGTAACCTCCATCGCCTTTCTGTCGCCTTCTCGATCCCTTCAGATTCGGACGCTCTCCAATCACCTTTATTGCCGCCTCAGCCCCAAGGTCAGGCGAAGCGCTTTTCTGTTACGCACCGTCTGTCGTACACCGGAAAGGTTCAAGGCACGCGAAAACAAAACCTGGCTTCAGAGCGGCTGAACGCAGCACACGACTCCTTTTTAGGTTTCATCGGCTCCTTTATCGGGTTGCACCTGCAGTCGCGTTCGTCTGAAGAGCTCACCCTGACTACCCAACGATCCGTCGTCGCCTGTCGACAACTCCTCGCCATTGTCGAGACAGTATGGGAACGCGACTCACGAAGATCCGAACAGCTGGAGCAAGCAAGGGAGATGATGTACACACGACTCACCGACCTTGTACAGGCCACCAAGGATATGTTCAGCAGCTCCGAGGCAGGCCTGGGTGAAGAGGTGGTCATGCCGGACTCAGGAAAACAGCTCGTTACTGCGGCCACGAGCTGTGTACGGTCCGCTGGCGACTGCGTCACAAAAGCTAGGCTAGTGATCGAAAGGATAGGAGACTTTGAATTTGAGAATGAGGAGGAGGGTCTCTCGAAGACGATTTTCGAACAAATCGGCCAGGAAGCCTCGCAAGAATTGGAACAGCCTGAGGAACAGCCCGAGCCACCAAAACAGACTGAACCAATTGCGGAGACCGACAAGCCGCTCCCCGCACCGCCAGTCGAGGAGCGCAAAATGCCGCCTCCCTTGATCATCTCCGAATCGAAACCGCTGCCAGAAGTGCCGCATTCGCCGTCGATCGCTAGTAACAGGACAAGCCTACAGCCCATACAGCCTGCTATTGTCGAGAGTCCCACGGCCGTCTCCTTTAGATCCTCGCGCTCCTCTCTACCACCTGTGAACCAGCTTCCGACTCCTCATCTCCCTCAACCTAGTCCGTCTGAGTACTCGCAGAGCCCCGCGAGTGCAACTCAACGGTTCTTCTCCAAATCCGCAAGGGCCGACAGCGTCAATGCCTCTGTCGCCGACTCGAGTAGTACTTACCGGTACAGCATGAAGGGTGACACAGGAAGCATCGTCTCACAAACTTCCACACGTGCCACTACCCCGGATCACTCCCCGGCTAAGAAACACAGCTCGCAAACCCTGGTGAGCAGCTTTGGAAGTTCATCTGAGCTCCGGTCTATGGCTAGCGAGGATGTCGCTGCGGTTGAGGAACACCTGCTCGAAACGACATACGCTCATGAACTCATCTATAACAAGGAGGGTCAGATCTCTGGTGGTTCACTACCTGCGCTTGTCGAGCAACTCACGACGCATGAGTCGACGCCAGATGCCGTCTTTGTAACCGCCTTTTATCTCACCTTCCGACTATTCACGACCCCCACCGAACTCGCGCAGTGCTTGATTGATCGTTTCGATTACATCGGCGATAGCCAGTGCGTTGGTGTCCCTGTCCGCTTACGAGTCTACAATGTCTTCAAGGGATGGCTGGAAAGCCACTGGGTCGGGGAGAGCGACTCCGCTGCTCTCGGTATTATCTTTTCATTTGCCACCGGAAAACTGCGAGCAGCTTTGCCCGCCGCCGGGAAGCGTCTCGCCGAATTAACCTCCAAAGTCACTGAAGTCCGCGCTGGAGCTCTCGTGCCACGGCTAGTGTCCTCCCTCGGCAAGACTGGAATCTCAAATACCGTGTTTACGCCGGCTGATAACAACGTTCCTAGTCCCATCATGACCAGGAGCCAACTGAGCGCACTGAAGGCCTGGAAAGAAGGGAAGACTCAGTGCAGCATTCTTGACTTCGACCCGATGGAGATGGCCCGACAGTTCACCATCATCGAGTCGAAGCTCTATTGCTCCATTCAACCAGAGGAGCTTCTTGCCTTGGAATGGACGAAGAAAGTTGGCTCTAAAGCTGTCAACGTGCGGGCAATGTCAACCCTCTCGAACGATCTCGCAAACCTAGTCGCGGATACAATTCTGCATCTGGAGGATGCAAAAAAGCGAGCCATCATCATCAAACAATGGGTGAAGATTGCGGTGAAATGCCTTGAGTTGAACAACTATGACTCGCTGATGGCTATCATCTGCTCGCTGAACTCGTCAATGGTGCTGCGGTTGAAGAGGACCTGGGAGCTCGTCTCCGCTAAGACCAAGGCCCGCCTCGAAGAATTGAAAACCATCACAGATGTCGGTCGCAACTACGCAGTTCTCCGTCAGCGCCTGCAGAACCACGTGGCGCCGTGCATTCCTTTCGTCGGCATCTATCTGACGGATCTCACCTTCGTCGATGTCGGCAATGGCACGACACGCCAGCTTCCCGGCGAGTCCGGTCGAGATAGCGTCTCCGTCATCAACTTCGATAAGCATATGAAGACAGCGAAGATCATCGGCCAGCTCCAGTCGTTCCAGGTACCCTACCGTCTCGCGGCGGTACCAGAGATGCAGGAGTGGATGGAGTCGCAGATTCAGCGAGTTCGTTCAAGCGATCAAGCGAACGTTCAGAGCTACTATCGCCGCTCGCTCCTTCTTGAGCCTCGGGAAGCTCCCCAAATCCCAAAGGCGGCGCCACCTCCCGTTGACAGCAGCGCCGCCAGCACCATCACGGCCGACAGCCGTACCAACTCGAAGGACAGATTCGAGTTTCTCAACTTCCACTTTTCCTCAACGAATTCTGTTAAAGACCGATAGAGCTAATGCGTGCGCTTCGATGCGCCTTCTCGGATTCAAAAGCCGACATGTTATGCTTCGTTTGGATAGATGCCGGTGCATGCCCTACGGTGTGCCATCAGACTTCCTTCTGCTTCCATATGGCAGGATATGTTTCGGTGCGAGCATATCTTACAGCTTATATTTGACTTACATTTCTTTCGTTTTCCAACATGTCACGGCCCGTTACGATGGCAATGCTCGTTTTCCTTTCCGTTTCTTAGATACCACTGCTAGCGATTTCTTTTCTACCCTGGACGGGCATTTGCATGGTTTTGGGGAAGGCAACTCATACCCTCGTCTTTTCTCTCGCTTGGCTGGGTTTTGCATCGACGGGAGCACCGGAGCAATGGAGACGGGCTTCCGTGGAAGGTGCAGTTGTTATGTGGCCGGGGCAAAAGAAGGCGTTCCCTGTGTAAGAGCGGAGGACAAAAGCATGAGGCGAGGAGCGTGGAGACACTGCCTCGATACAATCTTAAGTCACCAGTGTGCATATGGACGAAGAATACTGGAAGTAATGTACGAAAGATTCTGCCAACCAAAGTGGTCTTGTGTGCTTGAACGTGCCGAGTGAACGCTCGTGATAGCGCAAGTCGTTCGGGAGCGCCAAGCTACTGTGGACGGTAGCCATGCTGCGATTCACTTCCTTTCGCCCCCCTCTTGCCTCCTGGAAGATTTGGTAATAAGACTGCAAGCGATCACGAGCGCAGTCGGTGACGGCGGTGGCCGTGGCCCACAGGTGGCGCCGCGGAAGGAGCAGCGCGCAGCGGTGCAGGGCAGAAAAGGTCCGGGTACCACCAGGCCTTCAGTACGAGACCTCTCCCTCCACGCCTCCTACACCTAGCAGTGGAGCATGTCCCCATGAGTCTATTCTCTTCCTTTATTATTGACCCAGTAGTCCGCCATGCGCGTCGCATTTCCGGTGCCATACCGCAGGTCGGAGAAGGCGGCGCGCCTGAGGGTGTACTTTCACGTGCAAATCGCAGTTCCACGTCTCCCACTCCAGCGATCGCCCCTCTTGACGCGACCGTAGCGCACGACGAAGACGCTCCCCAGACGGAAGACGGCAGCCCAGTGATAGATCGCTTTCGACAGTACTCGCCGTTCATTCGCCGTCCCCGCTCTGCTGGTGCAGAGGACGAGGGAGCAGGCGGCCATGCCGGCAGCTTGCATGAGCCTCCGTTAAGCTTATCGCGCCGGCAAACAGCACCGAGCACGCCCATCAGCATCCCGGCCGATGTAAGCATGTCCTCCAATCCGTCGCGCACACTCGGCACGCATTTTGAACGGCGCCATCTCGACTCGCCGCCCGCTGCAGCGCCCTCCACGACGACCCTCCAACGCCCGGGCAGCCCCGGGTTAGATACAGAAACCGGCGCACAGCATGCTCCAACCATGTCCGAGGCGCTGCCCGCCGACGATGGCATGCGCCATCTCCGGGCGCGCATCCACGGCATCAGAGACCTGAAGATTACCGACGCGGAAAAGGCGCGCATGATGCACAGTCTGATGACGGAGCGCTACAACTTCCTGCGACCAACCTCACCGAGCAGCTTCGTCTCGCACGACCGCCCCTTCACGCCTACGTCTGGCCAGTCCGTCTTCTCAGAAGTCCAGATCTCGTCTCCCGTTTCCGCTGCGTCCGAAGTCGACCCCGAGAACCCCTTCAACCTGCGACCCGGCGACACCAACCCCACGTATCGGCGTCGGTCTGCCGACCACACGGTAGGCATTGCTGGGGAAGACGAGGACTTGGACACCTTTGAGGAGCATGTCTCACTCGGGTGCCAGCACTATAAGCGCAATGTCAAGGTGCAGTGTTACGACTGCCGGCGATGGTACACGTGCCGGCACTGCCATGACGCCGTCGAGGAGGACCATAATCTGAACAGGGTGAAGACGCAGAATATGCTCTGTATGGTGTGCGGCACTCCGCAGAAAGCCGCAGAGTACTGCACACAGTGTGGCACACAATCGGCCTGCTACTACTGCGTCATTTGCAAGCTGTGGGACAACAACAGCAGCAAGCAGATCTACCACTGCACCGACTGCGGAATCTGTAGGAGAGGCGAGGGTCTGGGGAAGGACTACGTACATTGCAAGGTATGCTTCGTGCTCCTGTGGATTGGCTTGTTCGCTGACATCCATCCAGAACTGCAATGTGTGCATATCCATCGCCCATGCCACGTCTCATAAGTGCATCGAGCGCGCCACCGACTGCAACTGTCCGATATGTGGCGAGTATCTGTTCAACTCCTCCACTGCCGTGGTCTCCATGCCTTGTGGCCATTACTTACACAAGGAGTGCTACAACCAGTACATGGAGACGGCGTACAAATGCCCCACATGCAAGAAGAGCGCCGTGAATATGGAACTGCAATGGCAGAAACTAACGCAGGCGATTGAAAGTCAGCCAATGCCCGAGCAGTTCGCCAATACTCGTGCAGTCATTCAGTGCAATGACTGCTCTGCCAGATCTTCCGTCAAATATCACTGGCTCGGGAACAAGTGTAGCACCTGCGATTCCTACAACACGAACGAGCTTCGAATACTGAACGGTCCGGAAAGTGAGGAGACTGCAAATGCTCTCCTAGATGCCGATGTCGATTCAGGAGCGAGATCACCGGTCAGTGTAAGCTCTCCCGCTTCCCAGCCGCTTCGCTCGCCTCGTTATTATTTCCAGCCCGACGAACCAGAACAGACATGGCTCCCAGGACAGTTACCTTCTTTCCCCTTCCAGATGCCTCAAATGCCTCAGATGCCCCAGATGCCTCAATTCCCAGGGATGCCCCAATTTCCGGGCATGCCTCAGCTCCCACAGTTCCCCCAGATGCCGCAAATGCCTCAGATGCCGGATCCCTACGAGCTGATGGAGCGCGTTCGTAAATCGTTTGATCACTATCTCAACCCGACGGGCGAAGTCCGTAACGAGGACGTCCCGATCATCGACCTGGGCGAAGAGCACCGCGAACGCCGCGCCACGGATGGCACCACTGTCCGGGAGCCCTCGCTTCCCCAATACGTCCTCGAGCGCTTCCATAGGTCTATATCGCCTCTTCGCAATTATCTGAATCCATCTACAGACCAAATTCCTAGACTAGATCTTTCCGAGGGACATGACCCAGATGATCTTCAGTTCTGGGGCGAGGACGGCGGGCGAGTGGATCACTTTCTCTCTGGCGGTGAAGTGGACGATGGCGACGATGAAGAGAGCAGCAGCAGCAGCGAGGAGAGCATGGATGATGAAGAGGAGGATGACGAAGGCGATGTTGAGGAAGACGGCAATGACATTGAGCTACCAGGGCATCGGTGACCTACTCGTAGGTATCTTCGGCGTTCACATGGAAAGAGGGGCTTCCACACTGGAGTATGGATTCATCAATTCCTGTGTCAGCATTGGAGGTGTCATGGAGTACTGGAGATGCCTGGCACACTCTTTCGTGAACATAAATACCCATCTCATATAGAAAATAAACGCCCTATGAAGCTCAAATCTACCGCTGTCTTGTAGCTCTGGTTTCAGAGTCACGTGCCGGATGGCCCGCGCCGCTCGGTTAACGCTTGGCATGGATTTTGCAACCCACACGAACATCACCGCCGCGAACTTTCCAACCTCAAACCGTCCCCGAACCTCACCCACAACTAATTTTCAGCGAGGAATCATTCGGTAAGCGCCGATTTCTCTTTTCAAAGTTGCAATTACCAGCATTCCGCAATTGGACTCGCCAGAGCAGTCCCTCCGCACGATGCACCTGCTAACCGCACCCTCTCCATTGCAGAAATGCCCAACGTAGGCAAGAGCAGCGGCAAGAAGCCGGCCGGCAAGACCACCCGCAGCGCCATCGCTGACGTCGTCGCGCGCGAATACACGATCCACCTGCACAAGCGAGTATGTTGAGTTCAGTTTTGTGAAGTCCAACGATGGCCCACACACATCAAAGCCTTAGCCGGCGAAGTGTGCGTGGGTATCGGGCGGAAGACTGCAAACACAACATGCTAATACGGAATGCGTGGCTATAGGTTCATGGCGTTTCTTTTAAGAAGAGGGCCCCAAGGGCTATCAAGGAGATCCGAAACTTCGCTGAGAAGGCTATGGTATGTGGCTCCCAACTTTCACTGCCGCATTGTGGGCGTCGAAGTTCCTGTCGATGCCTAGTCGCTCAGATTTTGCTTCGCTTTGAAAGGATGAACGCTCACGCAACCATAAAGGGCACCAAGGACGTCCGCCTAGACCCCCAGCTCAACAAGAAGGTCTGGGAATCCGGCATCAAGGGCGTTCCCTTCCGTCTGCGCGTCCGCATCTCCCGCAAGCGAAACGATGAGGAGGGCGCCAAGGAGAAGCTGTACTCGTACGTTCAGGCCGTCAACGTCAAGGACCCCAAGGGTCTGCAGACCACCATTGTCGAGGATTGATAAGCGCTTGGAGCGAATGGGGACAGAGTCGAGAACTGGTGCATGCATGGAAAAGGATGGCGTTTTGGCGGGATGCTGAGTAGCTTTGCAAAATATACCGCGAAAGGCTTGAATGATATCTGAATCAATGGTTCATCCCCGCCATGTTTAAGGATTCTCGATCGTGAAACTACTGTAGAACCCATGCCCCTGCTCGCTGTCTCTGCTTCGCACGAAGTACTTCACATCATTCAAATTACGTCAAGTTCAAACACTTCTGATTTCCAGAGTATCCACACATTTGAACCCGGTTTCACACCGTGTAGTATTCCCCGGATATACAAATGCGCGTAACAGCCAGCCTAAAGGTCTTCGCGAGTGTGCGCAATAGCACATATAGTCAGCTGTACGAACCAATCTCCTTGCACGGCGAGTGCTTTAAATTCGGAGCATCCCCTTCCGCAAGGGGCCAATCTCTCTTCTAACGTTTTTCTTTCTCGTCAGGTGCCTCTTTCTCCAGCTCCTTTTCGCTTCGCCTTTCCTGAAGCCCTTCAACACCCTTTCCCCATGCGCCAGCTCGCTTGCCCCATCGCATAGTACCCTATACGTGCGTCCATCCGATATTTGGCGGAGGATCGCTTGTCGTCCTGAAGGGACTGGCTCCGTGAGCGAACGTCCCCTGCTGCTTGTCCATCCGTGGATCTCTGTCCGCTGACAGGTGTGCATCCGATATCTCAGAGACATGGGTCCGCTCCGCGGAAGCGTCAGCAACTGGCTCAAAGCGCGATGGGCGCTCCCAATGCCGGGACTCCGGGGGCAGCGGCCTCCACCAACTCCTTCCCTCTTCTCCGGCGCCAGCGTCGAAAGGGGAAGCGGACGCACGCTCCCACCAGCGCCGCGAACACAGCTCCCACATCCTACTTTGCGCCCGCTTCACCGCGAACTTCTCATCCTCGCCCGTCAGCCCACCTATATTAGCGAAGTCCGGCGCTTTTGCACTTAGCTTGCGCTCGTCGGTGTAGGAGCTGCCGGGCCGGCGGACGCGGTTTGGCGGATCGTCTTCCAGGGCGTCGGCGGAGAGTGCGGGGATGTGGTAGGAGCTGACGTTGGGGCGGAAGGGAGATGTTAGGTCTTGGTGGATTTCGGAGTAGGTTTCGGGGTGGACGGCATCGGCGGAGAGAGCTTCTGCTCTCTCGTCGGGTGTGGGAGACGCGGAGGAGGGGGAAGAGGGGAAGAAGAGATGGTCTGGAGAGGCGGCCGCTGTTATGAGGAGGCGGCAGCGCGCTTCGTATAATGCGTCGAGCAGCGTGATTAAGCGTCGAGCTTCGTTCTTTTGCGCAAAAGAGAAGATGGGGATGTCGGTGAGGATGAGTGTGTGGTAGGTCGATGCGAGGGTGATGTAGTCTGCGGGGCCGAGGGTGGCGCCGCAGAGTTGAGAAAAGGTGAAGAGTGTGTTGCCGGCGTATTGGGCTGGGATGTGGAGAGGGCGGCCGTAGACTATGAGGGTGGTGGGTGCCCAGAGAATCGGAAGGTGGTGAGGGGTGGATGTGAGGTCGTGGAGAAGGACGTCCAGTGTTGTTTCGTGGGTGGCAAGCTCGGTGGGTGATGCCGTTGATGAGGGCGTAATAAAATAGTGCTTCGGCAGGGTGGTTTCAGAGGAATGGGATGGGGTAGCTTCGGCGGTCCCAGTCGAAATTGGGTCAGACGGTATGCCTTCTGCAGGCACGCTCGTGGATTTGGAAAGATCTTCGAAGACCTTCAGCCCTACCGTTCTATCTTCCCCTCCTGTCACTCGACGGTAATCCTTCTTCCCCTCCATCTCCCAGACCTCGCACCTCGCTCTCAACACTTCCAGAAACTGCGCAAACTCCCCCGCCTGCCCTGGTCCATCATCCCTTCCCACCAAGCCCCCAATGCCTAGTGTCCATCCCAACCGACTGAGTCTCGACACCGGCCTTGCAAACTCTATGCCAGCGGCTTTGGCGAGTTCCTCAGGCATGCGGTTACTGGTAGCAATGAGCACCCCGCCGAGTTGGAAGAAGGAAGTCATGAGGTTGGACAGAATCTTTGAAGCTGCGCGATCCGGGAGTTGAAATTCGTCCAGGAAGAGGATGGGCGACGTTTGTATGAGATCGCGCGCTAGCCACAGTAATGAATACTCATCCTGAAGATTCTCGCCCTTGACCACTGATCTCGACTTCCGTAAATGCTCTAGACGGGAAAACGTATCAAGCATGAACGCGTTGAAGTGCCATCGTCTCTTCTTCCGATGGGGCAGGCAGTCTGCGAATAGGTCGACGAGCATAGATTTTCCAGTCCCGACTTCACCGTGCAGCATCAGGCCCTGAGGGCTTTGGAGTTGGAGAGCCGCCTCATGGCTCGTAAGAACGCGGGTCAAGGCCAGCGAGTCGCGTTTCTCCTTTTGCGCGAGGAGGGACGTCCATAGGCCTCTTGTTCCAAGGGTTCGCTCATCCGGAGAGGGCGGCCGCGGGACATCATGGCTAGCAGCAACAGCTCTACTTAATTGTTTCAGGCGGTCGGAGTATTCTATGCTCGGTTCATAGTCGATCAACCGCTCATAGAGTTTTTGGAGGTGTAGTGCTGCATATCAGGTCAGTGGCGATGGGCTTGGCGCAGTTAGAATAGTAGACGTCACCTACCGAGGCGATGCTGGGAGGGATCGGGTTGTATGCGGTTGGTGGCTATGAGACTGCGGTACAAGATGAGAGGATTGGTGATTGTGAGATGTGTTCCATTGGGAGGCATGAGGGTACTGTAGGGGAGAGAAAGCGGGATATGGATCCGAAATTTGAAAGCCCGAGGTGGTTGATCTGAAAGGTTGGCGCTAGTCTATATCGGGATTTAGCGTCCGCGAAGAATGGGCGGCAAAGCCGCCTTGGTAGAGGACAGGAGAAGAATATTTGGAGGGAAGTTGATAGGATTTTGACTTTCGATCTTTGAGGGAACTAAAGTGAACCGTAAATCGAACGCCAGAAAATGCAGTAAGGTATCTGCGTGAACGCATAAGTTCCGTTAGATCAGATATTTGTGACACCAGGGGCCCATGTATCCCCTATCCTCTTGATCTCCTGGATGAACTTTCGACTAGTGATTTGTGTCGAGCCGACTCTCTGCTCAGCGTTTGCTGTCACTGGTGAGTGCTCGTCCGGGTTGTAGAACGGGTTCCGCAGGAGCATAATGTATGCCGTCTGCAACGCCCTAAAAGCCTAGCACATGTGAGCATTACTGAAGGTAGAGCCTAGAGATTCCGGACCTCTTACTGGCTTCAGGTCTGCATCTCTGAGTCCGACGGCAATGGAGGCTTTGCTGTCTAGAGCAGTCGCCGGCCTTCCCTCCATATCCACCACGATGACGAACTTGACGCCGGTGTTCGTCAGCCAGCCATACATAGCTAATCGTTCATCGACAGCCTGGAGCAATCCGAAGTCCTGGTCTGCCGTCTTGTGCGGTAGACGAGCCTCGAAGATGTCCAGGCAGGACGAGAGAAGGAACTGAAACTCCAGCGGTGCTCGTTCTTCCGGCGGGAACAGCGATATGTGAAGGGGGTTATTCTGCAATACGTGAGCTTAGATGTACTTCAAGAGGATTTGATCCAAGTAATACTCACGTGCTTCCCGATGACCCCTATGCACGCTATTGATGGCACTCTGCCTGACATCTTGCAGTGTAGTAAGTTATAACTGTCGATATTACTGGAATCAGGCGCAGTCCCGAGGTCTTAGTCGCAATGTAGCACTGGACTTCGAAGGAGCGAATTGGAGGCTGTGTTCGCCGATGGTGTCCGAAAGTGGTGATGGCGAGGTTGATGGTTTGCGCGCCAACATCTCTAGCCAACCAGAAGCGAGCTAATCGAGGCGAAATGCCAAGCCCAACCTTGACTTTGACCTCATCCGCTTCGCGACCTCCCCTCCCCATCGCCACCCTGACTTCCTTCCCTCTCCACTCCTTCGCCAAACCTTTCCTTTGTCCCTGTTGTCAACATGTTGTCGACAACGAGGTCTGCGGCCTCAATGGCCATGCGAGGTGCGCATCCACCGCCCCCGAGCTTGCCTTTACCCCGGAGCTAACATTGTGGACAGCCAAGCCTTCGACCGCTTTGCTGCCATACCGCGCCGGAAGCGCAGCGTTCCTCTCGTCTACCTCGTCCAACTCCGCGACGCCAATGCAGAAGCCTGGTCTCGTTGCTGGGAACCCGGGAACGCCGCCTCCGATGAAGCAGGCGCGGCGAGAAGTGCCATTGCCCAGCCAGGAGGGCAACAAAGGCGTGGTACAATACGCGCTGTAGGTGGAAATTTCTTAGGCTGCTGTTGGAAGGTTTCGTGGAGGCATGAAGACCTGGGCTAATTCGCATGCAACAGGACCACTCTCGATCAGATCGCGAACTGGGCTCGCCAGAGCTCGCTCTGGCCCATGACTTTCGGTCTCGCATGCTGCGCCATCGAAATGATGCATCTGTCGACACCCCGCTACGACCAGGATCGACTGGGTATAATTTTCCGTGCGTCGCCTCGGCAGTCGGACGTCATGATTGTGGCAGGAACCCTTACAAACAAGATGGCACCGGCACTGCGGCAAGTGTACGACCAGATGCCTGATCCGCGATGGGTCATCTCTATGGGCAGTTGCGCAAACGGCGGAGGATACTACCACTACAGCTACTCAGTCACAAGAGGATGCGACAGGATCGTGCCCGTGGACATCTATGTTCCGGGCTGCCCGCCCACGTCAGAAGCCCTGATGTACGGCATCTTCCAGCTACAAAAGAAGATGAGGCATACGAAGATCACGAGGATGTGGTACAGGAAGTAGAGGAGATTCTTTCATTTCTTCAGCGGTCAGGTCTTGCGTTCATCATGCCTGTGGACATTCAGACAACTCACTCTGTACAAATCGAATTTTCTACTTCAAAAAGTGGTTTGCTACTGATGACAGCTTACAGTGCGTTCGTCTTTTTCCTTTCGCGTCCCAGACGTAACTTGGGGCCCCGCCGTCCACCGGGTGATCCTCAACCTCTATTGATCGCGATCTGGACGCGTCCATTGCCATGCACCATGCACGGACTTGCCTTCCGTTTCGTCTTTGTTGCCAAGATTAGCATCCACCGCTCCGTGACCTGCCTGAGTTGCCCGCAAGCGCCAGCGACATCTTCATTTTCTTCCGAGAACCAACACCTCGACAGTCTCGCCACCTTCCCGGTCTGACGAATCAAGATGGCCGCCGTAAGTAACTTTTTTAGGCCTTGCTTTTCCTGCTCAAGGACCGTTCCCGCCAAGAACCGCCGGGTCAAGCAGTAATATGAGGTGAAGTTTGGTATTTAAGTTGGCATTCACTCATAGATCCTGGGCCATGCTTCACCCCTCACTTCACCGTAATGGAGCAAGCGTGGTGAAGCAGATATTGGGCGGACTCGGCTAACCACGACGGTATTATGAGCGAAGCGAAAATCGCAACTGCTGCAACTTCCTACTACCACCAATACCGTGGGGTTGGAACTCGCCATGAGGGGGGTGATTGGCAAGCGCGAGCTGGTCGAGCTCGGATTATCACCAGATTTATGGGCAGGAGGAGCGAAACGAAAGCGGACCACACGGCCCACTCCCAAAACGAAAGAGCGAGAATGCGCGAGCTGCTCCGAAATCCTCTCCAAGGACACATTCCCGCGGCTTGCCGCTTGCACGCATGAACCGGACACCTGCAAGCAATGCCTGGAGATGTGGGTGGAAACCCAACTCAATATCGCAAATTGGGATCGGATCGCCTGCCCCTCGGAGGGGTGCTCTCAGCTGCTATCCCACGACAGCTTGAAGGACCAAGTGGCAGAGGAGCTATACAACCGGTGAGTTTTCGAGCTGTCTCCACTCGGAAAGCAAATGAGCCGTGATACTGATAGTTGTCAGTTTCGACGAGCTCTCCGCGCGAAGCGCACTCCGCGATATTCCCAACTTCCGGTTTTGTCTGGCCTCGGGATGCACGTCCGGTCAGATCCACGACAGCGGCATTGAGGGCAACATCTTCCGCTGCGCTGCGTGCGGGTTTCGTGTATGCACCATCCACGACATAGCTTTCCACGAAGGTGAAACTTGCGAGCAGTACGACGAGCGGAGGAGACAGGAAGCAGAGCGAAGGCAGCAGCTTAAAGATGAGGATAAGGCGAGCGTCAACACTGTTGAGCGCGTCTCGAAGCGGTGCCCTCGCTGCGAAACGAAGATCCAGAAGAATGGCGATTGCGACCACATGACCTGTAAGCACGGAAGATCTTCTCCTCTATGATTGGACTAACAGTTGATACGCAGGCTCCCGTTGTCGACATGAATTCTACTGGCGTTGCTTCGCACCGCATCGCGGACCTCAGGGCATCTTCACCATCGGAAATAGCGCACATACGAGCAGTTGCCGTCATCATACGCGGAACTTGCCGCAGTGAAGCTGGCGAGTTGCGGTGAAGATGTTTGCTCAACCTGAAGCCCTTGGGCAGATAGTTTGTGCTTGCAATGCGAAACTTGCCAGGGAAATGCGAGTGTGCATAGACGTTTTACCTGTCAACTGACGTCCGGTTATATATTTCTGCGGCTTAGGTCCTTGCCTCCTAATAGCCCGCTGCTGCAAGGTTCGCTGGATCTTGCTCAGAATTCGTTGATCATAAACAGGGAAATTGGAACGAGCAATGTGAAAGGAAATGGTCATAAAAATCAATAGAGGGGTGTCCCCTTGCCGCACACTCATCTGGAACGTCACGCTACAGTTACACGATTGAAAGCTACGCCACTTCGACGATTGTTTTCCCTCGCGAGTTGCACCCTTCAATGGCCTCCTCCCATGCACTTTTCCACAATTGTTTAATTCAAGCATCTGTTTCCGTTTTGCTATAGAGCCATTTTTGTTCTACAGTCTCTCTCTTCGTGCTTTTGGCGCGCAGACGCGTCAGGTCGCCTGATCTTCAGCCTGGGGAGCTAAGCCTCGGCCATCCAACTCCTTCCTCACAGAGAGAAGGCCCAGGCTGTGGGAAGCTCGGTAGACAATTGAAAACAAACAGACATCGTTCAAACGCAGGGGACGGAGTTATTCAAGCCAAGGCCAACAGCACGACTAGTATTGCCTACATCACCTACATGATCAGCCTAAGTCAAGTCTCCTCCGGGATAGGATCAACAATGGTTGCGGCAAACCTAGACCCTGACTCTCTCCACATAGAAGTCCAGGATTCTACTATCTCGACGATAGAGAACAGAAATGGGTCCTTCGAGACTTCTTGACACCCATGAATGCGGAGACAGTGCGGGCCACACCGTTCGCTATTGTGCTAGGGCTCTGCGATCAGCAGTGCATGAAGGACGAGTGGTTTCGTGGGAGGGAACAGATGCTGCTGCCGAAGGTTGCGGGGAAGATGGAGAGGTATGTGGAGAGGTTAGAGCTAAGTTGGGGAGGGATTCGAGCTCAAAGGAGGGACGTGGAGAGAGTATGAGGGATACTAAGTAGTGGCGCGGAACAGGCTTAGGGTGAGTAATTGTTGAGAAGGTGTTGGGAATTCTATGCCGAGTTTGAAAGTGAAGACTCGCGGCACGTTTGCGAGCGAGACCCGGCCACTCTTCTATTAGCGCATGTCTAAGGCGTAACGAAGCAAGCCGGCAGATTCATGTCGCGTCTCGCATCCCTTTCAAAGAATCTATAAATCAATCTATTATCTCGTAATAGAAGGTAGCAGTGGCGAGAGGCACAGCCTCTTCTACCTATGTACACTACTTGCTAATACATATATGCATGATGATCAGAACAGCAAGAATCGAATACTAGCCCCTCGCTTCCGCCCGCCATCCAGCCCGGCACACCACTCTTTTCACGCCGCCTAGTGCTTGTTGCCAATCTCCATGCGCTTCTTCAACCTGTATGCAATAGCCCTCTTCCTCGCCGCCTGGGTCTGTGTGAAAGCAACTGAGCCACCGAAAGGACCGGCTCCCGCGCCGTTGCGCACACGTGCAACGCAGACGTTGGGGACGCCAGCGACGGTGGCGTCGCAGGTCATGCCGGCCGGCATCTGGATCTGCATGGGGAACTCGGTGCTAGTCGCGAGGGAGAGGCCCTGAACACCAAGTCCCGGGACATCCTGGGTGACTTGGGCGTCCTGGAATGCAGCCGGGTCGGTTCCTCCGGATGTGCCGTCAACGGCGGCCTCAAAAGGACCAGCGCCATCCTGGTTGATCTGTCTTGCGTTAGATATCGTGCAGTGGGGAGATAGTGAGGGAGTGGCATACCTGACGGAATGTCATGTCCACAGTGCCATCATCACCAGCAGTGGGCATACCGCTGACCGCACCCTGGCCGGCAGCAGCAGCAACACGAGCCTCTGGCGGGCCCTCAGCCTTGGTGCCGCCACCGCCCAGGAGTCCAGCGATGCCCGTCGCACCACCTCCGCCGGCACCCTTGCCTTTGCCACCAAGAAGGCCACCGAGGAGCTGGCGCCTCTGGTTCGGGATGTCAATGTTGTCCTCGACGCCGACGCTGGCGGCAGCTCCTGCGTTTGTGGGAACATTTCCAGAACCCATGAAAGCTGCAATCATGGTGGCGGCATCTACGTTGCCGTTGCCCTGGGTGCGGCCGAGGGGACCGCACTTGCCGCTCTGGATTTCGCGATCGCGGATGATCGCTGTGTCCGCTTGAGAACCGCAGCCGCTAAGGCAGTTGTTAGTATGGACAATATGGGGAAGAAAGGTGGGGAGCATACTTCGAGGAGCAGTCACGAGGAGTGCCGTCGGCGACAGTAAGACCAGGCATTGTCACACCGTTGGCTCCGTTCATCGAAACGACCATACCGTGGGCAGAGACATAGCTCACCAGTCCAGCGGTGAGCGCGATTTGCTTCGTGAAATGCATGGTGCTGAGGCTCAAGACTAGGCGAGCCCAAAAAAATTATAAGACTAATCAATAAGATGGACAAGAAAAAGACTGAGAAAAGGAAGTAGCCCCAGGCTAGATGCAAAGAAGACTCGAATGAAGGCTGAGTGGATTGATGCTGGATGATGGCTTGAACATCGCTACCGTCCATCCTACTTATACACCTCCGCGAGCGGATAGCTTCTTCTCCAGACTTCTTGGAATTATGCCAACACACCAATTGCCTTCCCAGATGGAGCACAGCATCCTCGGATGGTCGACCAGCCTGGAGGCCCAAGACCGACCACTTCTTGATAGTCGCAGCGTTGTTTGCCTCACAGGTAAGGACCAAGCTCACTTGGCTGTGCGATCGCGTTTCCTAAGGAGCTTGGCTTCCTTGGAAATAGGTCATCCAGAGGTGCCCAGCCGCCCGAGTTTTCCGGGTGCGTTTTATATCGAGGCTTGGTAGGGAAGAGATGTGTGTTTAAAGGCGCAGGCTGTGTTTTGGGCATTGAAACGCAACAACTTTATGCATCGTTTCTATTGTTGCAACCGCGGCTTGTTTGCGGGAGGTATCGACCCGAGTGCCCGGATGAGTGAGATTTTGAAGCTTTCGAAGAGAGAATGGACGGGACTCCCATTTTGCTTTCTTCCAACTCTTTCGGGAGTTTTCCCATGCCCAAATCGATTACTACTTTGCAACTTGCCAAAGATATTGCTGCTAAGCCTCGGAAACTAGGGCCAAGATGAGCTAAATTTATCGTGTGGTGCTTGTTGTTTTCCACGATCAAACATATCACGGGCTTGGCGATGGTTTACTAACGTTTCACTCCACGTTTCCGAGAGGGAAAAGAAACAGATCTCAGACCGCTTGGAATTCGCATACCTCGGCTGGTCGTGATCCGAAAATAGATATGGTCTTGGTGCTGACTCTTGGTTGTCGATGATCTACGTCCAAGAGAAGGATGCGCACTTGGTACCGAGGAGAAATTGAAAGTCCATTAGACGGTAGGTAATAACGATTGAAGTTATCAAGAGTGACATAACTGGTGTATCTTTACTGACCAGGCTCGACTTTCGGGTTCCATCCGGTCCGACATGCGCTGCTGGTAATCCCTGGTCTGGATGGTGGGATCGATGCACTGAAACCTTAAGATGTTTTCGCTTTCGAACATCGACACTTGAGACCCGCGGCTGGAGAAATTGCGGGCTGTCGTACCACCGGTGGTAGAAGAGAGGCTCGAGGTCTTTGGCTGCGCCGCTTCAGCATCCTCCACCGCAGGCACCAGCGGCAGCGGCAGCGCCAAGCCCAGCAGCTCCACCCGTTGCACCTCTCGTTCCCCCCTTCAATCCTTGATTGTACTCCATATTGGATTCCGAGGCCCAAGCCGGTGGTCCACCATACCGTTCTATAAGCGCTTTGTTGATGGCCTGCTGGCTATACGGATCTAACTCTTTCTTTCGGTGGTGGCGTGGCCGTAACACGTTTGAGATCCTTCGCAGTTTTGACAATTGAGCAGTACTCTCCTCTTTGGATGCCGATTGGTTCTCCGAAGGCGCCCTCTTTGTGGTCGTGTCTGGTTGGAGGTCAGATGTGTGAGAGGCATCGAGGACGTGTTGGTGCTCACCTGTGTTCGACATGATGAGGTGCGTGCGCAGTACGCTGCTAGTATCAATTAGGACTTCGGAAGGACTCTTCGTTTCTTTGCTCTTTATGTGCTTTGGGAGAGGGCTGAGAGTTTTATGCCTGAGGTTCGATGAAGCTCAAGGGATGGCGTCATAATGTAGTGGCTGTGCAGCATCACGTGCTAAGAGACGCTAGGGCTTAGACTGGTTTGGAAGCTATACCCCTTTTGAGACGGAAGGCACGGACCGACAACCGCATCTCGTTATCAGCCTCATACATTGCGACGGCTCCATATGCAATCTCACTGGTCCTCGACGTCGGCACAGCGTCTATAGATGCCGAAAGCTTGTTCAGGAAGTTCAAAGCCAAGGTATTCAACAATTATGGGTAGCACACCGATGTCCCACTCATTACTGTCCAATCTATTCCGTGGCATTTATGACACGGAGGCCACCCTCCTGAGCAGAAGAAGCACGATTTGGACACGCTCTCAATGAGTAGGCACAGCGAGTGGCACACGCGTGGATGCATGCTTACCCCACAAAAACGTGGGCGCCTCATGTAAGATGAACCCGGACTGGAATCTGGGGAACACTTTATCTTCACTGCTTCGACGCCCTACGCCCAGGGTTTGCTATATTTTCTTTAATCAGTTTTCATTTCCCTGTCTAATTGCCATATGACAGAGGAATTCTATTTCCTTGCCTCTCGTTTGTCCTCTACGGGAAGGCCGTAGCAGATTCTCTTCAACCTCATGGCTATATAAACGCCATACTCCTATCTCCAAGATGGACCGGCCTGCCCCAAGTCGCCCTCTCGCTTCTAATTTTAAGTCCCCACCATGAAGGTCTCGTCTCTTCTCTCCACCGCGGTTCTCGCCACCAGCGTTTCCGCACATACCATCTTCCAGAAGGTTTCAGTCAATGGCGCCGATCAAGGACAATTGAAGGGCGTTCGAGCTCCCGACTCGGATTACCCGATCCAGAACGTGAACGATGCGAGCTTTGCTTGCAACAAGGACCTCCGACATAAAGACAGCACCGTCATCTCTATCCCGGCTGGCGCGAAGGTTGGCTCTTGGTGGGGTCATGTTATCGGCGGTGCTCAGTCCGCGGGAGATCCTGATCATCCAATTGCAAAAAGTCACAAAGGTAAGCTGTCTCTTTCTCAGGGCTCGACTGGAGCTGACACATGATAGGACCTATCATTTACTATCTTGCCAAGGTCAGCGACGCCGCTTCGGCCGGCACAACCGGGCTACAGTGGTTTAAGGTTGCCCACGAAGGCTTAAGCAACGGTAAATGGGCCGTCGACAACATGATTTCGAATGGCGGCTGGCACTACTTCACGATGCCCAGCTGTGTCGCGCCCGGGGATTACCTTATGCGAGCCGAACTCATTGCCCTACATGGTGCTCAGACGTCGGGAGGGGCCCAATTCTATATGGAATGTGCGCAGATCCGTGTCACCGGCTCCGGGACGAACACTGGAAGCAACTTGGTCAGCTTCCCTGGAGCGTACCGAGCGAACGACCTCGGGATCCAAGTTAACATCTACGATAATACGGGTTCGCCGTATATGGGTGGCAAGCAGTATCAGATTCCCGGGCCGGCGCCGCTTACTTGCTCGGGTGGGAATGGCGGTGGAAGCACTGACACGACAAATCCAGCTCCTGTTACTAACCCTCCGGTTGATCAGGCGGGACAGACGTTGTGGGGTCAGTGCGGTGGATTGACGTGGACGGGGCCGACGACATGCGCTTCTGGAACTTGCAAAGTTAGTAGCGAGCACTACAGCCAGTGCGTACCGTCGTAGAGAGGTTTTCATTTCGCTGCATCATAGCGGTATGATTTGGCGGAGGTGGAAGCGGGATCCCAACATAAATTAAACGCTAATGCCCCCTGTGTGTAATCTTCTTTGAGAGCTAAGACTACATAGAAAATTTCCTTAGCCTATACGAGCAGCCCACACAGGTGCTGTGGGGTTGACGGAAGTTCCCCCAACACAATTCTTGAAACTTATCAAACCCGCAATTATAATTAGGAGCAATTCTGAATGACAACAGATACCGAAACTCTCAAAAAGTGAACTGAAATTTGCGCTCGACTGAGCCATTCACGGGCCATCGAAGATACGAACGATAAGTCGAGCGCTTCCACATCCGAACTTATGGCCAATGCAGAACATCCTCGGCAGGATTACCCTTCCAGCTCGAAAATGGAGGCACTGGCAGACGAGGCTCTAGCTAATGAGTGATCGAAGTATGCCGGCGCCCACATCCTAGAATGTAACTCTAAAGGTTGTTCCTCATCGTAATTCCTGGCGTCCTGATAGCTCTCGCTTGATAGGCTTGCGAACCCTGAAAAGCGTGAGGAATGGACAATTTCGGAAGGTTTCTCACTTACCATCGGCCCATGCCCGTCGAAGTTGCCTGCAGAAGATACCGCAAAGCGAATCACGATAATGTATACCAGCTACAGCCGCGATTAAGCTCAAAACACCGAACGTGGCCAGGAGAACTGTATCCGTTGTTCCATTGCCCTCGGCCATTCTTGCAAATGGATCGCTTCCAGGTACGTAAGGTAGGTAGGCAGTGCAATGATGAATTTGGAAATTGATATTGACTTGAAAAGCAGCAGACTGAACGAAGGGCCAGATGGTAACCACTCTAGGAGCTAGCATTAATTTGTTGCTAATGCATACAAAGAGGGCAGGAAGAGCGAGCGCTACCTACAATTTTAAGAAGGAAGCCGTGGCCCTACCTTCTGTGCAGCTCACCAAAGGCTTCCAATGATGCGAATACCAAAAAGTTCTATTGGAATGAATAGTACGCGGAGATGACTGCTGGAGGACGCTTGGATTGATAAACGCCAGAGATCCCGTATTACTGAAGGGGAGCCTTTAATACTGCTGTGCTGGCTAAGGTTCTTATGCGGGGCTAAAGATTATGCGGGAGCTGCTAATGGTGGATTGGTTGCCAATCGGAGCGGTACGCGGCTAGGTCTGATTCGTTGTTCCCCAACCTGGGCGACGCTTCAAGATTAACATAGAAAGCATCGTGACCAAAGCGTTCCATTGAAAAGGAATTCGTTACGGCCCTGGGGATAGAGAGTCATGAACGTCTGCCAATATGTTAAGCGGGAGGGTAGCCACGCGTCTGGCGTTTCGGGAGGCTTGAAAACCTTTGTAATGAAGGTGGAGGGAGGCAGGGGCTTGTTGAGGGATCCAAAGTGCATCGTGCTCTAAGCGTGAAGACTTTTACATCTTTTGAGGCGTTTGATATCCTCATCCGGCATGTATCGAGGTTTCTGCCGTTGTGCTACAGCGATCCGCGGCTCGCCTTCTATCTAAGTTGCCCACGGGGCTGAAGCTGGTCGCCAAAAGGAACGCAGTTATCGGTAAGCTGGATGACATTCCTGGTCGGTCACGCTGCCTCCTTGTAACCGGGCTTAGGTCTGCCCGATATGATTGCACAAAAGCTCCACTTCGTCCCGCCAAACTGTCCCCAAATTGTGCCGTAGATCTATCGCGGGACTCGTAGGGAAGCTCCGGCAGGTAGTGGCTCAACCTATTGGTCAAGCGCGGAGGAGGAGCGCAGCCTTGACCGGTGAGCTGACGCCGAGTGACCCCATTGAAACCCAGCTCTCAGCAGAAACATGTTCCTATGCGAAGGGCGATGCGTGGAGTGCGATGTGGATCCCGCAGCTTGTGAGCGAAAGCTCGGGCTTGAATGCGCACCGAGCAAAGCAACCTCTGACAAGGCGATCTTTTCGACCTCGGGGCTGCGGCTGCATCTCGAAGACACGATTGCGGATCACGACTCGGGCTAAAATCCGGGGTTCTTGAGAGCTCCGAGATTCGCGTGCTGGTATTCATCTCAGTCCAACCGCATTGCTCATCTGTTACCAGCTGCGTCCCCACATATCCGAGCGGAGAGAACGGCATTCCAACAGGCCGTGCCTAGTGCGCTTATATGAGGGCTTTCCGCAAATGATCGCACATATGCGAGGCCTGCAGTGGGAAGGGTAAGCCAGTTCAACACTTATACCAAGTCGCAGGAAGCAGCGAGAAGAATTGGGGAGGAGAGGATACTAAAAAACATGCATGTAAATTGATGAATCGAAATAGCCCACCGCACAGAAGAATTTTCGTTCGTCCAACCCTGTCTTAGCTGATATAACGGAGTCATTCTGTCTGAGTGCCCCCGTGCGCGGAAACATAGAACAGGAGACACTCGGTCTGCTCGGTTGCTGCGCAGGCATGGTCTGGGGAAGTAGGAAAACACGCAGTGTACGTAATAGCTAACCGCTATCTTAGAGCATACACACCGTGGTTGAAGTATACATCATGGGACACTGGCTTAAGGCGCCTGCCCCGAGGGGATCCCTCATCGCGATACATTCCGCCATCGCCTAGGTTCTCGAGCATGGAGTTCTTCTCACCGGCAATACTTCAAGTCGCAACTGATGGGCATATTCTCCGAGATCTTGAAGGCGGCCGTTCAGAAGCTCCATGATTCATGATAAATCCATCTCTTTGAAAGGCTTGTGGTGGTCATTGCCCCTCGTCTTGCCTATGCTGTTCGTCGGTTTCATAGACTGATCCTTCGGAATTGGATCCACTGGTTGAGACGTCGAAATACAACGGGAAGGGTGGTGTGGGTTGCAATTCAATAACAGCATCATCCCCGAGCCCGGCTTCAACACCAATCTCTCCACCTAGCTTATTTCAGCAAAAGAGCGAAGTTGGAAGCCATCCAGACTTACGGCGACGACACCACGCACGAATTAGAGTACGACAGAATAGGGAACCGAGAGAATCCCTATAGTGAAAACTCACTATTGTGGCCATAAGGGTGAAGATGCCGAACGCCACAAGAAGCGCAGCGTCGGTAGGATCGTTCGACGTCGACATAGTCAAAGAAGGGATCCTATGGGTGGATGTGCCCTCGGCGAGGCTGAAGTGAGGCGGGGTGGATCAGGCTGAGGCGTGGTGATCCCGTGGTAGCGAGAGCTCGTGCCGATGGGGCTTTGGAAGTGTCAACGCCAAAGAGTGGAAGCTCAGCAAGCGTGGACGAATCGATCTGGATAATGTGTCGAATGCCTAGGGAGGGCGGCTGCTTTATACACGCAAAGGTGGGTACGGATAGGTACCGAGGAGACAAATGACAAAATGATACAGATATGACAACTGACAGCTCTAACCCGCGATGCGTACACTAATGCCTCACGGACCGGAGAGCTTGGCCTATCTGGGGACGGATCATTGGCTACCTAGGTACACGCGTGCAAAGCCTCAATGCACAAGTATCGACGCGGGCGGCATGCACCCCGCCTTTCAACCTATGAACGTCCGTAATCCGCAACATTGCGCTTATCTTGGCAGCGGTACTGCGACCAGCACCAGCCGCAGGATGCAGCGCACGTTCCGTAGAATGCACCGTAGGATGCAGCGCACGTTCCGGAGAGGCTTCCCTAAACGCATGTAGAGCAATAAGCTTATTATGTATACAACGAGCCTAAGCTGGACGTCGCGTTCGAGAGAGCCCCCTGCAGGTGAGTCGAGCCTGGTCTCCAACGGTTGCCAGCAAGATCCCGGCCATGCACCTTCAGGATCGATCCATCGCTCACAGCGCAGCCAGAGTCCCTCACGTGATGGTCGTCTTCATTGCCCGCTTCTTGGATATGCATTGCTAATGCTCAAGAGAAGAGCGCTTGCTCAGTGACGCCATTCGTACACTCTGCGTATCGGAACTACACCAGAAGTCTTGGTGACGGCACCGGCCGGCAGTGTGACGGATATGGGATGGTTGTATTCGAGGTGACGGAGGCCAAATACCTTGCAGTAACACTTCTTCGCGCTTGGGCAATGTACCGGCCCTTTGTGGATTGTCACTGGCTCGTAGTATTAGCAAATGATCAACCCAAGGGCGTCGAGGGATAAAGCTCCGGATTATTTACGGTCCGGCCGTGTAAGGCTACCCTACACTTCGCGTTCGAGGCTGCAGAGACCGGAAAGCTTGCAGTAGCAGTCCCCGGCAGTCGGAGAGTGAAAGAAAGGATTGAAGGCGGGCAGCAAGATCAAGTTCTCGGGACGAGACGGGACGGGACGAGACGGGACGGGACGCGACGAGACGGGACGAGAGATTCCTTATTCGGATTAACAGGGGTATGTAGAGAAGTATGCGTGGTTTGGGGTCCTTTGCAGATGGAGCTGCAGGTCCCAAATACCCCGCAGTAACACTCCGCAGCGCAGGGACAGCGGACTGGCTCTTTACCGAATATCACTGGTCAAAGGCGAATAGAGCATGTTCTCCCCTCATCCCTTCGTAGTAGGATACGACATTAGTGCTTCACCGAATATCAGTGGATGTTAATGCACGACGACCATAATAATCAATACGACTACCCCAATAGAGGTCGACTCGCTTGCGGGATATCACTAGATGACACTATCTGATCAAGTTGAAGGCGTGTAAAAAGGCGTAGAAAAACTGCTCAGGGGAGCAATTTGCTTACCATCCGGGAAAAGACATCGCAAACTGGCATACGCTCTGGAACGGAGAAGCTACGTAATTCTTGAATCAAGAACAGTAGTGAAGCATTTACCCGAGCACTTCTCCTTAAGAGTACGTGCTTACTCATACTCAATGGTCTGTCCTTACTTCATCTCTGCCATTCTCACGCGGTCACAACTCATAGAGAACTTGAGTGGAATTCCGTATCTTCTATTAGTCGAAACCTACATAACACGGAGCCTACCCAGACCGCGACGAGGAGACTTTTCAAGAGCCCTCATAGACCAAGGAGAAGCGGGAAAGGGACCGCGACGAGAACTCCATCACACCCATAAGATGCAAAAATCAGAGGCTTGCCCGGGTGCCCCCTCGACGCCGAACCGCCAATCCGTCCATAGCCCACCGCAGAAACACGCATGAGGTAAAACACGAGCACCGTCGCTATGCAAAGAGCCACGTAGTCATTTTCTGGGTTCATGAAGGCATTAGTTGGTGTTAGTATTCGGACCACCGCCGCCGCGCATAGATGCTATCTGAGGGGTACTGCTAACGTATCCTGGTGTCGGATTGCTGGCTACGCGAGAGACAGGGAAGTTATGTCCGGGTAGATTCAGCTTCGGCGCTTGTTGTTGTGGTTGCGGCGGCGGAGGCCTAGCCGGAAGATGAGCCGGCGTTCCATACTTGGCTATGCTGCTCTGCTGAGAACCTTGAGAGGACGGCGTAGGCTGAGACGACGGAGATGAGTTCGAATTGGTGGGCCTGGCAGGCATCGGAATGCTGTTATGCATGACTCGAGGTGAACCGAATGTTTGTGGAGTACCAGTTGGTGGGCTAGGCACCGGCATCTGGGGATGCATTTGAGCGCCGGCCGACATCTGGAAATTACCATAGCCATTCATTCCCTGAGGCGGCATCCCAGGAACGTTTGGCTGCACCTGGAACGGCATGTTGCGACCACCAGGAACAAAGGCCTGGCTCTGCGGATTGAACTGTGGGCGCTGGTAGCTGCCGGGAATTGGGTGCTGGTTGCGGTTGGGTTTGCCATTATACGTAGGAGGTGGGAATTGGCCATAAGGGTAGGTTCCTGGCATTGGACCTTGGATAGGAGCGGACATGGGTCGATTGCCCGGACCGTTTGGAGCGAATGGACCTTGGGCCATAGGATACTGAGGCTGTTGGTTCATTGGGGACCACCCTGGATTCATCGCCATGTGCTGAGGTGGAGGTTGGTACGACTCTGAATAACCCGCCATCGGTACATTCGCCATCTTTGGCGTCATCTGAGAGGGCATGCCCGCTGACTGGAAAGACTGCATACCTCGCTGAAAGTCAGTAGAGAGGTCGTATCCATTCTGCATTGGCGCATAGCCCGGGTACATCGTCGGACCACTAGACGGATGGTATTGCTGGCTGGGCCATCCGTACTGGGATTGGGTCTCTTGAGGCATCATGCCCGGATACGCATTGCTGTACGTCGGAGGAGGGGAGTAATCCATAGACGTGTATTGCGAGGTTGGCACCGGCCCCGGGAAGCCGCTGAAATACACGGTGCCGTCTCCGCTATAGCCAGAAGCGGGATACGGCCCCGTATAGTAGGCATTGAAGCGGGACCGTGCTTCGAATCCGTCATCGTCGAAGTTGCGCTGTTTTTTGCTCTTCTTCTTGCCGGAAGCAGAGCTCGACCTTGACGTATTCTTCTCTTCCCCAGATCCAATGGCTTCAGTGGACTCGTTCTCCTCACTCTCAGCGCTACCAAAGATTCGCTGACGGGCCTCTCGATACCTGGCCTCGCGTTCTTCTCGCGTCATTGCGGACTTGTCTTTTGCTTTGTTGCCGGTGTTGTCATTGCCACCGTCGCTGCCACCTGCCTCAGACGTAGTCTTGGACGGATTCTCGGAATTAGCTGTGGTGTTAGTTCCTGACTTGCCATCATCACCGCGGCGCATAATCTTGCGAGCGGGAAGATCGACGGGAGGGGTGTTTGCACTCTTCGATGCATCCACCATTTGTGAAAGTGGGGGAGGACTGCACGGTATCATTAGCGAAGATCCGCAAGAGAGAGAGAGTATACTTACATTCTACAGTAAGGAGTCCTCGTGATTCTCACTCCAGTCATAGTAGAATCAACTACATGACCGAGGAGGTAATAGTCAGCGAGGCGATGGGCAAGCATCCTGTAGAACGTATTACAGTTCGGTAGGCAGTACTCGTTTTCACTGGTGTCGTTAGCGAAGGTAATCTTGCACAATAATGAAGGATAAAGCATACCGAGAATCCTTGATGAAGTCAATGAAGTCCTGCTCGATCTTGACTACAAAGAGTCGATCTCGAGGGGACTGTAGCGCTTCGATGAGCTTCTCATCTGGAATCGCAGGCAGACTCTGCGGGCCTGCTCCTGGTGGCATGCCATTGACCAAAGGTTGAGACATCGGTCTTCCCATGCTATTTGGAGGCTGATTGGGGTCGTAGAGGGTGGGAGGCCCATTGGCGGTTGGGTTAGGGAAGCGTCCGGGTGGCACACCTCGCTGTGGCTGCGGGCCCATGACGGCAATTTCGCGCAGCTGGTCACGGAAAGCACGTGCGCCGCTGTCAGAGCCCACACGCGATCCGGCAGCTACAGAATCAGGCGGGGACGCCACATCTTCTTCCTCAACCGCTCGAAGGCTGGCGCTGTCGTCGGGGCGAATGGATTCCTTTTCATCAAGAGCAAAGGTGGTCCCCGATGCAATACTCTTTCCGTCGAGACTTGGAGGCTTAGCGGAGCCATCAGACGAAGACAGTTGCGTTGTGCCGTCCTCGGCAGCCGTGAATTTGACCAAGGTGATAGGAGGACGCGCCTTCTCCACTTCCTCTTCCTTGGTTTCCTTCTGAAGAGCCGTCTCCACTCCAGCGGAGCTGGCCCATTGTCCAGTGCGGGTAGCTGTGTTACCAGCTTTCTCCTCCGTACCGTTTTCCTCGCCGTGATGCTCGACGTGGACCGCTGGCGCCTCGCCATTAGCGGGGCCTGGGCGGTTTGGATTCTGCAAATGAGGGGAGGGATGAGGGGTCGCGACAGGCGGCTTCACGCTGGGTGCAGATTCTTTGATATGTTGTGGTTTTAATGCAGACGCCGCGACCTGGACTGGTCAGTATATTGACCTCTGTTGTCACCTGTTGAACTCACCTTGGCAAAGGAAGGCCTCGTCTGGGCTTGCTCCGTAGGGACCGCAGTCGTCGAGGCCATCGTAGCGAGTCGACGCTCAGACTATGTTGCTGATATAAGAAGTTGGACGCGACCGGAATCGCTCGCGCCTGATCTGAGACAGGCACTCGTCTGTAGGTAAGGCAGGCAAATGGCAGTTGGAGATGTGCTGGCAGGCACCGCAGAAATCAGTTGAAGGGCGGAGCCTACCTTCGGGGTCGAAGAATTCACCAAGCCTAACGCCGTAAAGCCGCAAATGGGTCGTCTCGACCGAAAGGAAAGAAATCGAACCGATGGGGCGATGCCTCAGGAAATGGGGTGCTCAAGGAAAGTAGTAGATACCAAGGCCAGAAAGCTGGACATGATGGAGTGTCGACATTCGAGCCTGGTGTGGGGTGACGGAGGTTAGGCGAAGCAGAGACGTGATAATGCGAGAGCCTTGCGACGGTGCGCCTGGTGAAAGTGGAGCGGCCCGGCACCGGCGGCAGGGTGCGCAGGGGAAAACGGGCGGGTGATGGTGAATTGGCCTTTTTGAGATGAAGGGGAGCGCGTTGCAGTGGGCGCAAGGCTGGCGGGCGGGGTGAAGGCTCGTGGAGCCAGGCGACGATGATGAGGGTGGGAGTCTTTCTGGGAGGAGGCTCGTGCGCGATATTTCTCCGATCCGAGCCTTGGCGTGAGGCGCTGGGAAAGAGCGACCAGCCATGGAAAAGCTCCTATCACGTGCACCAGCCCCATTCCTCGCCCCTGCTTGCGCAGCAGGCCGTCGCTGGTATCAAACGCAGACTCACTTGGTTGTGCGGCGGTGTTACTGACGGTGCGCTCCCGGACCAGGCCACCTTGCAGCTCCGTCTCTCATTCGAATTCTCACCTTCATCAATACCTGGAACTCGTCGCGATCCTCTATTGCCGCAAGAATCCGAGCTGAAGGCATTATTCTTCGCCGAGCTCAGCTTGACAACTGCGCACCTCTACGACCACACCATGTACCGCGGCCCAGGATACGGCGGCCGCTCCAAGGCCACAGCAAACATCCTCTGCCAGAAGTGTCTGAAAAGAGGCCACTATAGCTACGAATGCAAAGTCTCGGCTCAGGAACGGCCCTACAAATCGCGGCCTTCGCGCACCCAGCAGCTCCTAAACCCTCAGTTGAAGCCAAAACTGAGCACAGAAGTCCCCAATGATCTTCTGCGAAAGTGAGTAGATATCCCTTCACCACACTATTCATCAGCTAAGGCTTGCACAGAAAGGGCGTTGCCGACGAAATTCTAGCGAAGAAAGAGGAGGAGCGTGGAAGGAAGTCTGGCCGTGATGATGACAGCCCCGCCCGCAAACGCTCTCGATCGGTGTCATCCTACTTTTCTGACTCCGACTCCGTATCCACCATTTCGACGAACCGTTCGCCTTCTCGCTCGCGGTCACCGAAGCGCATCGAGAACGGGAAGCCATCGCTACGCGGAGGAGACATGCTGGGAAAGCGGCCACGACGTTCAGTTTCTTCGGAATCGGTCCACTCGCCCCAGGTGGTAGAGCGTAACACACGGCGGCGGATGAGCTCGTTCAGCCCCGCGGAGAGGGGTCGACGTAGGACCAGGTCGCGATCAAGCCACATGGACATGTCGCATGGTGGGCACAGAGCAGCCGTACGAAAGAGGTCAAGGAGCAGGAGCTATAGTAGAGGAAGAGGCCGACCGAGGTCACGCAGCAGGAGCAGGGAGACATACGGCAAGCGTGGAGCTCCGCGGCTTTCATCCTCTGGGTCACCTTCGAGAAGTCTCAACAGAATGGATACTTCAGAGGACCACAATATGTCGCGGAATGGCGAGGCACGATCGGGAGGCGGTCCAAAGAGGCATTGGGGACCCTCGCCTACAGGCCCTCGCCTTTCTCCCTCCAAGTCGCGGTCAAGGTCTCCATACCAAGGTCGTCAAAGTCCGAGCGCTTACTCCAGGAGACGCCATGTGAGGTCACCGAGCCCGTACAAAAAGAGAGATGGCGTGCCGGCTGTGGGCAGCGCCTATTCTGAACGATATCATCGATTTGGCGACCGACGCCCGGAGCGGACTGCCAGGAATGGCCCGCCGCCCCAGCCACCTCTTCAGAGAGAGCGCAGCCTGAGTCCTTACAGTAAGCGAGTGGCTATGACGCGGGCAATGCAAGCGGGTCGATGAAGATTTTCCTGCAGTATCGCAGCAGGATTGTCGCGCAGCTGGTCTCGAGATCGCGCACGATATGGACATGCAGTCGAAGGAATTGAAGAGCCCGGTTCCTTTGCACACAGTACAAGGAAGAGGATGAAGGTTGACATTGCTTTAGAAGTTTAATGGCTTGGCTTTCGCTGCTTAGCGGAGGTCGCTATGGAGAACGAGAGACAAAAGCGTTCAAGGCTCGGACAGTCTTGTTTTATCGTGGCTATCTAGATACCCTGCGAAGAATGACACAATTGTAGTGTCCTCTGAAACATTCTGTGCGCATTTGAATGTGATTCAATTAAGGCCTTCAGCCTCCCTCCAATCCGCGCGTTCTAGCATGCTTCTTGCGCGCGCGGAGCCCCGCATGTTCCTGGGTGTCTTAAAGCCTGCCCGTGTCCAAGATTGACCTGAGGCTATGAAAGCCAGTCGGCCCACCACGCTTCAACTGACGTCCTCATCCGCCACGTCCCGTTTCCTCTCCTCCTCTTCCTCCCGCTCCTTCAGGTGCATTGCCTCCACCAGCTCACTGCCACCCATCCCGACCTCCTGTCCCTCCCCGTCTCCATTCCTTCCTTCCTCTGCCTGCCTCTCCTTCCTCTGCGCCTCCACCCTCTCTCTCACCAGCTTCGCAATCGCATTCTCAGTCTGGACATCCAGCCCCCTCATCTTCTCCTGCAGGTCCCTCTTTAGATCCCAATTCGGCTTCTTAGGCTGCAACTTGAACAGGTCGAGCGGCTGGTCCGCTATCTTCTCTTCCTCCTGCTTTTTCCGAGTTTCTAGCGCCAGCTGCTCGGCTTTGTATTCGAGGGTGTTGGTTGGGTCGGCAATAGGCGTCGCTTCAAAGCCGAGCTTGACGTTGCGCGTTTCGGGGTCGTAGTTGCGCCCGCTGAGGTAGGCTTTCGCGATGGCGCGATCTTCGGAGGGTGAGGGCGATTTTGTGGAGGTAAGGGCGGTGGAAGGGGTAAGCGAGGGGCCATCTTCTAGCGCGGAGGCTACAGGTAGGTCGGAGGAGTCGGGTGCTTGTTTGCGTTTTAGGGACTTGAGTTGGGCGAGGCGGGCTTTGCGGTCGTTGGCGGCGGCGGAAAGGGTCTCGTGGGAGGACATGATGGCTGTTTGCGTTCGACAGATGTTTTGGTTTGAGTATATGGGCTCGTTTTGGAATGTAGCCTCTGCGAGGTCTTCTTGCCTTAGATTCCCAGAACTCCGCTGTGCTCTTGAGGTTGAAGCTGCACTCCGCAAATAAAAGCTAGGTGTCGATCACTGTGGCGCATGTAACTACCAGCCACATAACCGAACTTTTTCTCGCGATGGACCATCCATCCACCCTTCGTCCGGTCCCGCGCATCATGGCTTGATGAAGGCCGCAGCAGTTCCCTCCGCCCATGCCCCGAGCTTGCCTCCCAAATGCCAGGTGCTTCACCAGCGCAGAACTCCCCGTCCTCCCCTTTCTCGCGCCTCGAGTCTTCGCCGAATCTCCTTTTCCGCGAGCGAGCTCTCAACGCGATGTCGGCACAACACAGGAAAAGCAAGAGGAGAAGAACCGCGACAGCAAGACGAGTTGGAACGTAAAACGGTCATCACGGAGTGACGGTCGAGAAATCTATTGGAGTAGGGGATCCGGGGCTGCGGCCTCTTGCTCAACGTTTGGTAACCCAGGAAATACGGCGAACTTGTCGCGCATACCATGTTCTTCGATCTCACTCAGGAGCGCTTCTTCTACCCATACGGCACAGATGTTCCTAGGCCTGCGCTACGCCGACATATTCTCCTTCACTCGGCACCAAATGCGAAGCTATAGTTCTAAAGGCTTGGAGGTTGGAAGTTGGATGGCCGCAAACGACGATCCCGTCGAAATACAACCCCATGATAAGGAAGAATTGAAAAGCAATATGAGGAGAGTAGAAAGTGACGGTCACACTGTCGTTAGGACCGAGGAATCAGAGAGTACCTTCAGGAAAGTCGCAAGCGAGCATCGGGCCGCACGAAGGAAGCGGGCTCCTCGGACGATCATACATTGTGCCGATTCTGGAGCGCTTCTCACCGCGAGACGCAAGAAGGCGCTACTTTCACATCGCAAACGGATGAGCAACCTGCTCTCCTACGAAGTGACGACCGAGTGGAAGTCTCTCATGCGACAGGGCAGATACCGGTCTTTACGACGCCGAATATTCCTTTTCTCGCGAAACAGGCCCGCTGTGGTCAACCTAAACCTGCGCGGGGCCGGGCCGACGACTTACCGGTTGCTGACAAAAGCTTTCGGTGCTTTAGACCGGCGAGTATATCCATGCGCCCGAAGGCAAGCCCACAAGCTCCGATTGCAACATCATCCGAAATGCATTCAGTATGCGACGCTGCTCTTCGATAACGTAGGGCCTCCGGGCGATGAGCAGATGTGGAGAAACTGGATGGACTTTGACGAAAACTCAAGGGAGACTTGGTGGCCTGCATTGCTGCTATATGCCCTGGACCGTGTACCAAGCCATGCTTTATCTTTCATACAAGCTCTCGAACACGAGCCATGCGTTAAGAATTTGCAGCCCGAGATACTCGCGGACGCCCTGGGACACCTCGCGAGAATACACGCCGGAAATATTTATGGGAAAAACGAACATTTTTCTTGGAGCAAGGAAAACCTCGTGCCGACCTTCTTCCATATCTTTCGCGGCCACTTTGCCCGGCATCCCAAGGTGTGCTCGCAGGATCTCTTGATGAATATCGCTAGATTGGCCAACGCCGCGGATCTCAAGCGTATCTTCGACCTTTTGGTTGAATCAAAAACGTATCTCATTCACGACACCATTTTGCATTACGCCAACGCCTTCGCCGAAGCGGGTGAGCATGAATATGCTCTACTTTGTCTAAAGGCAATTGCGGAGAGGACGGCGAATCCGGTTGCGAGGCACACCATTGTCAACCGCGAGAGATTTCGGTGGACCTGTGCGCTAATACTTCGCAAGAGCATGAGCGTGTCTCGAAAATACCATGAGACAACGGGCATTGTGGCAGCGTTCGTGAAACTAGGAGTCAAGCTGGATATCTTGCTGTACAACGTTATCATGCACAACGCTATGGAGGCTGGCGACTACAGTACCGCGTTTCGAGTATACAACACTCTCGAAGAGAATGGACTAAAGCCGGATAAACACACATTCTCCATCTTACTCTATGGATGCACGATGACGAACAATCCGGCGATGTTCCACGATTTTGCTGAGTATTGCGCCAATGCTGCGACAGAGTTAAAAGATCCTTGGCTGGCGGCCGACTACCTTTATTATCTCTATGTTTGCGATCGTCGGAATGATGACGCCTCCCAGCAAGACTCCACTAAGATCCTACAAGCATATCGCCGTTTCTTCTCGGCAGAGCCCCTGGAGCCCTTCTGGACTGGACTTCCGACAAGGCAAGCGCCTGAGGCGCAGGACCATGCCACGATCGACTTAGCACCAATGGAGCCCCCGCCTGTTGCTCTCTACATTATGCTACAGACTGAGATTCGTAACGCACTCACCATGAGGAGCACCCGAGTGTGGCGCCTGTATCTCAAGTTTCGACGTCTTGTTAGGGAAAACCATCACCCCGTTCTGAACGAGCTGGCCCGGAACCCAGTGATCTGGAACGCCTTTCTCCTCGCTTTCTGTGAAAAACAGCAGTTTGCAAGCGCGTCCGCGCTCATCAACCACATGTCAGACAACTCACCCCACCCGAATGTCTATAGCTGGAACATCTTCATGCAAGCCTTCTTCAAGTCTTCGCAGGTGCAGGCAGCGGAACGCGTGTTCGAGATCATGCGCGCTCGAGGTGTCGAGCCTGATCAATTTACTTACGGCGTTCTACTAAGGGGATACGCGAAGGCGCAGCATGTTGAGAAGATTGGAGAGACCATGGAACACGTGGATAATGAGCAGCAGCTTGATCCAAAGTTGCTGCAAGCGCTAGCACGAGTGCATCTCCGGCAGAGGCTGATGTTGGCGCTGGAGAGGAGTCGGCTGAGGAAGGAACGAAAGGAGAGGGAGAATGCGGAGACAGAGGCTGAGCGGCGAAGGGAAAGGTGGAAGGCCCCGGCATTTACGCCGCTATTCTCCCCGAAGCCTTCCGCCTCAGATGCTGGCGGTGATCCGAACCGAACTCCCACGTTCGCGTCCGTGCTCCGGCCTGCACTGAGTTCGCGGACGAAGGAAAAAGAGGCACTCCTGACGGATGTGCGGCCAGTACCTTGGCGAAAAGTCGACAGTGGGATCTCGGAAGAAGAGTACCAGAAGCTCAAAGAGCGCGATGCGGATCCCTTGCTGTCCTGGTCCGAGCCTGCGAGTCTCCCGGGGGAGAACGTCGACAGCAAATCCCCCCTGGTACCAGAGGACTTTCCGCTCTCCGATTTCGGGCATTTCGGCCAAGACTCCGGCTTCAAGTCCGTGCGGCGGCAAGATGAAGAACCCTTGATTAAACGATAAAGGCCTCTCATCCGCAAGCAAAGGGGATCCTAGGCTCCGGGTTCGAGGCGTAGTTTTGCGGCCAGTTCGTTATCCACGATGAGGCCTTGTTGTGGAGTGAGCAAGAGATGGAGCATGTTCATATTGTATAGTTCCATATTGTAGTAGCAGGTTACGGATTGTACACAATCGGTGTATCAGTTATAGCTTGGTAGGCGTACTGCATGCATGGCGTTCAGGATTTCCTAGGCCACTTGTTGGAGAAATGGGCGCTGTGCATTACACTTTTTCTCCTGGCCTCCAGGAGGTTTCCCCTGCCATAGACTTTTCAGCGCATAGCATTTTCTCATTCCAATGGAACGCAAGTTCGTTTCTGCTCGCAAATCCCGCCGTTTCTAGCACGTAGAGAGAACAAGGGCCGTTGAAAAAGTGCCAATCGGCACCACACTTTTTCCTTCTCACTAGGTCACGTGTGGATAAGAATGTCTGTTTCCAGGGTGCTGTTGCCCCCGCAATCGACGGTTCTCAACAACTTGCCCTATTAAGTAACTCCCTTTTCCCCCCAAATAAATAGGGAAACACACTTCACGATGCTCTAAACTGCAATCTCTATATCTGTTTCGCACTACAAAAATGGAGTAGGGAAGTGGGTGGTGGTCGTAGGGACGATGTGAAAGCTTTTCGGTTTCGTGAAAGTTCGAATTTCCGCAGCTTTCAACGGTTGCGAAGAAACTACCCTGCTAGGAAATTTCTTCCACCAAAGGCTGTATTATCAGTATTGCTCTGCAGTACTCTAGGTAGGCATGTAAGGACGATATCTAGCTTGAAATTCGATGCATAGGTAGGGGTATTGCGTTTCTAGTACGTGCTGGAAAATCGTTGGTCGAGAGCCGCCGAAATTTCTACAGTGATCGACACCGTCGGAAACCTACCCTTTTGGGAGATTTTCGGATGTACTGAGGAAAATGAGAAAATTCATGGTATTGCGGTTAGGTGGTATCATCGGATACTCTGTATCAGAGCCGACTCTATAGAATGGCTGCCGGCCGTTGTGCGCAGAAGAATACTTAAATATTTAGGTTTCGTTTTGGAAGTAGAAAATATGGTTCAACGTCACGGTTAACTAGGCTATCATCTCGTATACGTGAACATGAGGATTAAAATTATCATTGACCACCGGCGGCGCATGCCTGTAGTAGGAACAGATAAGCTGCAAAACCATCCCAATCAGACTGACGCGGCGAATCCGAGCGCAGCCATCCCCAGCGCGACAGGCATTGTATATATCCTCGGCACCCCGCCAGTAAACATCTCTATGGAGGAGGTAGCGTTTCCATTTGATGATCCGCAAGTTGTGGTAGCGTTCAGCCACGGACCGCGTGTGATTGTTGCTAACGATGTTCCGGTTGTTGATGGGGATTCGGTTGGAATAATTGAGTAGCCTACACCACCCGAAGAGCTGCTCATCGTTGTCGGCTCGAGAGATGGAGTGGAAGAAGGCGAGGGGGTTGCAGGAGCGGAAGCCATGGTTACGGCGCTGAAGGCTACAGCGCATGCATTGAGATCCATGCCCTATAGCGAGATCAGCAATGTAAGCCAGGAGTTCGAGGAGAAGCTTACCTCAGGACAGCATCGCGGAACAGACGCAGAGTCGAATGCGCAAGAGTAACCCCCTTCGCAAGAAACTGCGATGGATGAGTTTCTGCGGTCAATATCCTGGACAGTCAATACAAGGCTTACCTCCAGTATCTCCAGTACAGCAGGTTTCGCCGGCAGAAGGCTTGTAACAATGTAAGATCGAATCCTTAGAAGGACACTGACGGTACTTCTCGCCGCAAGCCTCCTCGCAGGAAGAACCAGTCTCACAGATCGCAACCTCAGGATAATACCCGCCGTCCCGCCTGGCCAAGCCAAGACTCTTTCTGTGCTTCACCCATTGAGAGTCCGAGTTCCCATAGGCAGCCCCAAAGAGAAGACCAAGAAGAAATGACTTGTGCATTCAGTGAGCTAGAAGATCGATCTCAGAAGCGTAGGTTGCAGTGCTCGAGTGCAACCCCCGAGGCATGAAGACGTATCTCATCTTAACGAGCACCATGATGCTCATACGATGCCGAACTGGTCTCCCGACCTGCAAGAGATTTCTTGAGGCTTAATCATTCGACCTATATTCTCTTGAGGTCGTCTACCCTTGGAGGTGTGGTGCGCTCAGCCTAGTGCTGGATTCATCGACCAAAAGCGTTCCAAGGCGCAGTGAATCAAGAATCAATTTCAATGAGAGTCAGCGATCCTTCACCCCCAGGTGTTTTTGAATGTCGAGAGAATCAGGTAAACAACTAGAAACTAGGTGCCAGAGAATGAGTGCACGATTTTGTGAGAGGGGTTAAGTATTGAGCCGGAACAAGACCTTGCGCTCCGTGGATCGAAGTGATAGTTTTGGGATAGCCACATCACGCTATCAAGCCAAACTGGGCCATGGTGGGAGAGCTGAAGTACGAAAAAGGTGTCAGACTGGAGTGTAGTGGAGGTGGGAGGCGCAACACCAGGCGTGTGGTTGACGCAAGTTAGCCGAAACGCTAAGGGTGCGGGCCGCTAGCGACCCCGGTCAAGTTTCAGCTTCAACCTCACTCGTCCTTGTCACAAGCCATATGGCGTCTCCGCACCACCCTCACGGCGACAATGTCGTGAGATCTCAATGACTTCATGGCCGTCTCTCAACTCTGCCGCCTCCGGGTCCTTCCTCGGCACTCATTTCTGCTCGTCTTCGCCAGATCGCCTGACCCTCAGGACGAATTCGCGTCTTCTATAAAGTGTACCGCGACACAATGGAGACAAACAGCCAGGTTCAACAGCCTTTCGAACGTGGGTGACTTTTTTTAGCCATTCAGTCGCTGATTCGCCCCATGTTACACCAGACATTTCACCGTACGTTACCATTGGTCTTGCCTGCCGATGATCTGACACGGACTACAGCTCTGAGTGCCTGTTCATGGCCGTTACTATTCGGTGTTTGGGCGCTACTTGTCTCTCCAACACTACAGGATACCGTGTATAGCGCGAATGGCACCCTAGCAGTCCATAGTATTGCGCCATGCCACCTCTACGGTGACGGAGATCTATACGGCCGAGGTGTCCGCTGGAGCTTCTACATACAGTTTATCGCCGGCACTTTTGGAGACATCTGGGGTCTAAAAGAGGAGCTTCGTGCACTACGAATCGGCTTCAATATCATCATATTTGCCGTCCTGGTCGCCACAATCCTGAGCACGAATCGTGGCAGCCTGGCCGCTTTGGAATGGTATCTTGTCTCCTCCATTGTCCTAATCCTGCCATTCTACGTATCTTGGCCTCTTCGGTTCGGCTTTATCAAAAAGGCGGAGTGGAAGGAAGCATGGATTCAGCGCTCGAAGCAAGAACTACCGACTTGGAAGACGTTCTGGAAAGGTTGGCTCAAAGCTTTGATTTGGAAGAGCATGGCCAAAGCCTTGAGGAGCAAGGTCCGCCTTCCCATCTTCGGCAGCTTCATTGAAGCAGGAAACGAAAAGGAGTATGCAAAAGACTATCTCTCCATGGGACTGCTTCTACTCCTCTACACTGTCTATCTCGCACTCCAACCCTGGCTTTATTTCATGCGCGCCTATCAAGGATATAAGACAGGGTGCGCCGTCCGAATCTATGTCGTCTACCGCTACGTGGACGTCCATGGCCATAAATGGGTCATTTTGATGAGGATCGGTGCGGTCTTGGCAATTTTGTTTGCCCTCTACACGTTAAAGAAATCTGTTCTCTATATTCGCCGAGGTGTCCATAATTGGCTCAAGGAAATGCGGGAGAAGGAAAGGGAGAAACTCGTAGCGGACTTGGAGCGCAACGACGAGGAGAGGGAAGAACCAGCTCGGCCAAGGTCCAAATTCTCGGAAGAGAACTGCCTCCAGCACTGACACAACACAAGCAGGAATCTGCTAGAACCCACCTTGGGCTGGCACGGGAGACCACCGTCGATAAAGAGGACTTGACATCGCTATCCAGCATGGAATACAAACGACGCAAGAAGTTCTATGACGACAACAAAGCAATATTCGAATCTTACTATTACTTGGTATCGATCTTAATGCACATCGCCGCTGCAGTTCCAGCCTTTGTGGGGACATCGGTCATCAAGTTCGTCGAGGCCACAATCTCCGAGAACGACATCGACCTATCGGCGTCTCCATTGAGTTCCACAAGTCAGCTGCTTCCACTCATTGTCGGCATCCTCACATCCCTCAATGTTGCTTGCGCGCTTCTGTTCAAGGCCAAAGCGTCTTGGGAAAAGAACGGGGAGTCCATTCTCCTGAATCTTAGCACCGCCACCGAGAATACCGGAGTTGCCATTATACAGGGCCTTAAGACATTCGCCAAGGATACCGCTAAACGCTATCGGTCGGCCTGGGGATGGCTCAAGGATAAGTGGGAACCTATCCAAGCGACAATCCAGCGAACGGACGAGGGATTCAAGGAGCGCGTCACCTGGATTCGCAGAGGAATAGTCGAGCAAGTCTTATGGCCGACCATCCGGCACCTTGCCACCATGGTCAAGAAAATTGGCGCCTTTTGTACTCCTCGTCAACGTAATAGCACCCCAGGCTTAATCGCCGTCCCAGATCGTCAGTCATCTCTTCGAAGTCAGCCAGCTTTGGAAAGCTCCAACACTCGTCTTCACGCTCCACAAGGCCAATCTACAGGGCTCCGCTACTGAGGCTCTCCGTTTCTTCGAGGTTTTCTGTAGTTTGTTGGTAGGAATGTCGGAATCTTGGCATATGCAAAAAGACTTGTCTTGCATAATAATTGGCTTCTTCATCGCACTCTCTCTTATATATGGCTCAGACCCGGTTCGTCCGTAATCATAGCGCAGCATGCGCATTATTTGCCTTACATAAGTAACCTTTTGCATGCGAATGGAGCCCATTCAGCCATCTGCCATCTCATATCAGGAATCAGTGAAAGAGTGTCTTAGTTACTATGGACCGCTTCTGTGGCCACTGCCAAAAACATTATCCACGCAAAAATTCTCTGTATCAAGGCAAGAGCGAGGACAAGGCTGAAACATTCAAATAGGGCGAGAATGCGTAGCTGTCGATTCCTACCAAGCCCGCGCGAAAACCACTTTGAAGATTCCAGGGGGTTACAGTACTGGGCCACCACATGCCACCGTATCCTTATTTTTCTTGCAAATGCGATGTAAAATTGCTCCTCAAGCGCACACCGATCCCGCAGTTCCACTTCTTAGCTATGTAGCGGTACTTTCCTAAGTAGGCAAGTTCCAGGCAGCCATTGAAGGCTGTCGTAAAATTGGCCCAACTCCGATTCCCGCCAAAGAACCCAAAATCGCGTCACCCACCACCAAAATGGCGCAATCGCCACCAGCAAAACTCACCCACGCAGCAGCAAAAATGGACTACAACGCATCCCTACGCCTGCAATTGACACTGCAGCTCTCGCGATGGCACGATCAATTCCGCAAGAAATCCTAATCGACGTTCGCACGCCCGCCGAATTCGCGACCGGCGCTCTTTCAAGCGACCTCTACGATGCTATGAACATCGAGTACCAGCTCATCGAGCAACTACCACAAGTTTACGCCGCGCTCGGCATACATGTGCGGAAATCATATGCGATAACGTTATACTGTCGCTCGGGACGACGATCGAATATCGCGCTGCAGACGCTGCGGGGATTGGGGTATACCAACGTTCGGGATATTGGTGGCTTTGAGGAAGCCCGGGCTATACTGAAGAGAGAAGAACTGGGGAGGAAATCTGGAGCAGACGTAAAGGCGGCGATGCTACGGGAGAGGAAAGAGGAGGAGAAGAACGAAGCGAGGGTGAACTCATTCGGAAGCTTGTTCCATGGACTCAAGAGACTGGAGGTGGAGAGGATGCAGGCATAAAGAGGGAATGGAAGAGAAGTGGGTATTTCAACAATCGTGGGCATATCATGATATTCAATATATACAGTCAAAAGCCGGATTTTTGCACCCAAACGAGTGGCTACAGTTGGAGAAGTTCACCCAGTGCGCCGCGCCCAATGCTCGTTTCGCAACCAGTCTGTACCGCTCATCTTCCCCATCTCACCCAGCTTAAGAAGACGGCGCAGCAGTCGGCGCAATGCCAGACGGCACAGCACCGGATGGCGGCGCACCACCACCCATACCAGCGCCAGCATTCGGATTGGCAACGCCACCATTCTCCGTCAAAGTGGCTGCGGCTGTGATGTTATAAGCCACAGACGAGTCCATGCCGAATGCGATCCAACCAAAGACGCCCTCGGAGACATCATCGCCCAGCAAAACGTATTCCATAACAGGATCATAGCCCTCGGATTCCTGGGACATGATGCCATCCTCTTCGTTGGTAGTCAGGTCTTGCGTGTTGCTGGAGTACGGCGCAGTCGCCTCGACGAGCGAGATCATTGATTGATCGAAGAAAATTTGGCCGACGTGGGTGATGGCACCACCGGAGATGGTGTTGTTCGAGTTGAGGGTTGCATTGAGATGGCTCATGACGTGGATGTGGTTCTGCAACGCATTAGCAGGAGTGCTGGATGGCTAGAAAATGGAGGACGTTACAGTGCGACCAGTGTAATGCCCAGGGACGAGAGTATCGAACGTAACGACACCACTATCGTCAGACGGCTGAACACCACGCAGGAAGGTAGCGTTAAGATTGTCCGACACATTCGAGTTGCCGTTACCGCTCGCCACCACACCGCCATAGACACCAGTCGAGTTGCAGTGCCAAATCTCTAGATAGGCTTGCGGCACGGGCTCGCAGGTGTTTACGTCGATGATTTGAATGTCGAGAGTCAACGCAACACCTTCCTGGTCCTCGGTGATGTCCTCGCGAACAAGTTCACCCGAGACCCAATATGGGCCTTGTGTGACCTCTGGAGTGAGGATGCAGCTGTTGTTCCCGGCGAAAAGGACTGACGGGTCAGTGTCGGGCGTGATGCCGGTCAGGTTGGAATGGTGGTCGGTGGCGAGGACTTCGTCGATATCGCGAGCGCGGAGGTAAGGCTTGTCTATAGAAGTGATTAGCGAGGGGTAAATCAAGATATCAGTCTCGCAACACTTACCCTGGCTAATAGATCGCTTCTTGCGCAGCTTCTCAACCATAGCGCTTCGGCGAGCGTGCATAGCGACATCGTTACCCCGAGCCTTGAGCGCATCCGCGCAGTGAGCGAGCGATCTTTTGTGTGTGCTCAGGTACGTGGAGCGTTCTTCCACCTCCTTCTGCAGCTCAGCGCGGCTTTCGCCTGGATGAGCAACGCTCTGCTGAGCAAGCAGAGAAGCTCCGAGGATAGCAGAGACAATGGAAGACTTCATCTTGACAGCTGATGACAGTGACGGGAAACAAGAGCAATGAGCAGCTGAAGAACAAGAACTGGGACGAAGAGTGATTGACTGCGGTGGGTGGTGATCGAAAGCACCGCCATCTTCGACCTCTTATATACTTCGAGATGCTGTTCGAAGCTCAAGGAAGTCCCGTTGCAGTGGTCGCCTGTCGTCAGCCCTGGGAGTATACGCAATCAGCCATTCCAAACTGTTCGTCCACCGACTTGGCAGTATCCCCTCTCATTATTCTGCCATACCTGGATACCATTCAGCACCGCACGTATGCATGTGTTTACACGCTCGTCACCTACGCCGTTTCGTTTCACGCCTCTTGGCAGAGCAAGACACACCAGGCAAATCCCTGAGGCGCCGCAGGCGTCAAACTAGTCCCACGAATCATCGCACAGCCTTTACAAAGATCGACAAGGGAAAGCTCAAACAAAGCTACCGGCCCGCACCCACCTCCTGTCGGCGATTTTGTGAAGCCACGCGTCGCGATGCCGGAGTTACCCCGTTTAGAGGAAATCCGCCGGCGCGCGCGCTCATGCCTGACGACGCTTTCACACATGAATCCAATCAGCTTCTTTGCATTGCCAGTCTCCTTTGAACTACGGATTTGTTTCCGCTCAGCCCGTTGGGAATGTGAAAGCCAAGACGACGCGTGTGTAATGAAGGGAGCGTGATTCGAAAGCTTGCGTTTGCGCAAGGTGGGGACGTTGGGATTAAGCTCGAGGCGCCTGTGCTTGTCTCCACTGCCAATACTTTCTTCAGCCTCATCCAATGTGGAGGCTTGAAGAGCCAATGTGGAGAAGGTCCGTTCCCATATTAGAAACGAGGACGACGCCCAAAAGCGCAGCTACGTCGTGCGTATGCGGCGGCTGGGGAAGTGGAGGGTTGGTTTAGATTGGGCGGCTTGATGCTGGCCGGGGGAGGGAATGACGTTCGACATGAGATCTCGATGGTGCAGCAGCTTGTTCACGGATAGAGATTCCTTCTCGGACAAGGTGTTTTCACGTGCAGAAGGCCCAGGGTGCCTTTGGGCTCTGCGGAGCCGGAACATTTCTCGAACGGAGTCTTTGATGCAGGAGATTGCAGATTTTCAATTTCCTAAAGGTCTCACATGGTGTGTCCTAGGCGGTCGAGGAAGACCTAGACAGAGCGAGGCCTCTCTTGGCTATAGCTCTAGTCGACACTCCTGCCTCTCCATGTCTATGCCCTCTGAGCCTGCGTGGAAGGGAAGTGTATACATTAGCGTACCGCATGCACCGAGGCACAATCTTCGAGGATACCCACAGGCTCCTTCCGCGAAAGCCCCGCCATGTTTAGGGGTCAGTTTAGAATTGACATTCCATTCGTGCACAGCTTAGACTGGAAGAAGGATTCTTATCTCTTCGTCTCAGGATCATCGCCGGCTTCGAGAATGTATACTTAGGGCTTCTTTCAATCGGCAGATAGGATCCCCAAAAAAGGAACCAAGTGAAGGATGTCTCCTTTTGAACGGGTATGCTGAACAACAACGTCCTAACACTTCCTGTATGGTGGGATGCCCGCCATGCTAAATTGTGCACCCTCTAAGACCTTTTTAAGCACAACTGTACGTGAAGTTATTCATGAACTCTTCAAGGGTGGAGGCTGATCATACCCTAGTCCTTTCCGGGGATAGCGCAAAAACTTGCACGAGTCAAAAGAGGGCCGCCACTTCCAAGCTCGATCATTTCCTCCATCGCACATGTTTCTCCGAAGAACCCTATCGAATGCCTTCACGGGTCGGCCATATCTCGACGCGCCTTTTCCGTAGGCGTGAACGTGTGGGTGTGGCAAGGCTGACGGCCAGCCACAACTAAGCCAAGATGCAACACGAGAACACCAATGCGTGCTGAAGAGCTTCTGCCTTGAGCCACCAAGTGAACATTCCCGCTCAACATCAATGTACTACTCTATGCTGTTACATTCCTAGCTCTAGGGCGTCTATCGATACTTCCGCCATGGAGTCCGCTAGCTACAGTTACGAACCACTCGCGTCAGAGTCTTCGTTTCGCCTTCTCCGCTTCAACCCGTCTCAGCCTTGTCCCTCTGGCGGTCCCGATACAATCAAAATCGCTTTATTCGAGGCGAATTTGGACTTGCCTCCTCATTTCGAGGCTATATCGTACGGCTAGGGTCAAGAGAAGCCGGATTCAACGATCATATGCAACGGCCAACCACTTCACGTTACGCCAAACGTAGTGTCCATTCTACGAGCTTTACAAGGCAAAAGCTCTGTCGGAGTTTTATGGATTGATTCTATCTGCATCGATCAGACTTCGGTCTCGGAGAAGAACGTGCAGGTTCCCAGGATGCGCTCCATATATCGCGAAGCGGAAAGAGTTTGGGTATGGTTGGGCGAAGGATCCTATGAGGTCAACACCACTTTCGATTTCTTATCGGAAGTAGTGGCCATCTTGGAACGACATGACCCGCCTAGCATTTTCCACGACTCAATGGTGCGCGAGCTAAAAGAGCCGCTCGATCTCTTTAATGGTAAGCCTTGCGGACCTCCCAAAAGTCAACGAGAGAAGCGCTCATTCTCAAAGCCAAGATTTGCGAATGCCGTGGTCTCAATGACGCGGTTGATATCAATTTCATCATGGACATTCTTCATTTCCCATGGTTCCATCGCACGTGGCCCATTCAAGAACTAGTCCTAGAGAGAGAAGCGGTCATAGTCAGTGGATCCAAATACCTGTGGTGGTCCAGCTTTGTGGAAGCCCTTCGAATCCTTCAGGAAGTGCACGAACACCACCAAATCGCGGGGTTAGATGGGAACTCCCTATCTAGTCCGGCTTCTTTCTATTATGAGACGGATTGCTATCGCTTGCTTGAGAATCTCTTGCGTCCTGATTCCCATCGAGGTTCCGCTGTCTCCACTGCTCTTAGAGTTGTGCGACAGAAATTGTCGTCGGATTCGAGAGACAAAGTGTACGGATTGTACGGCATCTTCCAATACCTACGGATTTCTGGCCTTCCTCAAGTGGACTACCGCCAAACAGTGCAACAAATATATACAGACATAACGCAAGCAGCCATACGCGACGAGCGGTCGTTAACCATCTTGTACCAAGTATGTCTACCGTCTCTCATCCCTAGTTTGCCTTCGTGGGTTCCGGATTGGAGTAACTCGGCTTACATTCTGCCCATCTATTCTGACCGTTGCTTTGCGTCGGACTCGCGCGAACCTCAGTATTCGTTCAATGGTACCAACCTGACGGTCTCCGGGGTTCTAATCGACGAACTTTGCGACTTGGCTATTTCCACCTCATCCTGCACCCCAAATTTCCGACGTGGGTACAACGCAAGGGTCAATATGAAAAATATTGATGAACGGTATGCAGCCGTAATCGAGTTGGTTCGGACACTACAAGCATGGGTTAGATCCAGCACGCGACTCGATACATATCCGACGGGCGAAACTCCATTAGAAGCATTTTACCGTACGGTGACTCAAAGTGCCGGCTTCGGTGATGACAAGGACTGGACTCCAACCGCGTTTGCATATACGACATTCTCGAAGTGGATCTCCATTGTGACCGCAAACTTTCCGAACAATTATGTCGATCTCGAAACACTCCATAGGGATGTTCAGACCAGGGCCGCGTATGAGCCGATAAAGAGCGATTACATAGACCTCTTCGGAGGCAGCGCTAACGTAGAAGAGTGGGTGGATGATCTGAAGATACGCCTTTTCCTCAGAGTTTACAACCCCCAAGTAGCTAGACTTCAACACGATATCGCTCTGAACACCTACCACAGGACATTCTTCACAACTAGGGATGGGTACATGGGGATTGGTCCCCGCTGGTCCGAACTGGGCGACCATTTCGCTCTAATAGCTGGCTTACGAACTCCTTTCATTGTGAGGAGGACTGGCCCCAACTACAGGCTCATTGGACCTGCGTACATCCACGGCGTCATGAGAGGTGAACGATGGGACGATTCGCGAATTGAGGACATTACACTCGTTTAACTCTAACCTCGATATTCCTTCGATCTTCGCTGCGCGCGCCTCTTCGACCACATATCCAAGCCGCCACATCCTCGGTGCACTGAATTGTTTTTCTCCGGGATCCATATCTTCGATATCGACTCCTGGTACGGTCATTTCCCATTACCGCTCGCTGGCATATTTTTAGCCCTAAAAAATCCTGACGAAGACTTCGGCCACTACAGCCGGGACGCATAGAAGCTCGGCCAAATCGCCCGCAACAGGAACAACCTGGGTTGAGCTAAGCTGAGCTGGATTCGGTGTGGTTTGCTGAAAGTCATGGCAATGAGGGCACGCACTTGATGGGCCAATCCTGATATACTGGCGGAGGATGCAAGGACGCCATTCTTGCAGCTTGGCTCATCATATGCTTGAGAGTTTGCTGTTGCCGAGGCTCTGCTGCCAATCTCTCAAGGGAAAGATGAAGCAGGTCACGTTCAGCAGAACGTTACTTGAACACATCAAGCACAAGCATCTTCAAGCGCGTCCTTTCGATTCCAAGACGATTCAATCTCCTTTTGCATTATCCATCCCGGCTACCAGCATCAATCCCTCGTTCGAACTACATGCTATCCTTCCTCAATATCCGCCGTCTCACTCCACCCCATCGAACATGCATGTCAACATTCCGGCAATGAACTCTTTCAACCTCACCGATCAGCTTATCAAAAGCGTGCATACACGACTTTACGCGGATATGGAAGCCGTCGTTCCAGGACGCCATTGACGCCCTATCGCCACCTCTTATCCAGCCCTATGCCCGGCCCTATGACCGGTCCTACTCCTCTTACTGCGCCCGAAAACGTGAGGTGAGCATGCAGCCGAGCATGCATGCGTGCACCGGGCCCCGAGAAGGGCAAAGGAGCATGTGCGCAGCTCAACGTCGTGGGACTCAAGCTTGACTGGACGATTGGACTCCACTCTAGCAAGCACTTCAGTCTCTTGCTTTGGGAGTCCCAAGAAGAAGAATGCTCAAGGTGAATATGAAAATCCGCGAAGGCATGCTCGCGTGCAAACCCTTCCAAGCCTATCCAACCCCTCTAACCTCCACCAACCCTGCTAATATCTAGATTGATAAGCACCCCAACCATCACTAATCCCTCCCGAGGTCATCCCTCATCCACGCCCCTTCCCAAACACCCGTTCATTCCTTCCCGCCGACCCCTCCCTTTCCTCTTTTAGAAAACCCTCTGCACGTCTTATCAGCCCTATCTCCACCCCACAATCTGCACCCCAATGCGTCCAGCCCAGGCTCACCCCCGCCGAGAAAGAAGAATAAGTAAGCGGCCTTAATATCCCCACATATTACCTCCTACTCTCCTCTCCGAATCGGAACGGCCCTGCATGCAAAACTCGCTTGCCGCGAACTCCCACGATCGGAGCAGCCTCGCGATTGCCTGCACGCATCGGAACACACACCCTGGGCATGCAGTCGCAAGCGATACAGCAATGCAGCGCCTTCCGCATTCAGCAGAACGCACAGGTAGGAACATAGATTAGCACCCCATCTCGCGCAGACAGAAACGGGCCCTGCCCTGCATCGGCCCTATTCAGAGCGCAACCTCGCACGACATTTTGATTGCGCAAGCGCTGGGCGCTGGGAAAAAAGGGGGCCAGGGCGGTCGGGTGGGTCCTCCGGCCGCCGTCCGACCCAAGACCGACGACCGGTTGAAAAGAACCTTGGAAGGGCAGAGATCGTCGTCCGATTCATCTCCTGATTACACATGTACACCGTAAGGCCGTCTGATAGTGGCGAAGGGGACTGGCCACAGAAACGGTGAGCGAGGCGCAATTAGACGGACATGCCGTTCATTGGATTTAGACCGCTCTTGTCAGGTGATTGTCACCAAGCTGAGGCTGCCGTCGGCTCTCAGCGGCGAACCCGAGTAGGCGAACTTGTACACGGAAAGAGGTGAACAGCACTTTCCAGCCATGTGAATATGTACAAGCAGAATTCTGCTCGCCGTCCTGCCATTATGCTACCTAGGTAGAAGGCGAACGGGCCTCAACGCTATAGCGGAAGCCGAAACCCTCCTGTGATATCACGTCCATCTCTGAAAGCACAAACGCCTAGCGAAGCATGAGTAAAACGGGAGAGAAGAGTGGTGGCCCAACCAGAAAAAAAAGAGATCTATCATGCGGTATTCCCATTCCCAGTCCAACACCAAAACAACAAAAAGACATTTCCATCAAAGGTATACAAATCATCCCTTCATATAGACATATCTCTTTCCAAGGCTCAAGGGAGAGAGAAGCCCCGATGGAGATAAGATCCCTAATCCATGCCATGCAAAAGATTATACCATGAATAGTGAGTGAGAAGAGGGAAGCAACGAAAGAAATGATACGCCAACCTATGATTTTTGCGAGAGAAACCGTGTTTGATGCAACCTCATTTTTGCGTTTGCGCGTAGCTCCAATCAATGAAGCAACGCGTTGCCAGCCGCCCAAAAGGCGAATTTCTGCCGGCAAAGGTAGGACAAGTGAGATGTTTTGTACAAGAGACTCCTGATGTATGCGAGGCCGAACCAGCAGCGAACAAGCTGAACGGGATATAAATGTGCGCGCAAGAGGTATCTCCGCAAAAGGGACACCGCAATAGTAAAGGATGATAGTCGTACATGCAGATCGTATGTAGGTGTCGTCCAAACGGGGCAGTCTTGCTGCTTATTGGGTTTCGGGGCTGTTCTCGTCTCCAGAGTCGCCAGGAGGTGGTATCTTCTTCACCGTCCCGTTGCTTCCGCTGCGTGCGGACCTTCTGCGAACCGAGACTTCTTTGCGGAGTCTGGACCGTGCCAGTTCCGCATTCGAGATGGACTCGCTCCTTGGCGCAGGCTTCTTCTTCTTCCCCATGACAAGGAAATCGTCATCGGAATCTTCGTCATCGTCCTCAGTTTCAACAGCGTGGTCACCGTCGTAACCCGCAGGGTCATCGGTTGGGGCGTCGAACTGATTGATGTAGAGTGAATCGGCAGATGCTGCGCCTGCTCCTCTAGAGAATGAATTCATAGAGACGCACTCGTCCGGCGCCATGGATGAGTTGGCAGAGGCTACCGAGGGGATGGAAGGGTTGGAAGTAGATTGCGACATGAAGGTAAAGTGATCTTCAGACGAGCTGGAGTTGACGGTCCTTGTCTGTGGTGGATGGATGATTGGGTAGCTGATGGGACTGGTATTATGGGAGGAAGCGTGTTGTTGATTCAAGAAATCCTCAACCTTCTGTCGCTGGTAGAATGTTTCATCGTCAGGGCTCGGAGGACAGGCTGTCTGGCTGAGGGACGATGGAGGTCGTTGAAATGTCGCTGAATGGGGTCTCTCGCGACCAAGGTTCTCTTCTATCACCCTGCGACGAACGAATTCATCTTTGGCTCTGCTAAACCTCTCATCTGAAGTGTCACGGGCAAGCGGGGCATGTGCAACGGTAGACATGGCCAGGGTCGACCCGGCTTCAAGTTCGTGGCTTCGAGCTGCCCAGCTCCGCTGCAAGCGAGACGAAATGGATGAAACCGAGGATTGTCGGGAGCATCCTCTATCCATCGAGCCTGGAGAGCGGGAATCAGAGAAGTTGGGGGACGGACCACAGGCAACAGTCGGCGACAATTCCTTTAAGAGATCCGGTTGGTCCACATGTCCAGAAGCAACAGCCGTGCTTATCGCCAGACTTGGCCCGCTGTGCGCATCAGAATCCGTCCCCACCAGCCTGTCAATGGACTTTGCTCGCGCGTGCTCCCTTGGAGGCATTAACATCCTTTCGTCACTGGTCCGATTTCTGACGACATGACGAGGAAGCCCGCCAAAGATGCCGCTAAGATTGGAGCCGCCTGGCGTGTCGAGAACGGTTGGAGTGCCCGGGAGTCCTGGCGGGATATTTGGGGATGGCGGTCGACCTCTGCTGGATGGCTCAGACGGTCGAATGGTTCGTATCGACCCAGTCGTTGACGCCGTTGTGTTCGCGCGTCCTAGTGTAGGTGGCCTACCGGCGAGTGCCAAAGACGACGGGCGCTCATGAGCTTCTGTGTTGTGGGCAGGTGAAGCGTTGCGGGCATTCGGGCTTTCGAAATATCTTTGCCGGTCACTCGCTTCCGGACTAGCAGTCTGACTTTGGGAGAGCGGATGTTCGGGTTCTCGCGATCTGCTCAACGCCTCGTAGATGGTCATGCCTGGACCTAAACTAGGTCGCCGGCCATCCTGGCTGATCGTGCTGCTAGACGAATGCGCACTCCCGACCGTATGTGGATCCTGGCCGCTCGCCGAGCTCAGGCCACGTTTCCTGGACGCCTGGCGTGTGAGGCTCCTAGCCATGTCCCCGATTTTGCGGACTCCAAATCGAACACGATCCAGGAAGGTAGTGAACGGAACAACAGCATCGTCGATATCAGCCTTCGAAATCTCGATCTTCCTTCCATGAGAAGATTTGTCGGGATCGGTACGTTCGACCCAAGCAGTGAGGTCCTCAATACCCTGGGTAAGCCAAGGGTGCCGCTTAATGTCCTGGACAGATATCCGGTAACGTGGATCTTTGACGAACAATCTACGAAGAAGATCCTGCAAGTCCTCACTAACTTCTTCATATTCGAGATCGTGTGGAGCTCTCCGACTAGTCGTCATCGGGTGATACAACCGCCCATGCGAGCTCGGCCGGGAATTCGAGTTCTCTGCAACAGGCTTCAACCTGTACTTGGGGATGTAGGGTTCCGCATCCGTAATGACCTTCATGAGGCGGAACTGATTGGGGTCATGGAACGGCACACGCCCGTAGATGAGACAGTACAGGGTTACACCGAGGGCCCAGATATCAATTTGGGGACCTATCCGAATAGCGTCGACATCTGGGTCGGTATGGCATAGCTCCGGAGCATAAAAGGCTGGAGTGCCCACGGTCTTAGCCAGCTCGATCGCCTCGTCAGCATCGTGCATGTCTGACTCGGATTGGTCGCCGTTGCTGTCGTCGGCAGCTGGACGCCCGAGGTAAGATACCCCAAAGTCGGATATCTTGATTCGATGTTCTGCCGTCACGAGCAGATTGGCGGGCTTAATGTCTCGGTGAATGACACCCTGATAATGAAGATACTCCAATCCAAGCACTGTATCCCGGAATGCCTCCCGCGCTGCCTGAATCGTCATCAAGGGAACGTATCGGAAATGCTCTGGAACCTCTTCCTCTCCATCAGTGAAGTGAGAAGAGCTACTGCCGGCCAGACTTGGGGTCCGTCCACGGAAGGTTTCGGTGTCATAGGCTCCGTACATGGTCCCTTCGAGACCGGTGGAGAGGGTTGGGTCTTCCCCTTTGGTGCTGGCTGTGGGGGTGCTTGAGCGAATCGCGGTTTCCATGTGCGTGCCCTGATTGCTAGTGGAACCGTGATGTTCTGCATAGTGGAGCCGACTTTCAGGCCTGTCTTCCAATGCTCGAGAGCTCCGTTCGTTCTCTGAAAAATCTTCCTCGGAATCACCTCCAAGCTCGAAACTCCAAGACTCGAGGTCGTCCGGGAGCTGTCGGCGCTGACGCAACGCCTTTGCCCGCCGGCGTTGTTGGCGTTCGAGCTTCTGGTGAGCGAGTCTGATGATCTTCTCGTCCTCCAGAGCTGCGCTTTCGTTGTCGAAAATGCCTTCAGACTCCCGCTGGTATCGACGCCATTCTACCATACACACCTCTTTTGCACCTTCCGTCCGCCACTTTACTTCACCATTCTTTACGTGCTCTAGGATAATATATACCTTCTTCTTAGAGGGGTCATCAATGACTTCGAGCAGACTGACGATGTTCGCATGCCGGGCTTTCTTCAGAATGGCGATTTCTCGCTTGATCTTGTCTTCGTGGCTTGTGTTCTTCCCCAGGCGGCGGCGTTTCGAGTATCTGTCGACTATCTTGATAGCGACAGTGGCACCGTCCTCTAGGTTGCGCCCTAGCTTGACCTTCCCATGCACACCGCGGCCTAGCTCGCCAATGACCTCGTAGTGGTTGACTAGCTTCCGCCCGGAAACAGGATCAACATCGACGTCAGCGACATGCGTCTCCTTTGGCGGCTGCCTGTGGGTGTGGTGCAGCCAGGGCCCGGAGTACAGGTTGTCTTCGGACTGCTGGGTGTGACGAAGAGGAGGAGTGGCGGGACTAAAGAGGCCAGGGCTGCTGGCAGGAGAGTTGCCCACGGTGCGTGAACCAGACTCCATGATGTTGTGGTGGTGCTCGTTTGCATGACTGAAATTCGAGATATTGGAGACGGAGTGACCGTGAGTCGGATGGGAGCTTCGTGTACGTAGGATTGGCGGACCATGTGAGTTCGGGTATTGTTGCGACTGTAGGGCGGCATAGGACTGGTTGGGATAGACCGGACCATCCCGCTGCCTCGAATATAAAAACGTGTGGAAGGGCTCTACGGAGGTTGGACGCACGGTCGAGGCGCTAGCCGTGGAGGCGCTGGAAAGATCTCGCTGATACACGGGGCGGTCGACATGTTCTGCAAGGCCCGATGAGAGTTCTGTTATGGGCTCTACCGAGCGAAGGTGCGGGCCATCGAGGGCAGCGGTCGTCGTCGGCGAGGGCTCAGTGGAGGGGTTCGATCGCGCGATCTGGGAGGTGTAGACCCGCCGCGGCTGCGGAGAGAAGTAGCTGGGCTCAGAGCCGTGGACGTGGAGCCGCTGTAGAGCCTCGTTGACAGTATCGGGGACGGAGGGCGCCTCTGAGCGCGGCGTGCTGTCGAAGTCGTCCTCTGCTGGCGTCGCTGGATCCACGGACCCCGCATCATGCTCTGCGGCGAGCGCGGGACCGTGGTTCGCGATCTGCGAAGGCGCGGTATCATGGGCCGGCTGTGTCTGCGCCTCGTCGAAATTCATGTAGCACACGGCGGACGCTGGTGAGCTTCGCTGCGGCTGTTCCATGCTCGGTTCCACGGGCGCCGCCATGCCCGCGTTGGGGTCACCCACGACGCCCGCGAGTTCAGCGTCTTGCAAATTGACGTTCATTCAAAGCCGTCAGGCGCCCGTTCGCACCAACGTCACCTCGCACGTCAGCCCGATAGTGCGAACATGTCAAAGCTGCGGGGCGTCGTCGTTCGGTCGTGTTCAGTCAGGAAGGCGGGCGACGCGGTATCATGCTGCGCGGAGCAGCACTCGGAGGCAGGGCGGAAACAATGGCGCAGTCGTACACGGCGGAGCGGGCGGGAGGCTGCAATACGGTCGTCGGCTTCGGGGGCGCTGCGAGAGTGGTACGGCGGGGGGTGTCTGAGAGGGAGGGCGATGTGGGTGTGCAGCGAGTTTCAACGGGCGATCAATGGGTTGAGACGACGATCGACACGGAAGCCAGGACCCAAGGGCACTAAGGCTGCTAACCAAGTGGGCGATGTCAGCTCGTTGCCGTTCCTGGCAGTGATGGGCGCGGCTTATTTTTACCCTACAATTGCTGGCGAGGGCGATATATGACGATTGCTGGAGGGGCCAGGGACGGTTAGCGGGCGAAGGCGAGCCGGCGGGCAGCGTCAGATATGAGGTGACAGGGCTGGCGGCCGAACTTAAGACTGGGGGCAGGGAGAGGGCAGACAAAGAACACAGGCAGCGGACAAGGCAGGGAGGCGCGCTCAACGCAGCCGGCAGGCACGGGACGAAGCTGTTGAGGGCGCGCAGCAGAATTCGGGGCCTTTTTTTCATTCGGAGAGGTGCTTGGGGATCTGCCTCTGTCTGTCCGTGCAGGCGAACGGGGGCCCGAGCGCACTATCTCCGCGACGCCATCGCCTGAGTTGCACAGCATCGGCCATGCCGGATGCGGCTAGCGCGCGGCCGCGGTGGGTCCGGGCGCGCTCGTCATTGGCCGCGCGCGCGCCGCCGCCGTCCTGCGCCTTCCCACAGGGCTCGTCAACGAACTCAACAAGTTTGCGCTGGCCGCCGTGTGGCGTCGGCGGAGAGGGTGGTGCGAGCAGCGCATGCTCCTGCATCGAGCTGAGCGGGACGACGATTTCTTCGCTGCAGCAACAGCATGACCGCAGGCGCGGTGGTGGGTGGGTGCGGCCGTCTCGTGTGATTGCTTCGCGCACCAGCCGAGCGATTGATTGCTTAGGCGCTGCTGGACGAACGCTACTGTATTGCCCAGGTGTGTCCGCCGTCGTGACGGTGACGTCCCAGCGGCCATGGCCTGATGCGGACGGCGTGCAATGGTTCTGCCGGCGCCGCACGGATCCCCGATTATTCCACAGCCGCGATAAGAGACTCTCTTCTGCATGATGATGCTGCCCTTGCTCCAGGGCTCGCAGCAGGTCCAGCCGGCGCTTCCCCAGAGCGCGAACCATGGGCGCCCAGCTACAGTAACTTTCTGCTCTATCCACGCGCATCGAGTTTAGCTTCAAATTCTTCCCCAGATCTTCGTCGGTTTTGCTTCTTCGTTCCCGCCCTGCTGCACCCAAAAAGTCCCTCATCGCCCAAGATCCGCCGAGCCCGTGCACACCTCCCACCCCTCCAACGCCTCCATCGACGGGCGCCGTGGTCCAGCAAGCAGCCATCACCCATCGCCGCCAGCCAGTTTGCACGGCCATCGCAACCAGCTCCGCGGCGCTCTAGCCCGGCCTTGGGTGCGGCACACCCGACTCGAGCCGGCAGCGTCACCACCGCGATACGAGCGGGGTCGCCTCACCGTCGACCGGTCGAGCCAGAGCCAGGCGCTGTCCGCGGCGCGGCTTTGGGCACAAGCGACGTGAGAAATGGGCCCAGCACCACGAGCATCGTGAAATACCTCTTCGGGTTAAGTCCACGGCCTCACCCAAGAAGCCGTGCCTGGCCGGAGCGTTGTGTGGCGGCCGCATTCGCCATCAAAGCGTCGTCGTGCAGCGCTCCCCTGCTCTTTCGTGCATCGTGCCCTCGCGCCCCGAGCACACAGACGCGGCCTGTGACGTTCCAGCCCGCCCGACGCTGCTCCTCCATCGTCACCACCTGCAGTCAATTCAGACCATTCCATTACCGCCCTCGCCCGCCGCCGTCTCGTGCCCGACTGCAGCGCCGTCGTTTGATTGCTCAATGCCCGCCAGCGACTCCCAGAGGGCCACGATTCCCCGCCGGACTGGCGCCCACCCGCGATCCCGATCCTTCAACAGCTATCGTGACTCCACGCTAGCCGTCCTCGCGCTGCTGCTGCCGTTGCGCATCGTGAATGCATTGACCCTACGCACATTCTTCCAGCCCGACGAGTTCTTCCAATCGCTCGAGCCAGCATGGCAGCTAGCCGTTGGCCGGCGCAGCAACGCCTGTATCACATGGGTAAATTTTCCTTCTGCTTCACTCCATGCACATGTCGTCCCACGTCTCGTTTGGCATCTTCCATCCTCGCACGCTGTCGGCTGTTGTCTCACCATGCGCCTAGGAGTGGAGAACGCAGCTGCGGTCGTCCCTGCATCCAGCGGTATTTGCAGCAGGCTATCGAGTGGCGGTAAAACTCGCCGACATCTGCAGCTTAAGTTTATCTGATCGAGCCGAACTCCTCCTTGCTTCGCCGAAAGTTACCCAGGCGCTATTTGCAGCGCTGCTTGACTACTACACCTGGAGGTTTGCAGAAAAAGCATACGGCCGCGGCAGTCGCACAGCGTTGACTACTGTACGCAACCTGTCATTCCAATTTTCCATCGTCAATTTCTAATATTGGAGTCTGCATCACTGTAGCTCGCGCTGTCCATATGCAGCCCGTGGCAGTGGTTTTGCTCGACCCGTACCTTGTCCAATTGCCTGGAGACCTCCATTACGGTGATCGCTGTCTACAACTGGCCTTGGCACTGGCCGGGGCCCGCAAGAGATAGGGAACTTCGGCACCAGGGCAAGCAAAATGTGGACCAGGACATCCTCGGCTCTGTTTCCCAGTAAGTGTAAATATGGAACTTCCCATCCTCTTCCACCTTCATTGGCTTTAGTGCCGAATTAGGTTCATCTTGTGCTGCAGGCTTCGTCTGTCTCTTCTGTTGGCAGCATGCGCCTGCATTCTGCGGCCAACCAATGCCCTCATCTGGCTCTGCTTATCGCTTCCGACCTTGTGGCACGCCTCGATTCGACAGCGATTCGTGCTTGTCCGTGAAATTTTTTTCTGCGGGTAAGTGCTGCATCCGCCTGCCGCAACCTACGTCGCCCTGGCGCGACATTCTCGTTGCAAAGTTTCCTCGCCCAGTAACCGCTGGTAGATGATTGACATTTGCTAGCTCTACCATCCTCCTCTGCTCAGTTCTATTCGACAAGCTCTACTACCAAGTTTGGACGTTCCCGCCGCTGCGGTTCCTTTACTTTAACATAGCCCAATCTCTGGCCGTTTTCTACGGCAGGAACCGAACAGATTACTACCTGACGGAAGGGCTACCTCTACTGCTCACGACAGCGTTGCCCTTCGCCGCTACTGGACTCTGGCAGGCGCTGTCACGGACTGCAACACACCCTGCGGAGCATATCGGACCACAAAGGATATTACCACGTCTTGCATGGACATGCCTCATCGTGACCCTAGTATTAAGCCTGATCTCCCACAAGGAAGTCCGCTTCCTGTATCCCATCCTCCCATTCCTCCACATTCTCTCCGCAGGCCCCCTCTCGTCCTTCTTTCCTTCCCAGGCCCCAATATCGCGCAAGGCGATCCTCACGTTACTTCTCGTCATTAACGTGCTCATTGCCGGGTATGCGTCGCAGATACATCAGCGCGGGGTAATCGACGTGTTGTCCTACCTGCGGCATAAACATGAAGCACACAACAGCCTATCATCCCAGACTCGCACCGGTTTTTCCAATCAGAGGAATATAGCCAATACGACCGTCGCCTTCCTCATGCCCTGCCACAGCACGCCCTGGCGCTCTCATCTTGTCTACCCGGAGATCGACGCCTGGGCCCTCACCTGCGAGCCCCCACTCGACATTCCGCTTTCGGAGCGCGATGCATATCTCGACGAGGCAGACCACTTTTACATTGAGCCTGGCCCTGTGGGCTGGCTGAAAGACAATATGGAGGATGTTCAGACTGTCAGCGCGAGTGGATCGCGGTCGGGCCGTCACTGGGCACGCCACGACCCAAAGTACAAACGAGCATATAGAAGACCTTGGCCGCAGAACTTGGTGTTCTTTGAGCAGCTGGAGCCAACAATGAAGAAGTTTTTAGCGGGCAGTGAGTATCGGGAGTGTTGGCGAGGGTTTAATAGCCACTTCCATGATGATTGGAGGCGGAAGGGTGACGTGATCGTTTGGTGTATGGACTGAGTGGAGCCGATGGACTGATGGCAGTGACGGTACATCCCGGAGAGCACAATACGTAGATGCACGCAAGATGTGGGTACCTCCTCTCTAACGGGTCCCGTAATCTCGTTTGGGTATTTAGATGTAGTGCTGGAGCCTGGAATGATGGATGCTACAGGACCCACACCCGCGTCGCAAACAAAAAAAAGAGCTAGGACCAGCATATAACAGAACGCTGTGCTCCTTAGTAGCAATCAAGCTCCACGTCCGATGGCGGACCCATTGCTCAACTTTGACTGGTACCCCATTGCCACGATCATCTCCTCTGGAAGCGCTCGCTTGCCTTCTACCAGCGCAGTCGAAAGGTTGTCATTCATTATTCTGTTGCTTGTCACTGCGATGCTGTTCCTCTGGCTAGACGCCTTGGAATGAGACAGCGAATCTTGGCAAAGGGGATAGCAATGGCTGCCTCCCTGGCTGTAGCAATTGTGCACTTATAGACTCCGTCCAGGGTAAGAGGCGCTCGCGGGAACTCTTTCTTAGGCATTGTACGTGAACAGTAAGACGCTATGAGCGCTGCGATGTTGTAAGATCGATAAGCTATGCTGAATAGCTTCAATTATGTATCGCGAAGAAGGTTATCGAGGCTGAGATGCGCACTCTAGCTTTAGATCTATCGCGTAAAACGTAACCAGGCAGTGTCCGCGCAAAAGATACAAATTAGAGCAAGACCTTCGACGCAACGCCGAGCAGCCATGCCGCATCCGCCCATCCTCCACCTTCTTCACCGGGTGCAGGTTTGGGATCTGAAGATGCAGCATCCTCCTCCGTATCGGTGGCCTTCTTGTCATGCGAATGCACAGCCGACGCTGCGATAATGGCTTCACGCTCCAGCTTCCTCCTCTTCGCCTCGACTTCTCGGCGCAGCTTCAGCTCTTCCTTGGTCATGTTCTCAGGCCGGGGTGCATCGTCCTCATCCTCATCTTCTGATGAGGAATCCTCGCCGTCTTCGTCGACGCTGAACAGAGTCCAACCAATTAGTCTGTCCATCCAACCACCAAGGCCGAAACCTCGTTCTCGTGCCAATCGCGCGATTTCCTCTTCGTCGCCGTCGCTCTCTCCATCGCCTTCTACAAAATCTGGCTCGACGGGTGTTTCTTCGAACACGCTATCGTCCGTCTCCAAGCTATGTCGGCTGCTAGGGGGTTTGGGCCCCGCGGACATCATCAAATCAATTTTGCTTCCTACTCTTGAGCCTCTCCGGCTGTTGCGCGCGCTCGCTACACGGCTTCCGACGCGGCTATTAACCCGGCTGCCGGGTCTCGAATAACGCGGAGTGAACATGTTGTACTCGGCATCAGCTAGGTGTTCGCCCGACAGCAACGCCATGTGCCGTTTATCATGAGAAGGATGCTCCTCAAACTCATCCATCTGGTTGACCAAGCTGGTGGAACTCTCTCTCCTCACAAGCCAGCCCTGTCCCTTGGAATCCCGTGTCTCGCCGGCAATTGCCAGTCCAGCTCGGTGGAACCATTCGTCTGTCGTCTCGCTCGTATGATGTCGAACAAGAGGCGTGTGGACTGGCAAAGGCGCAGTGCCCTTCCGCCTGTGATGCCTGCCCGGTGTTTCATCCGCGAAACTCACACCGGGCAGCAGGGTATTGGTGCTCTTTGCCTTCGGTATCTCGCCGGCGTCCCTCAAAGGGACATCGGGGTTGAGGAAGTAGCCTTCATACGCGTAGCCCTTGTTATGACGTCTACCATTGCGCGAGCTACTGCGGCTCTGGCTCAGGCTCAATATTCCAGGAGTGGTGGGTGCAGACTTCTGAGCGATGTATGAGGTGCGCGGGGTGCGAGCGTGGTCTTCGGACGGGGAAGGCGGTGTCGAGGCATCGAGGGGGTATTTGGAGCTGAGCGGGGCTAGCGAGAGATTGGGAAGGTTTGGGTAGGAACGACGCCCCGAGCGGGAGGAGGAGCGTGGAGAATCCATTGCGGTTATGGTGGAGTTGCCCTCGGGGAGTGAGGGCAGGTGAGCTTAAGAGGATGAGGCAGAGGACGGGGTGGTGAGATAGTCTCGATGCCCGAGGTCCGTCGAACTTTCAGATGCGCGCACGGACTCTGGGGACGGGAGCGCCAGTGCGGGATAGGCATAGCGGGGAGATGTGTCACATGCGAGAGGCTGGCGACACCACTCCATCAAAAGAAGTAATTCACAACATCACAAAAAATTCGATTTGATGGTCTCTGAAGGCGAATTGCTCGGGGGCACATTATGACGAAAGCTCGGCGCTCCTCGGACTTGGCTCTGCAGGGAGCGGAGTTCTCAACAGCCCTGGAGCACGATGGGAAAAGCCGGCTCAGTCTAACATTACGGGCTAGCCAGCATCGCTACCACGCGACGTGGAGTGATGGCCTGCTCGGCGTACCGCTTCTCGAACGTTTCCAAAATGCCCCTCGCTAAGGCAATAATACAACAACAGGTTTTGTTTTGCGATTCAAGACTCACGGGCATGCGGCTCTTACGATCCACCGCACAAAGCAAATCCCACGCGTCCCTGCGCATAAGTGGGCCAATTATATGCTGAACTTTGGAAAGTGACGTACGCGGGGAATTCGGGTGGCTTCACTGCCCGGAAACAAGGGTGACTAAGCTGCATGAGCTACTGATTTTCAAGTTCCTTGTGCCTCACCGACCGGACCAACGAATCCCACGACAACGGGCGTTCCAATTTCATCACCTTCTAAGCCTCGCGTAACCTTGCCTAACGCCGAAGCTCGCTTCCGCCGTTCCGCCAGCTTTCACACCACACCTCTGACGACCTGCAAACACCGTCCTCCACACAAAATACCACCCCGGTCGACAATGAAGCTCGCCATCTGCCTGTCTCAATACCACCCAACGCAATGTGTACTTTAGACGGGCTGTAACCGCGAAGTATGTCCCGAACTTTCCTCCCTCGCAATTTCCTTGCTGGCCAAAAGGTCCTATTTCACGATTTGGGCTTTCACAGGCGCCGCTTGCCCTCCCACGCCACGATGCATAGTCTAAATTCAACGGCCACGGTTATAGCTAACCTACCAACCAGGCTTTGCTCCGCCGCCTGCTGGGTGCTTCCCGGCGCCCTCAACCTTCAAATCCTCGCTCTCCACGCTTCATCCCACACGCTCGCCTTCTTCCTACCCATCTCCGCAGCCTCCGACTCAAGCTTCCGTGCCCCGGAAGCCACGGAGTCTATAGAGTCAACCCAAGTACCTCCACGCGCCGTTTCCACGTTACCACTTACACAATCGCACCGCTCCGGACCGCTCCACAACATGTCTATCTCAAATGGCCAGCCAGAGGCGACCGAAGGACAACAGCAGGCTGCCCGGGGCGGCTTGTTTGCGAACATCAAAAGCTATATCACATCTCTCGGACTTGATGCAAGCCATTTGCTCACGCAGCACGCCGCAAACCACCATCACGAAGATGTGCCGGCCGACGTGGTTAAGGAACCGGAAGGTTTGTGTTCCCCAGTCCCTCCCCGCTCTCCCTTACTTTCATAGCGGTTTCTACCGCCCTTCTATATATCTCCCCGACAATTTCAAAATCTAATCAGTTTCGACAGCCGTCCTATCCGCAGCTGTAACCGCCGAGTCACTGCGCACCTCGATTCCTGTACCAGATTCGAACGCTCCGGGGCGACTCCGCTCGTTGTTTCCGCCTGCCAACTATGGCGCTGTTGTGCCCGGAAACGTGTATCGTAGTAGTTACCCGCAGGGGAAGAACTACGAGTTTTTGAAGAGCCTGAAGCTGAAGACCATCATGTCTGAAGCCCATTCACGCTGAGTTCTCAGCGCATCGATCAATATATTGCCAATGCTGACGCTGATTCAGAACCCTCGTGCCTGAGGAGATCTCGCCCGAGTATCGCGAGTTTATGAGGTCAGCCGGCATTCAGCACTTCCAAGTGCACATCAACGCCAACAAGGGCGGAGTCAGGGTGCAGAGCTGCGATATGTCCAGGGCGCTGAACGTTGTCTTGGACCGCTCCAATCACCCAATTCTGATACACTGCAACAAGGGCAAGGTGAGTAGCGCATTTCCGAGGAATTTCAACTGGCAAGCCACTAACGGCAATTCAGCACCGCACCGGATGTGTCGTAGGCCTGTTGAGGAGAATACAGGGTAAGCACTAGCGTACGGAATCTCTCTTCTAAAATGTGCCCTGACGATCTTAGGATACGACATCGAGTTGATCCGCGAAGAATACCACACTTACGCGGATCCCAAAGCACGATTCCTGGATGAGGTATTCTTCGAGCACTTCGACTTGAACACAGTCATGTGGCTCGCTCGTCAGGAAAACTGGGCTCTTCCCAGTTCAGAGCTCGCCCCACCATCCCCTCCACCTTCTCCGGTCTCCGCTCTCAGTGTCGCAAGACCGCGGGCTTAAAACCGCTTCCGCGCTTCATCATTTCTACGGCGTTACGGAAGATGTTGCATAGACTTAAGAGGATCGGGCAAAACTTAGTCTTGCATAGCAAAGGCGTCCCGGGGGAAAGGGCTTCACCACGGTGAAAGCTAGGCAAGGCTACCGGATAGCACGGGCGTTTCTGGATGAGCGGCATTGGCGACATCGGCAGTCAGGCTTTTCCGCTTTTCCGGGTTAGCTCATTCTTATAGGCGGCGTTTTACGTTTTGGCTTCTTGTTTCAGCATACCCTAAGGCTCATCGCCCGGAGCCAATTGCATCTTTGAGTGACTTTGTGGAACTACACATTGTAGAGATACATGTTTAATTACAAAAGCGATTCGGACGAGGCGGCGCTCCTCGTCCATGAACGTGGGGCTCTTTTTCCCTCGCGATCTTCAGGCGCGCGTTATGCTAACTGAGCAACACAGCACTATATCACGTCTCGCAAACTCCTCCACATCCGTACGGAGCTTTGAAGCTATTCAGGGAGTGGATTTCCATGGATAGATGCGCGAAGCAAAGAAGGGGTGTCTGAAGAAGGCAACCCTTGCGACGAGTGACGACGCATAGAGCACCGCTCGCCTCCGTTAAATGTATGAACAGCCCATTAAAGCATCGGCTTGCGTACGTGCTCAGCAAGCATACAAACTTGATAGGCAAGCGAACCCGAGGAATACGAGTAGGGGCCAATCACGGTCGAGGCCGCCTCGTGATGCTCGGGTTAGCCACATCACGGGGAGTGGCTAAGGTTGTAAGGGAGGCGGTAGAGGCACGTGATGGTGCGTTTGACCATTTAGCCTGGGCATGGGTTAGGGAGAGTGAGTGCAAAAACTCTCGCGTCCTTCGCGTTGAGGGTCGAGTTGTTCGTGATGGCAGGGTGAGGAGATGAAGTAGAACATACGTGTCATTGTTTGTGCAATAATATGGCTCTGTCTGGGTATGCTTGCGATGATTGTATGTGGTATGCTTCTTTGGAATGGAATAGCGAGGATGATGCGCTGCGCTAGCAGAGGACTCGAGATGGAGATGGGTATAAAGGAGAGTGTGGATTCCCTCAAGGTAGACCATCGGTGCAGCTTCATATCCTTAACAGTATCATCTTGTTTGACCTATTATTTGGACTTTCCTTGACTTCGAAATAGTCTCTCACTCCAGCATGGCCGCGGATCCAAACGACGATAGCATCTGGCAATACTCCTGCAGCACTGCTCTTGCCATCGTTGTGGCGATCATATTCCTCTTTCCAACAATAGTGCTAGCATGGCAGACATTCTTCAAATACCGTTCGTGGTTCTTCCTCTGCGTACTCATTGGCTCGGCGCTCGAGGTCGGGGGATACATCGGCCGAGCTGTGTCGAGCAGACGGCCGACTGAGATTGTGAGTGCCTCCTTCTCCCAACGACGTATGCTGATAGCTGCCGTAGCCTGCATATGCCACCTCCGCAACGCTCATCATTGTTGCCCCAATCTTCATAGCCGCCGGCAATTACCTCCTCATCGGCCGCCTAATTCGCGCCGTCCTCCCCTCGACCCACCACCGCATCTTCCTCATCCCCGCGCGCTTCATCACACGTACCTTCGTTGCCTGCGACATCATCTCCTTCCTCATCCAAGTCGGCGGCACGAGCTATGCGTCGTCGGAGAGCTGGGAGGGCCAGGCGGCGGAAAACGGGACAAATGTACTGATTGCAGGACTGGGGACCCAGGTTGCGACTTTCGCGTGGTTCCTGGCGATCGTGATGCGGTTCTGGTGGTGTACGAGGAGCAAGGTGGGCGTGAGGAGTGATGCGCCGAAGGGGTGGTTTAGGGTGTTGCAGGCTATTTGGGTGTCAAGTTCGCTGATTCTTGTAAGCCCGCTTCTTCGTGTCGTCCGAGGAGGGAGTGTCAGCGCTGACTATGATCTAGGTTCGCTCCGTGTATCGAGTCGTTGAATTCGCGCTGGGTATCTACGGGTATCCCTTTACGCATGAGTGGATCTTCTACGTCTTCGAAGCGCTGCCGATGCTGCCTGCTATCGCAGTGTTTTGCTTCGTCCATCCAGCGAAGTATTTGGGACGGGGCGGCGGGCTGGGCATGACGGAGCGGGCAGAGGGGACGGAGCTTAGAGACAACGATGTGTTCGTGGCTCACAGCCTTGGTCGACGCCGGGACAGCAAGTAGTGCCATGGAGAGGGTCAGTGTGCGCTGCTTGCCGCAAGACGATCATAGAGGCTCCGTTTTGTCCTCAAAGAATTGCGAGTGGTCGGGTTGCTGGTAGAACCGAGTACGAGTGGAGTGTTGGAGAGAGTTGAGGCTTTTCGGTGTTGCCGTTGAACGTAGAAGGCGCAGATTGCGCTTGCCAATTTCGAAGCTAATCAAGGTCACCACGCACCTTCCCTTGCCAATTGAAAATTTCTTCTTCAGCTTTCCTTTCTCTTTCTGCGCTAGTCGTACTCTATTTACAGTTGACTGCCAGCGAGTGTCTAAGCGAATGCAGTGGCGTGGCCTTTAGCCAGCCACGGGTATCATAGAACGCCTTTTCCGTCAGCCCATGCATGCAACATGCTCCTCTATTCTTACCATCACTACCAAGTATGCCCATCCTTCTTCAGGGTCCTTTGCTGACACATCCAGGTTGGAGGCAACGCCCCCGTTTTTCGCGCTTCTTTGTGACTCCCACCCCCAGCCCCGGAGGCCTACTCATAGTACTCTATCTGCCTCTGTCCCATGAACCGCATGAACGGATACCGCGAAACCTGTCTCGGCCATTCAACGTGATGCCTCAAGCTCTGTGGCACATTCTTATAAACGCCCTCGATCCACCCCAAGACCGCTGTCGGAGCGTCGACGCCCTGGAAACCCACTCGCTCAAGGATCAATATCGGTGTGAGCACAGCCTGGATGGCGATGAAGTGTGCTAGCAGAATCTGAGCGACTTTGTTGTTCGGATCGATGAACGACTGGAACTCGTCGTGCGACCACCTCGACGGTATGTTGTAAAGCAGGACAAAAGTCGTATACGCTTCGACGGGCCTATCGTAAGCGCTGTCTACTGTTCTGACCAAGATGTCCCAGAAAGATTTCTCAAAGTCGCTCATGTTGAGCAGTTCGATACCCTGAAGCGACATCGCGGCCAGGTCGAGATCCTCCCGGTTTACCGAGTTCATTTGCGACGATGCAAGGCGGTTCTTCATCGTGGCGAGGTGGCCATCCTCTCGAAAGGCCTGCATGTGTCAGCCTCCATTTTCATCCCAGCCTTCCAAGCCTCAAGAGAGAAATGCTGACCGCCGTCACCGAAAGAGGATCACCTACGTGGAAAGCCGAATCTCTGTTCGCCAGCGATTCGTCCATAGCAATCAGGTTACATCCTCTAACCATTGTCAAGAATTCGAAAAGTCCATCTTGAAGATGACTCGACTGAAAGGCAAGCGCAAGCGCCGCCGCCATCCTTGCGTCGCGCTCACACTTCGATGCCGGCGGTACCGATAGTGCTTCGTTCAGGGACTTGACTGCAAGAATTCGATGCGATATCGCTTCTTCGGCGACATTGGCATTTGATACCGCGTCCAGATGTGATGCAGCCAATGCAAGGATCGAATGGATGAGGTATTCGTACTACTCAAGTCAGTCTGTACGCTCAATACTGGCAACAACGGCATCGCGGCGCAATGAACCCGAATTCTATCCCGACTTGACCAGATTGATGCTGCACTGTCGAGCGCCGAATGCGCCACGAAACCTTAGGAAAATGCTACATACGTTGTGCGCAAAGCTGGGGATCACCGTTATCCAGATCTTGTCAGCGCCCACTGGCAGATGGGGATATGCTGTGATCAGAAAGTGATGGAATAATCGCATATCGGACATGGTCTGTAAGAGTCAGGTACTGCGAAGCTGACCGCATGCCTCAGGACCACTCACGAATGTGCCTGGCGTCGAACGCAGGTTCACCATCTCTTGCGGACTCTGGGACGTCGGCGATCTCTGTGTGGTTTGAATAATGTTCGCAGGATATTCGCATCGCAGCCCTGCCTTGATGCAGTGGTTGCATTCTGGATGTCTTTCATTGCACTTGATTCTACGTCTTTTGCAATTAAAACATCCGCGTCTTGATTTGGTATGTCCCTTTCTAGGGATAGGCTTGCGGGGCAGCGGAGGAGCACTCTGGCTCTCGCTTCGACTGTCCGGGAAAGTATCTGGAGAATTGCTCGAGCCGTCTGAATTGTCCATGGAGCGGCGAACTGGCAGCAATGACAGCGACATGAAAAGGTTTCAGCACTGCAAGGCCGCACGCGGCCTTTCCCCGAGGCGAGGCGATATATACCCCGTTCGTGATTGATATGCAGTGGCTCGTGGGCGAAATTTGGGGGCTTAGACCGGGGACGTGGAGCTCTCCACGGGTGTGGGTGGTGCTGGCTCGATCAGGGGAGATGAGGTGCAGTGCCAGCTGAGTCACAGCCCTATTTCGTATTCTGGCGAATTGCAGGCTGCTGGTCTCCAGACTGTCGGCCGCGCAGACGCCTGGAGTGTTTAGCCCGGCTTGTGCCCGCGCGGAAAGAAGCTCACCGGAATCGAGCCGACGTTGGCGGCCTCGATGATGGCTGTGTGGGCTTTGCGTCAACGTGCAGTGCGCAGCCTCCCGCGCTTGCCCCACGAACAGGCTGATTCTGCGAGCAACTCAATTCACACCTCTGCGTGCCGCTCAGACAGGCGCTGCGTTCATGTTGTCGCCGGCCTGCGACGATAAAGCCGTTTCATCACACGCCTCTATGGGCCCCGCCGCGGCGTTGTCCCGGGCTATTTTTGCTTCACGAGGACACAAGCATCGCCAAGCAATGGCAGAGGGGCGGCCCATAGGGGTTTGGGCAATGATCTCCGTCTGCTCAAAGGGCGCGATGATGCCCATCCTGTCATTCGTGACTCATGGCGATACAGAGCCACCGCGAAAGAATGGCGATCCAGAGCTGAAAAGCACCTTTGCATCACGGCCTCCAAAACGGGTTCGCGATGCAACGCTGGCGGCCGCGAACAATCTACTTGAAGGCAACAGGCGCTATCCATGGCTCAGGCCAAGCCGCCCTAGACCGTTCCTGACGTGAATGGCTGAACGTCGTGCAGCCTTCTCCGACTGCCGTGCGTCCTCCCGCACGTGCTTCCGTCTTTGCTGCTATATCTGGATGCGATACGAGCTTTTATTGACCTCGCCCGCGAGTCCAGAATGCCAGTCCTCGAGCTTACCCAGCTCCGATTGCTGAACGGCGTCGCCCCCAAGGACCCTTTGTTGCTCAAGGCCCTATCAACTGTTCGCGATGCGCTGCAAACGCAGTCACAGTTCTACAGCTGCATCCAAGATCCCGCCCTGATCTATATTCTGGGACTCTGGCCAAATTTGGACGCGCACCATGAGTTCCTGGCCTCCCCTCGCGCGAAAGAGATCCTGGGATTGCAGGAGGACATGCTCGGGTTCACTTGGACCGTCCACGTGGAGCTGGACGCCATGACTTCGCTTCCGTTGGAGGCGCCGGTTATGGGCATCACGAGGCGGACCGTGAGGCAAGGACGCGATGACGCGCACATCAACGGCCTCGCGAAGGAGAGGCAGACTCTGCTTGAGAGCAGCCGTTACAAAGTCGCAAGTGGTGTGCGGATCGATGCTGCGCCAGGAATTCACGAAGTTGTCACGTTCACCGGCTGGGAGAACACGCAAGCGCATGATGCCTTTACGACGAAGCTGGCCGAGGTTGGTGATCCTGCCGCCACCGACATTTACGAGACGGCCCAAGTCTACCTCGCATGGAATTTGGAGGGGAAATAGACGTAACGTTAGGCTGCCCGAAGCCCGTCCAAGCCTTTTCGGTCGCCGCGCAGACTTAGCGACAGCATCTGGCGCGCGGTCACATGAGTGTGCTCCATGCATGGCAGCTGCAGTCATACAGACCAGATGTGCTTCTCAGCCTATCGCTAAATGGGCCCGTCAGGCGGACGAGGCAGTGCTTCCGATTCTTCCGAGTACAAAATCTCACTTAGACATTCACCGGCGGAAGTGTGGAGCAGCCACGCGCGGATGGATTTCGCTCCCTGTCACGGTTGCATGCGTTGGAAACTTGAAGGTGGTACAGCAGCAGGGGAAACCGGACGTGGGGTAGTGCCACCCTGCTGACAGTCCCTTTACGAGGTGCGCATCTCATCGCGTGCTGGCGGCAATGACTTCGCAAGCTCAGGAGTTTGCGGTGATACAGTGGCCAGGGGATCGTTGAGGAGCGATGGATTTTATCCAGAGTTCAAGAAGAAAGGCTCCAAGGTTGTGATGATCAACAGGTACCGGGTGCCCTCAACCCCGCAATATACGCTCCTCAATCAGGCAGGAGCTTTGTATCCAGAGTGACGTCGTCAACGTGCGACTCCACTTTGTATCTTCAGCACCTGCATTAAAGATACAATGTCTTCCCTCCAATTTCCAGGCCTTTTGGTCGCTCGCCGCCGTCATTATGGGGCTTCATGCGGTTTCTGTCGCACTTCTCTCTTTTTGCTATACGACTGCGTTAACGGCGAGATTGCCGAGGCGCGCGAACACCACGGATGTACTTGATTGGGTTAATCCGTTGATTGGAAGTAACAGTGGAGGTAATGTGTTCGCGGGCGCCACATTGCCCTATGGCATGGCAAAAGGTAGGTACTCGAGCGCAATCCTAAGCGTTGAGTATCTTCAATCCCATGATTCCAAATCTACTTGTTTGCAAGGCTGAACTACCTCACACTGTTGCTATCATCGTCAGGGCATGGAAGCCATAATGATAAGCACAATGGACTGATATCGACCTCTTCTTCGTCTGGCGCGCTTTTCAACAGCTGCTGACCGTTTCACAGCTGTGGCCGACGTAGATGGCGAGAACACCGGCGGATTTTCTACAGACGGCTCTAACATTACTGGCTTTTCAGCGCTGCACGACTCCGGTACAGGAGGAAATCCTAGCCTAGGGAACTTCCCAATCTTCCCTCAGATATGCCCCTCGGACGACATCAATACCTGCAGATACCCCGTCGGAGCCCGAGCGACACACTACAAAAACGACTCCGTCGTAGCGAAACCGGGATACTTTGGCGTTACACTCGAGAACGGTATCAAGGCTGATATGACCGTGTCGGAGCATGCTGCTCTGTTCCGCTTCGACTTCTCAGGGACTGCGACCGGAAACGGCAGCTCGGATCCTCTAATAATGTTAGATCTCACGGATCTTTGGCAGAGCCGTCAGAATGCTTCGGTTAGTGTCGAAGCGGAAGACGGCAGTGAAGGAGGGAGAATCAAGGGAAATGGCACGTTTCTACCAAGCTTCGGAGCTGGCTCGTATGTCGCGTACTTCTGTCTCGATCTGGCTGGGGGTACAGTCAAAGATTCCGGCGTATGGGTGAACGATCGGGCAGGTACGGAGCCAAAGGCTCTCTACGTCACCCGCGGTTTCAATCTGTTCTACCTGCAAGCGGGAGGTTTTGTGCGCTTTCAAGGACCGGTTTCTGGGCCTATATCCGCACGCATGGGCCTCAGCTTCATCAGCACCGACCAGGCATGTCAGAATGCAGAGCGCGAAATACCTGGTCCGGACTTTGACTTCGATGGCCTGGTATCCTCTGCCCAGGATGCCTGGCGAAAGAAGCTTACGCCGATATCAATTGCTACGGAAGGTATTGATGGTAGCTTACAAACCAACTTCTGGAGTGCAATTTATCGAACCATGATTTCCCCCCAGGACTATACCGGCGAGAACCCTGACTGGCAGAGCAATGAGCCGTATTTTGACTCATTCTATTGCATCTGGGATATGTGGAGAGTGCAGCTGCCCTTCCTCACCATCATGGACCCCGTTCAGCAGGCGAGGATCGTACGCAGTTTGCTCGATATATACAAGCATCGAGGCTGGTTGCCTGACTGTAGCATGAGCACCTGTAAAGGATGGACCCAAGGAGGTTCAGATGCTGACAATGTGTTGGTCGACGCGTATGTCAAGAACCTGACGGGCATCGACTGGGAGCTCGCATACGAAGCCGTCGTCAACGACGCGGAGAACGAGCCGCTGGAGTGGAGTATTGAGGGAAGAGGCGGTTTAGCCAGTTGGAAGAGCTTGAACTACATTCCTTATCTAGACTTTGATCCGAACGGTTTCGGCACCAACTCTAGGAGCATTTCGAGGACCTTGGAGTATGCTTACAACGACTTTGTCCTCGCCACTCTCTCAAAAAGCTTAGGAAAGGACACTTATACGAAGTATCTAATGCGCGCATCCAGCTGGCAGAACCTCTTCAAAGCCGACCAGAAGTCCTTCATCAACGGGACCGATACCGGCTTCACTGGATTCTTCCAACCCAAGTACCTAAACGGCACATGGGGTTACCAAGACCCGATTGCATGCTCCCCGCTCACGGACTTTTGCTCGCTGACGTCGAATCCTTCGGAGACGTTCGAGAGTAGCGTCTGGGAATACATTTTCTTCGTCCCGCACGATGTCAAGAAACTCATCGAGCTGCTTGGCGGCGAGGAGACGTTTTTAAAGAGGCTGGATTTCTTTTTCACGAGTGGGTTGGCTGATATAGGGAACGAGCCAGTGTTCCTCACGGTCTACCTGCCACATTACGCTGGCAGGCCCGGCTTAAGTGCGAAGAGGGCGCACGAATGTAGGGTATTGCTAGATGGAAGTTCGACTCCCTGCTAACTCCGGTAGACATCCCCTCGCGCTTCAACTCCTCCCTAAATGGCCTCCCTGGAAACGACGACTCCGGAGCAATGGCGTCTTTCACGCTCTTCTCCACCATCGGGCTCTTCCCTAACCCTGGCCAAAACGTTTACCTCATTATCCCGCCGTTCTTCCAGTCCGTCAGCATAACCTCTCCGCTCACCAACAAAACCGCCATGATACGCAATGTGAATTTCGACAATGCATATAAGAATATTTATATTCAGAGTGCGAAGTTGAATGGGGAGGCGTATACCAGGAATTGGATTAGACATGAGTTCTTTACGGAGGGATGGGAGTTGGAACTTACGTTGGGGAGTGAGGAGAATGCGTGGGGTTCTAAGGAGGAGGATAGGCCGCCGAGTATGGAGGGGAGCTCGGGAGCGGTGAAGATGTTGTAGTGCGGTACGGTTGATGCTGTGTCTCAAGCACTCTCCAAAAACGGTGTAGAGATTCGATGTCTGACTTCTACAAGGCAAAATAGATCCGATCGCCACCGCCGCCCTCCATCCTCTCGGGGTTGCCCTCTCGAACTTAATCAAGTGCACCTTTCGAGCTTTTCTATCCCTCAAAATTAGGGCAGACGCTAGAAGAGATGCGTCTCTGCAGTGCACTAAAAAGGCTCTCATAAATTTCTGGTTCCATACTCTACGATATACGCCGATTGAAGCATGTACTACAGGAGATTGTGTGGACACCTGCGCATCTTTGCCAGTACATCCCATCTTTCGCAGCCCGCAAGACAACTTGATTCCTTTTTTCTGGTGTGAACTTTCCTTACCGCTCCTAAGCGTGTCAACCGACGCATCGGATCCTCTCAGGCTAGCCGATGAAGATATCAGCCTTATTACCGCTTACCGGCACGTCAGTTTACTTTTCTACACCAGAGACTTCCGACTGAGCGAAGTCTCTTACTGGGCTTCTCCTGCTTGCGATCGCTCTCCAAGCAACCACGATAAACTGGCTTCTTCCGCCGCCAGATGCACGCGACGCCGTCTTCAAGCGTATCACAATGATGAAGAGAAGGGAGTCTTCTAGGCTTCGCAGACTCGCTAACGCAACATGGTATCCCATTAAGCGTGTAGCATGGATCTTGCTCTTCTTCCTCTGGCCACGTTAATTAGATGTCCGCCTTTCGGGAACCAGCTCGGCAGCACGGCATCACGGTAGGGCCGTCTCTGCCTCGGGGACAGCCACATCCTCCCATCCTAGATTCTCAATCAGCGCAAACGCCCTCGGCATCAAATACGACATGCCGATTGCCGTATAGCCCTCCTCCTCCTTCCGCGATACCAGATAGACAAACGATATCCCTAAATGATCGAATTCGTCCTCCTTACGTCCGTTCTTGAGAAAGACACCGACTGATTCGACGCAGCTCCAATCCGCCATGATGCAGGCCATAAACCTCGCACTGCCGTCGTCTCTTTCTTCGCTGGATTCGACCCATGCGTTGAAAAGCCTTACATTGGATTAGTCGTGACGCTATAATGAGGACAGGTGTACTTTGGAGAACAAACTTACTCCTGCACCTCTTCGGGGCCGGCTTCATCTAGATCAGACTACAAACCTAGTCAGCAGCGTGCTCGAGCCGCTCCACCTCATCCTCGTCTCGCTCCTCCTCAAACAGGACATCAACAGACTACAGCCAACAATCATATATGCACAAAAGCGCGCACCGCCATCATCGCTCCCTTCGCCAATTCAATCCATTGTTTGAAACGTCTAGACGAGAATTAGAAGGAGATCTGGTGAGAACGGGAGAGCTGCAACTCACTCACGCACCTTGACGGATTGGACTTTCCAGTCTATGAGTGGAATAAGGTTGCTCTGCCCTGCCAGTTCAAGACCAGCCCGCACTTGTGCGTTAAGATAGGATATAAAGCGGTCCCATTTGGCTTCGTCGCGGTAGTCGGTCCGATAGATGATGAAGCCGTACCTGGGTTCTAGTCGTTCGCGCGATTCTTCTGAGTAAGCCGGCCGGGCTTGTTGTGCGTCCATGGCGTTCGTTCTTGTCGCTAAGTTGGTCGCCCGAGAAACAATATTGTGGTGGTTGAAGGGCCAATAGAGAAGTATCTGAGCTTAGGGAATTTGGAACGCAGGTGAGGAGCAATGAGCGGAGCGGTGGGTTGTGCCTCAATGCCAAGCCCGTTCACGTGGACTCGTGCCACAGTGCAGTCCGTGGCTGGGGCACGCATTTGCTCTACAGACTAAATCCAGATTACGCCCCCACAAGAGGCCCGACAATTCTAGGCAGACTTCCCATCAGGGGGAAGAATAGACTTCAATTCGAAGCCGTACTGGACCTCAGGCTAGTTCTTGGACCCGACAACCAAAACTGGTTTCCGGGGAAAGATACCCCTCATTGACTGTGCCAAAAATGATATCCAGGACGCAGGTGTGAGGTTATGGAAGGCGAAGCCTGCTAACAGGGACAACATGTAACAGAGCATATCGTGGAGGTAAGTAGTGGCTGCACTGCACTGTCTCGTTCCATTTAGTTTACTCGGTATAGCTTGAATCGGTTTTCCAGCTTATCGAAGCCGCAGTTTGCTATCCTCCAGACGGAGTCAAAGGCCGAGAGAAAAATCCCCTGAAGTTGAGCAAGAAAGTAAAGGATTACTATGTTCTTGCTCTATCATCGTGGCCTCAAGCTCTTCTACTTTCACTTCTTCCCGAAGTCATCTTAGTCTTCGTCCTCGTCAGGCTGTTTCTTCTTTCTTTGCAGCTGCATCTTCCTGATAATTTACTCCTCTTTCCTTGATATTCTCAATATCAAAACACCGAATGTCGGGCGCAGGGGAAGTCGGATGTGTGCTTACATTGCTCTCGAAGGGTCCAAAATCTTGCTAGTGCAAGCGGTACTCTTTAGCCGGTAGTCTCATCGGAGAGATCGAGGGCGATCTAGCATGGAATCCGACCGAGGTGCAGGAGTCCTCTTTGATGAAGCTTCAAAGTTTGATATCTCTAAGTCTTCTGGAGTAGACAATCTTCTCAGCCGAAGGAGAAGCAAACACTGAACAATACTGAATGGCTTCTCTGTGACTCGTGCGGGACTGAGTTGCGGTTTACATGCCGAAAGTTTGGGGTTATACCAGATATCTACGAGCATAGAGACATTTGAGCATAGCGAAATCGAATACATAGCTGCAATTACGCGTTTTCGTCTCATGCTTCCAAAATTATGTCATTTCAAATGACGAATTGTATGATCTAGCACTATAAGGGCGCAAGACCAGGCACCTCGCTTAACGTACCCTCTCCTACGAAGCTAACTCCAAAATGAGGCCCGGGATGCGGCAAAAGGTGCCAGCAGGAAAGCAGAAGCAAAAAGAATTCGCAAAAAGGAATATCGGGCCTGACCGGGATTCGAACCCGGGGCCTGTCACATTTCAGATGCTAAGCATCCAGGCGTATAACCCGAAGCGACAATCACTAAGGGAATGTTAGAGAGCGGAAGAGGCGTGATTGGAGGGGGAATACTGACTACCACTAGACCATCAGGCCGACTGAATTTGGTGTTTTCGAAAATTAAGATATACTTATCTGTAGTCATTTATGCCTGCGGGACTGTGCGCCCGTGGCTCGCTCGAAGACTTACGGCCCAGGTGGCACTTTACCACAACAAGGAGACTTTGCGAACTGTGCCCTGAATATCCAGGGACGCGGTACAACGGTACGTGCGCTAGAAGTGTTGAACCATCCCATCCCCATTTTTATCTTCCAACAACGCCTCCCGACGTCTAGACTGTTTCGCTAGCAGCTATCGCGACTCCAAAACCTGGGTTTCGCTCTCCGAACCACGCCTCACTCTCTCCAGCATCACTCGGAGCTTCATGCATAACGGCGCTGGGCGGAGAGCCGATCTCAGGCACAGAACGCACAAGCATTCGGTATCCGAGCCCACCGACATCGCACGCCAGCCTGATTAAGCCGAATCGGGCCAATTGGACGTGCGCTCAACAGATTCCGGCACACCGACTGTTGCCGGCGAGTTGATTCGATGCTCAGGCGACTTCTCGTTCCGTATCAGTCCACCCGGTCTGCCTCGCGCTGTCTGCGGACGGAGCCGGAGCTCCAAACACTGCTAGAACACCAAGGGCCCTTTCCACGAATGCCCAGCTGCCCAGGTGCATCATTCGAGTATTAAAAGTGCGGGGAAGATCTGGTGGTTTGAGAGTGGAGCGGGTAGCTTATTGGCGCGGGCGCTGCCGTAAGCTTCAAGCAGCTTAGCCGGCGCGTGTTGGGCGGCCCAAGCTCCCCGCGACGAGATGCTGTGTGCGTGGTTGAACTGCGCGACGCCATGCCGGCATGGCCCCCTTACCAATGGCTTCTCAGGCTTTGTGAACAAATAGTGCCTGGAGCGCCTCCTGCCAGCGCCCTGACATAAGAAGCGACACTTGTTGACCGCCTTCCGGACTCCAGCTCATATATCCGAACGCGGGTCTGCTTCCAAGAGATACTGAGTACCTATCTCGCTCCTCGTCCTCATTCTTCTCTGCTGCAGCTTACTCCGAGGGCACCGAACCCCCTCGAGCCCTCCATTCCATCTTATCAATCACCTATTTAATCAACCTACTAATCGCTCATCCCTTCTTTTCCGCTCTTCTTCGCTCTTCCAGCTGTTCCGCGAGTACCCCTTCTCATCATGCAAGCCTCACGAGCGTCCTCCCGCGCCCTCGCGGCCATTGCTGCTGGCAGCAAGCAGACACGCAGCCTTCATATGACGGGGCCAGCGACCTTCTCCTCCCTTCTCACGTCTGAGCGGCCTGCGCTCAACCTCCCCCGCGACCTCGCTAGTCTCCGCGCGGAATGCCAGAAGCGCAAGCTCCCCACCTCCGGCACAAAGGATGAGGTACGTACCACCATCGAACCACCAATTGCTATCTCAACCCCAACTCAAGGACCTCTGCTGACACCAATCGCTAATCAGCTCACATCCCGCCTGTCCGCCCACGAGCTAGCCAACACACGCGCATTCAGCACCGCCGTCCAAGACTCGAAGCGGCCCATTCCGGACCCTACCGCGGTCGGAAAGACAGTCCGCCATTTCAACACAAGCCGCAGTCTCAAGGCTGTGAATGACACCTCCACAATCGACTTCGCGTTTCTTCCCGACTTCGACCCTGATGCCGGAAGCTCGCCGGTTAACATTCGGGTGCCCATGGTCGGACTGGCCACTGCGTCAAGTTCCGAACAAATAGCTGCTGCTGAGGAAGCCGAGGAAGAGGTAGGGACATGTACATACCAGCGGGTACTGCTGTGATGCTAATATGGCTTAGGTTATGCGCCCTCAAATCGTGACTGTCGCCGCTGACGGAACCCACATCTACGCCCCGGCCGCCATGTCCGAAGTGTCCGACAACAACACCATAGACTTTCAGGGCATGGCGAGCCAAGTCGCTAGCAAGTTGGCGAAGCCAGTGGAAGAGGGCGCCGGAATGGCGCGCCAGCTCTGGGGCGGTCTGGTAGACGACATCCTTGGTCCCAAGGGTCCCAGCGCTGCCTAGTCCGATATCAGCATACTATTACCATTCGGGAAAGCGCCGGAACTCTCTGCTCTGGTGCCACTCAAACGTTTACGCGGTGAAGCAAGCGGATCGTCCCCCCCCGTAACAGGCGATTGATTGGGGTTATCTCGTTTCTTCGATGTTTTTCTGGATGGGGTTTCAGGGGTACGAAAGCCAGCTTGAAGTGCTCAGACTGAGCTCATGAGAAATGAATCCATTTCAACCCTCGTTCTTCGGGGGTCTTGCACTACGATATGCTTTTATACTTGGTTGTCGTCCCCGATGTGGCAATGTACACTAACTTTTCTCCAGGACACAAGATTTCAAGTATGCAGGTCACTAGAAGCGTGCTTGAAGGACTTGGGGAATCCTGCACTCGTTCCGGAACCCATTTGTTCAATATGCAGACCGCCGTTCCCACCACCGCCGGCTCGATACTATTCCTCCGCATACCCATGACCGAAGACCATGTAGCTTTTAACCATTGTCTTGCTCTGTCAATCTCTTTTACGCGGTTCAATCCGATGCACGATCCCTTGTGCCTGGACGTGCTCACTCGAAGGATCTAATTTCGATATCCTCTTCGAAGACCATATGTCGCTTTGTGCATCGCTCCTTGTCTTCCTCCGACGCATGCTCTAAGTAGCAACGGTTTCGCATTAAACTCTCTCCGGATCCATGCTTCAGCTCGCACAACCCCCTCATCACCCGACGCAGGAAAGCTGCAGGAAGCCCTTTCTCCAGCATTATGGCCTCGTCATTGTCGGTTTCACTCCAGCTGTCGCATTGGTAATCGACGAGGAATTGCAGGATCAGTGCGCTTGCGGGGATGTGCTCGAACGCCCATATGGCCGTGGGGTACAGGTGACTCTTGTGGAGCCAGTATACATTAGGGCCCACAAATAGGTTGTGCACAGTCCTACGAAATTTGGTTGCCTGGAACCTGTCACCGAAGGCGTACGCTTTGATCATTGCGAGGTATTCGTCGCCGATTGTACAGACGACGCCGGGATCGTCCTCCAATAGTTCAGCCCAATCGAGGTCGTCATCGCCTAGATTTCGACCGTAAATCCACGCTATGAAGATGTTGACTATGTTTCCCAGGTCAGCACGCAGTGTTTAGTAGGAAGTCTTCCAACTCTAAATCCGGACAAGATAGCTTTCAAGTTTCGGCTACTCTTGGGGATAGATAGTGAAGGTGAGACTGCTTCCGCCATGATCCACTAGCGGGTGGAGCATTTCTTACAGGCGACAGGCTCGACATCTTCCAGGCGGACAACGCCATCCTGCGCCTCCTTCCAAGACCCGGAAAGAGCTTTGCGGAAGTAATCGGAGTGGTGGATGAGTAGCGCCTTGTGCACATGGTACTTCCGAGCCTGTGGTCCGATTTCCACCACCACGGTGCCTCACCGAAGGCGGTTCTGGCGCGCAGAAGTAGCGAATTGGGAACATCGTCCTCATAGATTGACTTACCCGAGACGCGGCGGTTTCGTCTTTACGGCTTCTGGTTTCGATCCTGCCATTGTTTGCTCGGTTGCGAAGGAGCGCGGGGAGAAGATGGAGGAGTTTTGGTTGTGGGAAGTTAATCGGAGAGTGACCCAAGCGAGCTAGTGAGGGAAACTGAAAAGGCAAGAGCAGGTGAGAGCGTCTCGCGTAGAACGGGAATGGTGAATGTTGGGTGCAAATTATTCAAGCAGCTATAGCGCCGCATATTACGGATACAGTGCACATGAGTATCGCCGTCGGAGTGACTCGATAATTAGAAAAGGCCATGTACCAACCCACGATCCATGCGCCGAAATCAAGAAGCGGACCCAAACGCATCCGCATAGACCTTGACGGCCCTATAAATCATCCGGTTTATTCCAGAGCCAAGCGGAGTGCAGTTGCAGAGCAGAGCCTTCAATCCGCCACACCGTGCCCTCTAAAACCCCATACATTCAGCCCGAAGATGGCGGTCCATTGGCGACGCCCTTTACCCTGCTCGATGCTGTATCGCCTCATTTCTCCTCCTTGTCCTCTTCCTCATCACCGCTCTCGTCCGTCTCGGGTTCCCAATCGCTCCGTTCCTAACACACTCTCTTCTCCTCGTCGAATCCATGCTCATGATACGAACACCAATCAAGCACCTGCAACTCCGGCTTCTGCAACACCTTCGAATACCTCAGCATGACGCGGATCAGGAACTCATTCGGCAGCTCAGATCGGAGGTACGCTTTATCTCTCTCTGCATCGAGGAAAGCGCACTGGACGTCGACCAAGAAGTCCAGCAGAGGGTCGTCTGAGCGCAGATGCTCGAAAGCGTAGATGATCCCCGGGTAGCAGCAGTTGGACTCGTATACGCATGTTCGGTCGACTAGGTCGATTTTCACCGCTTTTCTGAAGCCTGGGACGAGGAACCGGTCGGCGAAGACGATGGCTTTGATGCGTTCTTGGTCCGATTGCGCGTGTCTACGCTGGTCTACTTCCTCTACTTCGGTCATCTTGAGCCAGGCGCGGTCCGTTGGTGGGAGGTTCTGGGAATAGAGCCAGTGCACGAAGACGTTGACTGATATGAGCAGTTAGTAAACCGCTCCCAGGGGCGGCAAAGAAGGACAGTGATGTGATTGAAGAATAAGACTTACAGATGCCTACTTCAACATCCTCCAGGACAACTTTCCGCTCATCACCCTCTTTCCAAGAGCCGTTCAGCGCGCCTCGAAAGTAGTCCGAATGATGGGCGAGGAGGGGGCCATGGATATTGAACTTCGTATATTCAGGGCCAACGGCAACTACTACGATATCATGCTCTCGCGTGAGGGTACTAGTGGTGAGGTTAGCCATTCTTGCTGAATGTTCGGTGCTGGTGGTCGTACCTGAATTGCGGCGCCTTCGCCTTCGTACGCGTCTTCGTCACTCTCTGGTTCGGCTTCGCAGCCCATTTTGTTCCGATGGGATCCTTTGTTCGTGCCATTGTACTTGGTTGATCTCGCTCAGTTGTGCGAAGCGCCTGGAGTCACAGTAAGCCTGGTTACGAGGGAAATGGCACAAGATGAAATATCGGCAGCGACCGTAATCTGGAAGGCAGAGTTAAATATCTAAGGTTTTCGAGCGGGAAGGTGTTTGCGCTAGCATGTAATCACGTGGTCCTGATGCCTATGTCTCTCGGGCTCTCGCTTCGTATTCACTCTCGCCTTCACCTCCATTCTAGCTTTCACCTCTGGTTTTGTCTTCGTAGATGATCTAGTCTTCTTTCACGTGCCGTGCTACTCGGTTGATAGGGTAAATTGGATAAGGAAGGCGGTCAGGCAAAGAGTCGAAGCAACAGTATGGATTAATGCACTACTGATCCCCTTACGGCACCTTCACGAGCTGTTTCACTTGCTGTCGCTCGCGTTCCCGCATTCCTAAATTTTATCTGCTCCACAGATTGCCTTTTCCCTCGCTGATGAGTGCTCGTGGTAGGAGCATGCGTCTAGCTGTTGAATTTTTTGGTTGGACTATGTTTCATGTCGCTGTATCGTCCCATAACGCGAATGAGGAAGTCAACCGGCAGCAGGGACCGCAGTTCACGTTCTTTATCTTTGTCCTCCTCTCTGGTCCAATGCTCACAGTGCGTGTCGGCAAGTAACGGCAGAATCGGACTGTCTGAACGAAGGCGTTCGAATGCGTATATGACTGACTCATAGTAGGGCGGAGACTCGATAACTCTGTCCACGAAATAATTGTTGACTGCTTGCCGAAACTTCGCTGCAAGGATGCGGTCACCGAGGACAAGGGCTTTGATGATCTCGAGGTGGCTCTCAGGAGTGTTATTGGTCTCATATTCGCCTCCGTCTTCGTCTTCATTATTACCATCACCGCGGAACCTCGAAGCTTCCTCCCATCTGGATATTATCCCGGGAAGTCGCTGTGTATACAACCAGATTACGAAAATGTCGAACGTGTTCGGTTCAATGTCCTCCAGCGTGACCTTGTGTTCTTTCGACTCTTTCCATGGACCTTTCAAAGCCTTGCGGAAGTAGTCCGAGTGGTGTATGAGCAGGGCCTTGTAGGCATGATAGACGTGATGCTCTTCTCCGATTTCGACAGTGACCATGTCATTTTCGCGTGCCAGTGCGCTATGCCAAAAATTAGGTGCCGTTGTGGTGACTGCTGCATATGGCTAACGTACCTGATAGTTGGCGTTCTGCTTCTCTTTCTCTTTGTCATTGTTTCTTGCTCGTCGATTTGGCGTGGGAGCGAAGGGCTGAACGTGAGCGAGCAAAATCCATTGAACGAGAAGGTGGGATCTTTTTTTGGTTCCGGCCCAAAGTGCACCCATGGAAAAGTAAGGTTGGGACCAGTAAAATGAAGCTTGATGACACTGAGATCCTCCTCTCGGAATTGCTGTCGTGCCCATAACAAGCGCTTGTACATAGGAGCAATGGTTGTAGAATTGGGATGCGGTACATGTATTAAGTTTGGTATATGAAAATGCAAACAACCAAGCCCAGCTTCATGAACGATCATCCCTCGCACGTATTAAGCAAGCGATGAATCCTACCATTGAACGCCACTCCCATATACAAAACAGAGAAATACAAGGCACTTGCATGCCCTCAACCATCTAGCGTTTACCTGTACACATCGCATCATAATCCAACATTCTGCTTGCCTAACCACTGCACATCACGCAAGCCTCCTTGTTCTCTATCGAGCAGGCGAGCACGGCGTCGGAGTAGATGTCACCCTCGCGAGCAGCGCTCTCATCCCCCTTATCCTCCTCCTGCTTGGAACGAGCCTCAGGGAGGGCCTCTTCCTCTACGAGCTTGTTATCCGGATCTGTGGTAAGCAGCTTGGGGCTGCCGTCATCCACGTCCGCCTTGATGGGTTTGGGGTCCAGAGCATTCTCCTTCGCGGCGCCGTTCAGCTGCTTGTTCTCAGAGCTAGTTAGCGGTGTAGCGGAAGGCGTAAGGAGGTTGTTAAGGGACGAGATGCCATTCGCGGTGCCATTCGGGGTCTTGGCCATGTACATGGGTCGCGGCACGGAAGACGGAGATGGTGAGGCAGCGTGACTCTTCCGCTTGTTAGGCAGAGCGCGAGCAACATTGGTATCAGCCACCTTCAATGCCTCCTGATCGACGGTGAATTGGATGGGAGCAGAGGCGGCCATCGTGCGGAGGTAGTACATGCCAGTCTTGAGACCAAGCTTCCACCCAGCAAAATGCATGGAGGTGATCTTGCCCATCGTAGGCTCCTTCATGTGGATGTTGAGGGACTGGGACTGGTCAATGAAGGCACCGCGGTCCGCAGCCATCTGCACGATGGTGCGCTGCGAGATCTCCCAAACGGTCTTGTACAGAGCCTTAATATCATCTGGGATATTGGGGATGCGCTGGATGGAGCCGCCATCGGCGATGATACGGTTCTTCATGTTGTCCGACCACAGACCCATCTCCACCAGGTCTCGGAGGAGCCAGGGGTTTACCACCTGGAATTCACCGGCCAAGACACGGCGGGAGTAGATGTTCGATGTATACGGTTCGAAGCACTCGTTGTTCCCGAGGATCTGGGAAGTGGAAGCGGTGGGCATGGGCGCAACGAGGAGCGAGTTGCGGACACCGTGTTGGGCGATCTTGTCCTTCAGCTCTGTCCAGTTCCAGAGATCCGTTGGAGTGACATTCCACATGTCGTACTGGAGGATACCTTGGGACACGGGCGAGCCCTCGTAAGTGGAGTAGGGACCCTCCTCTTTGGCAAGCTCACACGACGCGGTGAGCGCAGCGTGATAGATGGTCTCAAAGATCTGAATGTTAAGTTTCTTAGCCTCAGGAGAGTCGAAAGGCATGCGCAAAGCCAGGAACGTATCAGCAAGACCTTGCACACCAAGACCGACAGGCCTGTGACGGAAGTTGCTGTTGCGGGCCTCTTCGACTGGGTAGTGATTGGCATCAATGATCTTGTTGAGGTTGCGAGTGACAACCTGAGTGACCTCGTGGAGCTTCTGGAAGTCATACTCGCTATGCTTTTGGTCGACGAACATGGGGAGTGCAAGGGACGCAAGGTTGCACACAGCAACCTCGTCAGGTGCCGTGTACTCAATGATCTCGGTGCAAAGGTTAGAGCTTCGGATGGTTCCGAGATTCTTCTGATTGCTCTTGCGGTTGCAGGCGTCCTTGTAGAGCATGTATGGGTTGCCAGTCTCCGTCTGAGCCTCGATAATGGCGTACCAAAGCTTTTGAGCGCGCACCGTCTCGCGGCCGCGGCCCTCTTTCTCATACCTGCGATAGTTAGTCGGCGATGCATCGATTAGTACACAAAACGACTTACTGGTGGTACAATTCCTCGAACTCATCGGCGTAGACGTCGGCAAGCCCAGGGGCCTCGTTAGGGCAGAAGAGAGTCCAATCTCCGTTCTCTTGGACGCGCTTCATGAAGAGATCCGGGATCCACAAGGCATAGAACAGGTCGCGCGCGCGGATCTCCTCCTTGCCGTGGTTCTTGCGGAGATCAAGGAAGCTAAAGACATCGGCGTGCCATGGCTCGAGGTAGATGGCAAACGCACCAGGACGCTTATTGCCACCTTGATCCACATACCTAGCAGTATTGTTGTAGACGCGAAGCATGGGAATGAGACCGTTCGACGTCCCGTTGGTTCCGCCAATATATGAGCCGGTGGCGCGAATGCGGTGCACATTCAGACCAATCCCGCCAGCGGTCTTGGAAATCATGGCACACGTCTTCAGCGTGTCGTAAATTCCCTCAATGCTATCCTCCTTCATGTCGACGAGGAAGCAGGACGACATCTGGGGTTGGGGAGTACCCGCGTTGAAGAGCGTCGGCGAGGCATGTGTGAAGAACTTCTGCGACATCATGTCGTATGTCTGGATGACCTTCTCAATGTTCTCGCCGTGGATGCCCACCGCCACACGCATCAGCATGTGCTGCGGGCGCTCAGCAACCTTGCCGTTGATGCGGAGAAGGTACGAGCGCTCGAGGGTCTTGAAGCCGAAGAACTGGTAGTTGAAGTCGCGGTCGTAGACGATAGCCGAGTTGAGCTCCTCGGCGTGGGTTTGGACAATGTCGTAGACCGACTTGGAGATCATGGGCGCGTGCGTCCCGTTCTTCGGATTCACGTAGTCGAACAGGTCTCTTATCACAGCAGAGAACTGCTTCTTTGTTTGCTTGTGGAGATTCGACACGGCGATACGCGCGGCGAGGATGGCGTAGTCGGGATGTGTGACGGTCATGTATGCTGCTGTCTCGGCCGCCTGCAAGCTATTAGAATCTCGGAGGATGCAGTGGCTGCAGACAGGCATACCAGGTTGTCTAGCTCGACGGTCGTCACGCCCTGGTACACGCCAGAGATGACTTTCATTGTGATGGCGGCAGGGTCGACGTGTTCCGGGTCCAGGCCATAACATAGCCTGGACACCCGGGCAGTGATCTTGTCGAACTGGACGCGTTCTTTGCGTCCATCTGATTTCGCTGTTAGCACTGGCGACGACATGCAGCAGAGAGCAAGGGTGAGAACAGCAATTGAAGCAGGAGAGAGTTCTGTTCATACCGCGCTTGAAGACAAACATATTGACCGAGGAAAGAAACTAAGGGGATATGGGTATCTCGGGCGTGAAGTGGTGTGGTTGAAGTGGACAGGACGTGGAGGGGTTGGAGGCGGCTCTTAAATGGGCGACGCGTCGAGGAGAGCAAAACACGGTGCACGGTCTCGCGTAGCGCGTGCCTCGTGCCTGCCGCCTTTTGTCAGCTAAAGTGCTTTCTTGGCGCTGGCGGAATGGTTTCGCCGATTGCTCCGAACTTTTCCCAACGACAGCCGCCATCCGCCCATTGCGGTCCAACACATGCCGCGAGGTCTTTCGGCCGTCTTCTTTTCGTCTCTTCTATTTTAATAGAACAGCACTCCGCCCACTATGGCTGGTGGGCACATGAAATACCGCCACCTCAGCCGGTCGTCGTCGCATCGACAAGCCCTCCTGCGCAACCTCGTCACATCGCTGTTCAAGCACGAATCGATAACAACAACATGGCACAAGGCGAAGGAGGCGCAGAGGCTGGCTGAGAAGCTGGTAACTTTGGGGAAGAAGAATACAGAGGCAACGCGGCGGAGAGCGCATCAGATATTCTACGTACGGAGCTGGAAGCTGTTCCCGTCAATTGCATACTAACCATTGGAAGACCCCGAATGAATTGGTACCTAAGCTCTTTGGACCTATACGGGAACGATACCTCAGTCGCCCTGGCGGCTATACCCGCATTCTCCGCCTCGAGCCCGTCAAGGAAGACCAAGCCGAATCCGCAATCTTGGAGCTCGTCGACGGACCAAAGGACATGCGCTTTGCCATGACCGCGAAGACACTCTCGCGATTACCGGAGAACAAGCAGCCGAACGAGATCACAGCCAAGAACGTCAAGAAGGTGACGCAGTTCCGCAAGGCTGGCGTCGAGCAGCTACGGCACATGGTCGCGAGGATGAGGGGAGAGCACGAAGAAGGATGGGACAACAGGACTCTGCTTGGCCCGAAGCGAGTCTATCTCCTAGAAGAGAAGGTCAAGAGAGATATGCACTATCCGGAAGAGGTGGACGACTGGCAATTACCTAACTCATACAAAGTAGAGTTGGGAGTGGAGGCGCCTGCACGAACATACAAGTGGGATCTCGGGAAGGTTTTGAAGCAAAAGCGGGCCGAGAAAGAGAAACAGTTGGAGGCCGAGAGAGCGCAACAGTTGGAGGCTGAGAGGAAAGAAAGGGAAGCTAGAGGCGGTGGAGCGCAAAAGCTCATTGAATAAGGTAGAGGTCCTCCTTGTTTGTATTATACCGTGTTTACGTATCAGGCTTCTCGTACCCTTGGAATAATTCATGGGCTTGTTTCTATCTCATAGAATGAAACAGATTCCTGACCAGCTTTCCGACCCCTTAAGCGTCGGCCTTGCAACGACTGCACTCGTCATCCCACTGGCGTCCGTAATCACAGGAATCTGACTTGGTCGCGCCTTTCAACGTCTGGTTATACGTCTTCAAACCCCTAAAAAATGAATTCGCGCGGAGTCAGGTCCATGTCCTTCTCGCTCTCTGCCTTTTCCATCTTCGATGAAAAGACCGCCGGATCCCCATAGTTGCAGTGCTCATCAGCCAAGATGAATAAGAACTTGACTCGTGATTCCTTGTATGTCGCAGAATTTAGAGGGTGCAGCTTCAAAGTTACTCCTGTGGTGAGTTGGGCAGCGCGGCCCGAGGAAAGATGTTGCACGGCCCACTGTCCATTCACCGCCACGCCATCGTCGAATTACCTGCTGCTTTCACCATGTCCAGGATTACGTCATGGGGTAAGTTCACCCTCCTAGCGAGCTAAATTCTACCTCAGTCCGACCTCAGTACCACGCCACACTCCATCTTCCACTCGACTCTAGCTCTAGCCACGTAGATCGCTATAGACCAAGACGAGCGTTCCGGCCCATCCCCACCGCGCTTCAGGTACGCTCTCTCAAGCAAAATACGATATATCTACTGACCCAACTCAGTGCTATTGCCCGCAAGGGACTGGAAGAGAACATCATCATCGAAGTCGGAGCAGACCATGTTAGATACCACGTAGCCAAGTCACTCCTCATCCACCACTCAGAGTACTTCAAGAGCGCACTGAATGGAAGTTGGAAAGAATCGTCCGACAACAGTGGAGCTCGAGGACATCGTACCCGCTGTTTTCAATCTGTTCATTGACTGGCTCTACTCTCAGAAAATCTCCATCCCCGACGAGGTCAACATAAACGTGGGCGAGAAAGCAATAGACTGTATCCAAGGAAACGAGTACCACATGTTGGCTATAATGCTTTACGCTTTGGCCAATAGGTTTCTCGTGCGCGACCTGACGCGTTCCATGAACCGACTACTGGTAGCCGACTACGCGGTGAAGGCCACGAGACCCTCCTTGGACATCATAATCTTCGCCTTCGGCAATCTCCGGTCTAGTGACACAATTCTGGACCTCCTCGTCGACTTCCATTGCTGCGCTTGGCATCCATGGCTACGCGACTATGAAGAGGAAGCAAAGCTTGAGAAGGAGCTGCCACACGACTTCTTACTTCGAGTCATGCACGCGCATGCGTGCTCGAACGAGGCTGCTCGTCTGCAGACACCTGGAGACCTTGTCCCTTGCGATTATCACGAACATGATACCTTAGCCGAGTGGAAGGCGTGCGAATACAAACGCCCAAAGGGAGTCATGTAATCGTGGGACCTCGGGACACCTGCGCCAGCATTTCGAGCTTGCCCGCATGATTTATGCAGATGCTTCGAGCAGAAAATGGGCATATTGGATGGTCGGGGCGACTGCTTCCATTCTCTGTCCGTCCTGAGTAGCTCCGAGCAAAGTCACGATAAGAAGTAGTCAATCAAAGGAGCCCATTTCTGCCTCCAAGAGTGCCGGATGCTGAAGCCTAAACCTTGAGGAAATACCGACTGTCTTGACTGTAACAGATAAATCAAAGTTCTTATCATGACTAACATGACAATAAACCCACAAAGCGGAGCCAAAGCATACAACAGCTACGTGCATGCCCCGATTCCATCCCCATTCAGCCCATGCCAGTAGTCGAAAGCTCTTAACAACCCAACACTGTAGCACCACGCTCCGCATATCACCAACACATGCATGATCTGATGGCTCGACCCGAAGATATCGAACCGCTTTGGGTACCATCTCTCCGGAATTCGTGCGCCGTAGACGCCTCCTCCGGACCCGTTCAAAATCCCTAGCCCAATGAAATGCGAAAGCCCCATCCGCCGGTCATGTTCCGCGAATCCGTTGATCCGTACGCCATGGATTGCGGGGAGAAAAGAAGAAAGGCCGAGTATCGTGTAGAGTAAGAGTCGGGTTTTGAGTCCAGCGGGCGTGCGGAACATGGGGTGGAAAGTCACGAAGGCGCAGAGCAGGGCTGCTGCTGTAGCAAGATACCAGAAGAAGTGTTGCAGCTGGGGATCGCAGTAGTAACCGAAGTGAGCGCTGGGGACTGTTGAGCCCCAGATTACGAGGACGATTCCGAGGTGGTCGAGTTGCGAGGTGATATACCAGGTTCGGGGACTGTGGTTCGTGAAGGTGTGGAAGCTATAGGATGCGTTAGCTATAAATGCTTCGGGGAGAGTGTCGGGGACGTACCATGAGGAGAAGAAGAAGCAGACAGTGACGGATGCGAAGAAGGTGAAGAGGGCGAACACATCGGTTGGCGTGGCATATTGGTAGCGTGGAGTCCACGAGTGGTACAGGTAAAAAGGTATAACGGAAAAGGCAATGGTGCCTAGACCATGAGACCAGATGTTGACTAGTAGGGTCTAATGAGTGACTGCAATGCTTATTGTTTAGGAAGAAGTACCTGTCTCATTATGTAGGCGCAAGGTGCTGCCGATTGAGCGGAAATAGGAATATGATGCTTGCCTGGGACCATAAGATATAGCTACAAAGAATCCGAACGCGCTGGCATACCGATAGCCGGTAAGTATGTGTTCATTATCTCTGTATGTACCATGTTACCTCGTTTGTCGTATGGTATGAAGGATGCAGGGCTGTACCTTTGCCATGTCACTGAACATCAATATCAGTAAGAGATGCATTATGAAGAAGCTGAGCTCCACGGGGGACTCACGAAGTTCAGGCCATTCCATCAGCGTGTCTGAATCTTTTCTTTTCGGCATGGAAAGATGAAGCTGCGATGTCGGTCTGGACTTGGAGCACTGGAAAGGAGAGCAGATTATCGGCGTAGTGCTCTTCCTCGGTGGCATGTAAGTAGCAGAATGGACTAAAAGGGAATCTATGAATCGAGTGGTTAAGACTAGGTTTGGACTATCGGAAGGTATCGAAAGGATGAGGACGAAGCGGAATCACAGGCGCAGGGTGACTCGATTGAGGGGGAATTCGCAAGTCACCCTGCGTAACTTAAAGGTTTCTACCCTAGCATACCGCTCTGGCCAAGTTGATTTTATGGTTTCCAGCCTAAGTCTTTGTTATTCTGGCATTCCTGGGCATGTCGTTGGGTTTCTTTGTTCTGAATACTGCTCTCCTTCTCTAGAGGCTTAAATTGTTAGAGTAGCGTGCTATAATTAGCCGCGAAGGCACATATTGTCGAGCGTAGCGCAAAATGGTCCACAATATACGGAACTTTTTAGCTTGCTCCTTGGAAGGTTGAAGAAATGGAGTTGAAGAAATCTTGACAAACCGCGGAACTTCCCAATTCGTCCAGCTCCGTGCCCCTCCACATGCGGAACACTTCCGAGGCACACACGCCCTACCGTAACCACGCCTTACGAACTACAACCCCAACATCTACCTTCTAGCCTCTTATTCCCTTCCAATCTGAAGCTAAATAGGTACGCCCGCCCCTCGCTCCTTCTCTCGCACGCCTACAATCCCATCTGACGCCATCACAGCCAGCTTCCTAGGCCCCACATCCCGCTCGCATGCCACCTCTCCTCCGGCCGCGCTTCCACATTTCCACCACCGCGACTACAACGCTCAAGACCTTCGGCGTAACTCCTCCTGTTACCTGTCGATCGATACCAAGGCTTTTCCGAGCGATACCCCTACAATTGAGCAGAACAATGGCGTCAAGCAGTGCCCCGCTGCAGGAATGGCTCGTCATTGCGCCGGATTTTCCGAACTCGATGGATAAGCGGTTGAGCGTGAGGCAACAGCACTTGGGCGGATTGAAGGAGGATCCGGAGACGTTCTGGCTGTGGGGCGGTACGTTCTCCTCGTTCTCCTCCCATTCCCTGCGTAGACGAGCGGTGTTGGAGGATTGCATGCGCCTCTTGATAGGCGGAATACGCCCGGAATTTGGTCGTACCTTGTCTTTCAAACTGAGTGCATGCTAATAGCAGCGATAGGCGCCATGCTCGAAGAGCCCATTAAAGAAGGCGACACCAATCCACCGAAGATGAAGGGCTCGGCGATGTTGATCGGCGCGAAGACGAAGGAGGAGGTCGTTGAGCGGCTGAAGAAGGACGTCTATGTCACGGGCAAGGTGTGGGATTGGGAGAAGGTGATGATTATTCCGTTCAAGTCTGCGCTGAGGAAGGCGTTGTAGGGCGAGTAGGGGACCTGAGAAGATGGATGTGTGGAACGAAAACGGGCCGGGTAGAGCCAGGGAGGATGCAGCATTAAAAGGACCAGGAAACGGGCCACCTAGGTATAAAGAACTAGCATTGCGGCGATGATCGCATTGAATGAGTTTACGACTCTAGACAGGGTATCACTTTGTGCTATGCAATGAAAAAGACGCCAAAGACGCCCAACACGACGACCCATTTCTAACAATTGGGTGACCGAGTACTTTCCAGTGCCTTCTTGACCAACGAATCGAAGCCTCCAACGCCCGTGTATATGACCCAAATGACCCAAACCGTTGAGTAGCCCTGCTCTCTTGACTATTCCACAAGCGACCGGCTCCTCCCGGTTCGAATTAATCTTCCCAATGATGCTATTACAGTGATGTTACGATGGGTGTCTGGTGATCCGTGATACGGAATTTGATCGGTTGTAGTGGGTGCGCGCCCAAAAGCCTCGCCGAAAGCGGTATTCTTCAATACTCTTGTGTTGACGCGCAGTGGTTCTTCGGGCGATGAAGCGTCGCGCCTGGTGCTGTCTCTTTGGAGCGGCGAAGGTCGTGACTGAGGGCCAGGCGGCTGAGTGGCGAACCCATTTCCTCGGAAATTGATAGCTGCGGATAATCGACTCGCAGAATTAAGATCCCGAATCATCGTTGAAGTCTGTCCCCCGCTCAATAGGCGCATGGTTGAGGAGGCCAGAAACCGTAGTGATTTGATACCCCCTCCTCTTAATCTCCGGAATGACCTTCTTCAACATGGGAATCGTCCAGCTCCTCCTGTCATGGCAAATGATGATCCCGCCTGGCTGCAGCATACTCAGAATATGCGCTGCGTTAACATTCGGATACGGGATTTGCGGGTCGTGAGGATATATGTTTCCGAGAACAAGTCGATACTTGAGCATCTTCAGCCGCTCCCTCATGCGCACAGAAAAGAATCCAGATCCAGGGCGGAAATACCGGGGCGGATGCTCAATCCCCGCAGCATCATACGCCTCATATATCATCGTTTCCACAGCATCGATTTGCTGAATCAAATCCGCATCAGACAGACTCCGCGACGGCTCATCATGCATGGCGTGATTCCCCAGCTCATTCCCATTCTGCACCAACTCTTTCAGCACCTCCTCCCTGCCCGGCACCTGACCCCCAATCACAAAAAACGTCGCCGCGGCATCATTCTCTTCCAGAATCTTCATAATCTGCGTCGTGTACTCCGACGGCGCGTCGTCAATAGTCAGAGCGATAATCTTCTCCGTCGTGGCAACCCGCCAAAGCACATCCGGCCAGCGATACGCAAAGTACTTGATGAGCAGCGCGGGAGGCTTGTAGATGATGTAGAAGGGCGCTATTAGCGATAGGAAGACGGTCAGGATGATGATCATTGTGAAGATGCGGCTGCGGCGTGCGCGCCGACGCAGCTTAGACGGCAGCCGGCAGAGACAGCAGCCCGGGCGATACATTTCCACGAAGTTGCGGTTGCAAAGATCATGATAGGAAGAAGAAAAGAGAACTTGGCGGCATAGTTGGGCAGCTCGTGAAGGAATGCGATGCGCAGCTAAGGAGCTGTGGAACCTTGGAAAGGTGATCAACCTTCAGGGATCGTAAAGGGGGTTAGCCGAACGCGGTGCAGTGGCGCACGTGAGGCCCACATCAGCCGAATCCTTCCTGAATTCAAATGTGGATCGCGAACTTTTCTTTCTTTCCGCCACGCCTCAATTGCGACGATATACACACCTTCCATTCACGACCCCGCTCCTAGACGTAGCACAGAAACATACGCAATCCATCTGTAAGGATATTCAGCAGACGATCGCATCCGGAGACTTTTTCGGTATCTCCGTTTCACAAAATATCATCTTTGTGGCCGCAAAGCCACAATGCAGTCATATCGGGGATTGGTTGCGACAAGACGACCAACGGAGCTCTCAGCCAGGCATGAAACCTAGGAGCGAGAGAAACAGAACCTCGTTCTCGCTCGTGTAGCCCTCGTGCAGCCCTAAGATGCCGAGTTAGTTACTCTTCCGAGACGGTATAGAATCCCGTGATGCATCGTAGCATATTCTACATGTCCTGCTAGCTACCAACATCGGAACCAATTTGTCACGCTTATTCGAAATCACCACCTTCGCTATAGGCCTTCTAAGAATGTTCCAAGAGTAAACATTGGACGTTAAATTGACCTAGCTGCTCTATCATATAGCTGCCCAGGTCTCATTGCGTTCGCACATGCTTATTCCCTTGTCCAATCTATGGTCTTGGGTATCTCAAAGCCAACCAGGCCGCAGCCTAAACGCCATACGCAATGCTGGTAAAAGTACTAACAAGCCAAGTTTACCTCCGCCTCCATTGTTTCCAAGCATACACGAAGCCATTTTCTGCATGTTGTCTGCTTTCGCAGGTGTTGGAATCAAATGGAGAATTCCACACTACTCCAGCAGTGCCCAGGTCTACCAGAGGAACCATACTCGGCCGCCCATGTGCACACATGAATGGGAACACGCATCTCGACAGCTTGGCCACCAGCTCTTCGCATTGTTCCAAGCTCAAGTCATCATTGAACATGATTGCCGATCGGCAAGCGCGGGAATTGACTAGATCGATAAGCCCCTCAGGGCAGGTAGAGAGTCGCCTGACCCAGAGGGGAGACTCTTCGTCGGCAGAGCGGGTCGAAGCATCGTTCCGGAGAGATTCCAAAAGCGGATCGTCAACATATTTCCAGACGGCGGAGCGAAGAAGGGATATCAGCAGTTGAGGATCCGCCTTGCAACGTTCAGATACAGCCGGAGGTAGAGTCGCCACTGAGAGGACGGCTTGTTGCCTTTCTGACGTCCCCGACCTTGTCACGAAGGTTTTCGGGGGATAGAGGTCCAGAAGGATGCCCCATGCCGCAAACCTTGGAGCATGCGCGGAAAAGTATGCATGTTCCTGAGAGGAAATGGTAAATTGCATCGGCTTCTCCAGTATGGTGAAGGCGACGTTGGACTGATGTCCGAGCTTCGAGCGGTATCCCGAGTCGTTATATGCCTGTGGTAATGGAGCGCAGAACTCGGCGAGGAGTGCTTCTACCCGGATGCGCTCATCCGCAGCATGCTGATCTATTAAGGCCAGAATTTCGGCCCTAGACCCGCCCTCGTATCCCACTTCTGTGGAGTTTCGCATCTTCACAAGAATGAACTTCTTATCTAGCTGCGCTAGCACTTGTGCACCTTTGAGCTCAGCTTTCGATAGTCTACTGACGTTCAACTCGGCTGGGTTGCCCAGTGCCTTGTCGAGCCTATTATGCGAGTAGTCGAAGCGGTTCCCATTCTTGTGGTCTCCGCACCCGGAGTGATGCTCGTGCAATGTGACCTCCCGGATGCGTTTCTCGACGGGCTTGAATACCGGATTGTCCCACGACTGTAATATTCCCTTCAGCCAAGAGTCCGTTTCTCCGCCGGCAGTGACTGGCTTGGGTTGAAGTCGCATAGGCTTGTTGAATTCGCTAAGGGTGCTTGGTAGACGAGAGATGGATGGCTCAGTGCTGGGTCTCGCTGGAAGTTGCGGTAGAACACAACCAGTACGGGCATTCAAAAGGAAATTTTGGTTGGTTGATGGATCTGTCCAAGTTATAGATTTGTCGTACTTGTCGTCGTCCAATGAGTAATCTCCATTACCGTTGTGATCCTGTAGATGAACGGCTGCGTTCAGAGAGCCTGGCATAATGGGCGGAAGGTCAAACTCGTCGGAAGGGCCAGCAGACCCAGTTGACATAGGGGTAGCGTCCACCGGATTGGTTAACGGCAGGCCTGAAGGCTCCCCATCCCGCGCCTTCAGCCTGGTACTGGCATTGTCGAAGAAATCAGCTCTAGCGCTCTTGATCCGGGACCATTCAGCAAAAGGCCGATGCTGGCTCCGTTCGGATATAGTTTCTGCTACAGCTGGACCTGTTCCCTTCCTCTTCCGGCTCTCCAAGCTTGCTGACGCCGATGCAGGGGAGTCGAATGCAACGCCTTCAGCACGCAATGCAGCATGGTTTACTAGTGCTTGAGACTTCAATCCCGATGTGCCCTCCACAGCTTCATGACTGCCGGATGTGGATGCAGTGTTTAGTCGAGCGTGTCTGGAGCGAGGCTTGCGAGTTCGGAAGTGGTGAGCTGACAGCCATTGCGTGACCATGGCAGTCAGCACCTCCAGCACCGTCTGGAGGTTACTCTCGACTTCAATAAACTGATCTTCTGTTCGTTTAGCATCGTGATCCTCTTTCAACGATATCCGTAAATGGAACATCGGGTATCGATCAACCCCCTTCCGTGTCTTGAGCTGTCTGTTGGTGTAGCCATCGCTGTTGAAGCGCTTGTCGCGTTGGCAGCGTGTCTTCTCGTTGTCGGGCACGTCGATATCGTCCTCAATGGTGCCAAAACTGGAAAGAGCGAATATCCGATTAACTTCGTTGTAGAGCTCGTTGTGCCCTGCATCAGCGAACAACGGTCGAATCCCGAATGATATGAACTGGACACGCTTGCTTGGTGCAGGTTCAAGGGAAATGGCACCCCTCACAGTTATGGTCGAGGTAGATGCGGAGACTGGAACCCACGACGACCATGCGTCGATGGAAATGTAGTTGGCTTGGGTCAAAACATTGAGCATTCGCTGTAGCTCTGCGGAGCGAGACTGCGGGGAGTCCGCGTTACGAGCCGTGTTGAAGCTAAGGGACGTTCTACCGTCCCCATCCCGGATCTTCAACGACAGGTGGCTGCGCCAACTAAGCATGACGCCGGTCACTTCCATTTTCAGGATGTCCCACAGCCGGTCATGCTCAGGCCTGTGTGCCGCAACCACTGCTCGTTGCTTGACTCTCACGGGGAGGTTACCAAACAGGTTCCGCACTGTCACCCGCGTCCCATGCCTCCCGTGGATCTCATGTTGGGGCGGCGCCGGCAATTCTCGGCCCACAGGCTTCGAGTGATGGAACGTTATCAAGTTGTGCGATCGATGCTCGTGGTGCCGAGAGACTATGGTTAGAAGAGACATAGCTGCGAGAGAGGCGAGGAAGGTGCCATTGCGGCCGAGGGAGGCTTCTTCGGTATAGTACTTGGAGGTACCTAAGCTGCATCAGTTTTGGTCTAACTTCTGTGGGCAGAGAAACACACAGTAGAGCTTCCCCAGTCCGCCATCTTCTCTGAATTCAGCGGGGGGTATCCCCAGCCCGTCGTCTTCGACAGAGCATCCTCCCCGCGCGAAGTCTACGGTAGCTTCAATCTTTGTGGCTTTGGCATCTAGTGCGTTCTTCAGGAGCTCTGAAACAACTCCGGTGAGGGACACTATTGTAGTGGACGATTTGACCTGGGCGATCACGTCCTCTGGAAGAGGCAGGATGGATCTATTCCGGGCGCCTGCCGTGTCCACAGCCCCTCCGACGCCTCGCTTCGAGGTCATGACGTGCCATCCGCGCCGCTATCCTACAGCGAGCGTGGAGGTCGATCCGCAAGCGGCCATGTTGTGGGCAGCCGAGTGAACGAAGGCTGGTAGTGGTGGCGATGGGATGCGCATGGGCGGGCGATGCAAGTGCACCATAATCGCTCGGCGGAGGCACGGGCCGCACCTACCACAGAAGGAAGGACGGACCCTTGAATGGACGCAAACGGATGGTTCCAGATCGTCGCCGCCCTCAGCCGCCTCAACACCAAACACGCCAGCCTACGAAACGATCGGGCCCTTTTCGTGACGTGCCGCTATTCTTAAGGCCGGCCATACTCCAACCCACGCGCTCACTCCACGCATCCGCTCAGCTGCTCCTTCGCTCAGCGCCTCCTCTTCTGCCACAACTCCGCAGCCTCGTCATCGCTCAATCTATTTTCCACGTGGACCTGTGAATTACCCGCCAAGTACCGTTGGTTCGCCAGCAGAGCAGCCCGGTTGCCTCTCCAAATCTATACGTCGTCAACCAGCGTTAAGCCCTGAATCGCAATGGCCACCGCCGAAGCCGCGGCGACACCTCATGGTATGTCTCCTAGGCAGCTGGGCTCGAGCACAGCCATTATGGCCTTCCCAACGCCCCGGCCAGGCACTACCTCTCCACCTCGTCTCCGCGCACACACATTTTGAGTGCTACTGACACACATGGCTAAAGACCGACACACCCGCAAGCGGCCCTTTACGGGCTGGATGAAGCGCCTCGCGAATCTGAAATCTTCAACCTCTGAATCTCCCAATGCGTCTGGGAAGAAGGGTCAGAGCGCTGCGCAGCCCAAGTCCAAGAAGACCGCGGCGAAGAACAATCCCTACCCCGAATCCGGCCGCTTCAACAACAATGGCAACGGCCACCTTTCCTTCTCCAGCCCCGTCACCCCTCGATCCAACGACAGCTTCGCATCGGCAGAGGCAGGCAGCGGCTCGGGGCAGCAGCGCGCGTTAGCGAAGAGCAACAAGTCCACTGCGCCGACAGTGGCTACCAATCCCGAGACCATCCACTCCGGCAGGTCGAAAGCGGACACGGGCATCAGCACAACAATAGGCGGCGGCAGTACATTTTCGTCTCCCAACCACTCCGAGCGCTCTCTCACTACAACCTTGACCACTATACAGTCCACCGCCCCCTCTAACGTGCTCGTTGGCGGCCATGTGCCGAACGCACAGACTGCAAATGCACCACCAGTGCACTTCTCGCACCAGTTCCCGGCTTCGCCGCCACCATCAGCAATACCTCCGCACTTAGTGCCACAACCGCATCCGCACACCTACCAAGCCGCAACAGCGAACAATATCCTTACGGACAATGCATCCATCTTGACGCTGGCTTCCTCCTCGAAGCGCCGCCGGCGCAACTCTCTCGACACAAATGCCTCTGTTCGCGCCCTGGCACCATCGTCGGTTTGGGGAGGCAGCCGAGAGTCACTCCCACTCAGTGTGCTTTCAGGCAATGCAGACACAATATACAGCCCGCAGAATAGGCCGAACGGTGTGGGTGGCTTTGCGAATGCTGAACGCGCGAGCCTCTATTCCTCATCCGGAGTCGCAGCCCCTGCGCTCAGCAGTGAGCGCAATAGCTACTATGCGAACAAGCAAAATGCAGACGGGGTGAGCGTGCGTAGTGGACTGCTCGGTCATGGACGGACAGATAGTATCACCGGCAGCATTGGACCCAACCCTACTAGCCCGCTGGCGAGCCCGAGAGATCCTGTAGGCCCTGCAAGAATGAGCCGACGAAGTTCGGACTGGAAGGAGGCCGGCGAGGACGGTGACGATGACGGCGAGACCCCTGTCAGCCCTGTTACTTCTGAACATGAGGACAAAGGGAAAGGCAGGGCCGTCTCATAAGCGGCTCCTACAACCGATAGGACATGGCACTAGGGTAGGGCTTGATCTTGGTATGAAGGCCTTCAGGCCCGGTTTTGCGGAGGGAGGGTGGAACAGAGGAAGTGGGTGTGGAGCGTTGGCTTTGGTGCTTGGGACTTGATCAACATGCATGGGGGAGTCAGCATCGGCAAGGCGTCTCCAGGTTTGCGGATATGGCACTCAGCTTTTTGGTTCATCAAATTATACCCTAGGTCTATGGAGAAGACATCAGCCGCAGGGGTGAATAGATCTTCAAACCTGCTTATACGATGAGTGACTTTCTTAACTTTCAATGCCTGACACTATGTTTCGTTCCTGTTCTTCCTCCGTTGTGCAGTAAGAGTTATAGACGCGGGGCATTGGAGGGCGTTGGAGGAACTTCTTTGGTGACCAGTCGAGAAGTAGCAAATACCGCGAGGCCGCCCATGCCAATCTATGACGGCGATTACGCTCTGAAGGAAACCCCACGAACACCTCCACCCTCTGAAGGCCTTCAGGACGGTGTAAGTCCTTCCTCGCCATCACCTTCACTGTCAGGTCGCCTCTAGAGTGAAACCCGCCGCTCGAGCTTAAAACTTTCTCCGCTCCGACAGGGCCCACGCCTGCCTTCCTAAACTGCCCTACCGGTTTTCTGCCTGCCTCACCTCACTTCACTTCACCGCTACGTACCTAGCTACTCGCACTAGCACGAACACTACCAGGGCCAACATGGAGACCTCGAACCGCGCCATCCCTACTGCGACTGCGGCCGCCGACGGCCCTCGCCCGTTCGCCATTGCGATCAACGGCGACTTCATCATCCAGCTCACTCCACCCGCGACGCCTCCACTCTCTGAGAGGACAGTCAACAGCGGACAACCTTGGCGCGGAGCCCGCGTAGTCCAGTTTCGCGTTTCGAGAGCCGTTATGCAGGAGCATTCCACGCTCTTCCGTGACATCTTCCGCGCTCAGCCAAATTTGGTACGTTGTTCTTAGAAGTCTTCCTGGTGGTGAGTCACTTCGAGCTGTGCAATGTTGACGTGGAACTAGACTATGATCAATTTCGAGAGCAAATGCTCCGGCTTCGGCTATGCCCTCGAGATCTGGCTTCGAGCGATCCACAATGGCGTTAACAGTCTCCCGGAGAATCTCAAGGCCACTCACATGGAGCGGGCGTGGGTCGCTATTGGAGTAGGTGAATCTTTCGGCTTCGCTCCACAGCATCTCGACAAGATCAAACCTTGGTTCCTTGACGGCTACAATTATGCGCTCAATCATGGACCGGGCCTCAGCCCCATGATGGCCCGCTGCTTGGCCTTCCCGTGCAGCGTCTTCGACTACGCCGAGGGCTTCATGAAGCTAACCAAGTATCTCGCTTATAACACGAACGGCAACATCTTCACATACAATCCCAGCAACTTTCAGGCCCTAGCATCGGACGCTCGCGTTCTTGACGGTATGTGCACCGATCCGTAGCTCATCCTCCTTCCGTTGTGCTCTGTTGTCCGGTTCAAGACTAAGAATCTATAGGTCCGCTTACCACTGCGCGCGCTCACATTCAATCCGTCATCGACCGTGAGCTCTTCTTCCCGTTGGAGAAGCTCCACCGCGCCACTTGTGTCTGCCGTAAAGAGACCGCCTTCGACTACGAGGCCACGCTAAGGTCGCTTGGCTGTTGGCCAGTCGACCAAGCTGTCAAACAGTATACTCTCGCCGACATCATCGACTACCTTTCAAACTTTAACTTCACACCCAAGACTCAGGCCTGCGATTCCGGAGCCTGCTACCACGACTTCAAGAAGTCCGTCGACATTGCCATTCAGAGGGCAAAAGAGTACTTCGACGGACTTTGCCTGGATTGCACGGAGCGAAGCCTCCAGGACGAAGGACAGTCCCGTGAGGACTACATTCAGAAGAATTCGCCATACAAGGACTGTTGGGACATGAATTGCCGCTTTGGGCATGGGAGGCCTTCGTGGTGAGTGCTCGTGGATGCAAGGTTCCTCTAGCACGAGGCTAATTCCGGTAGGTACTTCTCCTGGATGGGGCCCTCTGACATCCGCCGAGACATCTGCTCCAAGTTCCGCGAAGAGAAGCGTCAGGAAGCCCTCGAAGGAAAGGGCAGACAAGGCCGACGAGGCAAGCGAGCTGGCAAGGGCTCTACCGCACCTCGCAACCAAGGCGCTGCCCCCTTCGACCCAAAGGTCCCTCCCTGTGGTCTTCCGCAGTCTTCCTCACAGTTTCCGAATAACAACACTCTTAAAGAGAACCCCGACGAAGGTGACGACCACCAAGACTCGGAAATCGACGATGACGACGATGACGAGTTCTTTGACGCCGAGGACACATCTTTCGAGAGCCAAAATGTCGCTGCTGACGACGAGGACGCTGAGGGCCTCGACCACTACTCTATCAACTGAAATCGCGGCAGACACGAGCATCTAGGCTATGATATGCAACCACCGATTTGTCATGCAATCTTCATATGAGGAATTGGTTGTTGTATTTTTCCTATTTGCTTAGGAGAGCGGCGTTTGGTTGGAAGCAGGGCAAGAATACGGGACACGATTTATCATATTATGGAAGAGGCATTATCTTTGTGCCCAAAGTATGACAGACGAGAGGGCGATGGCACTGCTTCACACGCTGTCTCCCCTCGGTCTTTCCTATTCACTGTAAAATAGGAAACTTCTATCTAGCAACATCATCTGAGATGCGTCTCGAAGAAAGATAAAATGCTCTCTCTCATTTAACTTGCGTATGCGCACTATGCCTTTAGCAGCAGTCCACGACTTCTCCCGACGGACAGTGCATAACACTGTACGTAAGGAAATCCATACGGTTAAGTGGACTTCGAATTGGTCTATCAAAATTGTGCCCGCGCACCCGTCCACCCTTATCCATCTCTTGCGGTCAGAAGGAGAACACAGATTTCGAAGCAGAATAGAACATGATAGCCACAAATCATGATGATGAAATTCCATCCTTAGCCAGACGCTTGTAGGACCGAAACCTTCGGATGCCAGATTTTCATTATCGAAGAGACAGACCGAAAATACTGGAATATGGAAACACGGAAACAGCGCTGGGACAGGTAATGGGCTGTCAGTCCTTGGTGGAAATGCCGTACATTTCCACAAGGGGCTAGGAACTGGAATCGATGTGAAATGAGTAGATAAGGGAAATGGAAAGGGGTTTGAAGGCGGCCTTTTGTTGGGTAGCAGATGCTAGTTGGGACGCAGGGGCGAGAAAGTTGGAAACGTCAAAGAATCATCGAAGAGGTAGCGTTATCGTATTTTCCGGCTGGTGATCTCGCGGACGGACAGACTAGTTGGCCCAAGCAACCCGGCAGTACGGGCAAGTCGCCTTGTGGTACATTTGCTGCTGAGAGCGGAGCCAGGTCGCAATGCAATCCTGGTGAACGTTGTTTCCGCAGTGCGCCTTGCAGTACGTGATAGATTCCTTTGCAGGCTCGAACTCCATGTAGCAGATCGGGCATTCGCCGTCGATAGGCTTTCGGTCGGCGCCGGTACCGTCTGAGGCCTCTTCGGTGGCGACATGCTCCTCATCCACTTGGACGAATGGGGCTTCCGGCGCTTGCTCGAAGATCTCGTGGAGCTCGGCGGACGTGAAGGCCTGCTGGTAGAGGAGGGGTGAGTCGGTGGGCACTTTGAGGACCTTGACAAGCGTGTAGATGATGTGCTTGCAGATGGCCTTGCGGAAGGCGTGGTCGGGGCAGGAGCATTGGGGAATGAGCTTGATCTCGACGGTGTCTGTGGATGGTCAGTGAGGGATTGAAGGCAGAGATTACGTTCTGTGGGAAGCTTACAGTTGCTGAGCATGCTGCCGGCGATGGTGAACTTCTCTTGTGGTATCATGTCGGTATCGAATCGCTGCCGGTCGATGAAGCGAAGTGGTTGCGAAAGCGCTCGTGCCATGGAGCCTAGGAACTTGTCCGAAGGCTCATCTTGGTATCTGTTTGTTGTGTTAGCCGCTCTGTACTAAGATCGCTGGACATATTAGCCGTCCAAGCAAATGGTCACTTACTCCCTCTTCCGGATCTCATTCCCCTCATCATCGTATTCAGGCTCGTCTGGTCGCGCCTTTCTCTTTCTGGCTTTAGACTTCGGCTTCGGCTTCTCAATCTTTGCCGGAGAGTCATCGATCACAATCACTTCTTTCTTAGCGCTCTTGGTCTTCTTCCTGACCGTCGCTTCGCCATCCGCGTATTTCACATCTTCTGTAGCCGCGATCTTGCTCTTTGCAGTCACCCTCGTCGCCTTACCAGCAATCTCTTCACCTGCATATGCCGCATTCTCCGGAGTCTTCACATTGCTCTTCCCTGTGACCTTCTTCTTGGGTGTCTCAGGAGCAATGTCAGAGTCGTCTTCATTCAGCTCGCCGTAGCTAACTCGCCTTCACAAATTTGACTGATTAGACAAACCTACATAGCACAATAAAAAGAAAATAACATACTTCCTCTTGCGCATAGAGCGCTTTGGTGCGCTGGCGATAGCAACCACATCGCCCTCACCAGACGAGACGGTAGCAGTCGCAGCTTCCTTTTCGCCACCCGCCATTGCGTCTGTTGTTTGGAGGGACGTAGTATGAGATTCGGAAAGGGTAGATATGAAAACGGAGGAAAAGTTTTGAAGTCGTAAGTTTGTTATTGTGGGGAGGTGTCGAGGGGGAGAGCTGCAGAGAGATGGTGGGGTTGGTGACGCGTAAATGGAGGTAAATGCCACTGGGTCGGGGCGGGAAGGCGCGAAAGCACGTGCTTGACCTCTACACCTTCCCAGGTGCCCAGATGTGAACGATAATTTGAGTGGATAAGAGAAAATAGGTGGAGGGTTAATCGAGAGAAGATGGCTCTCAGCTTAAAAAGTAAAAGACGGGAGCGCAGGTCCTGCATGTAAGTCTCACATTGACCGTGCTAGCACACTTTCGAATGAAACATCTACGTTTGTGATGTTTCTTTCTCTTGATATATGAGTAAGTGAAATTGTGCGCCTAGGATACATCTCTGACATCCGGCCATTTTCTCGTCTCGTCTTGCTCTGCTTTAGACGTGCAGCTCCGCAGCCTCGCCCGCTTTCAGTGTTCCCGCATCCACATACTTCTTCAGCGCGACCTTCACTTCCCTCTCATAGAAAGCGTCCACCTGCTGCGGGCACCTCCCAATGAAAGTCTCCGGCTTGAGCAGCTCCTCCAGCTCACCCAGAATGGGTTTGAAGAAGTCAGTCCTCCGTATCCTCTCGATCAAATCGTTATCCCGCCCATGCTGCTTGACCTGCGCGCCAGCCTCATGGCTCAGCACCCGGATCTCCTCGTGCGCATCTTGACGAGAGACGCTCTTCTTGACGAGCGCCATGATAATGTTCTCGGTGGCCATGAAGGGCAGCTCGGCGTCGACGCGCTTCTTGATCACCGCAGGGTAGACTACCATGCCCGACGCGATGTTGTTGAGCAGGATGAGAGATGCGTCGGCGCAGAGGAAGGATTGCGGGAGGCACATGCGGCGGATGGCGCTGTCGTCCAATGTGCGCTCCATCCATTGCGCTGCATACGTTGCCGAGGCGTCGGCATTCAGGTTGCGGAGTTTGCGACCAAGGGAGCAAAGCCGCTCACTGCGCATGGGGTTACGCTTGTAGGCCATGGCGGAAGAACCAATTTGGGTCGATTCGAAAGGCTCTTCCAATTCTTTGAAGGATGCAAGGAGACGGATCGCTTGGCCGATGTGCTCACATGTCGCGCCGAAAGAGCTCAAGGCGTTGAGGACGTCGGCGTCAATCTTGCGCGAATATGTCTGGCTGGAGATGATGTAGGCAGACCCAAAGCCTGCCTTCTTCGTCACCAGTTCGTCGAGCTGCTCGACCTTTGAATGATCGCCATTGAAGATCTGGAGGAAGGAAGCCTATCGCGCGGTTAGCCCTGTGCGGACCTCGTGATCGAAATTTCTGTACCTGTGTGCCAGTGGTGCCCTTGACACCCCTGAACCTCAGGTCGTCCCTCGCTCGCTCGAGGTTCATCAAATCCTTCAAGAGATCCTGGATCCACAAGCACGAGCGCTTGCCCACAGTTGTCAACTGCGCGGGCTGCAGATGCGTATACGCCAGACACGGGAGGCTCTTGTACTCCTTCGCAAAAGAAGACAGCTTCTCAATGACGGTAGCCAGTTTAGGAAGCAAGATATCGAGCCCATCCCGGAGGAAGATCTGCTTCATATCAGCAACTCACTTGACCATTCTCTCACCGAAGACCCTACCAGATCCGCATTATCAGTGCAATAGCAACTCGTAGCGCCCCAATGAATGATCCCCGCAGCCGCTGGCGCCTTCAGCCCAAACGCATGCACATGCGCCATAACATCGTGCCTCCTCTTCTTCTCCTCCTCTGCCGCCACTGCAAACTCCTCGTCCTGAATAACCTGGTGCGCCTTCATCTGCTGGATAGCGTCATCGCTGATGTCGAGACCTAGCTCTTTCTCGCTCTCGGCCAGCCAGATCCAGAGCTGCCTCCAGGTACTGAAGCGGTTGCGCGGGCTGAAGAGGTACTTCATCTCAGCGCTAGAGTAGCGCGAGTTGAGCGGGTCTTGGTACGTGTCGTTGGCGGACATGATGGCTTGGGTTCGTTAGCGGGGTCGAGTTGGTGTGAGAAATCAAAGGAGAACAATTGTAGTCTTGCAGATTATATGCTTCGTAGAAATATTAATACAATTGAGTGACGAAGGAGTCCGATGGTAGACTATGCAGGAAAGACGGAGGTGCGTAAAGTCACATGAAAGCATGTAAGCCCTGGAGAAGTACTTACCTAATCCCTCAATTTTCCTGACAAGCAAACAATTGAGAATGAATAAGATATCAGCAGGAGGCCTCTGCGTAGAGGCGTGCCTTTAAGACCGACTGGGGATCTCGGAGATGTGGAGCGGATCTGGGGAAGATTCACACGGATCGTTCCATCATCCCACATTCACGCGTGCGTGCAGAAAAAAAAGTTAGGCTTGTGGCGGGACAAAGACCGCCGAAAACCGGAGCCAAGACCAAACTCAGGTCAACTCCTGCTGATATTTGAGGCAATTTCTCCACGACACAAATTCAAAGATCCTGGCTACTAGGCAATTACGTTGTAGGTCCTTAGTTCTGGGAGATTCGTGGAGTACTGACAGAGTGCAGGAACCGGTGACGTCATCCCCGACACGAAATATAGCGTTGAGTTGATGATCGAAGTTCATTGTCGGTTAGAAATAGGAAGTGCTTTCTTGATGTCCGTTCATGCGATTCGCAAAAAAACACCCAGAACCGTCGCAATGCAGATTGAACCAACTCAAAAACCCATATACCGTCTGATCACCTTTCTCTGCTCGCCGGCGTGGACGTTGAGGCCCACGCGCCCGAGGAATGCGATGGATGCAATTGTAAACACCTCAAACGCCAATTCAGACGCTCCGTTTTCCGAATCTGAACCTTCGTCTCCCGGCAGACTTCTCCTGTACGCCATTAGCCTCTCCATTTGCAACCACCCCGTCACGACCATTCGTATGGTATGCCTTCTCATTGCCCTTCTTCCTGCCGGTGCGGACATCTCTTCTGCTGGCGCAGCAGCAGCACAAACCTGTTTGAATGAGGCATGCGAAGATGGCAAACGCACTAGCCGTCCACATGAAGCCAAACAAGTATGACCCAATTTTGGCGCTGATGTTTATTTCCGCCACGCCGGCGATAACATTGCGGAAGATGACGAACATGACGGTTGCTATGACGGACGCGACGGTGACGAATATGGCGTTGAGCAGCGCGAGGATGGCGATTGGAAGGGTCCACCAGCGAGAGAAGACGCTGATAGGCATAAGGAACATGAGGATGAAGGAGAGGCAGGCGGAGGTCAAAAAGAGGCCGAACATGACTTGTGACACCAGCTTGATGAGGTCGAGGATGTCATTGATATTGGCCGGCAGGTTGACTAAAATTGATGCGTTAGCATGCGGACAATTGGTCCCGGTTAGCGGAAGAGGAAGAAGACGTACTTGATGCCCCGGCCAACAACTCGTTGCTGAGAATCTGTATGGGATTGAACCAATACAGCGTCTTTGGAGGCGAGCAATATGTCACACCCTCGTTCAGATAGCCCTCGCAGAAGCCCCATAACCCGACCTGATAGAAGTCGTGCAATCCCAGTGTTTGCGCAATGGTATTGATCAGAGAGAAATTGGGCACCGAAGCGGGGATGATATGGCTGACATCGATCTTGAGGAAATACCAATTCTTGATGGCTGGTTTGTTGTAGGTACCGCCGAGTTCGACGAGGATGAGGAAGATGACGGTCAAGAAGAGGAAGAACGAGGTGAGGAGAGCGAAGATTTTGCGTGTCCGCGTTGCACGTTTGAGCTGTGCTTTCGAGAGGTCAGGAGTCACGGTAGGGGATGTTGTTGAGGATGCGTCGTTTGAGCGTCTCCGGCGGTTGAAGATCCGCATCGTGAATGGCGAGAGAGAGGAACACAATGGCGAAAGAGAAGAAGAATGGACAAGAACCGATAGAGAGAGAATGAAGACGGCTGGGCTGGGTCTTCTGGTACCGTAACGCGCGGCTGTCTGAACTATCGAAAGTTTTATGGAGACGTGCTGTACTGTGGTAGGCGATGACGTCGGCCGGGTTGATCGGCACTGGCCCAGCGACCCAGCAACGAAGCAACGACAGACCACAGCACAGCCATCGGATTGGGATCTGGAAGAAGTAATTGGATGGAAATAATTGTGCTTCTCTACCCAATAGTCCCTGCGGACTCGCTTCCTAGGCCTCTACAGCAAACCCTGGACTCTCGGCGAGTACGTGTCGTCGATGATGCGGCCGGTTCCATTGCGCAATTCATGCACCGCCGCGGCCGTTTCTCGGGGGACTGACGATTTGTTTTGCATGAATGAGCAGAAGGCAATTATCGCTGGGATTAGGTGGGAGATCAGCGAAGACGTGCCGTCGCTGCCGCGGGTGTGATGGTCATCTTAGTAAGCGCATCAGACCTCACAGCTCATGCGGAGATGGTTCGTCTGCAAATCGCTCCACGTAACCCTTCGCCCACACTATAGCACAAACCTCTCAATTACAATGTTATATCCTCCGAGAGGCGTTAATTCTCGCAGCAAAAGGACCATGGCGAAAACATCAAGGCCCTGATCCCACAACCCACGGAAGCCGTCCGGCCTATGCGCGGCATAAAGTATGTCAAGAACAGTATGTATTCCTAACCATCGCGGCACCGAATCCCCAGGATCTCTGAATCCAACAAGCGAGCAAAGCTAACCAACCGTTCACCACAGGAATAGCACAATGCCGGGTCGGCCAGCTAAACCCCCTCTCCTGCCGCTCCCACCTCCGAACACCTCTGCTGCGGAAGACTAACCCGATAACTACGCTAAACACTCCGTGCTCTTGTGCACCTACTCGCCGTTATAAGCTTCACAACAGACATGGAGAAATCGTTGCGAGCCGCGGGCTCGTCGTGGCGGCCGTGTCTGAGGCGCGTTCCAGACGGGCCGCCGCTCGTATACCTCGAGCGGATCGGGACGCTTGCAGCAGCATAGGCATAGATATGAAACTGTATAGGGAAGCAGCGCTGTTTATCGAGAAGCCCATGAAGGTATCGTCTAAGCAGGGCGTTATACCAAGCATAGGGGTCTCCAGCATGCCATTCCAAGCCACGCGGAATGTATCGGCTATAGCCATGCTTCCCAACGTGGAAATGTGCCACTTAGCAGCATAGCCGGAGGCTGATGCTCAAGATGCTCCTGGCAGCGAGTCAGATTTTGATGAGAGGGCGTCGGGTATTTCCCCCAGCATGGTTTCGAAAAGCGAAAGCAACGGCGCGGCTCTTGCTCAGGGCGTGTGCCGCACTTTGAATCAAAAATATGTAAAGACGTACACAAAGTTCGCGTTCAACTGATAGTCCGCTCTTGCATTTCCTTTCTCTATTCCAAAAGTTTTCCATGCTACATATACACCACACAAATCGCAATCACCACCACTGCTGCTGCTACTGATACTAATCTCACATCTCTCGCTCAACTGTAGTCAACCACCTCACACCACTTTCCATCCAAAGATAGATGAATAAAAATTACACAGAAATATTAACGCCTTCCGTCGCCGCTACCCGCTGTATGATATGATGATAGAGCCCTGGTAATAGATTGCTGCCGGTCGTGTACAGTAGAGCCAGAAAAGACCGCGATAAGAGAGTAAGAGCAAGGTGGATGGAGGAATATGTACCGGTTAGAAAGACTCGGTGTGTTGCTGAAAAGTCAAAGTCGAAAAAGGATGAGCCACGCTGTCTATGCCGTTGGAGGTCGTCATGTCCGCAATGAAAATGGAGGAATGCATGTGATGAGCTTTTGGTGAAGGATCGAGAAAGCCCAGCCAGTGAGCGCGAGATGCTTGTCATGAAAGGCGCATGAGCATGAACCGATCGTTGAGGGCAGTCAGTGCGAAAAGGAAACAGCTTATGCCGGGGTGACTAGGTCAAGCTTCGGTCTGAGACTGTTCATCAAGTCGTCCTTCGTGCCGACGACTTCCTTTGGTATCTTGCTGACACGGTACGCCCCATTCCGGACCGCCATTCTCCCCGCAGTGGACATGCCAGAGCGGTTAGAACGGATGGATCCAGCGTCGGAAGCATTGGAGCCTGGATCGCGGAAACGTGGCGGAGGGGCGAAGTCTAGCGCAGTGAATGTGCCTGACTTGCGGAGCGCGTGGCTAGAGCGAGTTAGCATGTGAAAGTCATTGGGGCTTCCAAGTAAACTTACGGGCTGGGCATCACCATCAGGTCGTCGAACGCGCTTGCCAACGGGGTATGCGGCCTCACTGCTGGGCTGTACGGCCTAGGAGTACCCAAGGGGCTGTCCGGCCGCATGCCGTTTTGCCGTTCTCGGAAAGAAACAGGTGGCGCGAAGTCAATCGGGTTGAAGACCATGGAGTCCTCTGTCAGCTTTGCAGGCGTGGGAAGGGAGCTAAGAGCAGTGGGTGGGGGCAGTGGTCTCCTAGGTGCTGGTAACCGGCCGCTCATGGAAGACATGCCTCGGGGCGGGATGAATCGGCCAGAAGACGCCATGGAGCTTCCAGACATGTGCGGTCCACGCGGACCAGTGTTGCTGCGGAAGCGTGGCGGTGCTCGAGGCGGAGGTGTCATGGCACGACGAGTGACAGGTTGGGCAAATGGCGTCTGAGGCTGGGCGACGACGAAGCTACCAGTCTCCGGATCGAAGATAGCGCCGTCAAGGTACTCTGATCCGTAGTCCTCATAGTAGTCATTGTAGATATGGCCGCCAGCCGGTTCCGGCTTCGAATCGTCAAAGTACTCCTTGTAGAAGGATCGGATGCGATTAGCTCGCTGCTCCGGGTTGTCGTTGGGATCATCCGGCGGAAGAGGGCGCAGGCTCATGGACAGGCGGTTTGTGCTGTATCCAAATTCGTCGACACCAAGGCCAGCATTCTGGGGGCTCTGTTCACGGGGTCGCCGAGGCTGGGGAGCTAGGGGAGCCGGTTCTGCGATCTTAGCCTCTTGCTGAGGCGGCGACGGAGGGGTCACTTGGAAGCCATCGCCATAGCTCGACTCGCTCATGAAGCTTGTTGTGTTGGGGTTGCTCTGCACGACAGCTTCCTGGGATTGAATTCGGGGCAGCGTAGGGTTTGGTTGGGCAGGTTTTTGTGTCTCTTGCACAGGAGGCAAGGTCGGCTCTTGGGATGACCCAGCTGGTGGAGGCGCGGGAGGGGTGGGTTGAAAGGCAACATAGGCGTCCTTAGGCTTCTCGGGTGCTGGGGGTGAGACGGCAGCTGGCTGCAACGGAGCGACGGGAGGAGGTGGGGGAGGCGGCAGCGGCTCATTCTCGTAACGTGGGTTGAGCGGGCTTCGAGTGGTGACGGCAGGCTCAGGGAATCTGATTTCAGGGGTGTTCCGCTCCTGTGGTGACATGGACTCCCCACGAGGAGGAAAGGATTGAGACATTCTCTGCGCGTTTCTCAGGAGGCCGTCGTTCATCCTGTTCCTGTCGGTTCCTCCGCTCGAAGTTGTGTACATGGATCCATTGCCTGCACGGCTCCCACTGCGAACGCTTGCGTCGTCTCTGATGAAGGTCACCGGCCGGTAGGGATCATGCGGGTCCTGGGTCGATCGGGAAAGAGAGTGGAAAGACTCGCGGGAACCTTGCAGGCCAGCAGGCAGAATATAAGGGCTTCCGACGGCCAAATCCAACGACAAGCCTCTGTCGTGTCCAGGCCGTATCGACTTCTCGGTGTCTGCCAGCGCCATCTCTGGCCCCTTCTTTCCCTTCTTCTTCTGTCCTCCGGCCGCCATATCCAGTCCAAAGTCCAGCGACTTGTACTTGTCATGCGCGTCTTCCTCCTTGAGCTTCCTGAGATTCCTGCGGTGAAGATAGAATAGTACACATGCTGCGATTACGATAGGGACGCTGGGATAGGTCAGCCAGAGCATCACAGCGAATGGAAGTCAGCCTACACGACGGCAGCGGCAATAGCCACTGTGGGCACAGAGGTGGGCTTGACGCATCCTGAGTCGGTGTCGTTTGTGCAGGAGGCGCGGGCAACGAGGACACGAGATCTCTCCATTACGGTCGTTCTGCTAGGCATTCCACCGAGCCCAATGTTGGCTTCTCTCCTCCCATGGCGATGTCTGTGGCCGTGTTGATGTATATGTTCCATGGCGTGAAAACCTGTTTCTCATCCGTTCGCCAACTGATATTGCTGCACTGTATCCGAGGTGGAAGCGAGTCGCTTGATAGTGAGGCCGGCGCAGTTCTGGGGCGGTGTGGGAGTGCTCAAGATATCATAGAGGTTTAGAGATTACAGCGTAAGGTCGTTATTGGTCGTCGAGACGAATTGACTGCGTGTATTGGGGAAAGCTGCTGGGGGCGTGGGCTGAAGGAGTGACAACAACGGGCGAAAGACACAACAACAACAAGGCCCAAAAGAATGACTGGGGTAAGATACGGAGACCGGACCTGGTGTTGCGGCGAGGAGGAATTAGTAAAAAGAGCGGCTCCCACGAGAGGTGAGGTGAGGAAGAGGACGCAGGCCGGGCGCGAGGAGAAGAAGAGACGCCAGGCTGCTGGTCGATGGTTCTTTCCGTAGTCCGTGTGCGCGCCGCCCTTGATTGGCCGGGGGCTGCAGGCGCGTCCGTGCCCCAGGCGGACCCTGCGCGAAACCCGGGCTGCGGCCTGTTTGCTCTTATCCACGAGGCGGCATTCCGTGGCTCAAACACAACACATTCGCTATACGAACACTCGCTATTGTTGTTGGCATTTTGGCATTCACAGACTGCGCTCTCCAGTCTCGTATCCTCCCGGCGCGCATCCCACACTGCCCTGCCCACGATCGCCGCGCTCAGGAGAGGCCCAGCAAATCCAGCACCATTAGGCTGTTCCCAGCACCGTTTATTTAGAATAGGACGATCCCTCCTCCTCCCGATGGCGCCAATGCAGGTACAGGTGCCCGGCCGGCGCCGCTATGCTGCTTGTGGCTACGGCGAGGCGCGGCAGCTCGCTTCATTGGCCTCCGGCTTCTCCAAACGTGTGGGCGACATCTCGGCACAAGCGCCTCAGGCCCCTGACGGCAAGCCAATGAGTGGCCTCAGGCCCTGCTTTCTGCTCAACACCGTCGTTCCTCGTCGCTCTCACGACCGTCGGCCCCTCAGCTAATAATTCTCCAATCGTTCTGTGCTACGCTGCTGACCGCCGAGCGTGCCCCGTCAGCTCAGCATCTCGCCCGTCTCCTTTTCCGAAGCTCCCCAGTCCGCCGTGGTCCGGGCAGGCCTCATTTCCCGCGCCCACAGTGCCACAGCCTCGCCCAGTTGTGCACGTCTCGGAGCGGAGATGCGATGCCCGATACGGGAGGTGGTGCGGTGGCCAATCCATGAAGAAGCTTGGCCCGACTTGTGCTCGTTCTCCTATCGTGCAGGTGCACCAACGCGACTTATATTAGCCATGCCCAAATTAGCAAGGTACGCTTCACAACCTCAATCTCAGCAAATTGTGCACGCTATGGAGCCATCTTGACTGATGTCATCCAGTCCCTTTCTCCTGCGTGGCGCTGCAAGTGCTTTGATGGACCCAACGGCGAACCTTGATCGCTAGCTTCCTATGGAGCCGCAATTTCAGCGTGCAACAAGAACCGACAAGGCGAGTCAACGCCGCTTGTCTGCCTTTCCGTCTCGAAGCATTCCAGGCCATGTTTTATTTTCGGATCCAAGCCCACGCGGTAGGGGGAGGATAAGGACCGCGAAGCGAAGCGAAGCGGGTCGCCTTGTAATCAAACACGCACGTTTGATGAAGGAGGATGCGCTGCACGGGTCGGAGATTTTGAGAAATTTGCTAATCCTTCGCAGTGATTTCGGCATGGCGGGCCTGACTCGACCGCATTCTTGGTTCTTGGACTCGCGAAGATGTGTTTCGGCTTTCAAAGCACGATATTCTCTGTTATCGATTGTCGACGAAAAGGGAGGTCTGATGCCCTGACCGGTTCTCGACGGCACGTGAATGCGTACTATCCATGGTCGAGATGTTCAGGTCATCACTTGGGCGATAAGCTCATGAACTTCCATCTAGCGAAGGATTACCCTTATTCGCCCGCCCGCTGGAGGTTCTACAACCACAATAGCCAACATGGAATGAGAAAGGAGCCGCTAACATGCAACTTTTTTGACCAGGAATGCAGCAAAACCAAACATGCATACAGCATCGCCGTCTAGATTCCCTTGCACGTTCCAACCATCCATCTCTCTCACTAGCGGGGAACATAACTCGCTCGAGATGTCCAACCAAAGCATACCAGGAAAGAGTGTAACAATGTTGTAGTAGACTGAATCAACTCATTCACTCTCAGCGTAGATGTCGGACTGGTTCGGCCACACCGTATTAGTCGTGCTTTTACCGATGGACTGCGCATCGCCTCGTCCCCAATACCTCCAAGGTCGCAGTCCAGATGACCGCGACCTATTCCCCAGCGTTGATCCAGACAACTCTGACTTATATCCGATAGCTTGTTGAGGGGGCGGGCGACTACCCTCCCCGCTCGTCAGACCTGCAGGCGCTGAATTGAGTCGTTCGATGGGACGTTCTCCGGACTCGTTTCGTTTCCCCTTCTTTCTCCAACTAGTTCGAGACCCAGGTCTTGACGTCGATTGCAGCTGATTGCCTGCCGACACTCTGCCCGCGATACCACCTGCAAACAATCCCCCCGTTGGCAGCTCGACTGTTACAGGAGGTTTACGGCGAGAGTAGGATTTTAGATCCGGGTCGTCTGGAATTGCTAGTGCGTATCTCAGGACCCTTCCGATCTTCTTGCCTACTGTGACTAGAGGCGATGACGGTCGCGATGCGGGTGATTGGGGAGCTGGTGCTGGCGTCAGTGCCGTCAGTGCCGGCTGCACAGGTGCCTGTTCCTCTTGCGGTTTCACCAGCAAGAGTATTTCCTGCAATAGTTCGCGACCCGTTCTAGGAGAGTTACCACTCTCGTCCACTGACTGTTCTAAGGTCAGTGCACACCCGTCAATGTTCAAGGGCACGTCACTCACTTTACCATAACCCAGTTCCATCGCCTTTTGTCTGTACTTGAAAATGAGCGCATCTTCCCGGAACTGGATTTGCTGCATCTTCCGTATGGCGTCCAAGTCCGAGTTATGTATTATCTCCAGCGCCTCCTGATGCTCTCGCATGGCTTGCGTCAAATATTGCTTAATCTCTCTCTCGATCTTCCTCGCCATCTCCATCTCATGGTCTCCTACAAGAGGTCCTTGTACTCGCCCTCTGTGGTCCATGCGCTCGGCGACTACCGATTGTGATTCATGGTAGTCCGTTGCGGCGTCGTTGAGATCTGGACCGTCCCAAATGGATACCCGGCGGATGGTGGCAGTTTCCGGATCAGGGAGTACAGGTGGCCCTCTCTCCACGTCGTCATATGGGCCTACGTGAGCATGTCTCGGGGCACTGCGTTCTATGTCAAGCGCGTGAGGCGAGCAGCCTTTCACCGGCTCGCCAGCTCCACCACTGAACCGGTTGAGATGTGCGGCTCGCGTGGGTCGATTCTGGCGCAGCGACTGGGGCTGCTTGTTCTCTTCTCCGAGTCCAAACCACGAGACTTCAGTGGCCGAGAACTCAGGTGACTTAACCCAAACTCGAAAGCCTGGGAACGCTTCACTCCCGCCCACGGTCCTTTCAGCTGGGACCCCAGTTGGCAACGCATTGTATGCTCGGTTGAGGTGGGACACCTGATTACCATTTTCCCACAAGTCACTGATTGGGCTGTCCTGGGTATGGTGAGTTGGCCGCCGATCGCGTTTAGGAGTTTGAAATGGAGAACCTAACGATCGCTGCTCTCTTTCTCGATCGGGCCGGTTTTGATCGTAGATGCCGCTGGATGCGCCTACGGTGTCGGGGGATGGTGGGAACAAGCTGTACGGACTCCCCTTTCGGCCGGGGTTGCGGATTCTCCTTTCGTCCTTGGGTGACGGCGTCCGAGGGCTAGCGTATAGCGTGAATACTGGAGACGGCGTTCGAGGTGCCGGCGCACGAGGAGGTGTCTGTGGTGGAATTGGAAACGCAAGCTGAGAGTCTCGTAAGCGACGGTTGTTGTCCGCTCTCTCATCTTCCCCTTTGGCAACCTTGCTGCCGTTCCAGCTCGCGATGCTGGAAATCTCGGAGCGGAGTGTATCCGCTTCGCCACGTTCATCCGGGACTTCTAGGAGGCTGCTAGCACCGCCTCTCAAGTGGGCCTTCGACTGCTGTTTCCTCACCGCTCTTACAGTAACTCCTTTGTCCGCTCTCCGCCTGCTAGGTCTCTTCTCCTCCTCTTCAATCTCCATCTTCCCAGGGGAAATCTGATTCGCAGCAAAGAAGTCCGCCAGATCGTCGACCATAGGCGCCCAGGATTCCCTATTGCGTGCCTCCATACCTAGCTCCCCGGCTTGCTTGAGGTCATCATGCTTACTCTGCGGCATCCTGACCGCGTTCGGCATTGAACTAGTCGCCTTCTGTCTCTTCCAAGGACTCTGAACTTCTCCTCCATACCCCACCTCGGCGCTCGACGAGCCGTACACATTGTTATCAAGGTCCTCGTGCGTTCTCTTCAGCTCTGAACCGATGCAACGATGAACGGCACACGCGACAGGGCTAGCAGGCACGAACGAATACTTGACAAGTTCTTCCGAGAACGAGAGTCGCTTCGCATGGAGGAAATCAAGCTGCAACTGCGGCGGGGGACCCAAAGGCAGAATCTCCTCTTCCTCTTCCTCCTCGATAGGAGAAAGATTCGGGCACGGTGGAGGTGGTGGCGAGTACGGTGACCCTTGCTGCACGATCATGGCGATGAAGTGAGCTCGTGGCTGGAGGCCTTCATACAAGAGGCGGACTGCTGGGTGGAGGTGACGCTCGAGCGTTGAGTGTGCAGACATGGGGACTAGATTGAGGGATTTCTAGGAGATGGACGGGGGTCGTTTGTTTGCTGCTGTGGGCTAGATGTGAATGAACGGCCGAGGGGCATCAAGTGCAATTTGATATCTCCATGACGGGGTGCTGGGCAGCAAGGAGCGTTTGCACCTAGCCCTCGTGAATGCCGCGCTTTCGGCGAAGCGTTGAGGCCAGTGTCGGTCAGCGCGACGGTGGTGTATCCAGCAAACATCGTCAGTGGACCAATGTTCGCCGCCTTTTCTCCGCTCCCTTGCTCGTATGCACCAGTGTTTGTAGTGTCGCCGAATCATGTGCGTGTGGGTGGCCAGATATCGATAAGAAAGGGTGCTTTGGTGGCTGCGGCGTGGATGTGGGGAAGCTTGAGGGACGAACGTCAGCCGCTTCATCTTCAGAGAGGGATATTATTTGGCAAACGGCGTAGTTTTTCGGAAATTTCCTTGCTTTATTGGACGGTATGCTTTGCTGATTGGCCGATAGCCCTTTTGCATGTGGAAAATGGTTGCGTGGAGCGTGGGCCCTAGGGAGAGATCCCCGGGAACGCCATGCCGATCCATGCGGGTCTGAAGAGACGTTAAGTCTGAATGGCCTCCCAGGCGTGTCCTTTTGGACACGCGTTTGAGGCATCTCCCTTGGATGATGTGCGAAATGCAACGGCGTGCGTTGCAGTAATCCATCAACCTTTGCTTCCTGGGCTGCAACGGCGTCTTGAAAGGAAATGCATGTTCTACTACATGTATGAACGTCATGAGCAAATGTCTGTAATCAACGGACCGTGGATGATTGCCTCATCTTGATAGCTTCACATGTTTCTAAGTTTACGGACCCGGGGCTAGCTGTGCTGAGCGCCACGGTTCATCCGCGCACAACCCCCTTTCCCTTGAGTTTTGGACTCCCTTCCATCGCATCGCCGGGTCCATCTTGAAAGCTTAACGCCACACTCGCCGCGTGCTCGGAATCCGATCTCATCGCCTCTATGGTCTATGACCGAATGCAAGTAACACCGGCCAGCTCCCACAAGATTAAGTTCGAAGATCGCGCAATCGCTAGCGACATGCAGCGAGAATCTTCAGTGCCTTTGTAAGTGCCAGTATTCGTACTGGGAGAATGGCGTACTGAATGAAGTTTGGGAAGCTCCAACTTGAACGGGATGCAGCACATGGAAACGGAAGGCTTTGCGTACCCTCGACATTGCGCTACCCCCTCAATCCCCCACCACCGGGACTACGGTGCCCTTCGCATACGGCACCACTCCCGTCTTAGAGTCATCCTCCACAAAGTCATGGCCCTCAGAAACTATGTAGTGTACAGCGTCATCTTCCTCTCCACACTCCTTCGTCAGACCCAGGGTTCACCGTAAGTGCACACTGCAGGTCGAGGTAACCGTGGACGTTCTTTTCATCCAAGCACTAGCCAACCAGATATTGAGGAACCCGTCGACCTTCAAGCCGGAGAGGTGGGAAGTTCTGGACATGTTTTTGCTGTCTTGCTTATTGTCTCCGGCGGCGGATTGATGTGCTGGATCGAAGTTCGTGGCTAAGGAAGAAGGCGAGCAGACTCGATAGTTGGGATTCAAGCTTGACGATCGCTGGCGTGGTGAATAAGAACGTTAGAACTGACTTTTTGGGCAGTGTAGGGCTTACTTGGCAGTATGGATGGCCGAGAAAGGTTGGCAGACCCCCTTACGGCCCGCGCGACGGATATAGTATTTCTCGCAGCCCTGCTTGACCCATCTCTTTGCTCTTAGGGTGGCCGCATCAAGCTATTTCCGCTTGTTAAGAGATTGTACAAATCGGAGAAGTAGTACAGATAGAATAGGAGAGGGGAGAATCACAGGCCCTTGAGAGCATCTAAGTAAATCTCTATCTGCTTCTGTCAGCCGCCGGGGCATAGCCAGTTTATCATGAATGTTGAAGGAAAGCGTGAAGGTCATCACTGTTTATCATGGCTCGGCCTTGTCTTTCAGTATCGGAATGACAGCGATAGGGGGCCTCCATCGGCCCATGCCATGAACCACTCTGCCTCTTCACTCTCGACTCGGCCAAGGAACTCTCTATTCTCTGTTAGAGACCTATCCTTCGCTCATTTTGACAACGGGATTACACCACAACTGCCGCTCGTGCCAGTGCTGTACGTACAAAAGAGAGCTCTTCTTGTGGTGCATAGCGCTTGGTCTTCCTCTTAGCTGAAAGCAATTCTCCGTGGTGATGGCCCTTTATTTCGCGAATGAATTATTTGGATATTTTGTGCGCTTCTTCGATGGTCGAACGAGAGAGGCTTCAACACCTGTTCCTAGTGAGCCAGAATTATATGCTCGGCTGGGGAAGACACCTTCGGCGTGGGTTGCCAAAGAAGAAAAAATTGGAATGAGGGGCAGTCTAGTGTGAACGATTTCAAGTATATATTGTCAAAGTCCCGCGGATATGCGTACCATCCACAAGTATGCTCTCAAAAGTACTGATAGCTCCAAACGCCTGTAGCTCCGATGCCTGCTAACAATGGCTTACCATACCACCCGAGATGCTGTTCAGGATATGTACAGAAAGGGGAAAAGCGAAAGCGGGAATGCTCACAGGGGGAATATCGCGCTCCCGAAAACACAACGCCCAAGGAACTCTATGCGTACGAGCAGGAATTCGACTAGCGAGACTGCCGCTCGATCTCTTCTCCTTCGTTCTTTAGCTTCTGGTGCATTGACCTTAGCGTTTCGTACGTCATCATGGTGGTTACTGCGGCTGGTACTGCTCGGATCATGTTGGTGCCCATGCCATTGTAGAAGGCTCTCCATCCTTCCTCTTTGAGAATGATGGCGCAAGTCCTCAATACCCCGCGATATCTCGGGATGTTGATCATACCGTCTGATGATGCAGTGCCTGGAGGACGTGTATGGTGACCAAGGCCTTGATGTCCGCCTCGAAACGCTATCTCCTCATGTGAAGGCGAAGGAAGGGTTCGCTGCTGAGTCTGCAGTCGGGTGCGAAGGACTTCATGCGGGTAGGTAGCAGATGTTGCGCAGATCTTGCTTAGTATGGTCGCTCCTAGGATGCCGACCCAATGCACATCGCTGTCTGCTGATGTGGTCTGTCCCATCTCAAGACCGGTGAACCTCATCTTGAAGTACTCGTATAAGGGGAATTGAATCGCGACGTGGCTGAGTCCCAATAGTGCCGGTGTGAGACCAGAGTAGAATGCTGACAGGCCTTCGCTCGCGTACATTTTCCGAAAAGCATCGAAAGTACTTTTGTAATGCCATGGCGGACGGTGTTCTTCTTGAGCTCGGGAGCTTACTTGGGACATGAGTCTTGTCTTGATGACCCATATCGGGTTTGTCGCTAGCGTCGAGCAAGCGCCGGCCGTAATCGAGGCAGATATCCGCGAGAGCCATTTATTTTCTGAGAAGCCTTGTCAGCCCCACCATGCAGTTCCGGGCTACTTGGACATACCCATTCGCGTATAATAGAAATCTTTGGAGAGATCGTATACGCTCATGTAGACGGCCCACGTGGGAATATATCCAAGCAGCATCGGGCCGAGCCCTCTGTACATGCCTCGAACCCCATCTTGGGTCCATATCACCCGCGCGGTGCCTATCAAGCCGTTGTATACTGCGCGCGTCGGCCGGGTGAAGCTGCGAGGGCGAAAGGAGCCCTGCGCTTGGAGGCGGGTCTTGATGACGTCGAGCGGGCATGTCACGATTCCCGAGGCGATGCCTGCTAGGGCCCCGCAGGCGGCATTGACGCTTGAATTTGGCAGGGAGGCACACTTAACGGCGAGGCTAGAGTGGAGTGAGCTCCAGCTTGAGTCTTGCATCGGTGGATCGCGGGAGGAGAGTCTCGCAGGTGTCGGCGCATACCGTTCTGTGGCAGTAGTCGGGGACGGCGGCGGCGGCTCGGCTTCGTCTGTGGACATTGTAGAGGCTGGCCATAGTATCGCAATTAGAGCAGAGCTTCTCGGTCTTCAGAGGGAGTGTTTTCGTACAGGCCGTCGTCCCCTTGGTGGTGCCTCAGTGTGCGGAAGCCCCGCAGCACTTGAGTGACACAATATCTAGCGATTGACCAGCTCCATTGACGTTCCGAGGCAGAGGAAAAGCCGTCTTTGGGAGCGAAGCGTGATTGCCTACGTAAAAAGTGGACGAGATGCGGCGCAGCGAAAGGTACTTCTGGCGCGGTTGTGCAGCGTTGCTGGGGGCGTCACAAGGGCACGGGGAAGCGTGAGGGGAAAGTCGGAGCTGCTTTGACGAGTAGCTCGGTGGCTTGGCGCGCTACTCCGGCCAATTCCTTTGCAGAACCTCGTCACCTCGACCTCCATCCTCCAGTCCCCAATTGACCGGCCGTCTCTACCCTCACTCCTCGCAACACGGTCCTCGAAGTCCCCCGACACCATGTCCGCACCGTCGCTCGCCCCGTACATCCTCAAGCGGCCGTGGCTGGCTAAATGGTTCCAGCCGCTCGCCAACTGGTACTGCAACGCCGCGGGCTACAGGCAGCTCGGATTGAAGTACGGAACCCCCTGTATTTGGGTCAATTGCATGCGACATTGGCGGGAAAAGCTGAGCGCGATGTTTGCTGGTGTCGGCTGGATGAGCTAACTGTGATTCCTCCGTAGGGCCGATGACCTGATTCCCGAAGAGAACGACACCGTCCAGCTCGCCCTCAAGCGCCTGCCGCCGAAGGAGGCCTACGACCGTGTGTTCCGTCTGCGTCGCGCTTTCCAGGTACTCATAATAGCATGAAGGACGCCTTGGAGGATTTGGCTAAGACGCACGCAGTGCTCTGTATCCCACCAGCTTCTGCCCAAGGCCGAGTGGATCAAGCCAGAAGAGGTGAGCGCATCGCAGAGAGTAGGATGCTTATTACTGATGTTCTGCAGGATACTCCCTACCTTTCCGTTGTCATCAAGGAGATTGAGGCTGAGATGAAGGAGCGGGAGGACCTCGAGTCCATGATTGTCCAGAAGAGGAATCAGAACGCCAAGGGCCATTAAAAGACATGTATATAAAGAGGCGGGCGTTGAGAGCATTGGATTAGGCCGAATCAGCTGTGCATTAGAGTGTATAGTAGCAAGAATCTCAGTCGCGGTACGATTCCACGTTCCACTGATACTTCCGACGTTTTTGCGCATTCCCAACTACCCAGAGTATTCCCGCCTTCGCCGGAGAAATACCGCAGGCTATCCAGTTGATCCGATCCAATGCGCTCATAATGTCGGGTGCCTCCGTCCGGATTAAACTTGCCTTGCAGCCGAGACACAAGCGGTAAACCGCACCCCCAATATTTAGCAACAACTCCTTTCTTGCTTACATTTCTTGAAAGTACTTTGGGCCTTTCCCGGCATACCCCAAGGTCTCATAGTCAGAATGCATACGGCTAGCTGAAGAGGGCTGCGGCACTTGGCACGGAACGGCGGTTCCTGTGATTCTCACGTCTCTCCTTGGAACAATGGAACCCAGTCGAACAGACAGATTGTAGGAATTACATCATCTGTAGTAAAGGTCCGCTGCCTGAGGTTGAATGGATGGTATAACGAATATTCGCTTAGAGCTCTTTCAGTATTTGGACACAATGTGAATGTCATAGCTAAACCGTTGCAATAGACTCAAGCACCTAGCACTGCATGAGATCTGTGAACAGAGACCGAATAATGCCTTGCAGCGAATAGTTTCCGCAGCCCTAGCAGCGGAAATACGAGGAATCCGAAACAGGGTGTGGATTAATAATGCGTCAGCGCGGTGTCATGTGCCATCGCGATCTGCAACCCCAAGATTCCCCCGCGTCCCGCGTCAGACGTCGCAACCTTTCGCACACCTCCATGCTCTTTCGCACCATCGCCGAATCCTCATACACAACCCGGAAAGTAAGCAACGCCCATAGCTAGAGAGCACAACGGCCTAATCGACTCCAGATATCCTCTTCCTCCCTTAGACGCCTCAGCATGTCTCTCAGGCGCTCAGCTCGCATCTCCACTAACAGCATTCCTGCAACCCCTGGAACGGCAACGCCGAACGGGACCACGAACAAGAATTCGAAGAAGAATCCTTCGCTGAACAACAAGCGCAAGAGCAGAGCTTCAACTTCCGCTACGTCACTACCCAATGGTACAAGCAGCACCACTAAGGCTGTAGAACCAACGTTCGCCGTCCCCGAGCCACCCAAAACCCCTCAATCCAAGCGCCGCAAAGCCGCGCAAGAGTCTCCGCTCAAGCCTCCACCGTTCACGCCAACGCCATCTGGCGTCGGTTTGATTGCGAATGCCTCCTCATCCGAAGAAGCCGGCCACCCCCTCGAGGACCTGCCGGGCTTCAAACCCCGCCCCGCGGAACCCCATGCCACCAACGCGCCGCTCTCCACCCCAGGAGGCTCGCGCGTGGTAGCCTACTCCTCGTCTCCGATCAAGGACCCCAGCGCATCGCAGCAGGAAGACGACGACGCTTCGCCAGCGAAGAAGCGCAAAGCAAAGGAAGTCGTTCCGCCCGACGTTGGCGCGAAATTACATCCCCCGACGTCGACTATTGAGACGCTGTTGCAGGATGCGTGTGAGCACCTGTGTGCGGTGGATCCGAAGCTAAAGGCGCTGGTGGAGAAGCATCATTGTAAGATGTTTAGTCCCGAAGGGCTGAGGGAGGTGGTGGATCCGTTTACGGCGTTGGCGAGTGGGATTATTGGACAGCAGGTACGTGGGATGCTTTCTTGTCGTTCGTGCTGTTAGCATTTGTCTGTTTTCTATTGGGATGTGGACGTACTTGGTCTTGCATTGTAAGAGAGAAGTGCTGGGCTTTCGAACTGCGTTTCAACCCACACCTAAGAAATGCGCTCGAAAGTGTGCCTTGAAGAGCATCATATGTGGACAGAAGGATTTCGGAAGCATCATCGGATGAGGAGAATAGCAAACTGACAGTGTATACAGGTATCAGGTCAAGCCGCAGCTTCAATTCGCAAAAAGTTCACTGCCCGTATGTAAGCTAGAGGGAGCACACATCCACCTCTCCCATCCAATGCCATCAAGACGGAGGAGCATCAAGCCTATCTACCGAACCCTCTTACTGACGCCCCACAACCAGTCTTCCCCACCACACACCCTTCCTTCCCCTCGCCCAGCCAGATCCTCGAACTCGACCTCCCTACGCTCCGCACCGCGGGCCTCTCCCAGCGCAAAGCCGAGTACATCACCGGCCTAGCTGAAAAATTCTCATCAGGCGAGCTAAGCGCGCAAATGCTGATCGCCGCCTCCGACGACGAGCTCATCGAGAAGCTAGTAGCCGTGCGCGGGCTGGGGCGCTGGAGTGTCGAGATGTTTGCCTGTTTTGGGCTGAAGAGGATGGATGTGTTTAGTACGGGCGATCTGGGCGTGCAGTAAGTCGGTTTCGTTCGCCTTGCTGCGTTTGAGCTGGTTGATTTGGTTGGGTCAGGGAGGTGGGTTTGGGTAACGCAACGAGGTCTGCAGAAATGAGTGTGATGAGGGTGATTGGGGGTTGGAATGAAGGTGGATCAGGTTGGCTAAACATGACGTGCTAACGTGCTGCTGTGAACAGGCGAGGCATGGCCACGTACATGGGCCGTGACACGAGCAAGCTCAAAGCGAAAGGCGGCAAGTGGAAGTACATGACCGAGCAGGAGATGCTGTCAATAGCGTCGAGGTTCTCGCCTTACCGGTGCGTCTATCTGCGTCCCCTTCTATTGCGCTTTCGGTCTTGCTGTGGACTCTTCCCCCTTTTGCATCGCGCTGTGCTAGGTCGCTTACTACAACACAGGTCTTTGTTCATGTGGTATATGTGGAGAATTGAAGACGTTGATATTAGTGTTATGCAGAGTGGGTGAGTGGGCATGGCGTCGGGGAAGCAGGATGAGAAGCAAGAGGGTTGTAGTGCATGGCTAGTATGCATGAGCGTACTCGTTTTTGCTCACCGTTTGAGGGTGGCGGATGTGAACCAGACGCTGCTACTCCCGCTATTACGATGTGCCTTTGCATATCTCGCTTCGATCTTCCTGTTTAGAGTCTGATGCTAGAAAGCCGGAAGGTAATAGGTAGATAGCTGCGGGAATCTGTCCGGTGTTTTGTGTGACTTTGACTTTGGTTTTTGACAGTGATATGTAGCTTCTCTCGTCTGCAGCTAAGGGTGCGTTTCTGCTAGGGTAGTCGACGTCATGTCAGGCCACGAGCAAGGTCTCCAAATTCTTCATGCATGCTCGGGCTTGAGAATAATGCGTGCTGCTTCTGTCACAGGCTCGGAGCATTCCTCGCTTCTTGAGGTCGGACTTGGAATGCTGGGTCCGGTCCACGCGGAAGGAATCTCGGAAAAGCTGGAAGTCAGAGGTTTCAGTGCCTTTCTCTGCACTAAGCCTTGTGGGCCTGTTCCTATTGTTCAACCAGTGGGAGCAACTGACCAGAAGAGAGGTCAATACGCGTCAGTCAAGTCCTCGCCTCGCGCCCACGCGCCAGCGACTTCGCACTTGGCCAAGCCCATTGCTTCTGCTGTTAGTCCGCTTTGTACGACCGTCTCCTCTCGGCCGAGAGCATAGTTTAGCCTTCCCGTGGGACAACGCAATGCCTTGCTGAGCTGCTCGTATTCGAGCAACTTGCTCCCTCTCGAGCATCTCAATTCGGTCAACGATCACAACTCGCAACGTCCGGGCGATCCCGATCGCAAGGCCGCCGTGATCGGATGCTCGCATGCGTCATCTTCGCCAAGCGATGCCGCGGGCATCCGTTGCAGCTGGCGGTGAGACGGAACCCGGGACTCGAGGCGCGGAAGTGGTATCCAGGCGCAAGGGCCCCAAACGATTGGAGAGGAGAATTTGGATCGAGGCGATTTGTCCAGGGACTCGCGGGCGGAACCATGGATCGAGCAACGTAGGGAGCGGAAGGAGATGCGGTTCTGTGTAATTGTGGCTGTGAAAAGTTTTGCTGGAGACTCCGGAGAGCGGAGCGGTCAGATGAACCGAGGCTGGCTTGCAGGACGGGCCTGGGCGGCAGTGGAGAAGTGTGGATAGAGCGAGTCGAGGTCGGATGGAGAATAGAGTTACATTCGCGGGGGACAGATGTGGAGTGAAACTGCTGTCAGGTGCGTAGCGCCGTGATACAGCACACTGGCACCCCACACTCATCTCCCATTATGTATTGGGAGCAAGACAATTTTTCTAGATCTGGCGGCTAGAGCGAAAAGCGCAGGAGCTCGAGGGCCGAACTTCGGTCGCCAGGTGTCGTACACACATCTGCATGTGGTTGCTAGATGTGCGTTAGCGCACTGTTGTTGTGAGCTACCCCGATGTACCCCAGCAACGGTTGTCAAACAGCTCACTAATAGTAGAGTCACGGTAACATAGATGTTTATTGGATGCTGCCGTGAGATCAAAGAGTCTCTCCAAGGGAAAAAGGCTTCCTGGGTTCGTCGGGCATGGCGCAACGGCCTGGACAATCCCGCTATATCTGTCATGATATCCCATTAGTGAAGCATACGTCGGCCTCTTCTGACCAGAGTAACGTGGTTGGAAAGACTGGAGGGCTGCTGAGGCTCGCCTTGTCTTGTCGTATCCGCTACACCTGCTATCGGGTGATGACACACGGCATAGTAAGGCAGTAGCAGGCAAATCTGGACTTTCCCGTACGTGACGCATCATGCCAAAGCGAAAGCCCATGAGCAGCACCATTTTGCCAGGCAATGGAATTATATTTGGCCTTATATGCCGTCGCGTGTCGGGATACGCCTGTCGCGTGTGAGGCGAACCGTGGATTGTGCCTGGTTGACAGCTGCCGTCCAAGAGTTGTGAAGTTGGCAGTGTAAGTGGCATCTTGATTATCCGTTTCAGAGAGATCTCTGGGCAACCGGGAGCGGAGATTTTCTACATGGTGTTGCTGATCCGGATTGGAAGGAGGATGGGCTTCTGGACACTTGGCGAGGGATCGCTGAGATGAGGTGTTCGCTCACGGGCGTCTGCAGCCGTGATGGGACGACCTCCTGCTCCTATCATGTGCAGAAGACGTTGGGATAGGGGTGCAACCTGCTCAAAGAGCGATATGGCATTAGATGCAGCGAGCTGCTGAAATAATGCAATCTGAGCAGGGCGGGCTCCTTTCGAGGTCGCTTGGTATGACGCGGACGTAGGTGTTCCAGAAAGGTGGCGCCAATAATGCTCCTTTCCGCGCCCTGGCCCGGCTGCCGAAAGAAGGCGATCTCCAAGCACGTCGTGATATTCTTAGGCCGGCGCGGCGCTTGATAGGCGGGCCAGGCGAGTCAAGTCGATATCAAGCGCGCATACCGGTAATGCACTCTTCAACAAGTCGTCGACGGGAATACGCAGCGTTTGGAGGCTTGCGCGTCGGTGATCTGGCTGAAACTCGCGGAGTCGGCGCTGGCGGCGTCAAACATGCTGATGTCCGGCACAGCGCAGTGCAGGGCATCCGCCGGCCTTTTTCGCGTCTCAAACAGAACCAAACGCCATGGAAAATCAAGCCTCGCAGTGCGCTTATTGCGCGACAAGGCTGTCCAGCGCGGCGATAAGGAGAGGGCGACGGGAGATGAGGCCGCAGCGCGCACAGAACAGACGTTGGCGGCGGCGAGTGTGGCGTGGCCGCGACGCCGAATCGAGCGCCAGCCGAAGCGCGACCAGGCCCGGAAGCGTTGGGGATTTCAGCCGAGACCGTGCATCCGTTCGACATCTGGTGAGGGCTTCCATGCAGCTCCAGCAGTGCAGGTGGTGTCATGGCGGTGATTCGGCCGGCTCATTGGGAGGCAGACCACTGGGCGGGCCTCTGCTTGGACGGAAATCAGGATTTGCAGCGCCGCGGGTGCGATGTGGAGAGCAGTGACAGCGACAGCGACAGCGACAGCTTGCCATTCCCGGGGCCGGACTCGAGCAAACACCGGTAGCACGTGCGGGCACCCGTCGACCGCTCTCCACGCCATCCAGCAGACTGCGCGCTGGACGGGCAAGCAGAGGTGAGCAGCTGTGTGTCGCTTGCAGCAGAGTCGTCGCCGCGGCAGTCAGCAGCGACGGCGTGGCCAGAGCGCGCAAAGACGCCCTCCCTCTGCCTCTGCGGGTCGGCGCACTGGCCAGTGTGTTGATATCGATGCGCCCGATGCGGCCTAGCGCATCCTGGTCCGCGCCTGCTCCTTTTTCTCACGCCCGCCTCTCCTGCGCTCCCTTCCCGCTCTCCTCACAATCACTTTCGCTTTTTTTGCGAACTCACCTTCCTCGCCGTGAGCCTCCGGGGGTTCCTTTTTAATTCTTCCTGCCGCTTTGTTTTCGTCGTCAATCGCTCAACATCTTTGCAAAGACAACTACTTATTCCGCCCGGGCCGTGAGCAGTCTTAATCGATCCAGGTCCGTCTCAAGCACGAGCTGCCGTCCACAGGCACCCAATTCCATCCCCAACGCGTCGCTGACCACCCTGCAGTTACCGACTTGCTTTCGCGCCGTCAAGAATGTCTCCCCTGCTGAGACTCGCCCTGCCCGCGCTGGCAGCTGCCGGCACCGCATATGGTACGTCCCTTCCACGCAATGCACCGGCTCTGGCCCTCTCCACTGCTGTGCTTCGTGCTAATCCGTCTCCCACAGCTGCCTGTAGCAACTCCGCCACCGCGACCGTCCAGAATAGCGGCGACGCGTCCGCGCTGGCCTCCTGCACCACCTTTTCTGGCAGCATCGCCATTGCCACCGGAACCACAGACGATATCGCCCTCGATGGCATCCAACAGATCAAGGGCAACTTGGTTGCCGACAGCAACAGCGGCATCCAGCGAATCAGTGGCGCTGACCTGGAGACCATCACGGGCACCTTGGAGATCAATGACGTGCCTCAGCTCGCCAGCCTGAACTTCCCCAAGCTAAGCGAAGTGAACATTGTCAAGATGCAAGGCCTGCCCAACCTCCAGACGCTAGGTTTCGATGCAGAGGTCACTAAGGCCTCGCAAATCGACATCCAGAACACGTTCCTCGAGAACCTGCAGGGCCTCAATATCGAGGAAGCCGATGTCATCAACATCGCCAACAACCCTCAAATCGCCGAGATCGATATGCAGGTTGGCAACGTTACCCAGCAGTTGACTCTGTCGTACAACAACGCAGACGTCAACGTGTCCTTCCCCAACCTAATCTGGGCGAACAACGCCACTTTCCGAGCTTGCGGCTCCATTCAAATGCAGTCGCTTGAGGCCCTCAATGACTCGCTGGGCATATTCGAGAGCAACCTGGAGACTTTTGCTGCTCCCAATCTGACCAAGGTCGAGAAATTCCTCGCCATTGTCGGGAACAAGAACCTGAACAATATCTCTTTTCCCCAGCTGGCCAACCTGGGTGGAAACCTCCAGATCGCCAACAACTCCAACTTGCACGAGATCGACGGCTTTCCTTCGCTAGAGCAGGTTATGGGTGCCTTTGACATTAGTGGCAACATCACCAAGTACGTGCAACCGGCCCACCTGATGATGTCCTTGCGTTTGCTAACCGAACCAGGATCGAAACTCCGAAGCTCAACCTTGTGAAGGGTGTGTTCAACCTGCAGTCTACCGGCGACATTGGGTCCGTTTGCGACAGCTTCTACGACCCTCTCCGTGACAAGGGCAGACTCCCCAAGACCAAGTACGAGTGCGAGGGTAGCCTGACGGATCCTGGTACTGCGGGCACCACCCCTACCGGCAGTTCCAAGCCAACCGGTGCCGCCTCTCCTCTCAATGTGCCCCAGAGCTACATGGGTCTTGCTGGTCTGGCCGCCGTCTTCCTACTCTAAAAGCTCCAAGACGCTGGCGTTTCTACGATCATTGCATAGACTAATAATCCGACCATCTGATTTCCTTTGGCAGCATACCAGCATCTAGCGTGCAAGCACCCCAGACGCTCGGCTTGAGCTTTCGGCGGAAGGGGGGTTTTGGCGAGGGAGTAATGGACCAGCATGCATCACTTGTATGTATCGATTGGCTACGACGGTCGGGGCTTAGAAGAATTTTAATATTTGGCACCCCATGGCAGGTCTTCCCCGAGGCTAATGTGCGGAACGACAGCGGCGCGTGGGCTGGGTTGGACGGAACCCATGGGACGCGCTCTCACTCTCTCTTTCTCGCTTTCGTGTCCATAGGTACGCTCTCTTCATTATCATGTATGCTACAACGGAATGCATTTCTTGGTCACTGATTATTGTCTGCACATGATGGTCGTTTCTCACCGATGTCTGCACCGTCCGTTTCTGGTCGTCCCGTGTCACGTCAGTCTTGGCGACCCATGGTTGTCTTGTAACTCTCCCGTCTGCCCTTCATCGCCTCGTCATTTGCTCGAGCCGTCGGGGAATACGGGCCTCTCTTAGCGTCGGCTTCTTGTGCACTTTTTCTGTCGTCTTCGGCGTGCCGTGTAACGGCGAATATGCTGGAGCTATTCCGGACTAGCGCCTCAACCCCGGGCCTGCATGCAGTCTGGATCCGCAACTCCACGGTTCCAAACGGGACGGGTGCAGACGGTCGTCGCCGCGAGCCAGGTTCAGAAGTGACTGTCCGGGTTTCCTCTGCTGGATCGAGCGCCACATACGATCATACGTTGGCATCGAATCGAGATTAGACGACAGCGCCAGATTCAGATTCAGATGCTGGTCCCTCCGAGTACGACAGCATTGTTCAAGAGGATCTGGGGTGCACGTTCTGGGTCTGACAGCGCTTCGACATCCACTAGGCGGCCGTTATCTCTCCAACGTCTTGTCTAGCGCCATTCGGAACCTGATTGGTACTGGCGGTGAACACGGGCACTCGCCTCTTTGGCTCTATTCAGCGCGCACTCCCAAGGGAGACCCAGCAGGGTGGGCGGCTCTCCACCAAAGCCTATTGTTTCAGAGACGCGCGCAAGGGGGTTTTGTGCAGAAGCGCTTCCCGATCCCTCCCCGCATCGCATATGTCTTGTCCAGCCATACCTATCCGTGCTTAGTGGACCTCTGCGCACTGTCCATGGCTTCAATGCATACTGCGTGGGGAAGCTTCTCGTACCGCACAAGTGCCTCATTTGCATCGAGGGTTGCAATGGCCCGCTCGTCTTCCGCCTTCCGCGGCAGCCATCTTCCTGCAGCCAATATACTCTCTCCGTGGAGCAGAAGCAACGACCTTTCCTGAGGAACATAAAAGGCTGACTCGAGCTTCTAACGTCTTTCACCCGTCCTTCACTCCCCATTCTCCATTTCGTCGGCTAGAGTCCGTCGCCTACTCTGATCTGTATTACTCTACCACTTGGATTCCCTCACTATGAATCCACCCATCCACTCTGCGGGCCTTCCGTTCTACATCAAGCCAGAGCATCCCGAGAGGGTGCTCCCACTCCCGAACCGCAGCAGATTGGAAAGTAATGATCACGACATGTTGAGTGACTTGGACGATCTGAATCTCGAACCGCAAGTCTGCCGCCTTGGTCATTATGAGCCAGTCTGACTATGGGCAGAACCGAGGGTGTTACGCTCCCGCCCCTCCGCGACCGTCAGCATCTTACTGCCTTCCCGCTGGGTGACCAGCCGCTCCACGAACTTGAGGAGCACAACCGTGAACGGCTTCGGTCGCCACAGCTTAGCGACCTCGTGGAGCTATCCTTTGACGGCGGAGACATCTCTAGACGATCTTCCTCGACATCGCTATCGCCAACGGTGCCTTCGCCGGTTCTCGACTCGCTCGGCCATATAACGCACCACCAGACTGCCCAGCGGAGACTGTACATGGTTACCGACCACCTCTATTCACCATACCCATCCCCCGCCTCCAGCCCCACCTATTCTCCCGAACCCAGCCCTGGAAGAACGGGGACTAAGCGACTACGGGCTGCCAGGGGCGTGAGCTCCACTCAACGCAACGGACAAGGGGAAGAAAATAGGGAACCAAACCCGAAAGCTGATCGGGAAGCCAACAGCCGTTACCATCAAGCGGTCATCATCGCCGAGATACAGAACGGGCTCCTGGCTCACAATCCGAACCTGCCGCAGCAAGCATCCTCAAAGCATGAAGGACGCAAACCAGGTTGGCGCCTCCTCACCCGCCACAATATCAGTAAAAGCGTAGAGAACCCTCTTACCTGGAACAAGAGCCAAGTTCTCCATTCGGGATCTGTTGCGATTAGTCAATTTCTTCAAACCGCGCAAGCCGCCATCGAGAGGCTCAAGCATCATGACGACGAGTACGCCGCGATGCTTGAAGAGTCTCTAGCACTCGTGGCTTGTGACGGCTGGTCTCTGCCTCCACTTCCACTTCTACCTCCACCGCCAACTGGACGACCACGTTCCTCGCTTTGAGGCATGGCGAAGGCCTCCATCTCAAGCGGCGATTTCCTACTCAGTGGAACTGGTGGTATGGTATCCTTGTTGGGCAGTGTGCATCTGTAGCGATTTCGACATGTGGCGGTACACTCTTTCAAAAATTTCGGTTTCATTTTCTGGCGTTGGGGCTGCTCGTCTGTATACTTTCATCTACTTGTTTCTGGGCAGACCAAATCCTTCCCAAGCTGTTGTGTGCATGGGGGTTCCTGTCTTTCCCGGTTGTCCCTTTTTCCTTTGCGCAGATTGTCTGATATTAGGTACCATATCTGTTAGGTGCGTCACGGCAGACCCTCTGACGGCCTCACTATTTCGGTTTGTCATACTACGTATACTACGTAGCTTAATATAGCATCTAATGGTACGCTCGCGGACGGAACATTGGTGATGAGCATTATTGCACTCGTCTTGTGGGCGGAGGTATCTAAACGAGCATGAACATAACTTAGCTTCCGCGGGGCGTTGGCTTCGGCGTATAATGCGAAAGCGAACCCTTTCTCCCCTCCCATCTGACCATTTGCCCATGAACTTTCTTTTGTCGGCTCCAGACTTCCGCCTGCGCGCGCTTTACGCGTGTCTCACCGATCATATTGGCGGGACTGGAACCAGACTTTGGGATTACTTTCACGATATTTCTCACAGTTTCGTCTGACTCGGCGGAGGAAGGGGGCGTGACTATGCAACTCATGCGTGTCATCTATGGAAGGCATGGGAGGGGGGATGCGGGCTGAGGTTGGGAAACGGGGATATGCTTGCCGGGGAAGGAGCGCTAGCGCCTGCTGGGCCAATCGCGACCCCTGTCAAGTAAACCCGACTATTACCACACCTTTCGCTCCAACTCTCTTCAATCACCATTTTCTTCCCCATTCTGCTTCCACGGTCAAGATTCTGCCAGTTCTTGCACTCCAGTCGACGCCAGTTGCGCTTTGCAGGCTGCTGTGTTTTTTTAGGACTTTACGGCTCCTCGATCACGTATTTGATCACCCGCCTGGAGAGCGTCCCGACGTGCTGGATACCGTCGCTAAAGAAATGGGATGAACGGCGACGTGAGGAGCGTCACAATCCGCTCTTGTGTCGCCAATCCCCCCGCCGCATCTCAATGTCTCTGGTGAAAGTGGCTGCAGACGGGAATTTTACGAGCCATGGGCCCAGTCCTGCCTCATTCGAAGGCTCGTGGCAAGCCTGCATTCCCAAATCTGGCCGTTGGCCAGCTCGGCGAGCGGCTACACACGCCTTCAGACTCGTCCAAGTCGCCACCTGTTGTTGTTGGGATGAGGCGCCGTCTTCCGCAGTCGACGAACACAGACAGCTGGATGATGCAATGCACAATAAGACAGGTGGAAGTGAGGTGAGGTGGATGCACTGCTGATTGTGCCCAGAGATTTCAGGTTGGACGATCTTCCTTTGCGGTGGTACAACGTTGGTGTGCACAGGCGGACAATATGCGCCAGCCAATTAGACGGGAACGGAGAGATATGTGAGCACGCACCAGGCTCTCTCATTGCGGAGTGGAATGCAAGACGCATATGGACAAAGTTCTAGCCCATGGCCTGCCTCCATGACGCGGAGAGCAGAAGGCTCGGCAGGCGCTCGGAGCAATATGCGAAAACCGCTCCATTCGATGTGGAGGGGAAGTTCCCGCCAGTATTGGAGGAAGAGGTTAGCCGTCCCGTGTCACCACCAGACCAGGGAGCATCTGACGATTGGATCTGGCTGAGAAAGTGGTAGAGATTGCCGATCGAGGGAGGAGTGGCAAGGGTGTCCAAAGGAGGAGGAATCGCGACCAAGAGTGAGGAGACGGCACACAAGGTTGAAGCAAGTGGAGTTGCGGCTGCGGCGAGGCTCTTGACCTCGTGTCAGAGTCCTCGTGCAGAAGAGGGGGTCCGGGGACGCTGGTCCAGTACACGTGTTGGCTTCGAGGGCTGCTCAGCTGTGCTGTGCCGCTTTTCATCCAGTTCCTCTCTAGAGCCCGTCATTTTCCTCCAGCGAATCGCCCTCAGGTTGGCTAGGTGGCGGACATATTGTGGTTTTCATGAGCAATAGTGACACGAACTGTGAAGTCCTTAGAAAGACAGTCCACGACCGCTCACTGCTTCTCCTGATGGACCTCAATCAGCGAATACTACAACCACAAGGCTGACGAAGGGCCTAGCGAAGCCACGGCAACACCCTCAGCCGCCGTGGCGCGAGCCCAACCTTGCCAATTCAAGCAGAAATGTCAAGACTCGAGGCGCCCGGGCGTTATCCGGCCAGAGGCTAATGTGACGACGCATCTGATGGACGGCCACCGTCGGCGGTGCGGATTGCGCAGGGATTTGTAAGGCATCCCCGTCCTTCGCCAAAGCTTGAGCTCGAGCTGCGAGTGATCGTCGACGACGGGTGTGGCGTCGCGCGAGCTTGGCTGATTCGTCCAGTCAGCAAGTACGAGTGAGCTTCACGTGCCGTTACAGGGGCTATCGAGGTCGCCCTCAGGCGGTGACGTTTGCCTTACGCGGGTGAGCTTACGACGAGAGTACGGCACGATGAACTGCAATTGCCAGCTGTGAATGTCGAAAAAGTCCGAAGTCACCAGAGGGCGCTCTAAACCAACTTTGCCGGAGCGTCGTCATCGCTGTGGGCCAATCGCGCCCGGCTATCTCAGCGGGACAAGCACCCAACAACACCCTGCGACTGCAGCAATTCACTGGACTCTGCTGCCCATTCCGCTCGTTACTGCCCGCGCCGCTGCCCTACCTAGTAATCCATAGTGAATCGCATCCGGATAGCCGTTTCCCATGCGGCGCGTCTGACCCTTCCCCGCGCTATCGGTACGTGCTTGTCCGTCGCAGCCTCTAGCTCCATCGCCGATAGCTCGACCTAGCTCCTCCCGCGACATCGTTCACGCTGGCCTCCCCACAGTCGCCGCGCCTCCACACGCAGCGCGAGAGGAGCAACACAACCGGTATCCGCGCACGGAGCTCGAGCGTCCGCATATCGCAGAGCAGAGGGGACGAGGAAAAGCGCGCTGCGGGCGTCTCGCCGTTCAAAATGCTCGCCGGCAAGGGCTATTCGTGGAAGGCCGCCCGGGCGAGACTGCCACCGAGCAGGCAGATATGGCACATACTGAGGAATACACGGACGCTGTTGGCAGTTGGCCTGCTCACCATCATTATCCTGCTGTGGCGCTCAATGGGGTCCGCTGCGGGAGAGATGCAGAGGTACGCATTGCTATCTTTCGTGCAATTGATAAGGAGATGGAAGATACTGCCAGCGCATTGCGGGTACTCGTAGCGGCGGCATCATGGCTAACAAGCTTCTAGGTTCTACTGCTGGGGTCCCTCAAAGCCGCCGATGCGCATGACGCCGAACGAGTATGAAGACTGGCATGCACATCTCCAGACGCCCGTGCTCTTCAACCATCACAAACCGGTCGAGGTCAACAATACGACGATAGAACACGTCGACCTCAACGTAATCAAATCAACAACAGAAGCCCTCAGGAACAAGGAGCGCGTGCTCATCCTCACGCCGCTGCGTGATGCCGCTTGGTACCTGGCGCAGCACTTCGACCTCCTCACCCAGCTCACGTACCCTCACGATCTTATCGATCTCGCTTTCCTTGTCGGCGACACAAAGGACGACACCATGGCAGCGTTGGCAAAGGAGCTGGAGCGAGTACAAGGGAACCCCGAGGCTGCATTCCGATCCGCAATGATTGTCGAGAAAGACTTTGGCGTCACCTTGTCCCAGGACGTTGAATACAGACATAGCTTCGAAGCTCAGGGCCCGCGGAGGAAGGCGATGGGCAAGGCGAGGAACTACTTGCTCGCTACCGCGCTGAAGCCGGAGCATAGCTGGGTGTACTGGAGGGATGTGGACATCAAGGATAGCCCGGCGAAGATTATTGAGGACTTCATCGCGCACGATAGGGATGTCCTAGTTCCCAGTAGGTGTTCCAACTGATGGCTTGTGGATGCAATCGCTCACAGAAGACAGATATCTGGTTCCACAGGTACAAGGAAAAGGATGGCAAGATGGTCGATATAGAAGGAAGATGTACGTCCTTCTCCCTTCTGCGCTCCCTTTCGCCTGTGTCGTGCTAACCATCACCAGTCGACTACAACTCGTGGCAAGAATCGCCCGAAGGGCTCAAACTCGGCGCCACGCTCGATAAAGACGTCGTACTCGCGGAAGGTAGCTCCCCTCCTCCCTCTTAGTCCAACACCACCTATACTAATATATACCTAGGGTACAAGGAATACAAGACCAACCGTAAATACATGGCCAAAATGGGCGACTGGCGCGACGACAAGGACTTCGAAATCCCCCTCGACGGCATCGGCGGTGTCAACATCATCGTGAAAGCCGACGTCCATCGCTCCGGCATCAATTTCCCCTGCTATGCTTTCGAGAACCAAGCTGAGACGGAGGGATTCGCGAAGATGGCGAAGAGAGCTGGATATGGCGTTTATGGGCTCCCGAATTATGTGGTGTGGCATATCGATACGGATGAGAAGCCCGGGAATGCGTAAGCATTGCAAGAGAGGAAGAGGAGACGTGCAAGCGAGGAGAAAAACTGTATGACTATGATGCATCTAGAGGGGAGTTTTGACCGGGCGGGTACATTGAATGCCTGACCGTCCCGCACGCCGTGCAAGATCGATTGCTGAACGAGCTTGAGATGTTTTGGGTTTTGCCAGACGCCATGCTTTTCATGTCTGGTTAATGAGCGAGCTAGCTAGTAACTAGGATGGGTCCGGGCTTTTAGATATTATACACCTTCTGGTTTCCTTTCCTTTCAGGCTCTTTTGACGATGATGGTGAGGATCAACGTCACTGAGCCCAGTTGATGGTGATGGTGATGGCGTGGGTGTTGGGTCCCGCGGCCTAAAGCTCACGTAGGAGTTGGATGTAAGTTGGACAAACAGCAGCCAAGACACCATAAACGCGGAGGCGAATGTCTTTTTTTCAAATTGAACGTCGAAGGGAGACATCAGTGGTAACGGCAACGGCTTTGGTGCTGCGCTGCGCTGCGGCTGAAAGGAAGGAAGGGGAAGTCCGGCTCTCGACATGGATTCTGTCGAGAGAGCCTTTGATGTAGTCCTTAGAACTTCTAATCCCAGGCATTTGGGAAGAATTGGGAGTATTTTGGAGATTAAGTAGTGGAGTTCCCTTCTTCTTCGCAAAGAGTGCGATTGAAATAGGGTTTTTTTTGAGAAGGCACAGCACATGCGAGGGGTTTTGTTATTCTTTTGGCGTAGGGGTGGGGGAATCAGAGAAGAGACGCACGGCATAAACCCGGCAGTGGAGTGTTTTGGACACTGCGTTCAGCCCAGGGTTGCTTTGCGGGTGTGTTTTTGTGGGAAGAGGGGGAAGGAAGGCCATGGAGGTTGCGGTTGAAATTCCTTGACTCAAGGGTGTTGAGTAGACGAGAGAGGGCAGTCTGCCAAACACATTCGAGAATCCTTGCTGACTTTTGCAGAGACACGTCCTGAGTTCCATTTCTGGAGGTAAACTTCGTCTGTGGCGTGAATGTATCGCCGCGTGGCGTGGCGCTCCTCTCTGGAGGTTGGTTTGCGATGCGAATGGTAGGTAGAGAACTTTGCCGTATTGGATTCCTGGATCAAAGAAACACATACTTTCTTGTATGACTTTTTGTCGAATCGAGAATAACCATCGGAGGGGGATCGTCAATCAAAGGGGTGGTGGGTCCGTTTTTGTCTTCTGGCGCCCGGGGAGTCCATGCCATGTTTCTTTTCGAGGTTTCAGGCGCGGGTGGAGGGAGTACTCCATGTAGACTGAGGTCCTGCTCTTTGGAATCGGAGACTGCTTCAGGAGAGGGGCTGTGGGAGACTGCGCGCGCGCCTGGGGAAGGCTGATATGTTCTGGGTGGTGGGTCTGGTGAGGAGACATAGTCAGGGACACTATGGGGTTCGGAAGGATACGAAGGGAGGAGAGGGGCGGTTTTCCGTCGGACCTGAGAAAGGACCAGTTCAATAGCAGAGGCTCCCGGGTCGCAACACGTAGGTTTGTTGTACGCTTTTTTTTGGCGCCATCGCTCTGTACTGTTTTCGTTTTCGTGGGCCTGGCCGCCGCATTGGTTGCAGAAACTCCATCGACGTCTTCCTCATTGTGTTTTGGTTCCCGACCGAGAGTCCGTTGCGCTTCCTTTCCTGCTGTTTTCGCAAAGCAGCGAGTCCACATGCGTAGTTGTACCATTCGCTTTTGGTCTGTGCTGGTTGCATTTACGGTAGAGGATTGATGGGTGACGAGGAGTTTCGGAGGCTGTTTATATACCTGGGGAGAGAGGAGAGGGGCGGTTTTCCTTGGACTTTAGATAGGACGATTTTAGGAGCAGAGGCTGCAGGGGCGGAACATGTACTCGATGTGCATAGATTTCTCAACCATCGCTCGATTTCGACAGTCATAATAGGAGTAAGAGCCATGTCGGTCCAAGCAACTCCATCAAAGCCTTCCTCGTTGTGTTTAGTTCCGAACAGGAGTCCATCGTTCCGCTTCTCCCGTTTTTGTCGCAAAGGAGCGAGAGGAATACATTTAACCATCCAAAGTATGCTTTTAGTCTGCGCAGTGTGTTTGAGGCAGTGGAGGAGTAATGGGTGGAGAGGAGCTTGGGAGGCTGTTTATATACCTAGGAGGTGTGCTTGGAGGACATGACTGGTGGGTGTAGGATTTGAGAGGGTGAAATGTTTGTGCGAGGATCTCCCATAGGGAGGTATTTAGACGCCTTTTGGTATGTAGGTGTTGGAATAGACATATTCTCATTCTCTATCCTTTTTCCTAAGAGACATAGATTCCGATGGCTGCAGCCAGGCAGATCGTAGCCGGGAGCAGTCCACGAAAAGTGTCCAGGCGTAATTCGCAGATTCTTTGTGCAAGGCGGAACTCCATCTGGGCAGTTGATCGTTTATTTCAGTTCAAAGCGGACGAGGCCCAAATGAGATGCCCGGCACTATGCTTCGGGGCGTGTAATGCTGGTTTGCGCATAGGATGAGCGGAACATGGCTTTCGGAGATTATGTTTGAAGCGAGGAGCGCGAGGGGTTCCCATGCAGCCACCTTGCAAGTCCTTTAGAGCTGGAAGTATTGAAGGAGAGTACTCGCATATTTGACACCGCGGTAGAATTATGATTGCCGGGCGTCGGGAAACCGACATACCATTGCACTGATTGAGATTTTTCTTCGTGAGATCAACACGTTGCTCAAGACCGACACCATGAACTGTCCCAAAATCCAGTCTTACTCCGAAGCCGAAGGGCATGGATGTGATATGGGTACCCTTTTGGACGTGAAGCCCAACTCGGCAAGAAATGGACATGCGTTGATGGTCCAGGCATTCCGGTGGGATTCAGTGCTGACGAAGGTTACATTGTCCCAGTAAAACAGACTACGAGGCTTGCGCTCCACAGAACAAAATCCTTAGTGCATCAACCCCAAGGAGAAAGTCTCCATACCTGAGCCCGCGATGCCTTTGGAGCAGCGAGCCACAAGGCATGTATCGAGGGGTTAGAGTCCTTTTGGAACCCACGGGTGTAGAAATGGACATCGCAAATAGTAGCTGAATCGCCCGGAGATTACCAACAGACCTCATAACCAGGCGAGATGTGGAGGTATCCAATCAATAAGGGTCAGGGGAGACAAATTGAGTGGAGGAGAGGCGCACTATGGGGGTGGGGATCTTTTCAGACAATTTGTACGACACCCTCCTCAGTATTCGCAAACCGATCACTCTGTCCATGGCCGCGTCTCGCTGTCGCTGTCGCCAAAAGACCTCCTCATGATAGAATGAATCTCTATACCTCTCCAGGAAAGACGCAAGGTCCGAGGGCCGCGGTGGGTCGCCCATAAGAGTTGATTGCGCGCATGCACGAGTTCGCGGGGAATGGATTGTTCAGCGCTTAGTCTGTCTATGTATGGTATATTCCGGACCGAGCGTCCATGGCTTTCTTTCACGTTGCTTTATGTTTCTCCTTAACCTAGGGTCGCCGTGCGTGCTTTCCGGGACGTCAAGAACATCCGAAGGTAGAAGCAATATATCCTCGAAGTGGGTCATCCCAGCTGAAGCACATCTCGGCCGGTGCCTGGACAAGCTTCCAAGCGATTCCGACCGATGCTTGAGCGTATTGTAGTGTGCATGGTCAGGTCGATCGACCGTCATAACGCGTTGCTGTAGACTGATGTTCAGACGAGGTGCGAGCTGGGCAAGGTGGCTGGCGCTGGCTGGCGAAGGAAGAAGTGATCTGATTGGGCGCAGCAACGTCGAGTCGGTCCTTCCGCGAACAGGTATCAGAACCGCTCCGGAGCGTCGTCGACGCAATGGATGGAGCCTTCCTTTTCCCGCGGATTCAACCTTCTGCAAACTCTAGCTAGGTACGAAGACTCGCTCTGCTCTCGTTTGCGCTGTGCAAATGGGACGAGTCGGTATCAATATCACATGAGAGGGCGCGTTCCCTAAACTAGACCCCTAAAAGCAAGCCAGGCCAACTGCCATGGAGGAGGACTGACTGCTGCCGAAGGATAACTCAATTGGATGAACTATATCTACAACACGCGGTAGAGGGAGAGCGTTTCTACTCCAATTGATTCTTCGCCTCCTACTTCCTTCCAAACCGTCAATTCGACACCCAAATGTCGGAAGAAAAGGTTGTTGCTTCCGCTATAAACTTCGCTGCCGAAATTTGGCTTCCCTCACCCCGCTCACTCTCCTTCCCTCGCAGTAACCAAGCAAGTTATCGTAGTTGCCGGCACGGCGAAAAGTGGAGGAGGACTGGCAGACACTGATACAGTGGATAGTAATTGATAACGTAACATACAGTCTCTACATGCAAGAACCCGCGCTATGCTATTAAATCCCGAAGAAGACAAAACACCTCCCTTTCCCCAAATCTCCCACGCCAACATAAGGGAAAGTAAATATTACTGTAGATGCGGCCAGCGTGTCTCCCCCGTAACCTTGGTCTCCGTCCCCGGATCCGGCGGCTCTCCCGTCTTCATGGCGCCGACAACCTGCGCTTCCGGGGTGCCGTTTGGCGGCGGTGGTGATGGTGCTGGTGGGCGAGCCGCGTGTGGAGCTGTTGAAGGGGCTCTTTCTTCCAAAGTCGACATCGCGTTCACGTGTTGTGGCTGCGGTTGCGCGAGCGCCTGTAATGGCATCTGATTCTGTGCTGTGTTTTCGTCGTCCTGGATATAAGCGATGGGACCCCAGATACGCCAGTGAAGCAGGAGTATGTGCGTGATGCGGTTCGAAACATCCGCTAGTCTTTCTGGTTGAGTTGTGTTGGAGGGTAACGTATCGGGGTGTTGCTGGGCAATAGGCATGAACGAGGGGAATGGGCCATGTGGTGGTGGCGGCGTAGGCGCGACGAGATTGTTGAAGAGGTCGATTGTGGAGGCGTTGCGATATCTATTTGCGCAGGCAAGAATTTGCGGTAGGAGAGTCGCTTGCAGCGCGGAGGCGTGGGCGGAGAAAGAGTTGACAAACAGGGCGCGCAGATGCTGGTTTGCTTTCTGGAAGTCGTCGAGATTGTAGATCGGCGGACGACCAGTGAAGAGCAGGGCCTGGCGGTAGAGCTCAAGGGAGATGGGTTCTGAATTCACCATCCAGGCTTGAGGGCCGTGGCCTGCGGCTTCACCCATGATCGCTGAAACGGATGTACGAATGTGTTGCCGCGTGGACGGGGAGATGGACCCCTCGTGACCGAATTCTTTCAGCAGCTGTGCGAACATGTCGGAGCAAATTTCGAAGTGGATCAGGTCGTCGATTTCGGACTTCAGTACCCGCAGCCGGTCCTGGTCCAGATAGAAGGTGTCTGGAAAGCTGCAGTGACCGTCCCTGGAGAAGAGGGTGGAGACGAGTGCTCGCGCCAATACATCAAGCTGGAAGCGCGAGATATCCCTTGACGCAGGCATGCCATGCTGCTGGAACTGCTTGACTGCTGCGGCCCACCACTTCTGGGAGGCGTCGACATCCACCCTTGAGCGTCCGTTGACGAGGCGATCCAAATGGTAGTGCTTCTCAAAGCCGACAGTATCCTCAATCAGCAGGGTCCTGAGGTTCCGTATCTGATGATTCGCAACATCCTGGAACTTCTGTCAGTACTGGTCGTCCATGTCCACATCCACACAAGCGCTTACCAGCTTCATAGCCTCCAGTATCGCCAGCAAATCGACCAGTCCGCTCACGATCAAGTCGGAGCTGTTCCTAGTGACGCCATCTCTCATTTTTGCGACCATGTTATCAACCATCACGTCCCTCATCGGCGCGCAATGCTCCTTCAGAAGGTGGGCCATCCACTCTGCAAGCCGGACTAGATCACACACTCCCCGTTCAATCTCTTGCATCAGCATCGGCACGTCCAGGTGCTCGTCCACTCTTGAGTGATCCCGATCCGGTACCAGGCTCTTCAGCACGTCGTGGATCGTCTCGAACATCTTCGGTATGCGCCTTTCCGCATGCTGAACTATGACGGACCATTGCACGTGCTCGGGGTTGCAGATAGAGGGCGTTCCTTGGAATAGCCGGACGTACAGCTCCAGCTCGGCGATCAATGCCCGCCAGTACCTCTGCGATTGCCGCACCTTCTCGTACCCCTTCGGCCCATCGAGGTTCGGCCTGAAGCTGAGATCCCTGTCGAAGTTCACATCGTGTCGTAGCTTGATGTTTTTGATGATGTTCTGGATGTCGAGCTCGCTCAGCGATTGCTTCGTTACGGGCGGTAGTTCTGCTGCACTCAGGAAGGCGTCGGCCAGGCGTGCGCCTTCAGGACCAGGAAACATGTTCTCGACCAGCTCTGCCAGCTGATCTGGCATGTCTCGCTCGCTCCGATCGGTGCTGACCGTCGAGCTTCGTGACCGAGCGTCCCTCCCCGCAAACGGCGCTCCTTCGTGGTGGAAATGACGGTCGTCTTCGCGCGACGGCCCGTCTGAAGTACTGATGCTCCTGTGCCACGGCGACCCCGCAGCATCTATGCCACCCGTTGTGCCTTCCAGATCGGCAGCGGGCGAAGGACGCTGATATAAGGAATCAGCGGGCGGGAAAGGGGAAGCATTACTCCCAGCGGCCTTGGGCATCTGCGCACCCATCCTGTCTCGCCGAGGGTAGCCGTTGCAGTAGTGAGGAGCCCTCATGAGGTTTGGAGCGACAGGTGAACAAGGCAATTACGGAAGCAGGCGTGTGGGGGCGGAGCGAGTTGATATGTCTGCGGAAGCCAACGGGCTAAGGAAAGCGCATGAAGTTGCTACAAGCGATAGACTGTGACAGAGTCAGCACCCAAACCATACAAGAGGGAGGGGCGGTTTGTCAAGACACAAGCTAAAAAACGTGTTCGCGGGCTGTTTGACTGAGGCATCGGATGGCGGCATGAAGCAGGCAGACAAGCCGAGTCAGACAAGCACCGAGACGACGCGGCAGGGTGCCGGCTCCGCGCTTGCGTTGAGGTACCTACCAGTTCTCATGTGCCTACACGGCCGACGGGACGTCTGGGGCGCGAGATCAGGGCTTGTGCCGCGTTAACATGGTGTGGGGAGGACAAGGCGGTCAAGTGAGGAGGGCTCAAAGAAAGACGGGCGCCGTTTGCGGAAAGCTCAAGAGGAGCTTTCGGACGAAACGAGCTTTGCGGGAACGGCAAAGCGGAGAGGCAAGAAAGCAAGAGAAAAGAGAGACAGACAGGAATACTAGACTCTTATTCTAGGAGGCGGGCGGAGGCAAGGTGAGACGCGTTGCGGAATTCAAACAGCAGCAGCGCTGACTCGGTCCTGTGTGTCTGGCTTGTGCAATGTTAGGGAGGGTGAGGGAGTGCGGACGGTGTGAGGGAGGGCGGTGGTCGGAAAGGGAGGACGGGGTCCTTGCATATTTGGTTTAAAAGGTCTTGTGTATGCCCTGACCACATCTCTTGCATCTGCAGCAATGGATTGGGAACGGAGGCTGATCGCCACCGACGGGTGATGGCTTGGGGCGCTGGCGACGGATGCTCGCCGGCGACACGCGCTGATTGTGAAGCGACAGCGCAGGCCTTCCCAGCCGTCCGTCACACCGCCGCGGCGCCGCGCTGCCCTCATCGCGAGATGCGGCGGCTGGCACCGGGCCCACCGCAGCCGCCGTCGCACGCGTCTGAGAGGGATTGTAGGGGGAGGCCTCGAATGCGCTGAGCGTGCAGCAGTGGGAAGCGAGATTGGCTGGCGGCCGCCGCATATCGGCAGCCTCACTTTTCGAAAACCCGGACGGAGCCCCCAATATGCTCGCCCTGTTTCTCGACGAGCCTGCGCGCGGCGAGCCTGGTGGAAGGCAAAAAGCAACTGCGCGTCGCCGCTTCTGCTCATTCGACGACCGCTGCATTGCTTCACGTCAAGCAGCATGTCATCCGGCCTGCGTCGGATCACCCGTCTGAGATCGTGCAACGCGCTCTCCGTCGTGCCTCCTGCGCGCTTCATAATGGCCGGTATGCCGTTGTGCACGCAGCTCTTTCGCCGCCCTGTCCAGCAGCCTCGTGTTGTGCATCGTCCGAGTGTATAGCCGAGGGGATGACTTGTCCTCAGGATCTCCGTTGGCCGTGGAGCGAGTAACAACGGCGTAGATGTGTCGCAGACAGTACCTCAGTCCCGAGCCAGCGTAAAAAGTAGAGCGACGAGTAGCACGAGTGCCGAGTAGGATGACAGGAAGGCTGAAGGAAGGATGATGCCTGGCAGCGGACTGCTTTGTAGACCCGCGCCCCCGCTGCGTGGAAAATCACTTCCTGAGCGAGAAAGGCCAGTGTTGAGCTTCAAAACACAATGGAGGCGACTCAGAAGACTGGAAGGGTGCCCCATATTTTATATTTTCCATAGGGCTGAGCGGAGGTGCTCGTCAGGCATCAACACCTCTCGACGATACTGCTTTGGACGTCTTGGCGAAGCCTAGTCTCTTTACCCCGGCCTTCTGAGTGGCCTCTGCAAAAACGGGGCGGCAGGAGGACTCTGATACCCTGTGATATTCCTCCGACTCTGAAACACATTACCGCCGGATCGTACCGAGAGACGCCAAAACTCCATGTGAATGCCAATCCGGTGCCTCACTGCCCACACCAAGCAGGCCTCATCCTCCAAGCCAGAACACAACACCACCGAAGCTTCACTCCAGACGCGAAAACTCCGTCCAAACGCCGAAATCATGCCCATGATCCTTCCCCCTCCCCCGCTGTGAATACCTCTCCTTCCTCCCTTCCCTTCCTCTCCAGCAAACCTCCTACCAATACCCTGTCCCCGTCCCCGTCCCCGTCCCCGGCCCCCTAACCCACCTCCTCCGCATAAGCTCCTTCCTCTCCAGCCTGATACTCTCTCTCGCAAGCTGCCTACACATGCTACACGGGCCGCCCGTCAGCACCGTGCGTTGGTATCTCCGTCCGGGCGGACACGCCTGCCCGTACGGCCCACGACTCCTCGCAGCGGGGCAGAGGTGGATGTACGGCGCTGTGGGCGTCGGCGGGCAGCCGCAGGTGCCGTAGGCGAAGATGACGAGGCACATTGCTCGGTACCGTATATGGCGCTTCGTCGTGGATGCGGTAGGGGCGTGGCGAGATGTAGTATTGAGCTGAGCTGAGAGGACGTGACCGGTTGAGCGGTGGTCGAAGGGGCAATACCGTAACGAGTTCAGAACGAGCAACGAAGGGATGAGCCGATTGACACTGATCTCTCTAGAGATGGAGATGGATGATCGTAGCGCGTTCGATGAGCCTACCCGTCAGTGAAGTTTGAGCATTCAACGCGACTCCAACGGCATGTATACACCAGAAGTTCCTGCTGGATAAGTGCTAGTGAGCAATCTACCTCCCGCAGGAGCAACTCTTCTGATAAAGAGAGCGATCTGAAGGAGAAAACAATGTCGAACGATTGCGTGCTGTAGGACAACAAATCCACCGATGACGCTCGCGTTTGGACCCGAGTTTGGAATGAAGCTCAAGAGCAATCCGTGCATTACTATTAGGGCAATCCAAATCCCCATTTCGCAGTCTATCCGCGAGAAGGGAGAAAACCATCTGCTGCCAAAGGGAAAATGAAAATTACAAATATGGACCATGTAGCGTAGGGCCGAAGAGAAAGTATGGATGGCGAGATGCAACAACCCAATGGCCTCACTGCGCTGGCACGACCAACATGCTGTCAACCCGCCTCCCAACGTTCACGTTTGCCTTGAGGCGACACAGACAAGCAGTGCCCGCCAAATACAGACTGGATTGTCGAGCTGCGGCCTTCCAGTTCTGATGCCTGAGGCATAAGCGGCGAACTGATCAAGCGCGCCATGGGAACGCATGAGGTAACGGGCAGGAAGCGAGGCGAATGAGAGGATGAAAACGACTTTTATACCTAGGTATGCAGTTCGGGAAAAGGCGAGACTTAGGAGGTGCGGATGTCCATCTCATCAGATTGCGATTGTTTGCCCGATCGCCCACGTGGCGGATCTTTAGCGCTCAGCTCGTTTTGCTCGTCAGAGCTTCCTTCACTTGAAGGACTATCCGGCCTGCTGTCATTCAAGTTCCGTCGGCTCCGGGCCATCTAAAGAATGTCAGTATCCGGCTTTGAAAATCATGAGCATTGATAACACGTACCCAAGCTCGAACACCACCAATCAATCCGAGATTATAACCAGCCGCAAATTCGGATGATTCTCTCCCCTGGCCAGGTACACGAGGAATGTCGAGATGGCTCAGACGTGATAACGGAGACGCTTCGGGCCTCTCCTGAGTGGGTGTCCTTGCTGGGCTCGCAGGCCTACTGCTCTGCCAGAACTGTCGGAAATCTTTGCTGAGCTCTTGACCGGTCGTAGCCCAGTTCGCCTTGATGCTGTCCCGCAATTCGGCCATGTTCCGCTTGAAGTCGAGCTCGTTCTTCTTCAACCAGGACACGTTGAGCTCTTTGCGCGAGGTGCCGCGTTTAAGCTGGCGATCGATGTACTGATCATAGTCTCGGACGATCCTACACTAGTTAGCTGCGAACTATGCAGGGAATATATTCAGGTCCTTACTTGGTGATGATGCCGGTCGTGCTCAGGCCCTCGGTCCTCTGCGTTACCAGGAACATGCCCAACTTTTTAATCGGCGCATAGATATCATCTCCCTCATCTGCGCCGTACGGGATATCATCGTGAGCGACGTAGTCGATAGAGTGCTTCTTAAGAAATTCAAGCGTGACAACCCAAGGGCAGTCCTCAATGACCTCGTCCACCCACTTGCAATGCCGCACGCTCTCGGCACGTTCTTTCGCGGAGAGCACTGTAAGCCCCTTCCGCCGATGCGTCTCCTTGTCTCCAGTGACGCCCACAATGAGATGGGTATCCGGGAAGGCGGTCTTGGCTTGCTGTAGCTGGCGCATGTGGCCGATGTGGAACAAGTCGAAGACTCCGTCGGCGTACACCCTGACTGGCCGTCCTTGCGGAGGCGGGTTTGTCTTGTAGCCTACAGGATCGACAAGGCCTGCCTTGGGAGGAGTCGGCATTCGCATGGTGCCGGCCTCTCCATTCTCCCCGCCGTCCTCCAGCTCTGATGTTCTCCGGCTCTTCTTAGTCGCTCGTTCCGTAGGACCGCTTATATCGCCGTTTTCCACCTCATTCTCGTCGCTCGCGCCTGTGCCGCTCTTGGCGGACCGCGTTCGTTTCGAGGGGACGTGGGTCTCGGTCTGTCGCTCCTTCTTGGACGCGACTTCTTGGAGGACAGGATCTTCGGCGTCTTCGCCGGAGGCATCGCGAGATGAGGGTTGTGCAACGTCCATGGCGGAGTTCTTAACAGAGGATACGGTGGTGGATCGCTTGCGTTTGGGAGGCATTGGCGTGGGCTCTTAGCCTCAGTGTCGCAAAGGCGGTACGCCAGGAGCGAGGGCGAGGGCAGGATCGAAATGGCGCAATGCAATGGTGTTGGCAACGTACGCCAGCCGTTCACAGGCTGTGAAATGGTTGAGGGTGAGATGTCAGGCTGGGGTTGCCGGAAACTAAAATGGGGTGGGTGACGGGAGGGCGCCAGAGAATTGAGCAATGGGCGGCTGCGGCAGGCGAGGACGGCTGCAGTAAAAGGGCTGAGGGAAACGAGGATGCCGCGAACTTCAACGGATGGAAAATATCGGAGGAGATCGCGAAGACACGAAATTGGAATCAGTTCATAAACGCGGACTCGGAATTCCTGTTTTGAGCCATGCCCAGCCATGACATAGGGCCACTTTGTGGCTGATGCAGGTGCCGTCATGCCCCCTTCCCCGGAGCGAACACCACCGCTTGCACGTGCAGCCATCTCACCGTTGATTCACCTGGATCACCCCTTTCGCTAATTTCCTGATGATTTCTTGTTCCGCCAGGGAGTCCCTGGAAGATGTGTAGCAGCACAAGTCGCACCAGCCACCGCCGGAAGAGGCATCGTTCGCAATGGACTTGGAGGTGGTTAGATAATACAACGACTATCATCCGACAATGCCCTGTTCGTCTACTGCATCCTGATGTTGACACGATGCATCTGTCTATCTAAAGTCATGTTGACGCGCTCCTCTCATCTAGCGTCCAGAGCTTCACCTCTCCATCATCCCCCGTACTAACAATAACCTCCTCATCCTCCCATCTGCTCCCCTTGTCCGCTCGCCTCGCCCAGCAAACATGATTGATCTCAAAGACATCATGCGCCGAATAAAGTTCAGCAGCGACCACCCACTCGGCCAATGACGGTTCCTGCTCTTCTTCCATAGCATTCGGATCCGCTTTGGCTTCTCCGTCTGCCCTAACACCGTTCGTCATCGGGGACTTCCATCTCTCTTTGTACACGACTATTTTACCGTCGCTGCCTGCGCTGACTATCATACCCGTCCTGCGACTCCAGGAAAGTGAGTAAATAGCTCTGTCGTGCCGTTGCGGGAGGATCGCGTCTTCGAGCCAATCTTCGTCGATGGCCATGGAGCGTATGATGCTGGGTATGCCCGTATGTGAATCCGCATGATCTCCGTGTTCCTTCGGCTTCCTTCTCCATATTCGTATCGAGCAATCATCCGAACAAGTCGCCAGTCTCGGCCCTGAGCGCTCCATGAGTTCAATGTGCTGTGTCTGCTCCTCGCTCAACCCCTCTCTCTGCTTTCGGAAATCCTTCCCACTCATCCCACTCCCTTCAAACTCGACCCACCACACCGTCTTATCATGCCCATTGATGAGCGCGACCTGCACCCAATCATCCGCATCCTCTCTGTACAACCGTACGGTATCATCATAGCTCGCGCTGGCCAGCAAATCCTCCTCCGGATGCCATGCCACACACTTTACATCCCCATCATGCTCCTGCAGCACGGCCACCGTCTCGAAATTATCATCCTCCAGCTCCTCCCATATCCACACGCTTTTGTCCCTACCACAAGTCGCCAGATACTGTCCGCTGGGGTTCCAGCTCAAACTCTTGATCTCGCTCTCATGCCCATCCAGTATACACGCGAACTGATAATCGTCGTCTTCTTCCTCCTCATCGTCCTCCTCTCTCCTCCGCCTGGTGAAATCGTCTTCCAGCGCGCCGCGTTCCTCGCGCCGCCATATGCCCGCGCTCGTGTCAAAGCTCCCTGTGGCTAGCACGCTTTGTCCCTTGGTGCCGGGCTTCCAGCTCACGGACCGCACGCTTCGCTTATGTCCGCCGGTGATCGAATGTAGGAGCGTGAAGGACGTCAGGCTGTACACGCGCACGCTGCGGTCGGAACATGCTGTCGCGACGATAGGCTGCGTTGGGTGGGGCGCGGTCTGCCATGTTCGAGAATTGGAGGGCGGCGAGAGGGTGGCGAGCGGGTGTATTGTGTAAGAGGGCGCGTCTTGTGGGGGAGGCATTTTCTTCAGCGGCGAAGGCCCGCTTGACGAGCGGATGCTTTTAGTAATTTGAACACTGCTTGTTCGGGTGGCGGAGGATACGCGACGGTAGCGGGAGGGTAATCGTGTGGGCCGGATCCTGGGCAAGGGACGCTCCGGTGAGCAGCTGCAATTAAGATATTCCAGGCGTGGGTGAATGAAGCAACACGCGGGGCACAAAAAGTCGGCGAGTTGACGTCTTCGCCAAGAGCCCCTCCGAACAAACCGAGGGAGGATCGGTGAATTTGCGAAAGCTCCCCATCCTCGTTCTTCCGGATTCCAAAATGTCCATTATTCATCCGCAGATGACTATACACTCACTGTACATAATGTATGCTACAAGGTATCATGCCCATCCCGCATGAAATGTTCACCGTAGCGCCAACAGGCATCCTCCCATCCCAGATGATACACAGTACTACCCTTTTCAGAAAAAAAGCAGATAGCCGCCCACCCCGTTCTTTCCCACCCACATTCATGGCGACATGAAACGGCATTACTACATATACACCCGCCACCTAGTGAGTGGTCGACGGTTAAATGTCAAGAGAGATGAAAGAAGAGAGATCATAGCTACCGTCGACCATAATTCTCCCGTGTCAGGGCCCTCGCGTGAGGGTCACGGAACGATGTGGTGATAGACATAAGTCTATCAGCCAAGGTCAGCTGCTCTGTATCTGCGACACCAGCTTCAGATCGAACGCCCAGCTCGCGGAGCTCCACGTGACAGGAGTGCTTCTGGTCTTCGCTGATCACGACATCATGGCTGACCATTATGCCTCCAAACGGATGACCGCTGTTGCTGGGAGTATCGGCGCCAACATGCGACGGGTTGACCAGACCCTTCTCCGAGCTGCTATCTGGGTTCAAGGTGGTCTCGGATATCGAGTTGCTGTTTGCTCGGAAGAGATTGGACCATTTGCTTCCCGATCTGGCCGACGTCGCCTGGATGTCTGTCGATGAAGATAGTAGTGTGCTGAACTCCTTGTGGTTCTTGTGCGCCAGAATGGCGTGGTCTGGGCAGCGGGGATAAGTTCTGAGGTTGGTGCGGAAGAATGATAGCGGTATGCATCGCAGACCCGGACTCTGTAGTGACTGGCTGTAGACCTCCTTGATCCCACAGAACGCGAAAACGGTGGCCTGAAATGCGTCCTGGCTGGTCATGCCGTGTGCGATATCGAGCTGCTGGGAAGAGAAGATGGCTTGGTGCAGTGCGGGTTCCGGCACCTCTTTGACCAATTCACGGATCTTATTACGGAACTTCTCGAGGAAAACATCGTCCTCTGTGGCTGAGCCAGACCGGGAAAGCCGCCCAAGGCAGTCCTCTAAAGTCAATCCATTGAACGTGGACAGGAGTTTCATTTGCCTCGGATTGAGCGTGTCGGTCGTCAACTTGATCATTGGCAACCGATCGGGAGTTTGCCTGGGCACGATGACGTCTAGGCCTTTGATGACCGGGGATGGCTGGAGTAGGAAGGAGGCCAGGTACGTTCCCTTCTTCGGGATCAAAGACTCCCTGACGCAAAATTCCTGAAGGCGGGTGACTAGTCCGTTAAGGTCCTCATGGGAAACCTGCAAGCTGCGAGCGAGCTGGTCGCCAATCTGATCCATACTGGCGAACCTGTATCCCACATTCTGCAAGCGATTCGCTTCGTCGGTCCCGATCTTCCGAGTGATGACTAGGAGCTGTCCTCTCCCGAAGAGAATAGGACTTGCAAGCCCGGCTTCGTCCTGTGGCACGACGTCCGCCGCGATGATCGTTCTGCCGTGAGTATCTCTGAAGAATGTCTTCGACAGCAGCGTTCCAGTGGTGGAAACGTCCTCGTAGAGAGCCCCAAGGTCTTGTAGTCTCGTTTCAAGACTTCTCGCAATATCCTGAGCTGTCACACAGAACAGTTCACGGAAGGTAGCGGAGTACGAGGTGTCATCATCGCTTCCGAACGAAGTCCTTTCCCCACTACCCATGACTGGTGTTTGAGTCTGTAAATATCCCGTGGATTGCAGATGATCTCGCATAGCAGGAATCAAATCGATGATGCCACCCCAATGACGGGATACTCGGAAGAGCCATTGGAAAACCGGGTGTCGGGTATTGAAGTCCTCGTCGAAAGTCTAAACAAATAATAATTAGTTACCCGGCGTAGTAGTGATTCGTACTACCAAGTGGACTTACCCTTTGGTGGAATTGACGGGTTATCGTTTGGCAAGGCAGCAAGCCCCCAGGAGTCACAAGCAGTCTCCCTTCGCCGTCAAATGTTGCGACAGCAAGCACAACCTGTTGGGCGCGGTCTCTGAGCTTCTTCTGCTGGCGTTGCTTCATTAACCCAATCACGAAGCAGACAACACAGGCCGCGAGACACTGAAGAGTCAGTACGCACAACGTCGGAAGATCTCAAAGTAGACTTACCAGACAGATAGCAATGATCAAATTCACGTTCCTTGCCTTTCCTGGTCCAGTGTGATAACCTCTCACTTCGTATGCTGTGCCAGCGGCGGCTGTCCAGTGCATGCCAGAAACGGCAACAGCGAGGAAACAGGCTACGAGCATTCTTCTCCAGATATTGTTCACCCAGTGTCTGCTCCAGTGGAAGAAAAGTCCGAATGCAATCAAGCACGCCCCTATCGCGATCGCCGCGGCGCCGATGATGAACGGGAGGCCGGGACCGAGTCGGTAGTTCGTCGTTCCTTGGTTTCCAAGGTAGTGCATCTCAGTAACGGCGGCTCCAGTGCATATACCGCAGACCACGAGTGCGCCATAGCGCGTGACGGAGCGTCTGCTACCTCTGACGAACCGGTCGGCTACCAATAATCCTAGGAAAATCACGACGATAGGCAGAATGGCAGACACGGCGGTGTAGACGGGGCTGTAGTACAGCTGGATTTCGTCTTCTCCGTCACCGAGAACGATTGCGCGGTTGCCAACGAAGTGCATGCACCAGATTGCGACGAGACCGAAGGAGACCGAACAGGCTGCTAGTTGCACCCTGAGAAGTGGTGAGCTTTTCGCTGGGGAAGTAAAAGACTAAGAACTGACCAACTGCGCCATCCGCTCCCTGATACTCTGCGATGGAGGAGTTCGACTGTCGTAATTGCGCCAATCAAGCTGACGACGTAGGATATGAAGATCAAATAGGGTATGAAGTGGAGGCCGGGCTCGCTCCCGATGGGATACTTAGCAGTGATGTTTTGCTGCATCATGGCCACGGAGATGGGTAGGTGTCCGGACTGTCAAACCTGTGTCAGACGTGAGCATGAGAATTGGGCAATGATTGTGGAACGCCCAGGGTAAAATCATGAATCTGACTTACAATGCAGATCAGAAAAGGTTCCACTGCTCCGCCCTCAGCTTTTATTGGCAAGTGCAGACCTTAAGCACCCTCGGTGACCCTCCGCTGGTCCTGGTGACACGGCAGCTGCAGCGGTTGTGCTCGATTGGACGCATCCTAAATCTGCCTTGATCTTATCTCGGTGGTCGAGCAAACGTAGAACTGTGGGGCGCAACTCTAGGCAGTATCAGAACGGTAAAGGCGTCGGGCAGACCGTACTTTTCAACGAGGCGTCACCACCCTGTAAGGATGTACACGAGTGCAAGCCCCTCAATGACTTGCGCCAGGGACCCGCGACTCTAAACTAACTTTGCGCCTTAGCCTGGCACAGCCGCTGTAGCAACGTAGACCCCGCGCTCTTCTACTAGGGCATAGTTCCAGCCCACTCGTGATTTGCGTTTAGACGCCACACCAATTGACGAGCTTCCTCCTATCGATGAGGCACGATCAAACAGTGGTACCGACGCGACCCCGGTTTGCAAGTCGTACACGCTAACCGAGTGGTGCAGCCAATGGTAAGTCTGGAGGAGTAACCTGATAACCGCTTAAGGCCATAAGAGGATGCATTTCCTGTGCCGGAGTTCCGGACTTGTGGCTTTGTGGAACGAGTCGAGGACAATGGGAAAGTTGCACAACCGATCAAATAACATAGACTACCCGGCCCAACGAGTAATCGGCTGTTACCCTCCAATCAGTGGAAAGGAAAATCGCCGAGGCAGGTTGTATGGCGTGTGTGGTGTGGAAGCCGGTTGGTTAGTCTTGACCGTGGACGATTTGAGTTCAGTCTGGTGTTTGGCATAAGCCCTGTGACCTTATGGCAATAGAACGAGAATTCGAGATTGGTGACCGAGAACTACGCGGACTGGAGCGGCTCAGTTTTGGGAACAGGATTTTCGATAAGCATTACCCCTCCGACTGCATTGCGGCTTCGTTCGTTAGCGCCGCCTCCACTTTGTCGCGTTGTCTTTCCCATCGAGCAAGCCACGCTGGCTCTGATTGGCCAAAACATCGACCCGAAATGAAGAGATTTCATCATTTCATGCGCAACATCCGGCCATAGGATTCTTGAACGCAGATTCGAGAACAGAGCGGTCATCCATGCCAAGGGCCCCACCCAGGCATAGGATTAGGGGTGGTTCAGAGATGAGCGGGCTACGCTGAACAAGGGCCCTCTCCACACCCACGCGACCGAAACGTGAAGGAACATTCGGAGGTAAATCTTCTGTAGTTTAACAGCTACTCCGGGTCTCGACGGGCCTCCGCCAGAGAAACTCTGGTCCTCCAGAACAGTAGTTCATCGCGCATGGCAGTGATGGTCCGTGCGGATTGACGATCGATCTGCTTCGCTTGTCGGCTACCTTTCTAGTGGCGGATCCGGACCTCTGATCCTAGTGAACCAGGAACGTGCCTGGGCATGTCGCTTTCCCATGTTGCCTCCTTTTATCATGCCAATGGTCCCCTACGCAGAGACGCACTGCCGACCGCTTCAGATCCCATCTTCTTGTCTGCCGCGGAGGCACCACATTCATGATCACCTTGAAACATTTAGTCGGCATAGCCACGTTGTCGGCGCTGTCCGTAAACATGGGAATATCGATAGGAACTCTATCGGAGGCTGTGATCTTTGACTAAAGAGCAAGGTTCGGCGGCTGATCCATTATCAAAAGCGCTCCCTTGAGCGTAAGCGACCGATCGAGCTATGGTCCAAACTCTCTGTCAATCTAGAAGCTGGGCGCATGGAAGACCGGGAATAAATGTGGTCAATGCTTCCCCAACACTTATCGATAGGGGTTAGACGCCATGGCCCAGCTCTAGGCTCAACAATCGATATGCCGGCAGCGGAAGCAAAACATCTCTGCACCGGCCGCCTCGCTTATAGCGTGGCAACGAAAGACCAAGCCAGTTGACGTTAGAAAAGGCGAAGACCGTCGATCCAAAATGTTGCAACAGCCCTGGAGGTGTCCTGACTCCTGAGCATGTTGGGTCGAAGCGATTGCGCAAGTGACCGATGACCGGGGAGCGCGCCGAGGGAGGCACGACTGGCCGGCTGTAAGGCGCCTTGACCAGAAGACTATCCTTTTCCCCACGGAGTCCATGAAACACCGACCGAAAACCTTTTCTGTAAGCTATTCCTGAAGAAGCTCCTCTCCGTTCTCCGCGGAGGGTATATGTTGGATGGGATTTAACCGGATCTCAATTATGTACGTGCGGATGAGGATACTCTGACGGAGTGGACGTTCATGAAGCGGAGACAAGAATTCTGGTGGCTGTGCTCTGCTCGATTGATCCGACGTCCAGCCCACCGTTGTTCTCGTTGCCAATGCCGCACCGGGAGTCTCCCTCTAATAGCATATCATCATCAGGATCTATCGGCGAGAAAAGCATTTCGTTATCCGGGCTGCCGTTTCTTTGTTTCTGTTCTGCTGGAGAATGGTACCTATAGTCGATATTGAGACGTTTATGTGCAAAGCAGCGATGACTAGTCCCTTCGGCCTCAGAGTTCATCGGAAGACGTCTCGTGATTAGGGTCTTTCCCGGGTTTGGAGCCGGCCCGTTTGAAGGAAACAGCAGATCGTCATCGTGGTCGAGGGGTGCTGACAATGAATCTGTATTTCTACAAGAGTCCCGGGCTGATAGAATGCTGCTATGCCCGGATACGCCGGTTGCGGGTTCATCGAACAATTCATCGTCGTACAGGGACCCGAGCCCATCCGGATTCGGAAGTTCATTTGGCGAAACCCCAGCAGGATGTACTTCCCCGCGTGCTTGGTACTCCTCGAGTATCTCGTCTAGATCTAGCGCTGACGAAGTCTGCGTTCTGGAAGCACAGAAAGGCTGTAATTGCCCTACCGAAACCCTGGAGAGTAGATCCTTCTGGGTATGGATCCAAAGACGGGCAGCCACAGAGGGGGAAGAGTTGTTCACGCCAAACAGGTCGGCTGAATCAAGGCAGAGTCCATCTTCCCCGTGGCGAGGCAGAGGGCTGCGAAGTGCAGCGAGCTTCGCCCGTAATGTGGCCGAGTTCGCCCTAAACCTAGCTCGACTAAGAGAGAGGCTGAGCGTTGGAAAGAAATGAGCTCTTTGGGATAATGCCTTTGTAGTGGTTAGCATGTAGCAGTGGGTCAGAATTAAATTTTTATCCATACTTGCAGATACCCTGGATGCCATAACGCTGGGGCTATCTCAGCAAGCCCTTCGGTGAAAGTGTTCGCCTTGATCTTGAGCCCATTCGTCAGCCTTCCCAAAGTATTACATACGGAGAGTCGTATAGCGGCGTCAACCATGGCTAGGATGTGATCTGAGTCTGACGCTGAGGCGGTGGACGCGGCAGCGGGCAGTCCGCTTGAAATTGTCACATATCGCTTTCGCTTTCCATTGTGAACAGGGCCGGACGGTGGCTGAGGATTCCATGTTCTGGCCGGGACAGTTGAGGGTCGTTGCCGCTTTCTGTTCTGAGCAGATTTGGCAGGCGTTCGCTCGCTGTCCCGGTCTTGGACGATGGCCGGATCCTCTTGAAACAGGATATCTGTGTCCTCATCACTATCAAGCCGAAGGGCTGCATCTTCGGGGTCACTTGGGTTATGTGTGGCTTTCCTCTTCGTCCGTTTGTGTCTCGATAACTGTGCGCGATCTCTGACTTCGGCGATGACCATGGAGAACTGGACTGATTGGAGAAGAAGGGCACATACGCCTTCCGGTGGCTTCGCGTCTGCGGAAGGGACGTTTGCGCCGAGGCGGTGGCTTTTCTTCGGTTGCGGATTGGACTCGCCCCGAGCATGGCTAATGTTGATCTGGATTTTGCCGTCGACCAAGGGTGCGAATGGTAAGGAAGGTTGAAGGTTGAACTGCTCCCACGCCTGCGCCTACAATTAGCGACATTCCTCATATGTTATGTTCGACGTTACCGGGGCATTGACGATACTGTGGGCCAACTCTTGGAGCTGGTCGCGTCCCAATTCTTCCCCTCGCATGCAGATATCCAGCTCGATAAACATCCCATTCCCTCGCCCAACCCAAACATTTCCAGACGATAGAAAATCAAGAAGGGGGGGTGAACTGAGCTGTTGAAGGTTAATTGTATTCTGCTGAGGTAAGATTGTGATCAAAGTGGTCAGCCACAGGTCGAGCTTTGCGCTGGGCGAGTGAAGGACAGCTCGTCCTAGCTCAACAGTACGCGACATGACCAATTGACGCTGACTTTTCTGTCGAGACGTCGTCCGGTGAGGGATGAATGAAGTGTAGAAGCGGGCCGTTGGCGGGATTTCATTTTCTCAAAGCTCAATGCCAAGGCGCGTGGTTGGGTAGGTACAACCGACGTCATTGCTCCGAGGTCCTCGCGCTACACGAACTCCTCAACACCATGGCTCACAGTTCGAGGGCGGCGCTGTGGCGTCTCAGGCTGTGCACTCGATGCGATTGGTTCCGATCCGCGCCATCGAAAGCCCGCACATGGTCACCGAAGAGCCGAAGCTTCCACTCCAGCAGCGCAAAACGCACCGATGGCGTCTTCCGGGAGCTCACCGCGATGCGAGTCCGCACACCATGGATAGAAGCTCTGCGAAAGCAGCAGGCAGAGGGCAAGGATCCTACCGCGGCTTCGGGAAAGCCTGAAGTGCCCAAAGATCGCAAACTGTCTCCGAAGCGCATGGACGACAGCTACCACTCCGTTGTCCTCCCACTGGCGCAGGACCCATGGCTGTTGGATACATACCTCAATTCATCGGGGCATATCCGGCTTGGAACCATCTTCATGGATCTCGATGCACTTTCAGGCATCATCGCGTAAGACCCAACACTTACGCGTGGTCTTCAGAGCCTCTAAACATCTACCTAGATACAAACACACCGGCGACGATGTAACGACTGTCACCGCGAGCTGCGACCGCATCGTGATCAACCACCCGTTGACCGAGATATGCGATCTAGAGCTATCTGGAAAGGTCACGTACGCCACGGGCAGAAGCAGCTTGGAAATATCTATGCAGGTCGCTAAAGCGCCGAAGGAAGGGGAGGAGGTCAAGGACCAGGATGTCCTTATCCACTGCACATTCACCATGGTATCGCTGGATCCTGGCACAAAGAAGTAGGGCTCGCTATATTGGAGCGACACCTGGGAATGCCTCGCTGACACCCTTCAGGCCAGTCAACGTAAACCCGCTTATAGTCGAGACTCCAGAGGAGAAACGCCTCTTCAAGCTCGGCGAGCGCAACTCCAAGATCCGCAAACAGCGCAAAGAAACTGCGCTCATCAAGCACACTCCCAACGATCTTGAGAGCGATCTCATCCACGCATTCTGGCAGAAGCAGCTGCTATACCACGATCCCTATGACGAGCAGCGCAAACCCGGTACGTAAAGCTACAATACAAGCTCTTTGTTTCGGGCTGAAGTGCACCTTGGAATGCTTTTCTGGAGGTACCCCAGTGTGCCGTCTGGAGTGCGACGGAGCTGCAGATGGACCCCGCTGACCCCGTATGCCCACACAGATAATGTTCATTTTATGGACAGCACGCGCCTCCAAACCGCCACCATCATGATGCCGCAATTTCGCAATCGTCATCACTTTATGATCTTCGGAGGTTTTCTCCTTAAGCAGACCTTCGAGCTCGCGTTCACCACTGCCGCTGCATTCGCGCACGCTAGACCTACCTTCGTCTCGCTCGACCCCTCGACATTTCAAAACCCGGTGCCTGTCGGAAGCATATTATACCTGACAGCGACAGTAGTCTATACGGATCCTCCGCTCATTGGGGCGCCAGGGGAGCAGTTCGACCAGGAGAGTAAATACACGAGGGTGCAGGTTCGGGTGGATTCGAAGGTGCGCGATGTTGAGCATGGGCGGTCGAAACCTACAGGCCAGTTCAATTACACCTTCACTGGTACGTTCAGTCAGCCGTGTGAAGCTGAGGAGGCATGCTAACATTGCGCAGTGGAGAAGAACATACGCGTTATGCCGCGAACGTACCACGAATACATGATGTACCTCGATGCGCGACGGCGAGCGGAACAAGTCAGGCAGACCCTCGAGGAGGAAGGCGTTGAGCTGAGTCCGAAGACGGCGGAAGAGAGCGTCACGGAGTAGGCCAGCCTTAGGCGACGGAGCTGAAGTGAAATATCTATATTGCTAAACGCGCAACGACTGCGGTCTATGGATATAATTAAGCAAGACACAATCTGGACATGAAAGCGCGCTCCGAAATGAGACCAAGGTCTAACTATTAATCCAACCTTAAAAGCATTGAACCTCCAGACCAAAAACGCGCCAGTGCCAGGACGCTGGAACCGCTAGATGGGAAAAGGGAAAGGTATCTAGCGCGCTGTAAATGCCATCAATGTGGAATCGTATGTGTAATCGTGTGCGGAGTGGAGAGAAAGGGAAGTCGTGAGTCGTGTTCGTGGGTGTTTGGTTTGGGGCGGCAGGGAACGGAAAGCGGTGAGGGCGTTAATTCCGAATAGCTCCGGCGGTGGATGCGGCGGAGTGGGGCGGGAGTTTAGGAGCTGAGCTGCGAAATCGGGTGAGCTTCATTCCTCCCTTAACACTCCGAAAAGTTGCGATTTGCGCCGAGGGCGAAAGGGTGCTTACCCAGAAACTCATGCGCCTGAAAGGTGCTGCACAAATGTTTACAACTCGTCGAGCTCAAACTCCAGCGCAACGTCCTCGCTGCAGTCCGAGCAGTAGTAGTTCGAGAAGCCGCCGCACTGCACTGTCATGTTCTTGCACATATCGATGCTCCACGCATCGTACGAGTATCCGGACAGAAGGCGGTTGTGGCAGACTTCGATGGTGTTGGCCCTTGCGATCTGTTAGCCCGGCTGTCGCACGCATAAGAGGTCCGAGGTTCTGGACTCACCAGATGTAGTAGTCGTGGTTGCAGTAGTACCACGAGTAAGTGAAGGAGCACATTTTGCCTGGGGGTTTCCGGGTGCGGCTCGAGTGTGTGGGTGGGCGTGGGGTGTCGGGTGGTCAGCGAGCTGAATCGAGGCTGCGAATGAGGGTTCCGCGATTGCAATGTGTCTCTGTACTGGTTGTCAGCCGAGTGCTCTGCTGAGCGGCTGCCTGCTGCCTTGCTCGCGTTGCGCGTCCCGCGGCTCTGAGAATGAGGGTTCTGGACCGAAGGGTGGTGCGTCGCGAGGCTGAAGAAGCTAGGGAATGAGATGGAATGAGGATACTCACCCAGGTGGAAAGCCGAAGAATCCCAAAAGGACCGTCGCAATGCTCGCAAAGAGACTCGAACGAAAGCAATGAAAGTACTCCGCAACGTGCGTGTGTATGAACCGTAGAACGTATGTATGTCCAACTCTTCTTTTCCTTCCACTTTTCTATCTTTCCTCTCACCGTCCACGCGACCTAGACTTTTGGAAGGAATAGGGAAACAAAGATTCTTTGTCCAGACCAGGGAGGGGACAAGGCGCGGTTTATATGCCGCCTCTTTGTCTGACTTCTTCGCCCAAGAGGAAGCTCGGGCCCGCTTCGCCGCTCCGAAGGCTCCAATATCGTCCCCGGATTATTAGTTGCACCTGTGATAAGTTTGATTAGGGTGAGGCGGCCTGCTGGGATCCACATGGATGGTCGGCTCGGGGGATACACCTGCATGCCTGCAGACGCGTGGGCATGGATTCGAGGCGGTGGACGTGGCCGTGGCTTTTTGGAATGCCGCCCGCGAGATGCAAATGCATGCCATGTACAACGCGTCTTGCATGTAGAACACGAATACCTCCCCTATTCGGGCATTCGAATATGCTCTTTAGCCATGTCCTCGTTCTGAAGGTGCGAAGTAGAATGCCCAAACGACCCCATGTCTCCGATAACCGGTGAGTGGAACTTGGACCCTGGATCTACTTTGTGTACAGGACCCTGCATTTGACCGTCCCCGGCCTTGCCGTTTGGAAACCATTGGTTGGACCGCAGCCGAAAGTCACCCCAGGTTCGCGAAACATATTCAGAAAGCGTCTAGCCGTGCTCCATAAGAGGAATGAGTGTAAGCCTGGAGCGGTCGATCGGCGTGTGTGGAACGGTTAGACGGCCTGCTCCAGCCTTTGGTGTGCGGCCTGATAGATAGGCAACGAGCAGCTGCTCCGGCTCCCCCCCATGGGAACGAGAATCATGAACCAAGATGTGTCAACTCCGCAATGCATGCAAAACGCCCTTTCAAGGCGGGGTCTTCAACCCCCTGGCGCATCGGCAACCCCAAGAAACGCCGCCACGGATTCTTCCTCTTTCGATATTGATAAATTGTGCTCCTCCGACTCGCTAATAAGGTTATCGTCATCGACTAGCGTGCTGGTTATCGATTGGCGTTCTCCGCAAGGCCCGCTAAGCATTCCGTGCTCTCCTGTGCGACTTCACGGTGCTCGCGCTGACTCTCACCGCCCGTTGCGCGCGCAGAAGGGCATGGGGCATGGGCGGATCATTGGCTGTCGAGTGCATGCTGAAAGAAAGAAAGCTGCCGGTCGGCCAGATCGCCCTTCTGCCGGGTGGTGCTTGGAGAAAGGCCATGTTGACTGACTCGCACGAGCGCGGGGCTGCATCTGCTTCGAAACGAGCGAGACCGGTAAGAGATGTCGTGCTGTCGAGTGGCTCCGAAGATTCTGTTTTTGTTCCCTCTCTCGGCATCTTGCTAGACGGACATTCGAGGCCGAAAGGCTGTTCGGGGGCCTTGGAGAGTTCTGGGCTCGGCCGACATAGTGAGATTGGCGAGTCGGAATCGGATTGCTCACCATGGTGAGTCAGCCTGGCGTGTGCAAAGATGGTGCAGGAATGGGAAGACCTTTGGCTGCAGTGTTTGAGATGGACTTCATACAAGCTTCGATCGGAGCGGGCGGGCCTACTGCTGATACCGAGGTATGGACTAGACTATAATGGAAGCGCGGTGAGCTACACATCTGCTCTCCAGGGCTAGCAATTACCATAGAAGCTGATACTGAACAATGAGACGTATTGGCATCATTCAAAAATCGTATCCGCTAATGTCCCTACGGAGCGCTGAATCCTCACAAGCTCCCCACTGTCCTCTCCATCACGTCCTTCCTTTACGACCTCGGGATAGAGATACTCCTCATGCTAAACCCTACCAGCCCTTCAAAACCATCAGAATAACACAATCTCCTCAACTAGAGGATTACTCTCCCAAAAATCCCCTCCCATCATCCCATATACGTACGCGCTGCTCACGAGTTGAAACCTATTTTCATCTCCTCGTCGAAGCAAAAAGGGTATTGTCGAGCCTTCGAGCATGTAGACCACATCACCGACCTGAGTAGCATCTGGTGCACTACCCAGATATCCATTCGTGGTGATGAAGATGTGGCGATTGCCGATAGGCTGGTTCTGAAGGACTGAACGTAGGCCGTCTTGTCTTTCTCTCTCCATACCTTCTTGCCCAGTAAGATTTTCGTCGCCCTGCACTGGCCGTCGCGAATTTCTAGCCTCAGCCTGAGCGTGCTCTCGGGTCTTTGTGCAGTGCGACTCTCCTCGCTGAAAGAGGGCCTTCATTGTCACCGTGTATAGTTCCCTGTGCCACTGTCTCCACGCCCATAAATAGGGATAGACAACCTGCGCAATCGCTTCTCGAACAGGCAGCGAGGATGGTCTCCCTTTGAACAGAACCTTGACCGCATTCACCATAACTGGTACGTCTGGTAACGCACCCGAGAAATGCAATACCCGATCCACTGCATCGATCCTGGCTCCATTTAACAGCAACTCAGTCTCCCCTATCCGTTGACTCGTCAACCCCGGCCACTCGTAGGAGCCAATCACTATAGAAATCCAATGTTCGGGTTTGATCCCTGTGTGTCTCCAGTCTATCACCCAACTGGGACAATCTATATCGGATTTTCGATGAGCGAGACCGGAAAACAGCAGTACTTCTAACCCGCTTCGAACAAGTAAATGCCTCGTAGCCTGTGCGAAGACGGCAGCGTCCGGTGTTGTGTAGTCTATGGTGATGGCATCGCTGGCTTCTTCGTCGAGCAGGCCGAGAAATGCGTAGATCCGATCTTTCGCCTCGCTCGCCTCCAGGTGCGACTCATTGCAAGTAAATCTCATTACACTTGCCAGATTTAAACCCACACTGCAGCGTCGATAAATCTCTTGTAGAGCCACAATCGGTCGTCTCGAAAAATACAGGTTCGCAGCTCTAGACATCCCGTCCCCTGCCTCGCTGCCGTCATGTAGAACGTCTTCCCGCCACGAAAGAAGTGCTATTGCAGCGCATAGTTCAGTCCAAGGTACTACTGCGTTACCGCATTTCAATACCGCTGTTCTTGCTACCAGGACTTCTTGAATAACCCATGCACGTCGCCAATATGGTCTGTGCATTAATTGGATTATCGACTGTTCGGCCTCCTTGTCCAGTATTCTGGATAGTTGAACACATCGCACGGCATGTTGCCCTAGCCCAAGCCGCTGTTTGGCTGTCATCTGAAATAAATGCAGACCGCAGATGTCTGGAATGTTGAAGCACGAGGCTAGTATGGCTAATTTTCTGATCTTCTTCATCCCATGGTCACTTAAGTCGTCTCCAGCGCCGAGCCAAACAATGACTTCAACCGCGCTCTCGTATATCTTCTTCATCTTCTGGACTTGGTGGCTTCTTTCGACATCGTCCTTCTGATTGATACACAACGCGTCTATCCATAGGCTCTTGACTCCATCCTTGCGAAGCTGAAACAATGCATCGGCGAGATTAGTCGTGACTTGGGCTTCGCGATCATCGACCAGGATTCGTCGCGTTATCTTTGGATCGCCCCAGACGTAGGATAGCGCCCTATAGACCAGGCTCTCGTCGATCGAGCAGTGCCGAATCGTACATCGTAGAGTATCCGGGTCCTCGGTATCGTCCGCAGGGAGGAGCTCCAGCAGGCGGATCTGGTTTTCGGAGTCGTTCAAGGGTTGGTAAAAGGAGGGTGCACGGGGCTGGACGAGAGTGGGGCCGTCATCCCGCGTCTGTTCGGCGCTAGACTGGTGCTCCATTCTATAGTGGCTGTTGTTCAAAGACGCAAACGGTGCGTACTGGAGTGGAAGTGAGAAAGCGGGTAGCACTGAGAAGAAATGGTGAGTTCAGGCAGCTGCCTTTCGATTCAGCCTCGCACGTGCGGTGTGGCTGTGTATTATGTAAACAACGCTGCCTCATTGGTTATCTTGGCCTCATCCAGTCACCTCCTCCCACTTCTTCCTCGCATCACCAACAGCATCGCGACCCAAGACAGCCTTCTGATACCGAACATCGATCCAAATGAACGGTTCGGCTTCCTCGTCCGGCTTCTCTTGCCATTGCGCCGCCTTCAGAAGCCGATCGCGCTCTTCTTGCTCCGGCCCGTCGTCAAGATGATACAAGTGCTGATTCGATACGGACCCTGAATGAAGAGTCGTGGTCCGGGATTTTTGAAGCGACTCGTAAAGTTTCAGCGTTTCTCGCAAAGTCAGGTGCTGACACGATTTGGTATGGGCTTGTTGGTAGAGCCCGAGGAGGGTGGCAATGATGGCCCCGTCTTCGACGGCCATGGCTGCGCCTTGGGCTTGGTAGGGGAGGGATGGATGACATGCATCGCCTAGTAGAGCGACATTGTCCTGGGTTCAAGTTATCGTAAGATTCTGAACGGGCGTGCTTCGATAGCGAGTAAAGTGCTGACCTTTGTCCAGGAAGCAAGCTCGTTGTGATGCATCATCTTCCATCTTAGGACGGAAGAGAATGCCGTTAGGATCTTCGTCAGCCTGTGTGAGAGGTTATGTCAGTATGAATATGCCACCTAAGCTTATATGAAACTTACACAGGATCCCAACCTTCGAAAACTGCTTTCATCTCTTGTATATTGCCCTCCTCCGTCTTCACACCGGGCGGTAGATCGTCCGGACGGGCCATGACGAGATTGAACTCTTTGCCACATCTCACCGGATAGAACACTGCGTGGCTCTCGGGACCAATCCACATGGTTACCATACTCTGTCTACAGAGCACATCGACTGCTGGGCTTTCGAGCGCTTGCAGAGCCGACAGAGAGAATGTCCCCCGATAAGCTAGATCGCCAGTCTCTTGTGGTGGGGAATTACGGCCAAGAATTCGATCGCGCAGAGTGGACCATAGACCTGAGGCAGTGTTAGAACCCGAAGGAGTAGAACGGAACTAGGACGCAGTTACCGTCCGCGCCAATGATTACGTCTCCGGATATCATTGCTCCGTTCCTCAAAGTCACCCCTGTGCGCTCAAAATCGATGTCTTGAACGTCAGCCTTGAGCCTCAATTCGACACCCAAACGTTTGGCTTCCTCAACAAGCACCCGTTGGTAATCTGCTCGATGGATGACGCTAGGAACGTCAGCCTCCAGACGACTGGATAAGAACAACGGTCTTACAACCACGGCCATCGTTCATCCAGCTCCTCTCCAACGCTCCGTGAGCACAGCAACTCTCCATCCTTCCAGCGCCTGAGCTGGGTCGCCTTGGAGATGATGGAATACTCTTTTAATCGGTCAAGGAGCCCGTATTGAGCCCAGATACGTGAGGCATTGGGCGGTATCTGGATTCCTGCTCCCACCTGCGCATAATGAACAAATTATTCTACCCGTACGGATACAAGACCATCTCGGTCTCAACCGCGAACGACCAGACTATACGCACGGATGTAAGCTGCTCTACCCTCTCGAGCACAACGACATCCAGTCCCTGCCTCCGCGATGCAATCGCACAGGCCAGGCCACCGATTCCGGCGCCAACAATCACAATCTTGAGCGGCTGAGCCATGATTTGGCAAACGGTGAGCTTTTTGAGATGAGGACCTCGAACCTGAGCAACGGGTATCTAAAAAGCCAAACGCTGGAGCTGGGCTCAGCTGACAGCCCTGTCGCAGGTTTAGTAATAGGAAGCATACCATCGGTAATTTTTCAAGGCTCATGGGTGCACGATCCGGCGTACGTGGGCTCCACAAATCCTGTCGTACCGGCCAATACCTGCAACCCGTCTCTATTTCTCGTCGTAGTGCATTCGCTGGGAAGTTTTCTGGTACACTCACCTGCCGGGCACGGGTCAAAAAAGTACATACGTTCCCTCGAACTGGAAGCATACCTCGTGCCATGATTGGCTGCCAGGGGTACCTAGATAGTGGGTAACGCATGTAAGGCAACGCCCGGAAACTATCAGCAGGAGTATAATATCCAGCAAATCGCGGCACAGCAGTAAACAGGGAACCACCATGGTTCGCGGCAAATGCAAGCCTGCGACCTTACCGGTGGTTCTTCTAGAACTCGGAGTCCTTGGTTCAATTTCACGTGTCTCAGTCCAGCGTCCCCATCTTCAACTGCGACTCAGGGCCTGCACGATAAGCAACAGCGAGCTACAAACATCGCTAGCTAAGGCAAGGCGAATTTATTTCAGATCCTGTGTCTGAGCAAGGGATGTTGACATTGATTCGCGTTGACCTTTTACGTGCGCCGGATATGGAACGCCAGATTTAAAAAACCCCTCTTTTCGCCAATATAAAGAAGGAAGGTATCGTCTCAGCGCCGTCGACACAGAAACGCTTTAAGTGCTCAACCAATCCAAGAACTCGGGAGTGAAATAGCTCACGACAATCGAAGCACCGGCTCGCAGAATCCCCTGGGTAGCCTCCTCAGCCATCGTCCTTAGATCGAACACTCCTGCCTTCGCTGCGGCGTGGATCATGGCGTACTCGCCAGACACTTGGTACGCCGCGATGGGCATGTCTTTGCCAATTTCCTTCGCGTCGCTGATGATGTCGAGGTACTGGCTGGCAGGCTTCACCATGATGATATCCGCCCCCTCGTTGATGTCGCGTGTAATAGCTCGCCGTGCCAGACCACGACCGCCCGGCGGAAGCTGGTAGCATCGCCGGTCGCCAAATGAAGGACAAGATCCCGCGGCATCGCGGAAAGGACCGTAGAGGCATCCAGAAAACTTGGCAGAGTATGACATAAGCACTACCTGATGTGCAATGCCAGCCTCAATGAGCTTGAGTTTGATTGCTCGAATACGCCCGTCGTTCATATCTGACGGGGCGACGCAGTGAGCGCCAGCCGTCGCGTAAGCCATAGCCACATCACTAATGCGGTCTACCGACAAAGCGTTGTTGAGGCTGCCATCGTCTCGCAGAATACCGCAGTGTCCGTGTGAAGTGTACTCGCAGAGGCAGACGTCGGCCACAATGAAGAGGTCGGGGAAGGATCGTCGGAGGAGCCGGATGGCCTTGATTACGGGGCCCTTGGGATCATCCGCTGCGGTGCCCAGAGCGTCTTTCGCCCCCGGCGCAACTGGCACGCCGAACAGAATAACCGACTTCAGACCCTTCTCCACGAGCGGTGTCAGGAACGGAACGATCTTATTGAGGCCCCGGCGATGCTGGTTCGGGAGAGAGGGAATGAGCGTCTCCTCGTCCGGCTGGTCGGATATGAAGAGGGGGTAAATGAGCATCGACTGTTACAGGTATTAGCTCTTATGTACCGTAGGGCGCAAATGCCATTCCGAGCTTACCTTTGTTAGTTGCCGTTCGGCCTGCCATGCTCTTGCAAGCGGATGGCTGTATCCTCCGTGCAATTGGCTTGAAATATCGCCCACGATGCTGACGCTCGTTGCGGCAGTGCTGGTGTATGATCGCGCCTTCGAGGCTTGCGAGCGCAATTCTTCCTTGTCCGCATTCCGATATGCGATGTCTGAGACGAGCGACGAGAAAGACATGGTGATCGGTTCGCGAGGAATCAACGGGCGGTAGCAGAAGGACAGCGGAGAAAAGAGGATGCGCAGGAGGGAATCGAGCTGAAGGAGTAAGCAGGCCTGAGGAGTGCTTTATGGCGGGCTGTGGAAAAAGTGACGGAGTGGCGGGTGTGAGAATGATCGGCAAGCCGAGGATGTCGACGTTTCACTCCGAATCCTTGCAACCAGCGAGCGGCTAACACGGTCAATTCCTTGCCGGGGCAAGAGGACAGCGCGGTCGAGTTTAGTCCGAGAGATGGGAGAGATATTGAAGAGGATAGCTGACTTGTACGATGCCGGCACAAAAGTTTAGAGTGGCACTTCCGAGACTTCTCCGCTGTGAGTAAGCCCGTGCCCTGATTGGATAGTTCCAGAAAGGGCTTAGCGCCTAAGCGAAACATCACGACGCTGATTGCACACCGTAACTCCATCACACTCCGACACCAAATCATGTGGCTGCGTTGATGTCTTCCCTAGTCCGAAACACTCTACGGAATGCTTCTAAGCCGGCTTGGTGAGGTTCGCTGAATATGGTGTATAAGCTCTGCGCGACGCCACTTACTCGACTACGAACTTGCACCTCTACGGATGCCTTCTCATGCGCGTCTGTTTACTGCTCTATTTATGACACTCTGGGGGTCTGAGGCACATTCAAAGTGTAGGTTCAGCTAGAGCGCTGTGTTCTATCCACATAGGTCTGGATGTCTTCACCCCAGCTGGTGGGAGCCAATACACTACCCGCTGTTAACCATGCATATGCTTTCCAGAGCAGCGGTATATCTATGGTTGATATCCGCAAATCAGCCATAATGTAGCTCTTTCTTCTAGCGCCCCTTACTTATTCAAAAGTGTCCCTTTCCAACTCCGGCCTCCTTCGCCAACCACACCGCCACACTCTGGGAAAACTCTAGATACAGGAAGAGCTGGTTGAGATACAGCTCAGCCTACTACACCTTCAAATCAAAAACAGAGCCAGCTCCTGACATGCGTGAGTACCAGATGGTGCAAGTCATCGTTTCGTTTTCCTCTTTTCATCAACAAACACTCCTGATGGCGATTTCGCATGTTGTCACTGTCCGTTTACACACCGCCCTTCACTCTGGCTTTGCAACCGCGGGCACTCTGGCAACGACTGCAATCACGTCATGGCCTCCCAAACAACAATAAAAGTTTTCGCCGACGCGTCTGTCCTTCCGTCACCACCTTCTTTCGACCGACGACCTCAAGCGCACTCTACCGCCTTCGCGCTTTCTCGTCTGTGGGTTACTCTGTGGGCTACTCTGGGGATCGCACGTCTTTCCGAAGCGTCAGAACCGTCTTCTTCTACAAGCGTACTACCGCCTACGCGCTTCTATCTGTGGGCTTTCCGGGGGCTACAAGCTGTTCAAACCGTCACATCTACATTCGTGCTCCAACGCATCAAACCAACCAACCCAAGTTCCCAACAATGGCGTCCAGAAGCCGCAACTTCTTGCCGCTGTCCTCGGTCATCTTCAGGCGCAGGTCTGAGCAAGACTTACGCGATACGACTCAGTCCACCAACTACCAGCAGTCCGCGACTACAACTGCACTCCTCGACAACATCGATGAACAGGCCGATGACGACGACGATGACGAGATCACTGCTCTTCCCTCCACGGCCCCGTCTGCGTCCTCCAAGGCTTCCCAGAAGAAGAAGAAGAAGGCAGATACCGTCACGCCGCCGGCCAACCGCGGCACCCCGTCCCCCGGCCCCGCCACCACCCAGGTGGGCGCCGTCACTGAGCCGATCCTCCGCCGAGAGGTGGAGTCGGGATGGGACAAGTGGGTTGCCAAGATGAAGAAGCCGTTCAGGAGCATCAAGGCACGCCTCGGAGAGAAGAAGCGGCCACGCCCGCAGATCAGCGGTCCCACCAACTTCCAGCACTCGGAGACCGGTGGAATCGTCGGGATTAGGGATGAGCGCGGTCGTCTCCCGCATGAGCGCGAGCGCGAGCAGCAGCGAGGCGTTGGTGGTGCGAGGGTCGAGCTATGAAACGGCTTGAGCATGGCATCAGGGGGGCTGAATAGCTTCACGGCCTTTTCCAACGGCGATTGTAAGAATACATCATAGCAGGAGACACCCCAGGCCTCTACAAGAGAGCCAAGAGGAGGATAACCTTATTAGCATCCCGACCTCGCCTAATAACTACCAATACAATGAATGATTCCAATCCATCTAATCCCTATCCACACTAATAGTATGCTCCACCCTAATATCCTGCCCCCTCTCCGCCCTCAACTCATCCAACTGCCTCTCCTCCACATACACCAACCCCGTATCCTCCAAACTATCCCCACTCGTACTCCCAAACCTCGGACTCCCCGGCCCACTCCGAAACCACTTCGCAAAGTTCTTGCTCGCCCTGCTGCTGCCGCTGTCCACCGTGTACGCCGGGCTCGGCAGCGGCGTGTTGGACGGCGTCGGCTTCAGCTTGTCGCTCTTGTTTGTGCCGCTTTCGAGGTCCAGGCCCATGGGCGCGGAGGCGCGCGAACGCGAGCGCGAGCCAGAGGGCGTTACTTTTGAGACGATTTTGCCGAAGGAGGAGGTTAGACGCGGGAAGATGAGGAGGGCGATTACTTTTACGCTGGGCGCGCAGGCGACGACTACCGCGAGGTGGTTTTCGATTACGGACCAGATCATGGCGTTGGCGAAGCGATCTGAGTATCGGTGTTAGTGATGGAAGACTCGAGCTATAGGGAGGAGTACTTACATGTGAAGTCGGGTCGAGTGGCGAACATATGGACCGAATAGACACGGGCGGCGCTGGCTGCCAGGACACTGTCATATATTAGCCCAGCTCATCGATGATAACTAGTGACAGACTCACAGTCCACCAAGGGCGAACAAACAATTCAGCCCAATCCGCTGGGGCCTCCTCAACTGCAAATGCCACGTGAAAATCACAGGCATAATATACAACACCAAATCCGTGGCCAGCATAATATTCGCATTAAAGTAAAAGAAGATATTCATATTAGCGCACCAGCCGGGCGCTGTAGCATCCCAAGCCTTGCGAATAGGCCGGCATTGGAAGATGTCGACGAGGATGCTGCTGCTGCCGAAGCCGAAAGCCACAAAGTGCATGATGTAGATGCTGATGTGGTGCGATTTCTCGCGCGTGATCTCCGAGTAGAAGAGCAGGAGCGCGTGCTTGACAGCCCAGTTGCAGAGGAAGTAGAAGACGTTGGAGGCGATGACGAGCTGGGGACGGGTTAGTGGACGGGGAAAGGAGAGGGGGATGGAGGCGTACTTTGACGATCTTAGGCATGTTGGCGGGATCCACATCTGCTTGTTGGATCCCGAGGCCGAGGCCGGTTCCAACGATCTGGAAGATGGAAAAGATGGTCGCCGCGACCGCAGCCACCGTGATCAAAGCTATCAATTCATTAGCATTCAGTGATGGAGGCCACTGGAGGAGAAGTACTCACCATCGTGCCAACTGAACTTCCCAACGACGAAGATTCGTCGCCCAGCTCTCGAGCAGGTCGCCGCAAATGTGAGAGCAATGAGAAGGGCGTTGAGCCAGATAATGGTAGGCCGTTGGTCATACATTGCGGCTCCTCTGGTCCGAGAGCCTCACGTGTACTCAAGCTAATGGTACGTGAACAGGACAAGTCAGAGAGAGAAGAGACAGTCACTCTGTCTCAGTCGAAGGAGCAATAAGAATACAAGATAAAAATATGTGATAATACAACAGAACCGGAAGAGCAGAAACGCTTGAAAACAGCAGGATGATGAGAACACCGCCTCCCCACCGGATGACTCTGGCCTTAAGACCTGTCTCGCAGCTCGCTGAGCATACACTTGCAAAAGTAAGCAACACAGAACTAGCCCCGCACCCTCGTTCAAATGCCGCGCACTGCTGTCGCTTACAGTTACACGACCTATGACAAGTTAATATAGATGCAAGGCTGCAAGCGCTGAACGAAACATCTGCACGTTGTCAGCCAATCGTAGCCGCGCACGAAACATGCAGCTGCCGTCATCCAGTCGGTCAGCCCTAGGCTCGCTCAAGACAGCCTTTACAAAGGGCCGATCACAGGCGTGAGATTTGAACACGCAACGTGGAGAACCGGGGTGTGGAGTGGAACGGGAGCGGTGAGGTCGATCGCGGGCACCGTCGGGTAGGGCCGTGGAATTACTTGTGATATAAGGAATCCTGTGGACTATGAGGATGCCGTAAATCGCTGAAGCTCCAAGCATTCTGGATATTGCACTTTAAGACAGGAGAAATCCTGCTCGTAAAGCATCCTGCTGTGCACCACAAGTAGATGACGACCAGGCGTTCCTCAGGTGAGCGGCGTCCGCCCAACAACGGGAGGATGCCGTCGAACCGTCCCGCCTCCGCACCCCTCTAAGCTGAAAATAATGCAATGGATCACGCTGTCTCCCCTTGGCTCAGGGTGATAGGACGATCGCCGTTGGCGACCGTTCTTGGTGGCTGCTCAGCGCGATTGACATTGGGCGTTGATGAGGGCTTATCGGTGTCGCTGTAGGGCTGGCGCTGTACGCGCTAAGCGACGCTGGATTTATATTGCTTAGCGAATAGTTCCTCTCCGGTGGATCCACTACCCTGTAATGTGGTACCCTGTTTCGGCCATCAGCCGACGTTTTCGGCATAAAGTCCTTCGTGGGGAACGACTCGCATGGGCGGAAGCTTTGTGAGCTAAATTAAACCTCACCGACGCTCGATGGGACCAGAAGGCTTTCCGCTGGGCGTTTACGCCCGTTGAAGATCACCCTAGGAACCCGCAGCCACAACCGATGCCGTAGAGTAGCGCAGAATTGGCAGACGGAGACTGATTCTGGGCATTCAATATTGTCCACAGGCAGAGCGTGCGCCATTTCTTTTGCCCTATATCGTGCTTCGTCAATCTGGAATGGAGCGGTGTGTTCGCAGTGTTCTCTCCTCTGGTGGGGCCAAAATAATCCACTCCCTCAGGCGTTCTTGTTGGATGCACGCGGAAAACTTCCCTGAAATGACCCTCGGCAACGCCTGTTCGTTTCACAAGCGCCTGGTATATAGCGAAAGGGACCGAGCTTAGTAGTGGTAAGGATCTATTCCTTTCTTCCGCGTGGCCTCACTGACCACTTCTGATAGTGGATAGCTGTGTAACCCGAGAGACGAATCCAGTGAAGAGAATAAGGAGCAATTCCTGAAATAGACCGCAACACTCCGTAAAAGGGCCGTGATGGGCTGAGCGCCATGTTTGCTGCCATAACAAGGGACGGGAGACGAACCGGTGTACGGCGTGGGCACCGCTTGCAGCTTTGCAGGTCGCTGCAACTTCGTCACACAAAGGGGTCGGCCTCAGGAGCGGTAGGGGATGTCGTGCAAAGTCTGGAGCAGTTCCTCTTGTAATCAGGTTCTGGTTTTCGGAAATATTTTTCGACGATCACTGTAGCTGGCCGGCCACGTGGGGGATTCGTGCAGCGTCCCGGTCCCCTATTAGTAAACCTAGCACTCCAGGGCTTCCAAGGTTCTGCGAAGTTTTTCTCCTGCGCTATTACCAAGTTGGTGCGTAACAAAGAGGACAAAGGTTTGTTTTGGATTGGAAACTTAGCTATACCTAAAGTTCTCGTGTGGACAACGGACGCTCGGCAAAGCTGATCCGGTATGATGCGGAGTAGGGTCACGTGCTGGGACGCCTAGTGACGCACTCGATTTCAGCTATCCATGAATGTCTGCAACGACCGTGGTAATATTAGTTACCACTCCGAGTCGACTTTCAAGTACGGCGTCCTGCTCTTCGTTAGCAATGTCTGACCCGAGCGCAAAGCCGAACCCTTTCTCCGGTCCGGGCATCGTGCAGAGCTTCATTAAGCTCCGCAAGGACTCCCAGCTATCGGAAGAGGTGTTGTGGAAGTGGTGGGATGGAGTGTATATCCCCGCACTGCTGGAGACCGGCGTTGTCAAGTCCGCATGGCGCTGGAAAGCGGCCAACCAGGACTATGACAAGCAGCACATGATAATATACAAGATTCCGGAGATGGCGGAGGTAGCAGCTCAAAAGCTCAGGGGAGTTCCACGGACTAGCGACATGTTCCCGACGAGCGGACCCGTCGACGACTTTACAGAGCTAGAAGTGAGATGTCTCACGCTCACGCAGCTGTACGAGACGGCTAAGCAGCCAGAAGGTACGCGCTTTGCTCATAGCGGAGTGTGCGTTGTATCGAGTCGGCTCCTGACATAAGCAGATGCGGCTACAACGATTATCTACGCGGGCATGCAACCAACGTCGGGCGGAGAGGCGGACCTGGATGCCTGGTACAGAGAAGAACACAATGATCAGATGTCAAAGGAACCGGGATGGAAACGGACGTCGCGATTCAGCCTTCTCTACCAGGACCGGAACGACGGGAAGGAGCCTGGCGGGCTTGGCTTCCTGGCAATCCACGAGTTTGGAGAGGGGAACAAGATCGGAAAGGACGTCGAGCCTTTAGATCCCATGACGGACTGGACCAAGAGGTGTATGAGCGAATGCAAGGCGATCGATGCTGCCGTTTACCACAAGGTAAAGAGTTTCGGGAAGGCGGCGGATGGGGCGTAGGCGAATGGACCGCCAATCACACAACGCCTCCACTCATATGCTCGAACCTAGGGAAAGCTGGTGTCGTAAAAGATGGGAGCGCGATGAACGGAACAGGGGCAGGGCCGAGAGGAACCCACATGATATCTACTTTCGGTTAGCGCGCCCGCACGGGCCTGACGTGACATCGTCGTCAGATGGAAACTCCGCTCATGCTCATCTGTGCATCATCGTCAAGTCAACTCAAACTATTAAAGCTCTTCCAAGGTTGCTTTGCTGGTCAATTGCATGCTAACCACCCGTCTCGACTAACGTTCTCGAAGCTCCCAAGTGACACTATGACAGACTCGTTGGCCGCATTCAGAGATCGCAGAAGCAAGGAGCTCCGGAAGTTGGCGGAAGAGCATCTTCAGCATGAGTGCGTCCCAGAGTTTATTGCCATCGAAACAATGCTAATGTTGCGCAGCTTGAGGCAGTCAGATCGCGATATCCTGCGCAGTGCAGGAGGCAAAGTCTCAACCCACGCGCAGCTTGGCTCTCTGCTGGGCATAAGCTTCGGCCTCTACTGTGCTATTCGACTGCGCAGTATGCGGCAGGCCTACTTCAATGCATTCAGGGCAATGGAGAAGCCAATTGAGATTAAATTTGCCGACGGTCGAACATGTGGGCATCTACATGCCCCTACGAGCGTCCAACCGCTAACATCCGTATCTGCCAGCCCCAATTCCCGATATCACGAATCAACTAGCACCCTCCAAGTGGAGTGATGCCGCGACCTACTTCTTCTTCTCCGTGGGAGGCTTGTTCCTCGGCGGCGAGCTTGGCTTCTTGACTGGTACCGCGTCGGCGTCGAGAACGATCGAGAAGGACCCGGAAGCGAGAGAGCGGATCGAGAAGGCTTTCAAGAAGTACCGCATCGATGTGCTGAAGCAGGAGATAAAGCAGCTGGAGGGGAACAGCAAAATGGAACAGATCTTTGGCTCTTGAGACGCAAAGCGCCAGGATTTTGCCATAACGGCACCCCCTGTGTCGGGAACAACCCCGCGAGCACATGAATTCTTGTATATATCTGATCTTGTTCTTGGATGCAGTGTCAGTCTGTATTTGCAGTGAGGAACTGCGTCCCTGGCGTATAGATGAATCCACACCTTAATCTGGGCATGTTTGCTGTTGCGGCCAAAGGCTAAAGCATCCTATACTCACCGTTACGTGCTAGTTGTGCGCCGGCGATTTTACCAAGCCCTTCCGCAGCCAGCGGCCACGCGGCCAGTGGGAATCGTTGGCGGGTCCATGTGGCTGAAGCCTGAGGATCCCTGCGCGCATTGGTGGTTGACGTCATTGCCGACCCACAGAAATCTTCGAGCGGTCCGCCGGCGTCTCGTTGAGCTCTTCGCTGTTTATTTTCGCTCCTGTTCCCTTTCGCGTCCATACCAATATACTCCTTTTATTCCTGCGCATATTTTCCTCCTCAAGAGGTCACGATCGTTACCGAGTATCATTTCGGGTTCACGAAGCACTGCCCTGTTTCGTGGCGGCCATCGTCGGGCTCGAGTGTAGACGGAGCATTGAACTTAATTCAGATCAGCTCTATGCTTCCAAGTCGCTCGATCAGTGATAAGAGAATTGAACACTAGGTGAAGACTGCAGAGCGCGATCAACTTCGCCCTCCATTACGGCGCATACGAACCTCAGGCACAGCAGCACGACCGAACAAACCGGCATGAATTCCAGAATACTCACCCTAGTATGGCTCGCAGGCCTTGCTGCAGCGCAAGACTCCTCCCAATCCGTGGTCACAATAACGGGCACTACCCACCAGCTCACAGGGGGCGATGCTGGCCCAACAGTCACGCTTCCGTCCGACTTCGAGGGTAGCACTTTTCCGACAGGCACAATGTCAGGCATGCTCTCTGGCAGCACTGGCGCGCCGAACGCGACTGCATCGGGCACGTCCACCCCTGAAAACACACTCACGGAGATCGTAGGCGGGACACGGACAACAGCTGTCAGTGGGAACATGACAGCCACCACAGCGACCACACCACGACCCTCAAACACTCAGCCTTGCAACAACTACGCCGAATTCTGCAACCGCAAATACTCCAACATCACAGAAGTCTGCGCGCACAATTCTCCCTTTGTACGCAAGAACAACGCAGGAGCGAACCAGGAGTTTGGCGTCACGCAGCAGCTGAACGACGGTATACGCATGCTCCAGGGCCAGGCACACTACGTCAACAACACGCTCTATTATTGCCATACTTCGTGCGACCTGCTCAACGCTGGTACTGTGGAAGACTACCTCACCGACGTTACGAAGTGGGTTGCGTCCCACCCATTCGACGTGATCACCATCATCTTCGGCAACTACAACTACGAGGACAAAGACGAGAACGGAAACCCGCTCGTCACGTCCAAGAACTTTGCCGAGCCCATTGAGAACTCGGGGCTAAAGCAGTACATCTACCAGCCGCCCAAAACAGCCATGACCCTCGACGACTGGCCCACGCTTGGCGAACTCATCATTAGTGGCAAGCGTGTCATCACATTCATCGACTACAACTTCGACACGGACGCCGTGCCGTATATGCTGTGGGAGTTCTACAACATGTGGGAGACGCCCTTCTCGCCCACGGACACCGAGTTCCCCTGCACGCTCGGCCGTCCCGCCGGCATCAGCGAGGAGAAGCAAAGAGAAATGCTGTATCTCGCGAACCACAACCTCAACGTCGAAGTCAGCATCGCCGGGCTAGATCTCGTGATCCCGAACACCGTCGAGCTCACCCAGACGAACGCGCTCAATGGCTCGGGCAGTCTGGGTTTGATGGCGAATAACTGCGCGAGTAAGTTTGCTGTCCCCTCTCCTCCCCTCTATTCAAAAGACTACAGAGCTGACGTTGCTCGACAGGTGAATGGGGCCGTCCGCCGAACTTCCTCCTCGTCGATTACTACAACTTCGGATCCCCGATGAATGGCTCGGTCTTCGAAGTCGCCGCGCGGGCGAACAACGTCACGTACAATCGGAAGTGCTGTGGGACGGCTAGTCTTGCTACTGTTTTGGAGAGACCATCGGCTACATACTTCGGGCTTATGATTGCGGTTGTGGCGGCCCTGGTGCTATAGAGGAAGAATAATGATGGTTGTGTGCATATGGAAACCTCTCGAGAAAAAGCGTCAGAAGTAAATTAAAAGACAAATTCTGGGAGTCTCGGGAATTGCACAGCGGTATACTGGGCCGCTTGGATGTCTTTTCAGCATGCGTTATTTAGCGGCATAGACTGGGTGGGAAACCAATCACGGATACGCATTGAGTGCTTATCATTATTCACGTTCTCGTGCGCCGTAAGAACGAGCTGATATACCTGGCATTAGAATCTCTATTGCCGACCGAGTAACGTTCCATGCACATATATGTATAAGTCAGAGAATTGTGTGCAATTGTGGTATCATTGTCCTTCAGTCCTGAGGCCTAAAGCCAATCGTGACGCCGAACCATGTAGGTCCTCCGCAATTCTCCCATAAAGCACGCGGAAGTGTCCACCTCATAGTTATAGTACATCGAGTGCCATCGGCTGTCGAAACACGGTTGCCGCCAGAACGCAATCGGGCACCTTAAAGGTATAGTATTAAACAGAGAGACCGAAGCCGACCCAAGCCCTAGTGATCGAAGACAGCCGCCTCAAACTTGGCCTCGTTGTAGTACTGTGCGCGAATTTCTCGGCCGCGGAACTGGTACCCTTCGTGAAAGCGGTTGACAGCCTGTATATTTAATATCAGAACGGTCCGTTCCGGTCGAAGGAGCTGGAAACACTTACGTTCAAGGCGCTTAGCTCAGAAGCGAACTTGATGTAGACCGACTGCGGATTGCTGCTCATGTTGACATAGATGCGCTCCACCCGTCCGAACTGCCGCTTGTTAGCTAGAGACTACCCTCTGCGTGATATTTCTCACCTTTGCGTCGAATGTCTGGCCCATCTCCTGCCGAATGCCTCCGTCGTCTCGGTCAGCATCAGCCGCCCAGTCGACGTCGTCGACACATCCCCAGGCGACAACCACCTTCGACTCGTCTCCGAACCTGCCCGGCTCTTTCCGCTTGGTGGTGTGGCCACCAAGGATATCAAAGACCTGCTGAGACTTAATATTTCTATTTCCATCTTCGTCAACGTCATTGGAGTTAGCAACCCGCCGTGAATTCGCTCGAGCCTTTACCTCGAGGTGAGTCGTGATGCCGTCTTTGTTCTTGCCCAGCCCTTGTCCCTTGATGTATCCCATCTTGGCCATCATCGCTTCCGCTTTACTGATTTTCGGTCGCTTTGCAGGTCGCTCGCCGTAGGCCCGCTCGGCAATATTGTCTTTCATCTGCACGTCAGTAACATCATAGCGGACAGGCGGTGCTGAGATGGTCGCGCGGCCATAAGCTGCCCCTGGTGTATAGCCAGTTGGGGTCTGACGAACAGGGGCAGCAGAGATCGACGGATAGTACGGCGTAGAGGCTGGTGGAGGTGGAGGAGGTGGCGGCGGAACCTGGTCCTGATCCGCAGGTGGTGGCGGCGGAGGAGGCGGCGTTGAATCGCTGGCCTGGTTGTAGGCTACAGGCGGGCCAAGCTCAGGCTTCGTTGGGTATGATGAGGAGGATAGCCGTGATATCTTGTCCGACTCTACGCTGCTGCTGCTGCTGCTCACGTTGCGCAACCGGGAGGGAGCAGGTTGTGCGTGCAGGAAACCCGCAAAGCCGTGCAACTTCGCGCCCCAGCCTCCGCTCGCTCGATATGCCAAAATGTTTGACGGCCGCTCCGGTTTGTATGGCGCTTCGCCTTTCCAGTAGCCATACTGCTTGGCGAATTTCTTCTCCTGCTTCTTCTTCTCTTTCTGCTCCCGAATCAACTGTCTCCTATAGTCCAGAGCCTCCGCGTCGTCGTCTGCAGTGCTGCGCCACCAATCAAGGCCGGGCTGCTGGCTGGTCGTAACCGCTGGAGCTGGATCCGAGGAGCTTGAAGGCATCATGGGCTTCTTTACTGGCGGTTTCTTGGCGGTGGGGCCTTTGGCCTGCGGGCGCTTGATGTTGTGCGGATTATGGAACGCTAGAAGATGGCATGAGTCGTCGAGGTTCAAAGGCAATGCACGGAGCAACTCGAGTAGATACCAGGTGTTTTCTTCTGCTCGGCCTTTGCCTCCTCCGAGAACTTGACGGGAGGCGCGGAGATGGTCGCAGATGCATATGGATTCGGAAGGCCCCTAGAGGCATAGGGATTGGGCAAGCCTCGCGGCTTCTCTGCCTGTTGGGATGCCATGTTAGCAATGAATGTGGGCGCGGTTGTCGCTGCAGATGGACGCTGCAGGACGAAACTGCTCTGCACTGCGAGGAAAGCTGTGGGTAGTGGGAAATAGAGACAAGAAGGCGCAGCGCCAGGCTCGGACGGTAGAAGCGGCGGTGGGCTGCGACTGCCCGTGGAGTGACGGTGGCCCGGCGAATGCTTGTGAGGAGAAGTCGTGAAGAGACGTCGAGGATGGCCCGAAGCTAACGAAGGCGCGTCCCGCGCCAAGGCGCGCCAAGGCTACGTCACGTGCAGGGACGATCGTGCTTACCTAACTGCCCTATCTCCGAAATCTTTCGAGACGCCGGCCGTTGCACCGTTATCAGCAAATTTTTGGCGCACCCGAGCAGGCTCTCGTGTGGTTTCTCTTGCATTGTACATTTGCATTTAGACAAAGCGAAGAATTGTTAGTATGTACACCTATAGACCTCCGGGAGCGTTTCAATTGATGACTGAATTGAAGATCCCCAGGTACCTCTTATCGGTCCGGCGTGATCGACCTGATGGCTTCGACAACCCTGGAAAATGCCTTCTCGAAGCACTCATCATCAACCGCCATCATCATCCCGGGCAAGCCTGCTCTGACCGTTTCGTACCAAAAGCTCGCGACCGACGTCAAAGCATTCCAGCAGCAGCTTGCAAAGGTCGGCGTGAGCCCGCAAGCAGCCGTTTCAATTGCCCTGCCGAACACGTACGAATTTATCGTATCCTTCCTGGCCGCGTCATGGCAACGAGCGATAGCCGCGCCATTGAACCCTGCGTACAAGCAGTCCGAGTTCGAATTCTACATAGACGACCTCAGCTCGGCGATTGCGTTAGTTCCCAAGGGCGCATTCGCTCAGGATGCGGCAGCCGTGCGAGCCGCGAGGAAATACCATGCAGCAATAGCCGAGTGCTACTATAACGGCAACCAAGTGGTGCTAGATGTGAAGGAGGCGGGGAGGCTGGCAGGCAAGAGCGCACCGGTGGAGTCTGCGCAACCGGATGATATTGCCTTGGTGCTACACACCAGCGGCACGACAGGGCGCCCCAAGGCTGTGCCGCTGACGCACCGCAACCTGCTGCGGACCATGAGGAACATCCAGGAAACCTACCAGCTGACGCCCAAGGACCGCACCATGCTGGTTATGCCGTTGTTTCACGTGCATGGCCTCCTCGCTGGTCTTCTGGCGCCGCTTGCTTCAGGGGGGTCAGTCATTGTGCCAATCAAGTTTTCGGCATCTGAATTCTGGAGGGACTTCCTCCAGCATCAAGCGAATTGGTACACGGCAGTACCTACTATCCACCAGATCCTGCTGAAGAACCCGCCTCCCAACCCGAAGCCCCAAATTCGATTCATCCGCTCGTGCTCCTCTCCCCTCTCGCCAAAAACCTTCCATGAGCTCGAGAAGACGTTTGGTGCTCCGGTTTTGGAAGCCTACGCCATGACGGAGGCCGCCCACCAGATGACGAGCAATCCTCTTCCGCCCGGTAAGCGCATACCTGGCAGTGTAGGTGTGGGCCAAGGTGTCGAAATCAAAATCCTTGACGAAGCTGGCAATGAAGTCCCCCAGGGCAAGGAAGCCGAAATCTGCATCCGAGGCGAGAACGTCACGAAAGGGTACCTGAACAACCCAGCGGCGAACGCATCTTCCTTCCATAAAAATGGCTTCTTCCGCACTGGGGACCAGGGCAAGAAAGATCCAGATGGATATGTCATCATTACCAGTCGCATCAAGGAGCTCATCAACAAGGGTGGTGAAAAAATCAGCCCGATCGAGCTGGACAATGTGATCGCACAAAACCCAGCCGTCTCCGAGGCTGTCAGCTTTGCGCTCGAGGACGAAATCTACGGGCAAGACGTTGGCGTCGCGGTCGTCGTAAAGGCCGGCCAAAAGCTGAATGTGGAAGAGCTGAAGGCCTGGCTTGCGGAGCGCGTCGCCAAATTCAAGCTGCCCAAGAAGGTACGAGCGAATCACGTTGCCATGCGAAGATGAGTAAATACTGATTCTCGAAGGTCTTCTTTACGGACGTAATGCCGAAGACCGCCACCGGCAAGATCCAGCGACGCCTTGTCGCAGAAGCGATGCTCAAGAAAGAGCAACCCAAGGCCAAGCTCTAGTCTGCTGCCTTGGTCTCTCGTATCTGCTGCTTGTAAAACAGATATACCGTTCTTGATTGTACTTGGAGATACCTGCATAGACCATATACACCGCATCGATTAGATCATTTTCAGCTTTTAGATCCATCACGACATCCGAAAAATCAACAACTTTGCACCGCCAGCCCTACTTGTCTCTTCCGCATTTGTGCTGCCGAAGCGATGGCGCAATAGCCTTTCGCTCGGCGATCGCAAGCTGATCTTGGCCCCCAGGAACTCCTCACCTCTAGACCACTACCTCACGCGAGACACTTGCAACATCGCACAACCAGTGCATCACCAACTAAGCCCCTCTACGGTTATTGGATTCCGGTCAATCCCAAATAGCTGATGTGGAGCAGGATACGAAGCCTTTGGGGGCTGGATGTAGAACGTAGCCGAATCGTGCCTGGCCCGATGCCGGCGTGGCTTTCGTCCTCGCGCTCATTGCGCGAGAGCTGAACGCCATTTTGAGGCTGTAACTCAGCCCATGTTCCGACTTTGCATAGCTTTCAGAAGGTTGTTGCAGCCTTCCTCGAGCTTCTCCGCATTTCCGCCTTTTCTTCATCTTGCTTTCCTTGCATTTCTCTGCTTTGCATCTTTCGCATTCTCATTCTGTCGTTTCCTCGTCGAAGTCTTCTCCTTTCATTGCAGTCCACTATTCGCATCTTCCACTGCCCAGGTGGACTGTCATTTGTAAAACGTTGCCCAGGCCGGCCCAGGCCGACACAGTCCTGTTGTGCAGAACTGCATAACCCGACGGCACCAGCACACACCGAAATAACCCCAAGGGCCGCTCTCTGAGCAAGCAAAGCAGATGAGGTATTCCCTTCAGCGTCATTCGTCCGCTCGTCTTGAAATCTCACGATAACCTTGATGTTCCCCTATTTCCTGATACAGCAAGGGCGTCTCACCGGCATCACCCTCGCAAAACCACCTCGCTACGTCTCAGCCAAACAACTCTAATCAGCGAAGACATCATGCGTCATACCGTGCCAACCGTGCCTGAGAGTACTTCATCCCTTGATTCCTACGACGCGTCGACACGTCAATCCAGCAGCTCCAGCTCTTTCGTCGACACTTCGCCTTTTACTACGCCGCAATCGAGCAATTTGTCAGTTATATCAGATTGGAAACGTCCGTCGAACAGGTCTTCGCTGAAATCGAGCTTGAAGTCTTCGAAGTCCACACCAGCCCTTGCGGTACGATTCTCGCTGCCTGAGGCTGCAACTGAGATGTCTGGAATCGAATACGGAGGGCCGGTCCCAAAGCGGAAACCCGTCCCTCCGCTGAGGAACACCTTAGAAGCCATGGAAACAATACCGCCGGTTCCTACATTAACTCCAGAGTTGAAGAAGAAATTGAGCAAGCGCTTCTCGTCCCCAGCACCCCTCTCTCGAAAAGAAAGTCAAAGCACACCGACGCCCCCAATCCCCACCGCACCAAGGCTCTCTTACGCACCCACATCAATCCCGGGGTCTCGTGTTACGTCCTTTCAATCTACCGCCTCCGCACCCGCTGCCCTATCCTCGACGCAGCCACTGACTCCCTCCTATCCGCCGTCTCAGTACAATCCGCTCCAGCACTATATGCCCTGCATGGCGTCCGATTGTAATACGCACTATACTTCCTCTCTCCTCGGTCCGACCTTCTACTCCCCACAGCAGCCTTACAAGTTCGCACGGAAAAAGGGGTTCTGTCCTGCGCACGCAAACCGGGATTTGAAAGCTGCGAATGAGAGGGCGAAGAGAACGTTTGAAACCATGCGGCAGAATGCCGGGCGCAAGACGCTCGGTCTCATTGCCGCGGAATTCGAACTCTGGACGCAAGAGTTGGAGGAAGAGAGGGACGCGGAATCGCAGGAGCTGGAAGCACAGCAAAGACGGAAGGTACTAGGAGCGGAAGCGAAGGGCAAGAAGAAAAAGGGCAAAGCAGTATACGATGCCGATTGGGACTGGAGATACGCACCCCGACCCTGCACCCGCAAAGGATGCGGCAAGGACTGGTACTCTCCCTTCGACAACCGCCTCTACCTCTTTTACCACACATCGCGCTCCTCCTCGCTCCTCCCGCTTTCCACGCTCTGCCCAAGCTGTGCACGCGCGGATGTCGAGGCGCTGGAGGATCGCATTGAGGCGAAGAGAATGGATGCCGATGAGCTGGTGTGGATAGATTGGGTGGAGCAGATTCGGAGGGACAGGGAGATGGAGAGCGTGTTTTGGGAGAGCGCGCAGGAGAGGGTTGTCAGGGAGAAGGGAGTCAACTCCCCAGCAGCCGCTGGCAAGAATGAAAAGAAAGGCTCAGGGGGCGCCAAAAAAGGAAAGAAAGAGAGTTCAAAGGGTGTTTGCGTAGTCATGTAGCTTCCAAGGTCCCCTTCGCCTACTTAGCGCAATCCAAAGCAGTATAACCACTATCGACTTCCACTCCACTAGCACCCGCAACTATGCCACCAACCCGCACCGCTCCATTCTCCCTACCCACATTTCCCCTTCCCCTCACAACACCGCCGGCAAACCCCCCTTCTCTCGCTCAAACGGCACCGCCCGATTCCCCCTCACCCACTCCCCCTCCGCCTCACTCCCCGGCATCGGCGGCACAAGCCCCTGCACCTTCCACAAATCGCGATTCGTCTCCTCAAGACTGTACTCCCAGTCATACCCCTTGTCCTCGATAAACGGCTTCAGCGCCGCGTCCACGCTGCCCAGAAACCGGTCTCTGATCGCATCGTTGGGGATTTTGCGCGCGATGTTCTGCACCGTGATGCGGATGAAGGGCTTGGAGCTGTCGGGGCCGGGTTCGGAGTTGGTGGTGCTGGGGGCGGAGGGACGTGGGGTGCCGCCGATGTAGATGGAGTGTGGGGAGAGCGGGATGAAGAGCACGTTCACGTAGAAGGCGGGGAGGTTGACGGCTGTGTAGACGGTTGTTATGGAGGTTGCGAGGGCGGATTTCTCGGTGGGCGTGGTGAAGGTGTTGGTGGGGTGGTAGATGAGCCAGAGGGGCATTTTGAGGGTGCGTTGTGGGGGACTGGGGGATTGTGAATGGGTGTATGTGGTGGATGAAGGGTTGGAAAGGAGATGGTTTAGGTTTGCATTTGCTATGTTGGAAGGGTTTTTATAGGAGTGAGGTTGGGATCGTGGTGCTGGTCCTGATGCTGATGCTGAAGAGTAATCATGGGAGGTTCACTAATCGAATTCTTGACTGAGGGGGTACGGGACTGAGAATCCCGGCTATGTTTGACATTTTCCGCTACTGGTGCTCTGCAGGCATGAATGGGTGTGTGCCTCGGTAAATGTATGCGCTTTGTGTCGCCGTGAACTGCTCTTCTAAGATGGAGTACCCACCTTTCTAACTAACGGCCCAGAGCTCCCCTCACATCTTCCCCACAGCCCTCCTCACCGTCTCCTCAAGATCATCCTCCCGTAGCCCCAGCATCTCGTTCGCAAATCCCTTCCTCTGCTTCCAATCGCTCGCCACAATGCCCCAAACGGCCACAATCTCTTCCACAGCCTCCTTATCCCCGGCCGCCATCTTCGGCCTCTCTTTCGCCAACTCCTCCTCGCTACTCTGCGGAATCTTCTCCCACGTGTTCCCCGTAGCCTTCTCCAGCGCAGCCAGCACCTCATTCTGCGTAACATACAGTCCGTGCACATACAAAATCCTATTCTGCGTCTCATCGGGCTTCTCGAGGACCCTCACGACGGCGTTGGCAATGAAAGACAGATTCGACGCGCTGAATTTTATGTCGCCACCGTCCAGTATATACGCTTTCCGGCCGGCGACGTTGAACTTGAGCAACCCGCACGTGAGCCCGTAGTCGAAGAAATGCCCCGTTATCAGACTCGTCCAGCTCATCTTTCCCCTCGTACCCCTTTCTACATCCTGAAGCGAAATCAGATAGTCGCGGATAACCTTCTTGCCCGCCATAAGCGGCAGAATCTCGTTCGTCTTCTCGTCGGCGGAATCGCAGCTCCCGAAGTCCGCGGGGATTAATCTCTTCACGCCGCCTTTGAAGGCAGCTTCGATTAGCTTTTTGCTTTCTGCGACGCGCGAGCCGGCTATGGCGATGATGAGGGCGTCGATGCTGTTTTCTTTGAAGGCTTGGGCGACCCTGGTGACGTTCAGGTCGTCGGGGATGGTGATGACGTGGGTGTCTGGATAGGTGGATTTTGAGGAGGCGCGATTGAGGACGCTGAGCTTGAAGGAAGAGGACTTGAGGGCTTCTAGGATGGGTGCGCCGACGGTGCCGGTTCCCCCGATGAGGGCGACGTTCTGGATGGCCATTGGGGGGGATGGCGTAAGAGTCGGTGGAGGCTTGTTCTAGATATACGGTATCGACTCGGAAGGACGTACGGTTCTGAGTAGAGAGTGTGACGTGCAGAAAGCGTTCTCTCTTGTACCTTCCAGCGTACTTTACTGCCAAATTTTCTATCCCACTCTTGTTCGAATGGTCTAAGGAGGCTCCTGCTAGGCGTGACGGGCGCTGAACTCTGCTTTGATCTACTCTGACTTCTCTTGCAGGATCGAGGCGCGGTCGAGAGGATCGTGGAAAGTAGGGAAGGACCTGGTATGAACTCAAATGATCCATGACTTTTATTCGGTCTTCACTAGTACGCGCTAAGCCGATCAGGATTAGTAAGATCGTTAACCCGACTCTCCCCCGAGATCGGCTTGCATTGCAGACATTGCCTGGAAAGATATCTACAGATACAGGGGTATGCGAGGAACGCCCTACGTACCCGACGGCCCGGATATACATTTACAATCCATCTTACACCCCTCTATACTCATCAAAAAAGCCCTGTTGCGGTACTAGTGTCCTCAGCGTCCTTAGCATAGCTTCTAATTCTTCTGCATTTGGCTCCCACAACCTCCTGACTTCTTCCCAAGCCCTCAGCGTGCGCTCCGCGTCCGTGCATTTCTTGAACGCCTTCAACGCTGCAACAACCGCCATCTTCGAGACCCAGGTCCTTTCTAACTTGTCTTCCACAGCAACCAGGTATTCAATCCATATTCGCTCGAGCTTATCTCTTGTCCAGGATGAGTATCGTACCCCGCCGAAGGAGTTGAAGCCGTGGAACATGACGATGAAAATTGACCCTTCGAGCGGGATGGAGTTGTACCGCATTTCCTGCAGCAGTTCGTTTACGCGGTCGATGTTTCCAGCTGTGCGGGCGTGGTGGCGGATGAGGAGGCCATATGTGCGTGAGTCTGGGGCGATAGGTGCAGAGTCTTGTAGTTGCTTGCGCTTTTCCAAGTCTCCCATCTCCTTATGCAATCGAGCTTGGTGCGTGAGGTGGAGGCCAAGGAGCCGGCGTTCGCGCCACTTGCGGCCGTTGAAGGATAAGCCTCCCGGGAAGGGTGTGGTTTTCGTAGCATGCAAGCGCTTCATGCGCTCGAAGACATGTTCAGCTGCCGCGGGCTCGCCGGCGCGGATAAGGGCTGCAATAACGGAGTTCATGACCACTGTGTCGACGATATCGCCGGCTTCAACGAGGTCTTGATACGTTTTCCTCACTGCGTTCCCGTTCTGCAGAACGCCATAGTAGTATAATAGCGAAACTCGGAAGTGGCGATGCATCTTGAGCTTGCGAGCTTGCATCTCCTTCAGAAACATCTCTGCGAGCGTGTACTTCCCGGCCTTGACGGCTACGTCGAAAAGCACATTGAGCGTTACAATGCCACTCTTGACTCCTGCCCGTTTCTCCATGTCTCGCCAAACATACAGAGCGGATTGAACTTCGTCCGCGGACACCGTTCCCATGAAGCGGCCTGCCAGATAGATGGCTGTCGTCCATTCAGAGCGTATAATGTGTATATGGGCGTTCTTCATATCGTCTAGTATGGAAAGGAACCGCTGCATGGCAGTCGGAGTAGGCCGTTCGAGGATCGAGAGGTGGTGGAGCATCGCCCGTATCGTCTTTGTGCTCAGGTAGACTACACCAGGAGCAGGCAGCAGGCTATAGGCTTCGAATATATCGTCATGTGGCGTCTCCTCGTCCTTTAGCAGCTCCTCGAGCTTCGCTACGGTTTTGGCGTCCTCGGGGTTGCGAGTCGGCCAGGGTTCGTGGTCGTCGCCAACGTTCCATATCAGTGGTCCATCATCCATGACCTCTTCCTCAGGAGGAGCGGCCAAGTCTATGCCATAGTAGTCCACCAACGCCTTCAACTCCCTCTCCGCAAACTGCCTAGCCCTTTTGAACGGGCCGTTGCGCTCCGCCTTGCTCTTGAACTCCCTCTTAATGTACTTGGGCAATGTGCTTTTCCGCCGCGTTTTGTGATGTCTCGTTGCAAATGGGACGATATCCCGTAAGGTAGATATCTGCTTCGCATGTTCCGGGCACGATCCCGCCCGCGCCAATGCCCGGATGAAGAAATTGTCCATATGTTCTGTCGAAATGGAAGGACGCTTCGGCGGCCCATTCACAGAGCTCTTGCTGAAGCTACGGCGGGGAGTCTTCTTACACAACACTGGATATAGGAATGCGAGGAGCGGTCGTGCGTGCCTCGTATTGGAGACGGCGGTGGTCCGGTCGAGGGCGCGGAATAGGGACATGAGAGGGCGAGCATTGTGTCAGCGGGAGCCTGTCAGACGAAATGCCATCTGAGGAAGGGACTCAAGGGGCTCAGAACGAACCCATTGGCAAGCTGCGAGCGATAGGGAGGCGACGGCGGGGGGTGGTGCTGGAGGCGAAGAGAGCGCGTCGCCGAAAGTTTCTAGCTTTCGGCAAATTCCGCCTCCGAGCTTTTCCTCCGCGAACTCACGCTTCGTCAACATCATCACTACCACGCCCATTGTGCCTCCAGACCGGACCGCTCCTTCCTGGAAGTTAGCTTCATGTCGATATACAGATGAGATAGGACATACACGGCTGTTTGAAATCCCCCCTCAGCATGGGCCGCTACGACTTCCGCCCGATGCGAGTCCGCCAGACGGCAAAAGCGCTCTTCGACGCAAAACGCAACCCCAGCCTGCCCCAATGGTACGACATCGTCGGCGATATTCCGCCTAGCGAGACGCTTGCCCGCCCCGTCCAGCGAGCGCCGCGGCCGAAAGGCAAGAAACCGAGCAGAATGTTCCAGCCGCTGCCCATCAGATACCCAGAGGACAAGCTGCGATCAGAATTCTTCGGCGACCACCCGTGGGAGCTGGCGCGGCCGAGACTTGTAGTGGAGGATAGCGGGAACGATGCAAAGGGCTACGACTGGAGCAAGATTGAGCAGCCGGGGAAGCAGCTGGACGGCGAGAGGTACACCCGCCCTCCAAGGTAGACGCAATGAGTGCTAATACCAGACTATAGCGTCGTCCAGCGCCAAATGTGGCTCATGAAGCACCAACATCTCTCAAAGCCCGCCGCCTACGACATCGCCCGCCGCGAATTCTACCAGCACCGCCATCTCGAGGACATCCGGCGGCGCGTCGCAAAGGAGGAAGCACTGCACGTAGGGGCATACTTCGGCAAGGGGCCGCTGCAAATTGGCATGGAGCTTGAAGATCAGACATGGGAGAGCTGGAAGAGGTGGGCTGCCAGGCAGATCGAGGACGAGCAGTCGATGCGCGCGCAGATGTTCTCCGGTCCGCAGACCGACGGCGAGGACATGAGCGGAGAGGAATTTGATGCTGCTATGAGCGAGCTCCAGCCCGCAGTCCCACAGTCAAAAGAGGGGCAGCCGGCTTTGGGTGGTGCGGCGGCGCATCCGTGAGTGTGTGCAAGAGACCACGGTGTACTAATAGTGTACCTTTTCTGTAGATATACCGGCGACGAACCATTTTCTCGTCCTCATCCCAATGCCATGGATTTTTTTCGCCACCTACAACGCAATCTGATGGAGATCTAGATCCCGCGTCCTTCGTTGTTTTTTATCCACCTCGCCGCCTTGTTTCAAGCATGTCTAAGTTTAAGCTTTGCATTATAGGTGGAATTTCATTTACATTCAAAGCTTTTTATTTCTTGCCCTTGACCCTCCTTTATCCTGCGCCAAAACCTCCCCTGCGAATGCGGGGCCCCCGGATACTTTTAGTGCGACATTTTTGCCGCCTCTTAATCTATCCACTCTGGAAACGTGGACCGATTTTCCAACGATGCAATCATACAACTATTCCGGTAGCGGCACGGAGGGAGGAAGCCTGGGCTGTGAATCTAAACACATAAATACCTTCACCTCGCCCGTTTCCTGACGTTTGCTTTCCTACCCCTACCTACCGCAACAATGTTACGCAAAACCGCTCTTCTCGCCCTTGCGGCTCTCCTCCCCTTCTCCCTTGCCCAAGTCTCTGAGGACTTCGAAAGCGGATGGGACCAGACCGCATGGCCTACCTACGCGGCCGACTGCAACCAGGGCGGTAAAGTCACCCTGGACAGCTCCACCGCCTACAGTGGCAAGAATTCGATGAGGGTTGATGGTGCGGGTGGCTACTGTGGACACATTTTCTTCGGCACGACGAAAATCCCCAGTGGAGATGTTTACGTCAGGGCTTACGTGTAAGTTTCTGTGATGGCGGCGTTAACACGCTGGACGGTGGAGCAATTCTGGTGTTGAAACGCGATGCTAATTCTATACTCTTACAGGAAAGCCTCCAAGGCCCTCACCGACTCGCACGTCTCCTTCATCACCATGACCGACGCCGCCCAAGCCGCCGGAAAGCATCTGCGCATCGGCGGCCAGAGCAAAATCATCATGTACAACCGCGAGTCCGACGACGCCACGCTGCCCGACCTGTCCCCGCAGGGCATTGCCGCCTCCACCGCGCTTCCCACGGGACAGTGGAAATGCTTCGAGTACCACATCGGCACCGACGGTACGGTTGAGACGTGGCTGGACGGCACTGCTATTGCCGGGCTGACCGTCAAGCCGGGCACGACGAATGCCAATGCCGGCCAGTGGACGAGGAGCAGCTACAAGCCTAAGATTACCGCTATCTACTTTGGGTGGGAGTCGTATGGCGGGGACACGAATACGTTTTGGTATGATAATATTAGCATTAGCTCGACTCGTGTTGGGTGTACATGATAGAGATATGTGAATACGAAAGCGCTCTTTGAGTGATTCTTGCTTCCAATTTCAATCAGAAACCTAGTGTTATAGTGTTTTCTTCGTTAACTCATTCGGATCTCTGTTTCCAAATCCGATGTGAACGTGACAACACGGTGTGTCACATGACCATTAGTCATCCTCACAATGCATCCATAGCCCGCTCTTGCGGTAGGGAATTCTCCGGATTTAAAGGCTCGCTGTACAAGTAAATAAGATTGGCGCCACGAATTATACGTCCCATTGTACGCACCCGCGAAGGCCTCCAGGGTAGCTGTTACGCACGTCGTTCTATCCGGAGAATTCCACATCGTGGGAGGCCCGGTCACCACCATCGTATAGCCTCCCGTAAACAACCTCCTCATACAGAAAGAATATACATTCGTTCTCCCATACAGCGCCTGAGTTTGTCGAGCTATTTTCACGGGCCGCAAAGACGCTCTCACCCTCAAATACTTTCCATTCCCACCACCTTCCACCGATCGATCACCATCACTTCTTTTCATGACATCAAACCGCATCCACTACGCGATGGCGATCTATCCTAGTTCGACATAGCATGCTGCTGCTGCCTTAGGGTTGTGCAGGAGGCTGTGCACACGTCGCTGAAGCCCTTCTCAGCCTAGCCCGTGAGCTAAAAAAGAGCACTTTCAAATTCCCCTTCAATCCTCCTCCTCATGATTCCCTCTTCTACTCACGAGGATTGGTTGCTGCAGACTTTTGTTTAGTCCTGTCTCTATCACCACAGCTCTATCAAAAGTTCCGACGTTCCCTAACCCCGCACTCAACCACCAGGCGAACGAATAGGGCAAGGGTTGACAGGTGGGTTTTCAACTTTCAGATCCCAAGGATGAGCTCACGACTCACGCTCGACGGCGATCCATTCCATATTAGGCTCCTCGATATAGAGCACTCGAATACACAGAAGCGAGACGAGGACGACGTACATCACATCAGAGGAACGCTCCGAGTCGTATCACTATCCAGTTCTCCCAAATATGCAGCATTGTCTTACACCTGGGGCGGAGACCCTAGTCCCGCGTACATTGTTGAATGTGGATCCGATCGAATCCAAGTGACCAAGAGCTGTATCGACGCGTTACTCCAAATCAGCGCAAGGGGCGACAAGATGAGCATTTGGGTCGACGCGATTTCCATCGACCAGAAGAATGAAAAAGAGAAGAACCACCAAGTAGGCATCATGAACGAGATTTACAGCCATGCCAAAACGGTATATGTCTGGCTCGGGAGCAGCACGGAAGACTCCGACAAAGCAATTGAGCACCTGACAGACTTGGGGAGCGAGATGCGATGCCTTGAGGGCCTGTCTTGCATCCATTCTCGAAGCGTATTCAGCCTGCGCGTTCTGGCAGACTTTTGGACGAACATCATCTTCAGGGACCTCTCGAGCTTCCTACGGCGCCTGACGCTGCGAATGAGGTTGAGCAGCACTTGCAACACACCGACCCATCTCGCAACCATCAATGGCTTTTTAGAGCTCGAGTACTTCAACCGTGGTTGGACTTTCCAGGAATTGATCCTCGCTAACAAGCCAATCCTTCTGTGCGGGTCCAACTCGCTAGACTGGAATCGATTCATCTGCGGCGTGGCCCGATTGTTCCTCTATACCCTGGAGGATCCAAACTATTTCCGGCCGAAATGTCCCATTATCTACAGCATAATGTCGCTCACTTACCTGTGGATGACGCTTGATCGGCCTATTGAGCGCAGTGGTCAAAGGCCTTGGGGAGCTGGCGACCTGCGTAGTTCGTATCTCGCGCATTTGCGAGAGTTCGAACGTTTCTACAAATCGCATTCCTCAAAAGTGGCTTCGATGAAGACTTGGTTGGTTATCATACCATTTGCGGCTGGTCTGTTCTCCAGGAATTTGCTTCTCTTCATCTCCGGGCTTTCTCTTCTGGTTTTCTTCGAAATATTGGTCTGGATCGCCTGCCGGCTCACCAATAGTAGCTACACCACATTAGAAGCCTTCGACACCGTATTCGCAAACGATCCGCGGACTGCATACCATCAGACGGGACACTCCGGCATCCTTAAAGCTCTGCGGCAACGCAAGACCAAAGACTCAAGAGACAAATCGTATGCACTCTATGGAGTACTCAAAGCTATGGGACTCAGTTTGAAAGAAGCCGACTATTCAAAGACACACGCACAAGTGTACAGAGAACTATTCCTGGACTTGCTGAGCTGGAATCCCAAATCATTGGACCTGATCCTTGATGCGGGCTTGCCCCGCATGGAAGGTGGTGCGCCAACCTGGATACCGCAATGGCATCTCACAGAGGACCATCGTTGGCTCGACATGGATTTCCTCCTTGGTGATCATCGGACACTACTAAACGACCACCGTTATGGGATTCAAAACAAAGAGTATGGCCAGCGCTATTTCATTCCGCCTACTCACGATGGCGACCCCAAATTACGTGTCCGTGGGAGAACACGAGACAGAGTGGTCTACTGCAGCCTGCTTTCATCTATGAGCTCAGACCTCGACTTCATACGCAGCATGCGCATCTGGCTCTCCGCCATCGCTCAGCGGACCGCACCAAAGGTGTGGCATTTGTCCGAGCTGCAGCGTGGTATATACTACTTCCTCACTCTGGATCAGAACAAGCGAAGCGCAGTATACCACCCCAAGTGGCGGCGCAAAATGGGATCTTGTGCGCCCTCAGACCCGCTCCCGCACGCCTTCGAGAAATGGTTCGACATTATGCTCCGCGCCACGAATGTCCCCGTTTACGATCCGGACCTGGATACACATTCTGAGGGACATCCCGCATACGGGCTCTCCACGGACCAATCCCTCCTCGATGCCGTCCTTAGCGAGACTGCAGCCGCAACATTCCATCGCACGGCGCGCGAGTTATTGTCAACCGACCGCACTCTTTACGTCACGAGAAGAGGGCACTTCGGCACCGGGCCAGAATATATGCAAGGCACAGACTGCATATACCGACTGGAGGGCTTCGCCGCTGACGTTGTGCTAAGGGAGGTGGTAGTTCATGATCGTGAGGAAGAAGAGGTTGAAGTGGCGGAGCGGGAGTGCTTGCTCGTGGGACCCGCGCTTACGTGCTACAACTCAAGACGGTGGAAGAATCTCAAAAAGTATCAGGGCGGATATTACGAGTCTATCAGCATCGTATAAATGGATGTGCTACGAGACGATCAATCGGATCAGAGCCTTGCTCAAGAACAATAGTGATCGTCAATGCAGCCCGCGGCATTTACAATTCTTATTTGCATTTCTTGGATGCAGATGAGTGGCAGCTTCTGTGCACGGCTCTCGCATCCTAGGACTCAAGCGATGGAAGAAGAAACCAATGAAGCATAAGAGGCCGAATACTTTTTCCCAGGACTACGGGATGGGTGGGAACTATCCACAGACATGTGATCAGCTTCTACTGCCTGGTCCATTGTTTTCGCATACACACATTGGTTCCGAATGCTGCAGCTAAAATAGCTGCATGACACAGGTTCAGCCGCACCCCACCTTCTCAGCGACATCCTCCCACGATCGTTCCGCAAGAATTAGAGATTATCTATTCACTACATTCCTGTACAGAGATATGGTTGACGCCCTTGCTTTATGGGGCACTATCGGTACATGGGCAGCCGTTTTGCTGGCTTTGGTTGCTCTCGTCGGTATCATCTCGCTATGGCTCGTCCTGCGAGCCGGTTTGAGCGAGCGAAACCGGGCACTCACCGCGGTGCAAGACCGCAGACAAGACTACGTCACGAAAGGCATTGGGTTTGGCCGCGAGATCAGGCTGCGGCGCAAGACTAAAGTACCAGACCTAAAACCATCATTCGACATACCTTCGGACGAGTCGCCCCTCGGAATTTCCGGAACCTCCGTGGCAAGTCTTCCCTGGGTAACCGGCGGTTGGAATGGCACGACGTGTCGAACGGGATGGGCGAAGTTTTGTCGGTTGCTTGACAGCTACAAGACGGCAGACACCGTGGATGAAGAAAAACGTGTTATTTCTGGGACGAATGGCAAACTGGTCATCTATAACACGCAGACCTGGCTTCCGGTCAGTCGATATTGGATTCTCATCGCGGGGCTACTCGGGCGGTATGGAGACAGGCAATACTATGCGCACGTCCACGGACCGCCATGTCGCGCGGATCTTGATGAATACCAGGTCGACATCTCCGGCAGCGATGACAGTTCAGACGATATGAACAGTTCCAGCGGCGATGATTGGAGTGTTACGTCGTCCCTAGCAGATCGACAACGTGGTCGCAGAAGGCTTTCCAACAGCACTAGCAGCGGAACTGGTAGCCTGGACATCTCACTACACGCTCTCCGCCGTAGGTCCAAGATCCAGGGCTTGACAGGTTCCTTCCGGAAGCTCAAACTGAATAATAATCCAGGATCGGACTTCAGCTTCATCACGTCGCTATTGCAGTTCGAAATCTTCGGCCGCGTCTCCACCTACAGCGAGGAGTTATCTCTCGGTGACATGCTTTGGCTAGCTAGTGGGTTCCTTCCCCTTAGCAGACGGAAGTGGCGTAATGAGATTATGTGTCTCTAGGATCTACTGGAACTCTCTGGAGCTGCTGGGGCTGGGGCTACTTCCGCCGATCAAGTTGTACTCTTCTTCGAGCTGCGGAGCACCGAGACAATGCCCCGATTTCTGCTGCAGATGACACGATATCTTTCCACAGGAAGGTTCCATCTCTTGACGTGGCAGCGAACAGAAATGAAAGAAGCGGAGTCGTCAAAGCTCCAGCAAATCTCGACATCCGTTTGGGTCCCAATACCGCAATGCTCATCCTGGTATGTGGGCAGGGACGACTTGGAACGAATTGTGCTCTCAATGCTCCGCCTTCCCTGGACACCGTTCAGCTACCTGATCTGGAAATCTAACAACGGATTCTGGCACAGCCTGCTACGAGAGTCAACCGGCTTGCTCGACCACTTGCCACTCTTAACTGCGCGATTCGACACAGTCCTTGAACGCAAACTGGGTACGTGGAAAGACTGGAACCGTTTCGAGCCTGGAAAGACAGACTTTCTTGCGGAATTGACCGCGTCCCTAGAGGACAGCCTCTTCGAATACCCGTCATTAACCCGGCTCTCCATCGGTGTACTATATATAACCAATGTCGACTTCTGCGCCCAGATCAACGCTCTGCTTGATACGCAGAGCCGGACTTTCATCAATCTGGTTGCTAAATTCGATACGAAGAGCGGTAAAATAGAATGGGAGCGCGATTCCACCCGTTACGAATTCAGCTTCCAATCACCGGTTCTAGAGGAGGGTGCGCAGGAAATAGGGGAAGAAGTGGTAGGGGATGATGTGGTGGAGCTAAAATCGACCGACTTAATCGCGATGGCGCTGTGGGCAGCTGTGAGGTGTGCACTGTGGAGATGTTCGCCGAGCTCGAAACCTTTGTTGCGGTTTATCAAGAGCATGGACAGCGTCGCACATGTCAAGTAACTACTATGTGTTTACACTGGTACATAAAATCGGACAAGAAGTGGTGTAGCAGGCGACACCCTAGCTTTCGGGCCAGCAGTGTGCCAGGTCGCGAGAAAAGCATGAATCCGCGGTCTTGTGCTCACGGTCGAAAGATATTTCCCACATTCAAGATACCTCTCGGTCCATCTTCTCCTACTGGGAAAGCTAAGTTTTCGAAGTTTCTGCTAATCCAGCATTATTTTAGGTGTCGCACGGAATGCCCTGACAAGTCGGGTTTCCCTCCGGCTTAGGCGAGATGTCGTAGTATTGGCACATGATATTTGCGCCTCCCCCGGCTTTCTCATTATCGCCTAGGCATAAGTGTTAATACGCAAACGAATCGCCGGCTGTAGGATGGACTTACATTGGTTAACGATGTAGGTAAGAGCGGTTACACAGTCATTTTCGACCATCTCCATTCCCTCATCCGAGCATGCGTCGTCTATGTATGCGTATATCTGGATACGACCGCCACCTACATCGTAGTCGGCCATGACTGCATTGGAGAAGCCTCCGACGGCCGGACGGTGTCGAAGGTAGTGATCGCTACCACTCGTCTTCTCATGACAGAACGCCTTGCTCTTTTTTATAGCAATGTCCTTCACTAGCGATAGATCCCCCTTTGGGTTGCATCCAAAGTTCGCCGGTGTGGTTTGTGGAGGTGGAGGCGTCCAGTCAGTCCCGGTACTGAGGGCCCTTTCCATGTCCACGACTACTTTGTACGGATAAATATGGTGATCGGGGAATGCATAGCACTGACAACCGGCGTATTGATAGTTCTCCTCTTCGATCTGCAAAATAGTTCAGCGAGTGGCACGGCAGCGTGGTACGGCTACTCACCCCGTTGCACATACCCTCATATGTAGCGAGACTGATGGGCATGCCTATCTTTTTCTGCTTTCCCCCGCACTCATCGCAGTACGGCCACTCTTCTACTGCCTCGGGGCAATCTCGATTGCACTCGCATCCTTCATTGACCGCGGTACATTTGTTGTTCTGGTCGCCTCTGCACTGATCGTCATCGCATTTCGGCTTCTGATCTCTAGAGGGGCATTTATCTTCTTTGCAAGGACAGCCGGCAAATGCTGTCGTACATACTTTTAGCGTTCCTAAGCACAAGGTACAGGGTAGTTCGTTGGGATTGGGGCAGGTAATCGAATCAGAGTCTCCGTCATCTCCAGCTGAAGATGAAAGCGCGCTCGTCATGCCGTTCAGGAGTTTGAAGACCGGCTCGAGACCGAATTTGTATGCCGCTAATGCGATGGAGGTAATCGAGAGAACCCTTGCGTTGGTAATAAAGTTGATAACGGAAGCGATATCTGATGCAGTGACGGTAGCAGTCGGAATATCACGGACCCAGTCGAGCAGACCGCCTGGCTTTAGTTCTTGCGCGACCCGTTCGGCGAATGCTTCGATGTGGGCCATACATAACTGCCGCTTCCTTGCTCCGCAGGATATAGACTCAACCTCTTTTGCAATCGTGTTGAGGACGTCGAGAAATTTGGGCGATAAAGCGAAGGCCACGTCGCCTGGCTGATAACCCGATGCTGCTGCTGTCGCTGTACTGGCTACGATAGCAGCAGGGATGGTTGTCGTCACAACATTGCTTGCCGAATCCGTTGTGGTGTATGGAATGTGGGTCAAGTACTCCGTATTAACGCCAATCCACTGGTTGCTGGTTAGTTGTGTATACAGGGCTAGGCATCCAGGAGTCAAACCTTTGTCGTAGACGGCTCTTGATCCCAGTACTCAGTATGCGCGTGTGGTGCGTGATATGACTCTGGAGGTAGTATAGATACGGGATTGACGCCTATCTGTCCCTGGGAGGTTGGCCTGATTGCTTTGTCTATAGGCGTTGCTGCGATGGCTTGGCCCGACACTAAGGTCGTCCGCCCGAGTAACAAGGACACTGACTCTGAACGCATTTTTATTCGGGATGTGCAAAGGTAAATGAACTATCTCGGTGTTTTAAGTTATTCCTCGTGGCAGCGAAAAGTCCGAGGACGCAAATATATGAATGGAAACTCCGTCTTACCCACCATAGAATGGCTTGCGTGGCATCTTCGGGACCAGCACACCACTTCGCCTCCAGATGGATTCATGGAATGAAATCCTACGCTTCGAGTTAGTCTCTCTGATGGAAGAAAACTTGATTTTGGGTATGCGGCCCCTACTCCACGTGGTTGTTTTGCGGCGTAAGGCCTGTGCCATGTTCCACGTATGAGGCGCAAATCAAAGTCACGCGAGTCAATCGCCGAAAGCCAAGCTACGCAGCCATGAAGACAGCTGTACATATGGATTTTAGGTCCTTGGGATATTCTCTGGTAATAGCTACAAGCATGTCTGAAATAGCGATCATCTTAAAAAAAATAAAATAGAAGTGACAGTTGACTATGCTGTCCGAACGACTGATCTCAACGGCCCAAAAATGCCTATATGAGCAAAAGTCGCTCAAAAGAAATATCTTACTCAGTCTAGGCATCTTGTAGTTGGCATGCTGGCCATCTGTCATCCGCCATCCTTAGGTCTGTTACCTCGGCGGTCTCATCCTTTTCCACATCTCCAAGAATACACTCTCTACCGGCGCTTCCTTCGAGTCTTCAGGGTGTGTGTTTGAGTAACCCCAAAGCTCTAGGATTGACCAAGTGGCCTCAGTAAGCGGCGTCTTCACCCTGAGCCCAGAACGAGTGTTCGTGGGCTCATAGAATCATCCTCGAGAGATCCATTCAATGGCCCGTCTAGACACTTTTCCAAGGCATCCTACTCGGCACGAATTTGGATCCCCTAGTCTCATCCTGTGTTCCAATCCTACGTCTCAAAACTCTTTCAAGTCATCAGTGTGAACACGTATTCACGACGACGTCTTCCAGGATATAACCTAGGTACTGCCATGCTTAGGAAGCGACCGAAAGTACTCGTCCATACATTCCTTATCATTGCGTTATCAAAATGCGTTTTATCGGTGCTCTAGTAGTTGCCTTTACAATCCCTCTCCTTGTCCACGCCCAGAAGAAATATTACGTTGACAAATCATGCTCAGACCGGACGGAATGGAAGGGCGCTTTCGACCTAGCTATTAACAATGCTAAGAGAGCTTCAGAGCGTCTCTCTTCCCCCAGCGATACCAACTTCCAGGCTGTGGTTGACCGTTTGTTCAAGAAGGGCGCCACAAACGATGTCATTAAGGGTATGTTTCTCCTAAGCCTCCTTCCAGCCTCTCGAAGTTTCCAAAGCAGACCCTGACGTCCTACAGGTCCATTGGCTGACATAGCCTCGTGGGTGGAAGTGGAACAGAAAGCGACTACCCTGGAGACCCTCAAACCGGCAGACATTAGATTCTTCTGTGATAATGATAAGCGTAAGAACCCGTCCAATAGCCTGTATCAGACCTCGATTACTTACATTGCTGGCATGCAGTCACTAGCACCGCTAATCCCGAGAGCGACAGTCGATGGAAGAAAAGGAACAAACCTAGCAGCACAAGGACGTACTATGACTTCAAAAAGTACGTTTGGGCGTTATGTAACCAATGTAATTCCCCAAACACTAACCTACATCCACAGTCACATGTTCAATGATATCTTGAACTGCCGGGATAACAAGAATGAGGCGGGTTGGACGGTGCGTACATCTTAGCTGCATTTCCCTGCGCTCGCAGACTACCCAATGTTTCCCCCAATCCCTTGCTGTAATGGCTGCCAAATCATGTCCATCTAAGGGGGCGCATTTCCAAGTATAACACAAGTCAGATCGATACTTGAAGGATTGTTCGAACACTTCTACTTACTATCGTGCCCACTTCTAGAACTTTGACCCAGCCTCACTCCCGAAACTGGTGCCTGGCACTATCCATCCAATGGAGGGTCAGAACCTTAACCGTGTAGTTATCACCGTGAGTCACCCTGTACGCCCTTTGAATAGATGCGAACTAATCCATCAAACTATGTATAGATCTGCGATGCCGTTTTTAAGCCGCAGCCGGGATTGCCAGCGCCTGACGCATTCCCCCTGACGGTCAACGATGATATTAGGAACAAAGATTGGAACCGTATACATGTAGACCGATTCTCGCTTCTCATCGCTAATACTATCCTACATGAGGTATGATTACGGTCATAATCAAGGAGGCTGCAGAGTGGCTAATGTTACAATGCAGATGATTCACGCGTCCACTAAGGGGAGGATAGCCGACCTACCGGATAATGAGCATGCATATCTCTACCACAATTGTGTCCAGCAGAAACCCGAAGATGCCCACCTGAACGCCGAAAACTACGGTATGTGCACTCTTGCCCCTTTGAGGCTAGTCACTGACCATTAAAAGCTTACCTGGGCCTCTTTGCTATGCTTGCGGACTGGGGCTACTCTCTGCCTCGCTTGAATGTCGATGATCCTAACCTGTCTGAGGAGGATAAGAAAAGGTTCAGAGACTTCTACGAAGACCAAGCTAACCAGGGGTATCTTCGGCATTACAATGACTTGACAAAGCGGATTCTGAAGATGGTGGCAAAGTGGTTCATAGCTTGATCAGCAAGCTGCACGTAGTTAGCTCCTGATGTCTCTTAGATGGACATGAAAGTTCTGAAGCAAATGTGCCAAATTCGACCTCATCATATCAACCCACCTGCTACGGAAAAAAATGAGACGTTTTTGTACGGTGGGTAAGCGAAATCTGCCCCATTTTTTTCCGGTGGCAACCCATAGATGAAGCAAGGTGCCCCGCACAGGCTGCGCCGCACCCCACTTACGTACGAGACCCGCACCTCACCTCACCTGTCCTCTCGAATTCTCCTCCAACATCTAGAGCGTCCCGTTTCCCAAGTCTGGCATCAAGTTAATTCAAACCGCTAAGAATGGCCTCCATGACATCCTTTGTTCGGACACAAGTACATGCCATAGAGCCAGCCACCTTTAGGAAGCTCCTTCCATATATCTTTATCGTACTATGTTGTCCCATCCACATACACAGGTCTGTGCATCTGATCCCGCGGACCGTCGTCCCTCACGGCGCGCTTTCCGTCGATCTCCAACTATCCGGCGTCTTCATCGACACCCGCTATTACACCTCAGCTGCAGAGCCGTCAAGCGACAACATATCATCACACACAGACTCCAACACAGCAGCTGTAAACAGCGAAGCATCATCCAAAACAAAATCCGCAGCGAAAGCACCAGATTACACCTGCCCTGACGAAATTGACCAATTTGACATCTTCGTCTGCAAGGACTGCGGAGGTGCGGTGGATCCTACTCCCTATCTAGGCCATGGAGAGCCGAATGCGAGATGTGCTGGGGTAGGTCTTGCCATTATTTTCCCATGCTTTCTAAGTGTTTAACATACATCATCCCAAGATCTATACAGCATGACTGACTGCGAGATCGATCCACAGCTCGAAGACGAGATGTGGAAGGACTGCCGGTGCTGCGATATCCCAGAGCGCAAAATTTACCCCTACCACCACAGAGGACTTAATATCGAATTGGCGCTGAGTAAATGCCCGGATAAACCAGAGTGGGCGACCTAGTAAGGAAACGTAGTTCAGGACCGAGAAAAAAGAAATAGGAGGACAAGACGAGCATGCCCTCAAATGAACTGCGCTTCAATTTCATTAGAGCAACGTCCAGCCCCTGAATTGCGACGAACCTCTTTTAAACACACTCTCTTTCCTCTTGCTTTTTCCTTCTTATCTGTAGCCTCTCGTCCATCTGCCTCTCGGCTAAATGACCACTCCCTTCTCCTGAACTGAATAGCTATTTTGGCGGACTAAGAGTTAATCAATGTCCATTGTCCATGCTAGGAACTGGAGGTATTAGTTATTCTTCAGCGTTCCCACATTCCTGAATCGGCAATTGCCAAGTTCGAGCTGAGAAGCTCCACATGCTGCTTCAGCCCAACGCCACGCGAGGCCAAGCAAGCTTGATGCCTCAAAGTGGCCTTGGAAACGCGTTCTAGATGCGCCCGGCTGAACCACTTTGCAGATGAGCTTCAGCTATAATTTCTCGCTCTGGCCGGACCAATCCTACTAATATCCCGGGGCAGGGCATCAATCTGCCAATAAAAGCCCTTACGTTCCACTAGCATCTTCTTGCCTTACATACCTTGACGCACAGTAACATGGGCTCGTACGCGAGTGGCATGCAGCAAAAGCGTGGTAAAAAATCTCTTTGGTAAAAAAAAAAAAAAGCTACTAAAACCCAGAACCAGCCTCACCCATACTCGAACCCTAGCCTCCACCAACCACCCCCAAACCGCCTGTATAGCGACAGCAATGCCAGAAATGAGGGGGAAAAAGGCAAAAAAGATAGAATTTTCACAGCGCGCGCTGAGATTCAAGAATGAGACCTCAAGTCCCAAACCATGGTCCAACGCCGCTTTCGCCGCTACTAGCTCTACCTTTTGATGGATTGTGGTGTTGTAAGATATATATACAGCTATAAAATAACTTTGCGCCACAGTATTCGCGCAATCCCTTCAATTAGCGTACCATGCGTCCACGCGGAGGGGCTTTGAGCCGACTTTACACATGCTGCATACTTGACTTTCAGCCGGGCGCTAGTGTTGCGCCTCTAAACTTATCAATGGTATATATTAGCCCACATTTCCCTTCAGGCAATACGCAGTCCCAAAGGATATTCTACTCTCAATCCATCCCCTGCCTCCAGCACCAAATATTAAGGACAAAACACTATGGCTGCACCTAAGCCCACCTCTCCAGAAGCTGCCTCGGCTGTAGCTTCAGTCCAACCTATCATCCCCATTGCCTCCTCTGCGACGCCCAAACCCTCAACCAACAATGCCCCAGACGCCTCGCTCCTCGCTACGGCCAACGTTCAGCCGGCCCCCACCCCAATCCCCACCTTCAACACCGTCGTGAAGATCTTCATGCAATCCACCGGCGACGATTCCGGCTCCAACGCCGAAATGCACGGCTACATCCGCTTCTTCTCCATCTCCGGCGACGACCTGAAGCGCTTCGACGTCGATCTCCCAGTCAAGTCCGCATGGGGCAATGAGAACGGCGGGTACGGTCGCCAGCTGGTGGAGCATAGCCGCCCTTCCGCGGCATTGCCGGCGAGCTTTGTGGGATATGTGTGGGAGAGCGATACTAGCGCTGAGGATAGGGCGCTGAATTATACGGTGGATTTTAATCGCCCGGAGAATCTGCAGTATGCGGACGGGAGGGAGTGGGTGCTACAGCAGAGCAATAGTGAGGATAATCGGTTTGTGGTGAATATGGTGTGGCAGGTTACGAGGACGGCCTAGAGAATGGAGAGAGTGGTAGCGGTTGGATGGTACCCGTACGTCTTCTTTTCTCGTACCGCGTCAGGCATGTGAAATGGTCCCCATAACGATTGAAAACGAAGGATGCGAGTAAAATACGATATAGGGTGCAGAACATTTGAACCTCTTTGGATATATTCTACTTTGGGTCACGTTCGGTGTCCCGAGATCCATTTCTTCGCCGTGTATCATGCGCCTACACGACATCCGAAAATCAACAACTTTGCACCGCCAGCCCTACTTTGTCTCTTCCGCATTTGTCTCTCACTTCCCCCACCCCATAGCTCAGCCTACCTTTACCTCGAATAACTCAGCTTTTCAAATGCGGTCTCGCAGCATTTGCCTCTCACTTCCCCCACCCCGCAGCTAAGCCTACCTTTACCTCGGGAGCTTCCTTATATCGATACTTTCTCCCAACCACCACCTCTGCTCTTCAATTCCCAGCCTTGAGGCGAATACTGGCACTGCTTACTACACCCACCCGATACCGGAAATACCGAACTGCTCAGGCCCTGATCAAGATGGTAAGCTAACTCGTTATTTCGTGCCCGTACAGTGTACTGATTCCAGCAGAGCGGCAAGCAACGAGTCAAAGCCCAATTTGAGCGCTCCGTAGAGCCAGGAAGGATGCTGGTCGGACGACACTTCGACGGAACGGACGCCTGGGCTTCATGGACTCTCATCCGGAGCACCGGGTCCAACGCAATGTGGAAGGAAAGAATCACAGTGTTCAAGAGCCCTACCGGTAGCGGAACGCAAGAGAAAGGGTCTGCTGGGCTCGTAGATTGAGCAACATTGGATCCTCGATTCAAGAATCCAACCCATTGGAAGCGCGAAGCATATGCGGTATGGAAGTCCCAGTTTGGTGAGGCGAAGAAGGTGGAAACAACCGGATCGAAGCGAAAGCGGACCGGCACGAACGATTCACCTCGCCCCAATAAGAAAGCCCGCGATTCAGAACCCAGCGAGGAAGATAAGTCGCTGTCTAAGAAGCCCACGAAGCCCACGATGAGTCCGTCGGACCAAGCTCGAGCGGATCGCACAGCCTTCGAAGATATCTCGATTGACGAGCTGGGCAATGATACTTATCGTCGAATCGGCAAAGCCATAGCAGCAAAGGGGTCATTCGTCATACCACCACCGATCGCATTGCTCGAGCAATTGAGGGCGCTCTCGAAGACCACAGCTGGAGCACACAAGCCTATAAACCCGTTCCACCACCCCGATTGGCAGGCGTGGGCAACCAATCATGCCATGCCAAAGACTGCCACAGAGCCGGCCACGAAGCCAACCGCAAAGCCGGCCGCGAAGGGCAGAGGCCGAGATCGAGCAGATGAAGGCGCTGCCTCCCACAACGCCAACCACACCCGGACCCCGCAGATCCGCGTTGCAGCTTGCACCTGCACCGACGGACAGGCTAAGGAAGGTGCTGGCCAGGGCGGACGCCGCGATCGAGCAGATGTAGGCGCTGTGATCGAGCGGATGAAGGCACGGCGAGCGGCAGGCCCTGGGAGCGCCTGACGACGTGGTGGACTCAACTTGGTAGCTATCAAAGCATTGCTTGATTTGGTTTAACACATTGGGATTCTCTTTCTTACTGCAAAGTCCTTCATGAATATATTAGTGCGAGTGAACGGATAGCTCCAATGAATCCCTAGTCTTATAGTCAAGCTATCTTTCGTTTTTGCTGGTACTGTATATGTAGTATGCTCGCATCTTCTTTATGACGAGGTCGAGCGAATCGATGACTGCGCGCGAGCTACCTTTCGACATCCTACACTTCCTTACATTTTCAGCTTCGAGAACCTACGCTTCGTTTTCTTACGTTTCAGTATCTACGCTTCGTAGAAGTGATAGTATTATGCTTCATATGTCTACACTAATGGGCCTTACGCTTCGTAGGAGTTACTTATATAACCTACAGTTCGTACATGGGGATTCACAGGCCTACAATTTGTAGAAGTCATTTACGTAGCCTACGATTCATATGTATAGATTTATAGACTTATACTTTTCGCGGGCAGCCCTTGGAATAGTGCCGATAAGACCTGTATTTCGTCCGGAGATGCATTGGGAGCTTCGTTTCGATTGTCTTAATCAAACTTTCGCAATGATGATCGACGACTGTGATTATCTTTCGCGGAGACCACCACTTGAGCTCCGACTCCATAGAGTCTATGGACCCCTACGAGCTTACGTTATATCGTAGTTGCTTTGCGACGCAACGAGTCGTTGTCACCGAGCTAGCTACGAAGCTGTTCTGGTGTGAAATGACCCTAGGGAAGAGAGTGCATGGAGTGCTTCAGTGTATGATGCGAGCTCATTTGGGCTAGAGGCAGTTCGCTGAAGGCCTTCAGGTACAGTAATGGAGCTTGAGATGAGCGGTCGTGCCTTGATCTGCATGGCTTCCTCCTGGATTTTGGGAAAAGCAATACCTTTCCCTTCAATTCGCCGTCGAGCACGAGCATAGCCGCGTAGACGGTGATATCCTCTCTTGGATTCCAAGGTGGAACGTGTCCGTGGTGACGCAAATACTGGGCCTCCAGACCCATCTTTCCTTCGATGCAGCAAAAGGTGGCCCAAGAGCGCGTCCCACGAGGGCTCATCTGAGGCTGCCCGGCATTGTTTTTGATACAATAAAATACGCCTCGAAACAACTGCACAGGTCGGCGTCACAGTTCCCCGAGACTCCACAAAGCTCAAACAAAGTCGTGTTTTTCTGGGCGTATCTCGTTAACGCGAAAGCACACGAAACATATCGCCATGTTTCGAAACCGTTGATGGCTTTCGCCCGAATGCTCACCGGCGAACGATATACGGGGAGCCACGCTCAGTTTAAAGCCGACCACTACAAATACTGCTCGCGTCTGCTCGAGCTCAGTGAGAGTATGCGCGGCGAAGATGTGAAGGACTTCCAACAAGGGACTACAGGGGGAAGCGTATCCAATTTCGTCGACCACGCTTGGTACTTCTGCAATCGTCGCAAACTTGTGCACACCGAGAGCGGGTACTACGATTTTGCGCCTCTGAGCACCAAGCAAGGAGATGTTTGCGCGATTATCTTTGGCTGCAAGGTGCCGTTGATCCTTCGTGCCATAGGGCAAACCGGGGTTTACAAGTTGGTGGGAGAAGCATATATATAGGGGGTAATGGAGGGTGAAGTCCTAGAGTCGCGGAAGAGAGATGTTGTCCGCGAAGACGACATCATCCTAGCATGACACTTTGCCCAAGAGGTTCTGGAGTTGGTGGGGTAGAAATTGGAAAACCGTTTAACGAGACTGTTGCATGCGGTCTTTCTCCTCCACTGCGGCGTACATCCCATCGAGCTGCCTTTTGAACCCTTCCGCCATAATGAAGTTACCAAGCCTCCTTGCCATAGAGTCCGCCTCCTCCAACGCGAATGCAATTGTTGGGTCCCAGTTGTATTCTGACACCGCCATACGTCGAGTCTTAATGCACATTACGAAACTGTGCATCGAGTTTTCGAATAACAACAGCGAATGTTGAGCCGAACCAAGCAAAAAGAAACTTAACAAAATGTCCACATTCAACTGAATGTCTCCCTGGTCTTGGATCATGTGTGGAGCCTGCAGGAGACGCTGGCTGAGGCTGCGAGCCACACATTCCGCTTCTGCGAGTCTCGACTCCTTCAACAGATATCTGATTGCGGTGTGCCATAGACAGAATGTTGGGTGGCTGTAGACGCCAAGTTGCTCGTCTACTTGTTTCAGGATGAGATCGATCTCTGCCAGTGATTTTCTTCTGTACAGATCGTAGAATCTTCCATCATCCGCTCTGGGGAGACTGGCCTGATTATAGGAGTAGTAAGCTTTTATCTGGTTCGTTCCGCTTCCCCTTGACATCCATAGATGTCGGCAATAAGCATCGAAAGCCAAGTAAAGGTCGCCGGTTGTATCCCAAGGTATGCTCGCCAACGTCCGGAACATGTGTCTCCGGGGATCGTTTTCATGAAGAATTGTCGTGGCCCAGTCGTAAAGGTTGGTTGCCATGCAAATCTGGATTTCAGATAGTCCAGCTCGCTCAATTAAGAGCATGATTGCAAGGATATCTGGGAATTGTCGATGATGGTAGGTTCGCACGATGGCTTCGTGAAGCTCGAAAGCGGACCCTATTAAGGCGAAAGCCAGATTGGTTTTCCTTCTCCGGAACTGTTTCAAGGCGTCGCACAATCTGTTGTGCAGTTTGCTGAGTTGCACCAAGCCGATTCGGAGCTCATGGGCCCTACCATAGAGGCCGCAATTGTCTTTGGACCATGTGCCGGTGTCGAAACAACTGTCGAAGTGCATACTTGTAAACCACAACAAGCGCCGGAAAATATTGAAGATTGAAGGCTCTTCAAGCCTGCTGAAAGTGAATGGCAAAGGAATGAATACAAAATGCCTGCGAGGCGGACGAATGGTAGATCGTTTGGCACCCTGTGGGCCGGTCTTTTTCTTTCGCTCTCGCTGGCAGTAGCGTCTGACCTCGAGGATGTCGAGCAGTATGCCGCTTGCCACAACCAAACAGTCCCAGCATTCTTCAGGTTGCCTTAGTCCCATTTTCACCATGCGAATATAATTGGCTTCTTCCGCACAGATGTTCTTGAAGATGCCCCATTTACCTAACCGATATTTCCATTGATTAGATCTAGCGCGCTAATTAGTAAACTCACGAGCAACTCGATTATTACATGGTGACGAACGTCAATGGACGCACAGGTCCCTCTTTTGCTGCTTCCATCTCTTGTTTCATCAATTGCTCGACTGTCCAGTCCTCAAGAACATACAGACGAACAACATCGAGGCGGCGATGTGACCACAGACTACCTTGCGAGTCGGCGTTCATCACGGTGATGTGAAACTAGAGCTTTCTTGGGAGATGTTCGGGTTAGGAGGTATCAACTTCTTGTTGAAGATTGAAAAGCGCGGCCGCTTTCGATACCAAAAATGTCGCACAGGAACCAGGCTGATAGGTCAAGGCGCAGCACACGGGCAATCGACCTTGGCCACGTCAGCATACGTGAAAGAATTCAGCCGCTGCCCTACATCGTCCTTCGTTGTGGCTGTCTATGAAGGATGTCATTCATTGCCATCAAGTCTTCCGATTTTATCACCCCACTCCGGAACAGTGCTGCACGTGCCAAGGAACTTGATGTATGATTCTCCATTGAGTGTATGCCGTCGTGCGCATGTGATGTCCATAAGAACAAAGGCAGTCATTTGTTGGTCGGATGGAACCTTGGTTCAATGAGGGGGCCTATCACGTACCAGGTTTGTTGCAGCTGCGCGCTGCCATGGCCCCTAAAACAGGGCAACCGGCCAATCGACAAGCATTCCTTCCTTTAGGTGATGCATACCACTTTTGCTCGCTTATGCATAATACTTTTGCTCGTTTTCCGGCATTCAACTTTTGTTCGTTTCCATGCATGCAACTTTTGCTCGTTCCTACGCATGCCACTTTGGTTCGCGTCTGCTTCCCTGGGCTCCACACCACTGGTGTATGGAGGCGAAGTCATCTCGATGCATATGCTGTCGTAGTATGAGATATAAGAGAGCCCGCCGTGCCCAAATGGACCTTAAACAATCATTGGACAATCCGTTACAGCTGATTGCAGAATATTCAATGACACCATCTTTACAATCCTGCACCGACGGCTGGAAGAACTTCTCCGACCTGGTGTGTAACAAGCTTAGCGACCGGGCTGCCAGTTTCCTGAGAAAATAGTAAGTTGGGCCGGCCTGATCGGCATCACGGAACTAACAGCCAGTACAGTGCTGGAGCGGATCTCATCATCATTACCGGCGCCACTGGGGTCGGAAAGTCGTCTTTCATCAAAACAATGACTGGGGGGGATGTATATATTGGATCAGAACTGCGTTCCGGTGAGGGCTTGCCAATTAGAAGGCTCATGTTGCTAATAACAGCTAGGGGCAACGCAAACAGCTCTCGTTCCTGCAGTGATTCATGGCAAGAATTATTTGCTCCTCGACATGCCTGGTTTCAATGCAGACGATTTCAACGACTGGGAGATCTTCAACATGCTCATGACAGGCATGGCCACTGTTCGCACATACGTTCGATTCCGGGGCGTAGTGTACGTTGACTCCATGAACGATAGACGCCTCACGGCACCGGCGCAAAGAATCCTCACCTGGCTGACTCACTTCTGCGGCGAAGGGTACATGCCCAATCTCACTATCGTTACAACAATGTGGGACGGACATGACGAAGAGGGGATCGAAGACAAGCTCGATATCTACGAGACGTGGCGTGCAGGTGCGCACTTCCAATACTTCTTCTCACATGGGGCCAAAGTATATCACCATGGTCTTGTCAAGGGGGGTGATGGTTACCGAACACTGAGCCGCGAAAAGAAGTCGGCCGAAAGGAAGAGCGACGCGCTGCAAATGATACGAGACTACGGCGATACGGCGCCACCCCTGACGCTCCAGATCTATGACCAGATCGCCAATGGCCGTACAATTGAGACGACATCTGCTGGCCGCTGGCTGAGGGCCGGGTCCAACAATCCGGAAGGTCAGTCCTACAGAAGTACCCACATGCGCATGCTTCTCTAACGCTGCCTAGAGTTCCTACCAGATGCACGTCATAGCGGCTCCGCATCGACTGGGAATGCGAATACAGGAGCGACAAGGCAAGAGAGACGAGATCAAGACCAAAGCCCGACAAACGGCAACGGAGGACCTACTCCAAATTCAGCCCAGAGATCTCGAACTTCCAGCTTTTGGTCGGACATGGTCAGTTTTCAACCTTGGATCAAACTTCTTGTCCATGCCGCGAGGGATTACATGAAGGCGTCTGAAAAGGGCCCTCAGTACCGGGACTGACTGGACGCCTCCACCTCCACAAACCACACCGGCGAACTTTGGATGCAACCCAAAGGGGGGCCTGGCACACAGCTGGCCCGAAAGCTAGGGTGTCGCCTGCTACACCACTTCTTGTCCGATTTTATGTACTCGTGTAGATACGTAGTAGCTACTGGACATGTGCGACGCTGTCCATGCTCTTAATATTTCGAGCTCGGCGAAATCTCTACAGTGCACACCTCACAGCTGCCCACAGAGCCATCGCTGTTAAGTCGGTCGATTTTAGCTCCACCACATCATCCCTAACCACATTTTCCCCTGTTTCCTGTGCATCATCCTCTAGACTGGTGACTGGAGACTGAATTCGAAACGTGTGGAATCGCGCTCCCATTCTATTTTACCGCTCTTCATATCGAATTTAGCAACGCTATTGACGAATGTCAAGCAGAGCGCTGATCTGGGCGCGGAGGTCGTCGTTGGTTATGTATAGTACACCGATGGAGAGCCGGGTTGATGACGGGTATTCGAAGAGGTTGTCCTCCAGGGGCGCGGCCAATTCCGCAAGGAAGTCTGTCTTTCCAGGCTTGAAGCGAATCCAGTCTTTCCAAGTGCCGGGGCTGCGTTTCATGGCCGTGTCTAGTCGCGCTGTTAAGAGTGGCAAGTGGTCGAGCAGGCCGGTTGACTCTCGTAGCGGGCTGTGTCGGAATCCGTGTCGGATTTCCAGATCAGACAGCCGAACGGTGTCCAGGGACGACGGAGCATTACGGCATCGGAACCCAAGCGGATGTCGAGGGGTTTGACGACTCCGCTTCCCATTTTTATTCGCTGTCACGTCAATAGATGTAACTTTCCAGTGGAAAGGTATCAAATTTTGCAAAGCTTTTGGTTTTCTGCCTCTTTCTCGTGGGTTTGATAGTGCCCCCTTCTGACTTGTGTCGTTTCTTCTTAGAGCGGTGTATATCGTCCGTACTCTTCCGCTTCCGCTTCGATCCAGTTGTCTCCGCCTGCTTCGTCCCAAGTGCATCGGCTGCGGCCTTTTCTGCTTCGCTCATGTTGTTATGCCGATTGTGTGGGATGCCATTTTCATCCGCCTAATAGGCTATTAGGATGGCGGGCTTGGAAGTAGCGACATTGTTGCGGGCTGCGCTAGGAGCTTTGCTCTTTGCCTTGCCTTTGTTGGCACTCTAGGAGAATCACCTCTGTGCCTAGTCACGTGCTTACCTCACGTGACTATCTGTGTACTGCCCATATTTGGTGCCTCAATCGATCAATCCCTCCATAACTCTGTACCCTTCATTCAAGCAGCCTTCACATTTGCGTTGAGTCGAGCTAATCCGGTAGGGAGAATAGGAAGCTGGGAGCTTGGTGGGAACGCCAGCAAACGGGTCCGGTCTGTATTTCCATCTGCTGGATGCGCCTAGCAACCATTAGATGAGCGGGACAAAGAGAACTCGCATAGGTGTACTTATCCCGAAATTTTTGGGATCGTACCACGCGTGCGGTAGACGTAGGACAAGGCCGATCGCTTGACGGGCTGCTGGCTGTGAGGAAGCGCGCATCAGGGCCGGTCCGTATTTGTGGCCGCCGGAAGCGCTTAAAAACTACTAGATAAAGCAGGATAAAGAAATCTTTAACAGGCGTACTTATCCCGAAATTTGTGGGATCGTATTACACGTGCGGCAGACGTAGGACAAGGCCGATCGCTTGCTTAACGGGCTGCTTGCTATGAGGAAGCGCGAACGGAGGCCGGTCCGTATTTGCGGCTGCCGGAAGAGTCTAGAAGCGACCAGATAAAGCAGGATAAAGAAACCTTGTACAGACGTATTAATCCAGAGACTTTTGGAATCGTATTACGCTTGCGGTAGATAGAGGACGAGACCGCTTGCCTGACGGGTGCAAGCTGTAAGGAAGCGCGAACGGAGGCCGGTCTGGATTTGCGGCTGCCGGAAGAGTCTAAAAGCGACCAGATAAAGCAGAATAAAGAGACATTGTACGGATGTATTGATCGGAGAATTTTCAGGATTGTCTCGCGCGTGCGGTAGATAGAGATTGCTGGCTGTGACGTTCGCACGAGTCTATCCTAGACCACAGCCAGCGTCGACCCCACCGGCCAACATTTGCGGACGCCGCATACAGCGGATGAACTAGAAATTATGCAGTCACGATAATAGGTAAGAAATAAGGCGACCCTAAGATTTTTGTATGAAGGGGACAGATCCGGCGGCGGATACCCCAGGCCGCTCTCGTCCCCGGAAGTCTTGGTCGAGGTGCATGCGAGGCAGGGGAGGCGGGCAACGGCCAGCATCCACGAGCGCCGCGTGCATCGGAGGAATACGAAATTTGCGGGTCACATTGGTTACTTAAATATAAAGCTATCCTGCAGGTTTTGAGAGACTGTGAACGAATGCGGTAGACGCAGTACTAGGCCGGCGCTAGCTTGTCAACAGCGCACTCCGCGCACTATGACTTGGGGCGGCCGGCCGACCATTGCGCCCGCCGCGTGCATTGGAGGAATTCGAAATTTGCGGGTCACATTGGTTACTTAAATATGAAGCTATCCTGCAGGTTTTAAGAGACTGTGAACGAATGCGGTAGACGCAGTACTAGGCCGGCGCTAGCTTGTCGACAGCGCACTCCGACCTAGGGCAGCCGGCCGACTATTGCGACTACCGCTCGCGTCAGAGAGGTATACGAGCTCGTATGCATGGAATGGGGCAACGACATCGCGTGAATATGCAGGGCATCGAATGAGTGCGGGAGGTCAAATTCCTCACTGGCGGTCGACGCCACTCAAGAGGGAGCATGGAGGGCGGCCGGCCTGCAACCAGCAACACCACCTGCGGCTAACGTGCGCAAAATGCTAAGGGATACGCTTAAGGTCGCATGCAGCACATGTCCTGAAACTTACAAATAAACTCTTAGTGTCCGGTAGACGTTTCAGCGAACCGGAGGATTATCGCTCGGCTAAGTTCAAGACCCTGCCGCAAGAATGGCCGGCCTGCGCTGTCTCCTACCGCAACGTCCGCAGCAGTCTGGAACTTGGCGGATAAGAAGATTGATGGTATGGTAAAATGTCCTCCAATTCTTATGGTTGTAGTCGTCTTCCGGCAGGCTGAATCGGAGACCGGTGTGCCTGTGCTATAACTCTGGAGTCGAACCCGCCACACCTACCTTCGCCGGCCGACTGTAGCATTTGCCGCGTCGAGGCTACCGTCTCAAAGCCCTTCGGCTATGCGTATTGCGCTGCCACTCTCCTGTCCTGAGATTTGCTAAGCTATCAGGGGCGTGCGGTAGCCGTGGTCGTTGTCCGGCGGGGCTATCACGCACGCCACGCCCAAGCTCCTCCACGCGGCGACCGGCGAGCAACATCTCCTACCGCACCACTAGCAGAGGCTACATACTTGGTAGACAGGAAGATTATGGACACGGGAAGATGACCTCTTATTTTAAGCTCGTAGTTTATCGTGCGGCGCGTAGTATCGGAGACCGGCCGGGCTATCATGCACGCCTGGCACATGTTGGGACCGCCGGCGAGCAGCATCTCCTCCCGCACCGCCAAAAAGCACACTAGAACCCTGCGGACAAAGCATTCAGGCACGTGGCAGTGTCGCCTCCAATTTTCTGAGCGGGCTTGTCCTGGTGAGGCGTAGAATTGCAGGCCGGTGAGTAGCTGCTGCTCACGCACCCATGTCCGCTCGGATGACCCGCCGGCCTGCGACACCTCCCTTGCCAGCTCGCGAGCAGGCTCGAATTTGCGGGGGATAAACGAGTATCGATGGCTTCTTGATGACCCTTCGTTCCGGCGGGCGACATTGTCGTTCCGGTGGTCAGTATTGGAGGCCGGCGCATAGAGATCTTGGGGTCGCCCAGGTGGTTAGCGTTCCGTCGCGTCCTAACCCCAAGTCAACGTCACCAACAACCCCGCACAGAATTCCACCAAGACCAGGAGCTGTGCTTGCTACCTCCCAGTTCCGCCGGTATAAGTTCTGCGGCGTACAGGTCGCGATTCAGTACATGGATCGGAGCATGTCCTGCGTCGGCGTAGGCAGCGTCGTGAATGCCCATTCGATTGGTTGGGAGGCGGGTGCATCCCCGGCATATCTGGAATGTTTGCGGACGCGTAGAGACAAAGCAACGCGAGCTGACATGGTAGAGGCACCCAGCTTCCCTCTACCCTGTTATGCTCGAGCTGTCTTACCCGCGACCCAAAGGACAGCTGCTCTTCGCTGTGTCGCCGGAGCCGCACGGGACTTTGCTGCGCGCTATCTGTCTCTAGGGCTATTGAGTACGGGGTCACACCAAGTCTTCTTCAGGCTAGAAGATACCGAATGCCCCAATTTGTGCTGAGGACTTAGGGGAGGGATTATTGCCATGTCCATCGGACTACGCAGGAGCTCGGGAAAGGCGCTCTTCTGTCTTGCCACAGTGCCCGTCACACGAAGCTGCCACTCCCACTAGCGTCGGCTGCTGAGCGAGATAATCATCCCCTCCACTACGTCTGCTTTCACCTTTAACCTCGGGGAGGCTCCTAATCGGTCACCACTACGATGGAAAGGAGGTTTAGGCATTCTGCAGGCCTTCACAGGTGCGTACAATCGCAGTTAGGTACGAGCACCCACCGGTTTGCCAAACGAATTTGACCTGCTACATTCTTTCCCTAAATACTCCCGCGATATCGTACATGCATTCTCTATGGAGACCATAGCACGGTCCTTACTAAACCACCCTGAGTTGTCATTGCAGCAATTCATAGACAGGTATCAACTCAGAAGGGCTGTTCTCAACTCCGCGATCCTTAATTTTTTTTTCCACCAGGCCTGTCACTTGCGGTCACGCTAGACTGACAGCGCGCCCTGGAACTGTCTGAAGCAAAATCCGATAGTGTTGCATGAAGTGGCGGCCTCCGCGAGAGAAACCACTTATCACACAAGGCGAGTCAAAAACACTCTCGAATCGGCATAGGAGAAGTATGAAGGGCGGAGTTCACTGCATGTGCTACTGATTTAAGAGTCTCTGTTCTAGAAATAACGGAAAGAAACCCGGCGGACGACCTTATCACTCCCCCTTTCCAATCCAGCCCCGGAAGTCGCAGTAGCCGCTGCCCAATTCCAGGAAAAGAGAATTGAGAGAGTGTGCTTCGAGAATGAAATTGAGACCGCTAAAGATAACGAGTTGAGGATGCCTCCTCAAACACGCCCAGAGAACGAAGGTGTGAAATAGGCTATCGACTAGAATTAGCTATGGTGTTTCCGTAGACAGACAAGTACTTACTTTGATAGGAAAGCTACCGCGAAGGTTTCTGAAGAGAGGGCCGACTTCTGGCTGATTTGATAAGACAGAGAGGGCGGGGCGACTCGGCGCCTAGAATAGTTAGACGTCGCCGGCTGCCTTTCCCGAGTACGTAGGCTTGAGGACTTGGCCTCCCGTTACCTTTTCGATATCGGCAACCACCAGCTCCATCGGCATCATGTAAGAAACCAAGGTTGCCCGGTTTGACGCAAAGCCGAGGCCAACAATGCATGACGTCGAATCGTCACCCTGTTCCTGAGGCTTATCCAACAGTATTGCGCTGCCAGAATCGCCTGGCGCAAGGAAGTCTCGTTCGCCCGAGGCCAAGATGCCGTAACTGAGGATTGGCCTGCCGAATCGATGGCGAAGATCCACCGGCACGACAGAAGATCGATCATGTCGAAGCTGGAGGATCGATGCGACAGCGTTGATCTTCCCTGTCGTCCAGCCGGTCGTGCGCCCTATCTTTGCCACAGGATAGCTCTTTTCCGGATCCAATATCGCCCACTGCGATGCTATCGAGTTCGTGCTTAGCTGGACCGCAGTGCTAACAGTAGGCACGGTGGGTAACAAGACTCGCGGGCTGGCGATCTGGACCAGGCTCCAGTCTACGGCCCATTGTAGAAGCTTGTCATCGCCAATCATCTTTGCCATGGTCTCCTCTGGATCCTTGCCGAGTGGCCGAATCTTGTCGCTGCTCTCATCTCTAACCGTAGACCATTGTCGAACTTTGTCCTCATCGTATTGCTCATTTTCTACCGTTCGCCAGCCGGACGATGCATACACAGTCCCTAAGGTACGAGTAGCGCTCTGGGCTTTGATTATCAAGTCCCTGGCGTCGTTGCATTGCTTTGTGGTTGCGTCCAAGTATCCTGATTGTGAGGGATCTTGGCTCATGGCCCGGATGGATCTGACGGTGTCTGTGATGTCGTTGCGGGTCTTTGCGAGTAATATGTTGTGGTCCTGGTCGGAGGGTGTGACTACATGAAGACAGTTTTGCTTGACAAGCTCATGTCGCGGAGACAGCCAGTCTTCGGCAGCGCACACCTGCTCTACGGTCTCTTCGTCGCACAACACATGATGATTGCTCAGCCCGAGTTCCACACGGCGGCCTGACTCCTTTTCTTTCAGGATGATATGTGCTCCCAGAGTGCCAGTCCCGTCTTGTCCTGTTCTGCCGATAGAGGATCCCATTTGGACATGCCTCTCGTAAGCGGCGCCAGTGATGCAACTCGAGAGTACTCGTTGTCCGTCTGCTTTCGTGGGTTTTGGTTCACCTTGTCCGCGCGTAGAAAATATGCTGTTCTGGAAGACGAGTTCAACGGAGAAGTTTGAGGGCGCCTCGCGGAAAAGTGTGGGCAGAATATCGTTCCACCAGGCTTCATCGTCGGCATCGGCAGCCGAAATGACAATGGTTGGGGACTGCGGGGTGTCGGTTTCGCGGAGGCTTCGGTGGAGAACGTCGATACTTATCCAAGCGCGGGCCGCGATCTTTTCCAGGACCGTTGCTTGAAAAGGCTTCCATGCAGCAATTATGTCCCGCTGGGATGTAGTGATGGGGTAAGACATGAGACCCTTCTCTGCCCCGCCATCAATTATTTCCAAGGCGATGTCGAGCTCTTCGCGAATGAGCAACTCTTTGATAGCCTGCACACTCCGGACGCAATTCTGCCGTTGGCTTTCGATGGTGACATCTGACAAGACGAGGAGGGTTAAACCGCGACCCTGTGGCTGCTCTCCCCTGTGGAAACGGCGCACAATGTCCATGTATTCTACCAAGACCTCGTGCTCTTTCAGTATGAGTTTGATCCCTGGAATCATAGAGTACAGCCGAGGGGACTCTTTGTGGAGGCCCCATATCGTGTTGAGAGGGAGGGTAGGAAGTAGTGGCGAACCGACACGGTAGGCCAAGCGGGTGTCGAGGACGAGGCCGGGGATGGTATTTTCCGCCATCGTGTTGCGAATCTGCAGGGGCTGGATCCTATGTAGGACTGGTTTGCGAGCGCAGATGAGCTCGGTTGTCGACGATCTTCGAAACATTGCGGACTGGCTGAATTATATAGCCGAGTGCACGTGGAAGGTCGAGTAGTGTTACCTTGGTTACGGGCAAGCCGAACCCGATGGATTCACTGTGTTGGGGTGGGTTGAGTGAAGCTCTCTCACTCGGCTATACATTCAGATATATTCTGGCTCGTCTGAACTTTAAGGGGGACCCTTCAGTGCAAATTCGGGCAATCCCCGAATACAAGGAAGTTTTCACCGCAGCAACCAAAATGCAAGACCGCCAAAGCAAGCGCGTGAGCCTGGACTGGAAGGCAAACAAGGCCCATCGGGGAGGCCTTAAGAGAGGCAATGCAGGTATCCATACGGGAAGGATATTTGGCCCAGCGGTTACAAACTCAGGACATCGCCGGCAGAGAGATCTGTTTTCGCTTGCGCGCAACAAAGCGATAGCACGGGCCTCCGGGAGACGGGCGTCCAAGACCACCTCATGGTTGACCCTTACGTTTGAGTGTGGGCGACGCCGTCCCGTAAAGAGCGGAGACAGAGGCGAGGGAGATGGCTGCAGACATGTGTGGTTTGGGCCTTCCGTATGCCGGAGACACCGAACTAGGACTAGAGAGGGATAGAGGAAGAATTTTTAATTAGTATACATGTCAGGTATTCTGCCGCGTGTTGTGCTTGCATGAGAGTGCGGCTACCCGACGTTGTGCACCAGCGTGCTGCCGTTTGGCAACTGTGTCAACCCCCCGAACCATTCCAGCTTCTGGAGTCTCTGGAGAGAGATTACCTTGCTTAGAAGGGGCCTGGAACGGTATATGTTCCTGTCCTCAGAGAACCCGGCCAGCACTACAAGCCAAGCGCGGCCAATATCCGCGACCTGCTCGCTGCGTTGCGCGACGACAGCATAATCGAACTCGCGACCAGCAATTCGATACTGTATCCCACAGACGACGGAGTTCTCCGGGTCCATCGCACCCGCTGCTCGCACTCCCTTGGTGGCGATGACATGCTCGCGAATATGGCGAATGGTGGCGTTCCCGATTTCAGTTGGTTGAGAATGGTCCCGCATCAGCTCCCATTCAAGGTCATCCTTGAGCGGGAGAACAAAGCATCGGCTGCTATTTGAGCGTCCAATCTTCACCAAAGCTTCAAGCGACCTTCTCTTTGACTTTCTCCATCCGTGGAATGCTCCGCCGAAGCGGTGCGAGCTCTGATACGTTACGGGGAAAGCATTTTTGGATGATATTGGCTTACCTAGAACGATATGTACCTAACCCTCAATATCAAAAAGCTTCAGAAGACTGTGGGACCATTGAAGCTCACAAGTAATCGATGATACGCGCAACATCTTCAGCTCGCTGGAAGCGATTCTCAATGCCACGTGGGTGCCGCCAGATTTACCATAATAGGCTACATTGAACGTTAAGGCGTAGGAAGGTAGTGGATACGACGGCGCCTATAGTAGAGTTCAATTCTACAGCCCACACCAGCCCTCTACATCCCGCGGCCTTTGTGCTCTCGCGCGTGCGATCCGAAATGGTGAGTGGTGCATTGCTCAATTCCGCACTATTCCACAAGTGGTAATGAGAGTGAATATGCTGCTCAGCTAAATCGCCGTGATGGAATCAAGACGGTAAGCGGATACAGGCGGCTTCCAGAAACCGCAAAGGCCTGCGGTCGGCTGGTTTTTCATCGCGTCTCGTCTCAAAATCGAAGTAGCGGCTTGACGGAGCGGGCGTCCAATCATTTGACATCTAAAGTGTCGCGTGCGCCGCCGCCTCCCGCTTCACGTGCTCTCCGGTCCACCCTCGAACAAAAATTTAAAGGGTCCACCGACCAGGTTGCTTGCCGACAAGAGTTCGTAGGTCAACCACGGCTGTGCCGATACGGAATCCTCTGGGCCCCTGGATGCTCTGATAAGAAGTCGGGGAAGTCACGATATCAGGTTCGCTTCCTGTGACTCTTTCTTTTTCCCAGAAAGAGACATTGATTCCAGCCTTGCATTCCCCACAGGTCTCGATTATTGAACGCTCAGGGTCCATGAAAAGGCTGCGGAGGCGGGGCCCCAAAACCCCCTCGCTGGCGTCTTGGGGTTACGATCCTAAACGTAATGGGGCGGTAATTCTTCGGGCTATAGGTTGTGCTCCCAACGCGAGGTTAGAAATTGGGTCGCATCCAGTGGACCAACGCGGGCTGCTGGAGCATATTCACCCGCTAGGCGACACAGATGAATGACAAGTATAAACGCCTTCTCGTGGGATGTCCTTCTCTTCAAGCTCTTCACGAGTACATAACTGGTCGGCGTCTGAGATCCTCGCTGCGGCTGCGTCACTGCTAGGATCGGGATCCGGCAAGCGGGAGGAGCGCGGAAGAAAACCTGGAAAGCCGAAACGATAGGGTAAGATATGAGATCCAGCAAACTAGAACGTTTAGGCGTTCTGCTTTGGCACGCACGTGAGCAAGATTTTCACTAGGACCAGGCGCAATACGTCATAGGTCTTGGCATCCAACAGATCTTCCATCTCGCCTCCAATCTCAGGCGTCCCATCCCACAGCGCTCCTCAGCACTTTATATCAGCCATCTTTCAGGCGGGATCGTACCCGCGTGCATCTTTTCTCCTCTTCAGTTTTAGCGATCACTCGCCAACCCTGCACCTGCTGTACATACAGCTAATACAAGCTTTCACAAGCATCACCGGCATTCGTTGCAGTGAGTTACGACGTGAAGCCTTCGACTACGATCCAGAGCCCAGGCGACTTCATTTCCAGAGTTTGCCAACCCTGAGCGACAAAACCCCGAGCAGCAACCTCGCCGGCACCATAGCGACCGCACACGATCACATGCTGCACAGCCAACAACCACCAACTTTCATCTCTCGGATCGCCATTGCGCCAAAATGCCGTACTTCCTGAACTCGTTCAAGAAGCATGACGTCTCAGAGTTCCCCGGGGTCCTTGTGCCCTTGCAGCAAGCCCAACACCGGGGCTCAGTTTCGTCGCGCCGCTTCTCATTGAAGCCGACGCCCCAAACGAAAGATGAGAAGGATGAAAAGAGCTTGAGGACTGGGAGCATCTCCCCTGTGCGTGATGGCAGCACCACCGGGCTGACCCTTGAGACACTGAAGGCCGAGATTGAGGCTGACCTTGCTGCATCCGATTCGAAATCGGCCTATGACCGTACGTCACATGGAACCTAATTCACCCAAACGGACCTTCTGGGGGATAAGTAGCAGAGAGATGCTGACCGACTCAGGCAAGTCGAAAGTGATTAATCGAGCTGTCCAGGATATCGGTATGGGAAGGTATCAATGGAAGCTCTTTGTACTTTGTGGGTTTGGCTGGCTAGCTGACAAGTAAGCTATCTCACCACACCATTGACAATGATATGCTAACCCTCTGCCAGTCTGTGGCTGCAGGTATGTTCGCTCTCTATTAATTTATGGGAAGTGATACTTAACTTCTCATACAGGGTGTCGCACTGACGCTACCGCAACTTGCTGTCGAGTTTGGCGTTAGCCAGAGCGAGATTCGATATACCACACTGGCTCTCTTCCTCGGTCTCTGCATCGGTGCGAGCTTCTGGGGCACAGCTTCAGACGTCATTGGTCGTCGCTTGGCGTTCAACTTCACCCTGTTCATCGCAGGCGTGTTTGGACTAGCTGCTGGCGGTGGGCCAAATTGGGTTGGTACCGCCGCCCTGTTCGCCTGCTTAGGTCTTGGTGTTGGCGGAAACCTCCCTGTCGATGGAGCACTCTTCCTCGAATTCCTCCCATTTGCTTCTGGAAGCCTCCTGACCTTGCTTTCCGTCTTCTGGCCTGTTGGTCAGTTGATAGCCTCGCTCGGTAAGCGCAGTCAATCGCCCATCCCGCAGTATACTTTCTGACAGAAAATAGTTGCGTGGGGGTTCGTTCCAAAGTACTCATGCTCTACCGATGCCACGACCTGTCCAAAGTCCGAGAACATGGGATGGCGTTACCTGGTGCTCACGCTCGGAGCATTCACCTTCTTCATGTTCATCTGCCGCTTCTTCTTGTTCCACCTCTTCGAGTCACCCAAACTGCTATTAGCACGAGGTCGTCAGTCTGAAGCGGTCGCCGTTGTTCATGGCATCGCCTACTTCAACAAACGCAAGACATGGCTTACGGAAGACATCCTCAACCAGATTGGCGGCAATCCCGAAGTGACGGAGGATGCGAAGCTCAGCACCCCCGAGATCATTCGACGATCGCTGAGCAAATTCTCTACTCAGCGTATTGGCCCGCTCTTCAGAGACAAGAAGATGGCCATCACGACAGTCCTTCTGTGGTGGCAGTGGGCAACGATCGGCATGGCCTACCCCCTTTTCAATGCCTTCTTGCCACAGTACCTAGCCAACAGCGGCAATGACCAACCGACGGCTACGAGCATCGTCTATCGAAACTACGCCATCACCTCCATTGTTGGCGTACCAGGCTCCGTCATTGCGTGGTACACGGTGGATGTAAAATATGTTGGTCGTAAGGGTACCATGGCGTTTGCGACCCTGGTAACCGGAATCTTCATCTTCTGCTTTACCATCTCGGGTGACCCCAACTTCCAGCTTACCTTCACGTGTCTCGAGGCCTTCTTCCAAAACATCATGTACGGCGTACTCTACGCTTACACTCCAGAGGTCTTCCCTGCGCCCAACCGCGGCACTGGTTCCGGCATCGCGAGCTTTTTGAACCGCGTCGCGGGCCTTTGCGCCCCAATTGTGGCTGTCAATGCCGGCAACAGCAATCCCAAAGCTCCGATCTACGCGTCTGGTGGGTTGATTCTAGCGGCGTTCGCTAGCATGCTCTTGCTGCCGATCGAGACACGGGGCAAGCAGTCACTGTAAAAGCTCAGCACAGGATACGGGAAGCCGCGTCGAGATTTGGAAATATGGCGCAATATTGGACACGGGCAGAGGTAAGTTGGTAAAAGTCATGGGCTAGAGGAAGACGGCTGTGGACTAGAAGCACTGGGGTGGCCTTCACCGTGGCATGCGTGTCCCGCGTTCGTGTATGATTTCGATATCCGTTCAACAGGTTCAATACGAATGCATTTCTTTCTATAGCCTGGTTACACTAATCCCTCTCCACCAGGTGTGCATTCACCGGTGTTAAAGCCTGACCTTTTAACAAAAAGGCTTCGATATTCTCCATTGCCAGCCTCTCGAACCCAGACGCCGTATCCCACGCCCCACCCGCAGTATGGCACGTCAGCGTTACGTTCCGCATCTTTGTAAGCCCTGGGTGCACATGCGGCTCATTCGCATGGACATCCAGTCCTGCCGCAAAAAGCTGCCCGCTCTGCAATGCCTCCACAAGCGCGTCCTCGTCTACCAACGTCCCCCTCGCAATATTCACAAACCGACTCCCCTTCTTGAACTTCCCCAATCTCTCCTGCGTAATCAGCTTCTCGCCAAAGAACGGCGTAGCCAACACCACACAATCGCTCACCCCTAGCATTTCATCCAGCTCCGCAAAGAACTCCGCCTGTACCGCCTCCTCCTGCTGCTTCCCCTTCCGCACGACGTCGTGGTACAGGATCTTCATTCCAAACGCGGCGAAAGCCTTTTGCGCAATCGTGTACCCGATATTTCCCAGGCCGATGATGCCGAGGCTGCGGCCCCGCGGGTTATACGCCGTGTCTTGCGTGTGCTTATGCGCTTCTGCGAAGCGCTCTGCGGAACCAGATTTGGCGGCTTCGGCGCTCCAGATTAGGTTCCGGAAGACGGAGAGGATGTGCCAGACAGCCATATCCGCGACGGCCTCGCTCGATGCGCGGGCGCCGTTGCAGTAGATAATTCCTTTGCATTCGCATTAGCGAATGCTGTCCGGGACGATGAAGAGAGGCTAGGGGGCTGCGAACCGTGTTTCGACAGTGTAGGTATGTCAGCCCAATCATACCCCGCGCCTGCACTGGCGAAGATTTTACAGGTGGAGGGGAGATGCGGAACCAGGTCTTGGTCCCAGCGGCCCATTTCGCCGCCGGAGTTCCAGAAGGGGCGGAAGACGGCGTGGAAGTCGCCCCATTTGCGGGCTTTCAGGTTCTGGATGAAGGTTTCTCTTTGTCGTTCTTCGAGAGTGGGTTGGATGATGGTGAATTTTGAAGAAAAGGATGCGTAGACGTCGGGGTTGTATTTTATGTTGTCACCGACGTGGAGGACTGTGTATTTTGGCGGAGAGGAACCCATGGTGAGACTGGAAAGGACGGGGAAGGAAATAAAACTGCCGGAAAGAGTGTGAAAGTGTGATGTCTACTCGGTATTGAAGGGAAATCGAAGAGGAGCTTATGCTTCTTGAAGTGGTTAGGACCATCCCAACAGATGATGTCGTATGTCTCTTCCGATCGTACCTGAGCATCACCGGACGCAGCACTTCCGAAACCACACCATTCTATACCGACCACTTTCCGGTCGGAAGCACGAGGGGGGCACAAGCTTGTAAAGGACTTAACTCATATCAAGCCTTGATGCGGAGCTTCCATGCCACTTCCCCGCTTCTACCTCGGCGTTCTTCCCGGACGTTTACATCATCAATCGGCCCGACCTTGTACTTTCCCTGAACGCGCAAAGCGCACCCGACGAACCAGCACTTCTGCCGCGAACAATTCATTTCCATCCTGGCATGTCCCGGGAAGTTGGTCTTGGACGATGCTCGTCGGCTGTCGCTTACGCTAAACACGAAGAGAGCAAAGAATAGGGAGATCTAAATGCCACGTGAAGTAAGCGATCGGATGCAAGCTTGGCCTCTAACGAGCGACTTCCCCGGTTTCGGCTGGGGTTCTCCGCAAAGAACATGGGGAAGGCCCGGGGAAGGAATATATCAGGCTGCATGGACCCAGTGCCCTGGGTTATCAGCTCCTGCCTCTTCATCAACCAAGAATTTGGGCTCTAAGTCGAAAACATGACCAACGAGAAGCACGTCAGCGAAATGATGGAGGGGAAGGGCCGCCTACATTTGCAGACAGTCAATGCAGACGTCAACCTTGAGGATATGTATGGCGAGGAGCGGAAGAAGAGGGAGAAGGCGCTTGTGCGGAAGATCGACCTACGCATGATGCCTCTCATGATGCTGCTCTGTGAGTCGCCCCGCCTAGCCATGTATCAGGGGGGGCACCAGTGGGAAACCCGCTGAATTAGTCCATGGCGCCTGTCCAGCCTTCAGTCACTGATCGGAACAGACGTCCTCAACTATCTCGACCGCAATAACATCGCCACTGCTCGGCTGGGAACGCTGGAAGAGGATATAGGACTCCATGGGACGCAGTACAACACCGTCATCTCAATCTTCTTCGCGGGCTATATTCTTACTCAGATCCCTACGAACATGCTCTTGAACAAGATCCGTCCCTCCATCTTCCTCCCTGTCATCATGTGCGCATGGGCGACGGTCTCGGGCGCGACCGGAGCTGTTCAAAACTACGCTGGCTTGGTTGTCCTTCGCTTTGTGCTGGGATTTGTGGAGGCACCTTTCTTCCGTAAGTAGCATCCTTCTCGTGTACAAAAGGGCTCAGGAATAACAAGAGTGTTAGCCGGCGCCCTCTATCTCTTCAGCTGCTGGTACACGAAGCGTGAGCTAGCAAAACGCATCTCTATCCTCTACGCTGCAGGCCAAATGGCAGGTGCGTTCGGCGGTCTCCTCGGAAGCGCAATCATGTGGGGAATGGACGGTAAAGCTGGTCTTCCCGCATGGCGCTGGCTCTTCATCCTCGAGGCAATCGTCGTATTCCCTGTTGCAATCGTCACTATCTTCGTCGTCCCGAATTATCCCGCTACCACGAAGTTCCTTAGCGATGAAGAACGCAAGCTCGCCGTTCTCAGAATGGCCGAAGAAGCCAACCAAGAAGATAACCGCGACGAAGCGACGGCATGGCAGGGTCTCAAGATGGCTTTTGCGGATCCCGCGCTGTACATGATCTGGGCCATGCAACTGGGGCTGAATACGGCGGCGTCTTTTACCAACTTCTTCCCGACTATTGTTGCGACGCTAGGATACCCACAGACCGAAACGCTCCTGCTTTCCGCCCCACCGTACGTATTCGCTGCGATCTTGGGTATAACCAATTCCTGGCACTCCGATAAGACGAAAGAGCGCTTCTTGCATGTCGTCTGGCCGCAAGTCTTCTGCAGCATCGGCTTCATCATCTCAGCAGTGACCATGAACACTGCCACCCGGTACATCGCCACATTCATGATGATGAGCGTTTATGGATCCTTTGGCTGCATTCTCTCCTGGGTTTCTACGTGTCTTCCGCGCCCACCAGCGAAGCGCGCGGTCGCGTATGCCGTCGTCAATGCTGGCTCGAACTTCGCGTCCATCTATGCTAGCTACTATTACCCCAAGAGTCAGGGACCACGATACTGGCAGGCGAACGTGGCCAATATGGCGTTCTCGGGGGCGTGCATCTGCATGTCTGCTGTGCTGAGGTTCTATCTTAGCTGGAGGAATAAGCAGCTCGATAAGGCGGCTGCAGAGGATATGGCGGAGGGGTATAATGGGACGGTTGGTGCGAGCAAGGCTGGACAGGTTGCAGCGAAGTGGCACTGTGATCCTGCGTACAGGTACACGTTGTAGGGTGATGCGAAGGATAAGCTATATGGCAAACAGGATAATGAGGCTGCCCGAAGCAGACGATGTCGGGATTGAGGAGTCACGGAATAATGAAACAATGCCCCAACCGCACGGGTTTATCCCGGATCTTGATACCTGGAATGTGGAAGAGCAGAGAGCTCGTTCGGTACAGCGGTTCACCGACCAAGGACCAAGGAGCTGGCACGGGCCACTTCACGTGCATTTCCCCACAGCGCCAAGCCCAGCGGGTTTGCTTGGAAAACTCGGGGTGCGAGTTCTTCCACCATTCATCCTCACGCCCCTCAGCCTCCCCTATCTCGCGTCTACGTTCCCGGAATTCATCAACGGTGCGATGTCGTGCAGCAGCTCTGGCATCTGTGGTGTGGACGCACGCCCTCTTGAACCCGGTTGAAGAGACGCGCCTAGGGCAATTCTCCCGGAAGAATTACAGCGTCCTTCCCAGGATGCCGTCCAGGGAGCTGGTCGATGTTTATTTCCTCACGCAAGGGGTTAATATAAATATCATGCACGATATGCTTTTCGGGGATTGGCAGCTCATTTCTTCAATTGTTCGGCCAAAATGAAGCTCCCAATAACTTTTGCCTTTGCTCCTCTCCTGCTCGCTGCTTCTGCATGGCCAACAGGCTGTGATTTCAGTCTCGTCGGCTTCGGAAAAGACAACCCAATCGGCCCAACCACAGGCGGCGAGGGAGGCGAGAGCGTCACAGTATCCTCCGTCGACGCACTCGTATCTGCTGTCGCCGACGACGCGCCCCGGATCGTCTACGCCAAAGGAACCTTCAACTTGACCTCCCGCCTGCTAATAGGCAGCAACAAGTCCCTCGTTGGCGCGGGAAAGGGCGCAAACATCCTTGGATCCGGCATCACCATCAACGGCAAAACCAACGTGATCGTGCGTAATCTGGGCATCCGCTTCATCCTCGACAACGACGGGATTACCACCCAGAACAGCACGCGGGTCTGGATTGACCACAATGAATTCGAATCCGACATCAACCATGGTCCGGACTACTACGATGGTCAGTGCGATATTGTGAGAGCGTCGGATTGGATCACAGTGAGCTGGAATTACTTCCACGACCACTGGAAGTCGAGTCTTGTGGGGAACAGCGATGTGCTGAGGGATGTGGACTATGGCCATCTACACATCACGTATCACCACAACTACTGGAGAAATGAGAGCACCAGAGGACCAGCCGGACGCTTTGGCCATCAGCACGTCTACAACAACTTGTATGAGGACTTTTTGTACCAGGCGATCCACAGCCGGAGCGACAACCAGGTTCTGGTCGAGGGCAACGTATTCATGGGGAATACGTCGGAAGCGCTCTCAACGTACGGCTTGGTGATCCCGATGGATAGCCCGAACACGAGTCCAGAGGGTGATCCAGAGCTTGACGGCTTTGCGAACCTTGGAGCCAGCAAGTGCCTATCGGCTTCATATCGAGAGAATGGCTGGCTAACGTGTGATGCAGAGAACGACTGGGGACCAGCCAGCATCAACATCACTCAAGTCGGCAACTTCACGAAAGCGCCATACAAGTACAAGCTCACGCCGCTCAACCAGGTGCAGAAGGTTGTCAAAGCCGGAGCGGGACTGGGGAAGATCTGAGGGAAGATATGGCGGATGGATGCCATGCCACGTAGCTATACGGCCGCTGTGACAACGAATGTGAATGTACGATGGAGTAGACAAGCTGAAGTATTCGAGCGCTTGAAGTCTTGCAGTGACCGGCGTGCGTGTAATCATGAGCATGTGTACACTCCAGCACGCTCTCTGGGGAGGAAGTGTTGGAGGTGCCAACAAGTGCAATTTCTCCCGCCACTTCCGCGATATTCAACCTATGTCGCTGACTGTCTAAGCTCTATACCCTATGCGCATCTCTATTCTTCACATTTTAGGTGTGAAGGCTTTGCATCGGGTACCTGAACCGCCGCGGCGGGCTGATTCGCCACGCTATTCCTTTCCGCCAGCGGCTCTCGGTCTCCTCGGACGCCGTTTGTACTGGCTCGCTCCCCACCACACTCTCTAGCGCATGCACCCTCCTCTCTGCTACCACATCCGAGCGCTTCCAGAACCTCGTCCAACCCTGCAAACAAGTACCAGTCCCTACGTAAGGTGGAGACTCTTTTCTCTCCTAGTCCATATCCCGCACCTGCTCAATCTTCCGATACCACTCCACCCCTTCAAACAGCATAGTGCGCATCTGCTCGCGCTCCGCCGGCGTCATGACGTCTAATATAGCCAACATCGTAGCTTCAATGCGATCGTCCTGCTCGACCAGAGACGCGATGTTACACCCCACCTCGTGCCCTCATGTACGCAAACGGCCTCCGCAATCTTCCCCAACGTGTCCAGCGCATTCGCCCGCGTCGCAAAATTCGTATGCGCACTCGTCGCCTTCTCTCGGATCTTCGCGATCCGCGGACAGATCTTGAACTCATACAAGGGCCAGATGTAGGAGGACATGCGTTGCTGGGGCTCATGGACCAGCCACTCCTCGATCTAGCGCAAGTGCTGGTCGAAACCGACAACGCGCTTCTTCTCGCGCTTGATGCGCGCTTCTTCGGCTGCGCGGGCTGCGGTGGCGGCTTCGCGCTCGTCGCGAACGCGCGCGTGGTGCTGGGAGAGCATGCTGAAAACGAGCTGGGAGTGTTATATGGCCGAGGGTGGCGTGGAAGAGGGTTTCGTGGAGGACGGTGGGGTCGAGGGCGGTGATGGTTTGCCAGAGGTCGTTTGGGTCGACGGCGTGTTGCTGCGCTGATGCCGCGGCGGTGGTTGCGAAGGTTGGAGCATAGCCAGGGTGGGGATGCTGCACTGCGATGAAGCCATTGTCTGCTCGCTGACGTTTGTGGGGTTGTGTGGCCATGTTGGTGGATGGAGAGCGTTGAGCTGTGGTGGGAGAGGTGTGGTTGACGCGACGCGTCGTGGTCAAAGCACGTGTCTAGCTTCATCGATCTGGATAGCGCGAAACACCGGGGTCGAGCGAAGCCACGGGGGCATGCTAAAAGGAATGCTCGCGGGCGTAATGTGTGCTTCTTTATCGTAATGTTGTGGGTGGCATTGTTTGACACGGGGTTGTGAAGACATTCGGGTTGCGCCGAAACGCCAAACGCGCGATCACGTGAGATGTCAACCATGGCTCGTTGATATTTCTTCGTCTTGGTCAGAAAGCAATACGGCCCACAAGACCACAGACACTGAAATGTTATGATGTATGGGAAGCCTTGTTTTGAGCTAAGCTCTATTCCGATTGAACCCCTATACCGATATACCCTTATTCCGATATACCCGTATTCCGATTTACCCCTATCCCAATAGACCTTCTTACCCACGCAGGCCGAGACTGTACCTTTCGCCCATCTACCCAATGTCTTGCCATCCACAGACGCGTTCAATCCACATTTTCCGGAGATGTACCTGCAGGCATTCCCGGTTGCGGATTTGGAGCCCCAGTCCAAGGGTACCACCTCTTCACGAACATGACGTCGGCAGCCGAAGGGACTTTATTCGACATGATAGGCTCTAACTCGTCCGTTACCCTGATGCCATTGACAGTCTTATACTTCATCAAAACGCAACGGCTGTGGAAACCGTACATGCACTCGGGAGGTGAGTACTGCGTCGAGTCGTACAGCATAATTGACGACAGGTCGAAGCCGGGGTCGCCGTCCGTCATGTCCCAGGGTGCTTCACCCCCGCCGTAGATGAAATCGAGGCCAGCGAGAAAGCCGTATTTCAGCGCGGCCTCGCGCTGGCTGCATACTGCGTTGTGGGGCAAAAATTCGTTGGCAGCCTTTGCTCTGTCCACCGCCTCGGCGTATCCGGGCACGTTTTTGCAGGCATAGAATACGTAGAAATCGCCTGTTATTTGCATTAGCACTTGTGCTCTGGACAAAATCAAAGGCAGATGCACTCACGGTCCCAGCGACTGTGCTCGTGTATCATTCCCAACGCTGATTTGCATTAGCTAGGGCCACGCAATGTGAGCGGAATACGGACTGTGCCCTATCTGTGAAGTGTTAGCCCAACTCACAGTGAAAGAATCTGTACTGTTACCTCGTGTGCAGTATACCAGGTTTGATCAGGCGGGACCGGAGAAAGCAGCATGTAGTGTCGACCCTCGATATCGAGGGACCACCTCTCCACCGGGAGGTAGCCAACCATGGATTTCATTTCTCTCTTTGTGCTCAAGTGGATCGCAAGAACATCGTCTTCCACGGCGATGTTCCAGCTGCCCCTGTTGTTGAAGTCCTGGTAGCCGATGTAACAGTACAGTTCACCGGTCCCGTCGTTGACTTCGCGGAATGCAAGGCCGTGTCTGGATTGTGCGCCGGCGGGCCCTCCGAGAGCATCGATCCAGATTTTTTGCGCAGCTTTGAAACTCTCGTCCAGGACAGTCTGCGCATTCTTGTCGACGTAGCAGTATCGCACGGTCCGGGTGCCTGAATCGTCAACCGGCCATGGAGCTCGGGCTCCGGAGGAGAGGAATTCTGCAAAGCCCAACTGGGGATTGCTAGCGGAGATGTTGACCACAGGAAGCGTTGACGTGCAGACTGGGCCCGGATTGAAAGAAGAAATATTGAAGTCACGGCGTAGAGGGGAGCCGAGGGCGGACGGGATCGCAGCAAGCGCAGCAGTGAGGAGATTGAGGATCTTCATAGTGTACAGTCCTTGGGAAGGGACCAGCCAGCGATCGAGTGGCCTAGGTGGAGTTGCGCCGTCCGAGGAGAGAGGCCGCGACAAGAGTGAGGCGGGAAGGTATCGAAGCGAGGAGACTGCAGAGATACGCTATATATGCCGAGAACCCGAGGTGAGGGGGGTAAAGGTAAAGGTGTCCTCAAAGCCAGACAAACAGATACTGAGTGAAAAAGCTGAACACTTCCACCTGTGCCGACAGGTACTTAGCCAAAAGACAAGCATTCTACTTGACAAAAAAGGTCCAGTCACTTCAGTTACTGCCACCTTTTTGAAGAGCAGCTCCTCGTGCTTCCAAGTGTAAAGATGGAAGTTCATTAATACTATCCAACTCACCTCCTACCATCGCGCAACAGCCCCCAGGCAGCACATTGATTAATTTTTCTCGTCTTAGGTTAGCAATCTACAGAGGTTATGCTAACTACACCTACGCACAAAAAGACTCAAAAAACACCAAAATTAAGAGAAATGAAGAAGATATCACAGAAGCACGGGGAGGTGGCATGAGTCGACAGAAAAAAAAAGAACAAGCCGCACATAACATACTCGCTCACCTCCCTCATTCTTCTCCTACACCCCCTCCCTATCCTCCCCGCCACCGCCAACCCCACCAGGCAGCCCCTCCGCCGTTATCCTATTCCCAGCCCATGCAAACACATGCCCAATCCCCCAGCACAACCGCATCCGCACCAGCCCGCGCCCTACAAATCTCACTCTGGCTCGCATCCCCCCCTCTCTTTCTACCCCGTTTCCTCTTCCTCCCCTCTATAAATTCAACTCTCGCCTCCGCGCACCGCTTTTCAAACGGTGGGTGCAGGTAAGGCGTCGACGGCAGTGCGGCAGGATGAAGTGAACGGTGGCGATAGTCTACACGGTTCTGGGAATGCGTGTATTTATACGCATCCATCCAGCATCCAGCATCTATCCCCGCGATTCTCCCTTCCTTCCCCCTTCCCCCTCCCCACCAATTACTCCGCGCAAAACGCCATGTCTCCCCCACCTACTCGTCTTTAAATACGCGCTTGCCGTCCCAGCTCATGCTACATTTCCCCAGACACGGTAACGCCGTAGTCATACGGCGCTGGAAAAGCGAAGCAAGCTCCAGCCATCGAGGCTCAAAACCTTATGACCACACAGTCGCTAAGTAGCCGAGCGGTCAGACGCCTGAATCCAAGTACGGCAGTGGCGATGTCGGCCTCCGGTCTGCTCGGCTTGGGTACTAGACGCTTTGAATGGGATCTGAATAGAAGATGTTAATTCGATATTCTTCTAGGGAACGGTCTGACGGACCTGAAGATCCCAAGCTTGCTTTGTCCTGGGGTACTATGTTGGATAGTTCGGGCTCGTCGTTCGCTCAGGGAGGCCGCAGTTTATGGTAACAAGCAGTGCTGCAGCATTCTCATTACTAGGGGGAAGTATAGGGTGAATTGTGGTTCTTCAAGCTACTTGTGCCCTTTCTGTCATTCACCGGGTACAGATCCGTCCTACAATCATAGATCAATCCGAGCATAAACTTCATTGCAACAATATCCACAGCCACAATCTTCCCAAAGACAGGCGCTCACCTCCACGCTAATCAACAAAATACCACCCCATTCCTCTACAATATCCCTCGCTAAGCACCATCTCACGTGCTCACCCTCTTAAACTCCATCCCGGGTCTCAAATCCGCGCGATTCGCCGCCCAATTATCCTTAAAATAATTATCCCTCGGCTGCCACGGCCCCGTGCGTCCCGCATGCGGCATGAGGCCATCTGCCTTCTTAATGTACGTAGAATTAAGGGCCAGCGGGGGCAGCGGATCCTTCTTCTCCTCCTCCGTAATCGACGGCGTCGCGCTGGTATACTTGTTATCGTTCATGAACTTCATGAGGCGGGTGAGGAGGCGGGACGCCGAGTCCGCGCCGAGCGTCCAGCTGGCGTTGACGTAGCCGATTATGAGGCCCAGGTTGGGCACGCCGGACAGCATGCTCGCGCGCCAGATGTAGCAGGAGCTGAAGTCGACGGGCTTCTTGTCGACGGAGAGGGGGATTCCGCCGCAGAGTTGCAGGTTCAGACCGGTAGCTGTGACAATGATGTCTGCGTCTAGTTTCTCCCCGCTCTCGAGCTCGATGCCATCGCCCACGACCCGCTTGATCTTGGCCGTGACGATCTGCGCCTTCCCGCTCTCGAAGCACTTGAAAAAGTCGTTGTTGGGACAGAAGCACAATCTCTGGTCCCAGGGGTTGTACGCGGGCAGGAAATGCGGATCCATGGGGAAGTCCTTTGGGAGCTGCGACTTGGCTTCTTTGCGCAGGAAGTTCGCAGCGGCAGTGGGGAACTTGCGGCAGAAGAGGTAGAGCATGTAGGGGATGATGATGAACTGGATGCGCTTGAGGCGCAGCGACACCCAGTGCGGGAAGATGCGCTCGTACCAGGTGAGTTCGCCCGGCTTGGGCTGCGGCATGTTCATGACGTATGAAGGGGAGCGCTGGAGCATAGTAACTTGGCCAACGCCGCCGTCGACGACGGCGGGGAGAATCGTAATCGCGGTGGCGCCGCTGCCGATGACAATCATGCGCTTGCCGGCGTACTCGAGGTCCTGCGGCCAGAACTGCGGATGCACGCGCGTGCCCTTGAAGTCCTCCAGCCCTGGGATGTCCGCCTGCAGCGGCTTCTCATAGTTGTAGTATCCCGTGCCCATGATGACGAACTTCGCATAGTACACCTTCCTCATCCCCTCGTTGTCCACCTCGAGCCTCCACCGCTGCTCATCGCTGCTCCAGTCCGCGCTCGCGACCTTGTGCTTGTACTGTATCTTCCGATCGATGCCGAACTTCTCCGCCGTCTGCTGCATATACTCGATTATGCTTGCCCCCGTCGCAATCGGATTCGGCTTCGTCCACGGATTGAACGGGAAGCCGAAGGTATGCAAATCAGAATCGGACCGGATGCCCGGGTACTTGAACAGCGACCATGTGCCGCCGAGCTCGGCGCGTCCTTCGAGGATGGTGTACGTCGAGGAGGGGAGGGCGGTCTGCATGCGGTAGCCTACGTTGATGCCGGAGATGCCGGCGCCGATAATGACGACGTCGTAGTTGGAGGTGTGGGGTGCGGCGGTGCCGTTCGCGTGGCCGTCCATGATGCCGATAAGGATGCTGCTGACGCTGGACTTCGATGCAGGCGTAACGCGGGGGAGTGTGGAGGTGGCAATTCGTGGGGATAAAGGAATTCCGTCTTCGTATATCGAGGCTGTCTAAGCAGGAAGTCTAAATGAGCACGGAAGCAAGCGAAGAGGAAGAAAGGGCGGTGGTGGAGAGCCGAACGAAAAGCGCCGTGTAACCATCGCGGGGCATCGCATATATACCGCGCCTGTATCTATCGTCATAGGATAAGAAAATGGGCTCGCAGGACCCCTCTGATCAGGGCCTGGCATCCCGCGGTGTCCGAACCGACGGCGTGGTCTGAGATGCTGGTGCCGTCTCCGCTCGTTCCATGCGCTGAGGTCAGAGAAAGGCAGCAGATCCCTGCCGTGCCTCGGTACTTTCCCTTCTCGGTAATCGCAGGCCGGAGAGGACAGCACCAACGCAGACGCAACATCATCATGTCAGAGCAAGGTCTGCAGTTGGTGCCGTCCCCACATAGACCAAAAAGGGAATATGATTGTAGCATTATTCGCTAACGACCAACCACGTCTATATAACAAAAACTCAGGCGTCCTAGTGGTGGCCTCAAATCTAGTGCTTACCTCACTTCGTACCAACATACAGTCTATTTCCCCACACTATTCGTACGCTCTCTGGCTCTCACGCTCTGCCAAGCAACAGCATCTCGCCCTCCGCCCCGCTATCGCTCGTAATATACATGCGCTCATACTTGTCCTTCGCAATAGAAACTGGCCTAAAGCACGTCGTCGTCGAGCAGTGCTCGACATCTGAGCTGAACATGATGTCCGAGTACCCGTCGCTGACACTATTCGCAAGCGCCGCCCTGGGCCTGAACCCGTCAGCGCCTTTGGAGAACGGAACTTCGACGACTTTGTAGCCTGTGGATGGCGTGCGGTCCCACGAGCCGTGGAAGGTGACGTAGAGGCTTGTGTAGTTCTTGTTGAAGACGGCGTCGAGCGGCGCCGAGTGTGCTTGGAGAGCGAGCTTCGCTGCCTTGCTCTTGGCCGTGCACGTATCGTCTGTGAAGGTGCTGTTCGGCGTCAAGACGAACTGGTCGCCTACTGAGAAGTTGCGGTCCGTGATGACATCCGGCTTCCAGACAGTGTAGCAGGTCGGATAGCCGTACCAATCTGTGTTCTCTTTGGACGGATCGCCAATGTAGTTGATTTCTTCTGACGGATTGTCCATGTGGATGTCCACGGAGCTGTCGCCGATGGTTCGTTGGATCTCATCGGAAGAGTTCTCAATCTCCCAAAGCCTATTTCGCATTAGTCACCGGTTGAGCGGCCACTAGGGGTAAACATACATTCCATCGGCGTCGAAAGCCAGTCCCACTCCGTTCCGCAGTCCATAGCCCAGCTGGTATCCCCCAGACACATAGTTGTAACCGTCCGCTGGAACCTTGGTCATATCGAAAGCCTTGACGCAGGAGCGGCCGGTCTTGATGTCACCAGAGTCGAAGTCGAAGTTGTCGTTGGAGCCGTGAGATACGATCAGGGTGTTAGGAAGCTTGGGGGGGATAGCCAAGGTTCGTGTCACGTGGCCTCTGTTGTCCATTCCAGAGACCACCACCTTGGAGGAGTTACCGACGCTCATGGTTGCGGCATCGTAGTCCCAGGCAAACACCTGAGTCGCTGAACTTGCGTATAATGTCTTGCCATCGGGGCTTAGGACGATGCCGTGATTGAGGTTCCTCTGGGTGATGACAGTCTTCTGGGACGCAAGGCAGCCATTGTTTCCAATAGTATGCGCCGTGATACCGAACCCGTTCTGGACAAGGAGGAGATGCCCAGCAGAGTCGAAGATTATCCCACGAGGTTGCGTCAGGCTGCCAGCAATTTTCACCGCTTTCCAGCCATTCGCCGTCTTTATTGGTGTATGGAAGTCCGAAACGCCAGAACAGGACGCGGGAACGCCGGTTTGAGTAGGGCCAGGAGTCGACGAAGGGATGGCGCTCGTGCTACGCGTGCTCGGTCGAACAGTCGAGCTAGGAACGCTGCTTGATGCCGGCGGTAAATCCGGGACCAAGTTTGCTGCGACAAGCTCATTAAAATTCGCGTTCTGTCCCTTACTCAAATCCAACGTCCAGTGCCCGAAAGACGTGTGCACGTTGAAGGTCGATCGGTTGTTCGCCGGTTCTTTTGGTGGCTTGACTGCAAGACCATGTGCGAACTTTACGGTGGCGTTCATGGGATCGATAGAAACCGTCTTGCCCTCCGTATCCTCCCACTGCGAACAGCCCCTGCACCTCACATTTAGAGTCCAATGCGTCTTGTTGAAGCCCGTCCCTTTGAGGTAAGTGTATTCGGCCTCGGGGTACGGCTGTGGTAGACTCAGGCCGCTGGCTTTGTAAGCAAGTAGTTTCGCAGGCTTCACAGTAGACATACTACGCCATTCTTGAAGAGTATATGGCTGTGTTTGAGGCATTATTCACCCAACCGATCGTGAGTGGAACATAGGGCATAGTTCCGCCCCAGGAGAACCCTACCCAACCATTGGTGATAGGAGATACAATCTGCAGCACCGTGTCGAAGGGCGCAACAGTGGCATTCGGAAGGGCAACTCCAATAGTAACTCCTTTCTCGCCGTTCCATCCAGCGTAACATATCGACGTGGACGCGTCGCAGTAGCGTGTTGTCGTTTGAGCGAGCGCTTGACCTCGTTAGCACGCCTCGTGGACTTGTATCCTGGTATGACGTACCTGAACCCGTAAGGACAACAAGTCCCGCTATTGACCAGTGGGGCAGCATGATGGGCGAGTGAATAAGTTTTCAACGGAAGGTACATCCTAATGGAAGGTATCCTGCGATTTTATCAGTCGGTAGTCCCAGCATGAACGAGCCACTGCCACTTTGCTGCTAAAAAATTAATTAGCAAACTGTAGCGACAATACAGCCCACGGCCAAGAGGAACAGGGGCCGTTGAGTCCGGTACCCAATCCGGGCTACGCGATTGCATATCATGCGAGTAGCGTAAAATACGACGCCCTAGGCTCGGCATAAGATTGGAAGTTTCTCAGGCGATTGTCGGCTTGTGAAGATGTGGAGAGTCTGGGGAGGCCTCTTGCGACGGTATTGCGGAGTGTGGGGTTCGTTTCCTCAGCCTTGGATATGGGGGAGCATGACCTCCGCAATCCTCTGAAGTCACTCCATCTTCACTCTCCCTGAGCGCTCGGAAATAAGATCGGATGACTTGTGGGCTGAGCATACCAAGACTTCATCAGGAGCGAAGGCGGCTTCGCGATCACGATATCCCGGGTTTTGGTTGTAGAGCCTCCTGCCAGGGCAGAGGCGTGAGGCGGGCCGGCAAAGGCGGCGAAACTTGCGTTCGTATGACCTTGAGGAATGTTCCATAGATGAAGGGCCGATTGCATTTTAATTGGATCTCGACGCGGTGAAATGACAATGGCGAGTTTGTGGTTTGGGCATGGCCACAGGACGTTGAATGATTTAGATTGTCGAGGCTGAAGCGATAGATTGAGCCATTTAACCTTGAAACGTCGGTGCAGGATAGATTGAGAATGTCAGCACTGATCGGCCACATATATGGGCGTGAAGCTCTGGACTTCGTCCTACTGGGAGCGCGTCGGTCCGGTCGCCGAAAAGTAAAGGTATGGTAAAAGTCCTGTACATGAGTACATGGCGTCCGCCTGAGCCGCGGCCTTTCTGGGTGTGCCGAAAGTGATCATGCCATGCTCAAATTTGGCCATCTTGAGTCTTTTGGGATGGATGCGTCGCGGTCGGATGGAAAGCGATGATGTCGGTGGAATCATGACGATGGGAATGGAGGGTGGAGGTTCGGTTGCCGAGAGCTCTGACCGAATAGCGCACAGACCCGGCCTGTGCTGGTGCACGTGATCACATATGCTGGAGCGCTGAATGAAGATAATAGACAAACAGTAATCATAAAAGATAGAGCAAAAGTAATGCTGGTAGCTCTGAGCGACGGGGTATGCAGAGCGGGTCTCGAGCTATAAGTATGCTGTTCAGAAGGACACCAATATTTGTCACAGCCCCTGTGCGAGACCATCTGGGCACCAGGGATCCTGACGAATGAATGGGGCTGACAAAACAGCTCAATTCTGGACCGCATTGGTCGAACGACTCCTACCCATAGTCGCGATGTGCCATCAAGGAACTGCGTAAGCCCGCAAAGATAGTTCCCCTCGTCTCCAAGGTTCATTGAACTAACGGCTCGAGCCCATCTCTTCTATGTAATGCCTTCGTACTGAACGCTAAATCTTTGCCTTGGCTGGCGCACTAACCCTCCTCCCATGCACATAACTGATCGCCCTCAACTTCTCGGCCGCCTCGCCCCAAAGCTCATTCCTCAACAGGGCATAAACACCCATCCTACTCCTGCCCTGTACTTCCCTCGCCTTATCCAGTGCTACATCCAACATCTCGCTCGGCTCTGCAATTGCATCGGCAATACCATCTTCGAGCGCTTCCTTCCCCGTCCAGCGATGCGCTTCTAACAGCATCTTGCGCGCGACCTGTGGACGCAGCTTAAGCCGTGGTAGGGATCCGATACCGGGGAAGTGCAGGCCGAGGTTGACGGGCGGCATGGAGAAGAAGCCGCGCTTGGAGTTCATGATGCGGTAGTCATGGGCGAGGGAGAATGGGCAGGCGCCACCGAAGGTGTGACCGGTTAGGAGGGCGATGGTAGGGAAAGGGTAGTCGAGGAGGGTTGCTAGGAGCTACTCCGATGTTAATGCGCATGACTTTAGACAACAGGAAACAGGGGATGAATCATGGCCGGCGGATCAGTGTTGTGTCGCTTTTCAAGTAGCGTGGAGAATGCGTACCGGATAGAAGCCATCACTGTTGGCGAAAGGGTTTGTATCAGCTTCATCTAGCTCCAACCCCGTACACCAGAACTTCTCATCGTTCCCTCTTGTGATGACGCATCCTTCTGAGTCTGGCCCCAGTTCTCTTTCGATATCCCGAAGGGCTTTTATTATTTCTTGAGCGAACCGGACGTTGATTCGGTTTTCTGGGGCCTTCTTCATTGTTATCACGTAGACATTGTCATATCGGTCCACCTGTAGATTCCAGTACGGTCCCAGGGTCATTGCGGCGGGGAATATAATGACGTAATGCAGTCTTGGGCAGCTGCTGCGTGGATGGTACTCTACGCTTGGATACCGTAAGCTTGGTAAAGGTCCAAAGCGATAAGATATCGTGACCGCGAGAGAGGTCTGGAAGGTCGATGAAGCGTGAGGATTGAGCCTCGGCATGCACTCTCCATCAATGTGGGGAAGCTCCGATGCGGTTAGTGTGAGCGGCGATTTTCGGGAATTCCTGCATCCCCCTCCGGTTACCCCGCAAGGGTCCAAGGCTGACTCGCATAAGGAGACTTGCAACCTGCTTGCGGTCGGCTACGATGAGTGAACACTCGCAAGTCGAGCGTCTTTCAGATGCTAGCCAACGAAACCCTGATCCCAATCGACCATTAGCCAGTTCCCAATCCCGCCGTATGGCCCAAACCATTCTTGAGGCTGCAACATAGTAGGCTCTATAGTGGCTCCGCCTGCAATGACCTGGTCGCTCAGCATCTGTTGCTGTATAGCTGCACTCGTAGCCACATCGAGATCGAGGGTTTGAGTTGCGGGAGTGCGCAGCCCTTGCAGTATGCCGGCCGTCTCCAATTCTCTCGGCGCGATATTGGTCGTTTGCGGCAGCCGTTGGTGGATGGGATGCCACATGCGACACAGATCCGAGCCGAAGTCAGAAAAGAATTGAGCTGAGGTAGGGGGCAAGTTGGCATCTGGGAATTGACCCAGTGACGGCCGTTGTGTGGCCTTCTCGCGGACATCCAGCAGGTGTTTTAGACTACCCACCGCGCTCGGCCAGCGCTTACTGAGTTCCTCGAGTGCGCGTCCAATGATAGCCAGATTCTCTTCCGCGATGTCGACCAGGCCGGAATAGCGGTAACAAGAGAGCTGAGCCATTCCGGCTGTCAGACAATAGAACGTGAATATAGGGCCGACGTATCGTAGTTCATCGCGTGCCATGAAGTCTTCAAAGATGCCCGCAATGAACGATGATGCGAGCAGCGAAGCAGTAGATGGCGCTAACTTAGGATCCGTAGGGCGGTTGAGAATTACCAAGACTGTGAAATATTGGATGTGCAGTTGCCGAGCTTCGAAGTTGTACGGTTTGAGTGGTCGTCCTTCGGCAGGTCGACAAAGCTGCAGGTTCTCCGGGAGCGTCTTGAGCCATCTGAAGAGCCTGTCCTCAAGTGACTTCTTGTGCTCTTGCAGTCCATGCTTGCGAAGATAGCTCTGGGTGAGGTCGCCTATTGTAATCAGTGACCGGGAGCTAGAAGATCGAGGAAGTCAAACGCACCTAGAATACAGGAGATGCCTACATAGGACGCGAACAGATTAGCCGCGCCCAATGCGCCTTCGAAGTCCAGAACTGATATGGGCGATACGTCTGCCAGCTTCAGATCAATCGCTCTGGGCCTGCCGTGGCCGGCGTTGATCAAGCAGTCCCTAACGACCAGTGACCACCATATCCGTCTCCTAAGCCCTGCGTCGGGTTTTCCGGACGGCTCTCTGTGCAGTCCAATCTGGTACGCCAGGCCAATGCATATCCGCAACCAGAAACTGCTGGTATCCAAGGAAATCCGTTCCGGGCCTTCGGGGTTCCACCAGTGCAGGAGACATGACGCTGCAATGGTGATGATCGGGTCTTCTTCCGCGCCCATCCAGAACAGCACACGCGCTTTCTTGTAGAACTCTTCGGGAGGATAGTTCGCTAGCGGAGCGCTGACCCTACTCCCAGCCAAGAACATCGCGTGCTGTAGCAGGAGTGAGACCTGGCTGGGAGTCCGACCATCTATCCAGCTACGCTCTACAACCGGCGTCCATGGATAACAGCGCGTCCAGAAAGCATCTATGAGCGACTCTCGTACAGGCCTGGGCGGCAGCTCGGATACTCGCTGCACCCGTAAAATCTCCACGTCGGTTTCGGAGAGCCGATGCGGGACCTTATTCGGAAGACCGGCGTCGTCGTTCACAGGCACATCATTACGAAGATATTCCAGGCGGCCCAAGTAGCTAACTACGTTCGAGGAAGACTTGTAGCTTGAATCCGTCATGATCGAAGGGACGCTGTTGTGAGGCGTCGGGTACCCGGGTTCCGGATGCCGCTCTAGGAGAGGGGAATGCTCCTGCAAACTCGCAGCGCTCGACAGCCGTCTCGCAAGCTCGTTTTCCGACTTGAAAGGCTGGTCTCGAGCAATGGGTAATCCACTGGCAAATGTACTGTTGCTGGCGTCAGCAACATTTCCGGGTGCCGAGAGTGCCACAGAAAATGATGCCTGGGAGCCTTCAGGAAGGGAAGCGTCGTCGTTCTGCGTTTTGACGCGTCTCTGTGTCGGCGGCGAAGGGCTGAAGGTAAAGCGTTTCCGCTTCCGTTCGCGCGGGATGCAGTCATATCCGTCCTTCGCGCAGGGCGTGCAAACATGGCCGTCCACCTTGTCGATATCGCATCGGATCTTTCGTTTATGGCATATGACGCACGCTTTGACCGTCCGGCGAGCGCGCTGCTCTTTCTCCCCCACCGGCATCCTAATGGGGCCGGGGCATCAACCTGTTGTGAGCAGGTCGGAGTCCTGGAAATGTATAATCATCGTGAAGCGAAAATATCCTAAGAGACGGACGAGCATGCGGGGATGGCTGGAGGTTAGTGTCGAGGCGGTGGAGGCGAGGTGTGCGGCCCGTGCTCTGAGGGGTTCGCGTCTTCTCCTCTCCGACGACACGACTTCAAATCGTACAATCCACTCCATCTATCGCAACGTGACGATGTGTGAGCTCGAATGCTTCACCGCCCTTCCCATCAGTGGCATTCTATGCTGCAGCCGACCTGTCTAATCTCCACGGAGCACCAACAGTATGGGTATTGGTTATTTCAGGAGCAAAAGGATCACGATCACCTTCTGCTCATGTAGGATAATATCCTATATATCCGCTAACAGGTTATCATAAATCACCTCGGCCAGAAGAAAGGGTGAGAGTTAAGTAGTGAATGCATGCACCCCTTGTATGAAAGACTGGCTACCTTCCCAGGTTGCGCACTCTTTTCCTTTTGATCTAATCCGCTAATGAAGATCTGATTCTCGCTAGGGAAGACCATCTCGACACTTCCAAAAACCAGGAAGAGCGTGACCAGAGGGCTAGAGAGATGGTGAGATCCTATTGCAAACGGCTGCGGTCCATCCAGCATCGCAGCGGAATCACTGACCACATCTAGTGCAAGAACTCCTTAAAAAAATTCACCGCACTCCTCTTCGCCCTCTCCAGCCCATCCCTCTGCACTTGATCCGTCTCATCCCCCCTCGCCGCAAACCCATGCTTCAGCTTCGGGAAATACACATACTCGTAGCTAATCCCCAACGTCGGAATCACCTTATTGCTATACTCCTTTAGCTCGGGGCTAAACGCAGGATCCGTCTCCGGGGCCAGAATCTGCGTTGGCACCTTCAGCGCATCGAGCTCAGACTTCTCTACCAGTGAGGGATGAACGCCCGAGACGGCGTCGATGAGCGACGGGTCGCTGCCGAGCCGGAAGCACGCCCAGGCGCCGTAGCAATACCCGATTGCGCCGACTTTGGGGAACTGCGCCTTGAGAGCTTTTGCGCAGGCGGTGATCTCCGGGTAGCGGATGTCTTTGGAGTGGCGCTTGACGAAGGAGGGGAGATCCCAGGCTTCGCGCTTGGCGGGGTCGTTGAAGATGTCGGTGGGTACGACTTCGCCGTCGAAGCTGGGGGGTTGTCAGTTGCATTGAAGTTGCAAACGGGCGTTATGAGAGGCTCACAAGTCTGGAAGGTAGACGGTGGCGTTCGCTTCCTTGGCGAAGTGATCGGCCAGCAGGCGGAGATTCGGGAACGTCCACCCGAAGACATCGTGGACGATCATGATGGCGGCCGACTTGGAATCGCCGGTCACATAGGCGTTGTTGTTCGCCAGCGTTGTTTCCTTGCCCGTGGGCGTGCCATTCCAATTGAAGCCCGTTTTGCAGTTCTCGCACGACATGATAGAATCTTCCGCTTGCCTCTCAACGGGTAATTGATCAAACAAAAACGAGAATGATGGAAAAAAATTCGGGTGAATGAGCTTGGGGTGGATACTCAACGTGATTTATGCCAAGCGGGGTAGTGGGGCTGCTGTCAGATACATCGGAGATTAGTATGCGCGAGACTAACCCCGTCCAACTTCGGCACTGGGCGAGGACTGGGTTACATCATGTCATATGCAGCTAGCCTGGTCGCGTTAGAAGTAGGAAGCACGCCTCTCCTTTGGGAAATGTATCCTAGCTTTGCTGGCCTCGAACGTCGGGCAGGAACGCAAGTCGGCAAAATGGGCCTCCGGTGAACTTTGGCGATTTAGTGACCGATGGGCGAGGGGTGCAAGCCATGCATGAGCCGATGATTGTAAAAACAAAGACCGGCAACGCTGTGTGAGTTGAAGGAGCGGAAGGTAGAATTTAAAGTGGGACAATTGACTGATGAGGGAAGCGCAAATATTGGCGAGACGGCGTGCAAGTAGAGAAGATAGGAAACGTATAGGTCCAGCGAGCTGTGGCTTACCCAAGCTAATCGTACTCCACCTATTGCACCTGAAATACGGACTTTGCTACATGGAAAGCTGCCCCCCTTGACTTCATTCAAGGCTCCCAGTTTGGAATGTACACTAAGATATATCTGTCGCCCCAGAGGAGCATGTTACAATACAAACCAAGAGAATGATTCACCTACTCTCGCAATACTCCATGCACAACTACGAAAAGTCCTTTAGAGGATGCGGCCAGCGCGATGGTCGTACAAGGAGTGCTTGTCGCGCCCGCGCTCAAATTCTTCATAGCACTGAATCTCATAAGCATCGGCGGCGATAGACGGGTTTAATGGATAGTGGACCGAAGCACCATCGCTGTTCCTCTGGTAGAACAACATGAACGTCTTGCCTAATCGGGGCGGCTCGTACGTCCCCCGGTGTCGATAGTCCCGACGCATCTTTTCCCAATGGTCTTCCTGCCACCAGTTGATGATCCATGCCATGGGAATGGCATGAACGGCGCAGACGTAACTCATGCCGGACTGAGAGCTGCTTTCGCAGAACCATTCGCCACCACGGATGTCCCGTGGATCGAGGCGGTCCCAGGCAGCTTGGTCAAGCTCTAAGCGGCGGAATTGAGATCGAGAAGAGATATGGGTGCGATCGGCAACCTTCTTGAGGGCGGCCTGGCGATCCTCTCTATATATGTATTCCTCTGTAAGGATCGACAGAAGCAATGTGCAGCCTTGAATCTGGTTCCAGAGCGGGTTGATTATACGGCCGAAAGTTTGCAACTCCCACGCGTAGCCGAGCTCTGCCTTCTTGTCCCCTCGGTTGAAATAAGGCTCCTTATTGCTTTCCCCTAGCCAGAAGTCGTAGGCATGGACGCACTCATGGGCGATAGTTACGGCGGCTAGGAACGCGATTTTGTATGTCATCGACGGGCTAGCTTGCTCATACCCCTGGTCGAAGAAATGGAGAATATCCGGCGACAGAATGACGCATGGCCAGCACCGACCGTCGTACTCCCGGGTCCGGTACCTACGATCGATAGGTGGCCAGTCTCCGGGGCGAATTGTTTTAATAAAAGGCGTCTCCTCTTTGGCAGCGTAGGTCAGACCGTAGGCCTGTATTGGGTATCCTCGAGGGGCAAATACAAAGCTCACCACCTCGCCAAGTTCGCGAAAAAGCGTTCTGACCTCGTCCCGCGCTTCCCGAGTGCGCTCGTACCGCGTGGTGGCGATATATGTCCTAGGCGGATTGAATGACCTATCTTGCTTGCGCTCACCGCAGGTCAAATGAGCAAAGAAGTCAAGGGAGCAGTCTTCTGTGAGGAGGCGAGAGGCTAGACGCAGTACATGCCGCATATTGTTATAGGTGGAGCGGGTCTGCTGGTCCGGCCCTTTTGTCCATCGTTCCAGTGCAAACATTGGCAGGATTTGGTTTTCCAAGGTAGGTGGGGGGATGATGTCTACTTCAAGACAGCCGTTGTAGGCGAGCCGGTCGTGGCAGGTCGCCAGTAGATCCTGGAAGGCATGGTTGAACATTGTGTTGGTCGTTGTGGTAGGTAAGAGTGGCTGCTGCGTTGGTTTTTGGGTGGGTAAGTACGTGTTAACAGAATAGTGGCCTGTCGCGCGTACTCTGGGTTATAGAGCCCAGGACTGAATCCCAGAGCAGACGTTGAATAGAACAATGCGCCGTGAACCTTCCTTACGGCATTGAAGGGGAAAGTGACAGATCGAAAAACATCGTATAGCAATGTAAAGCAAGAGGGACTGTGAGAGAGTGCTGTGAGATGCGATGCCTGTGAGGTTAGACCCAAAAATGAATGACGTTGTGAGTAAGAACCGGAGATAAATGACTCAGGGGCAGACGTGAGAAGAGAAAATGGGCTGCGGATCCATTGCGCACAACACGGTTCTGTTGCGTGAAAAGAAGGGCTGGCATGGCAAAACGTTGAGCAGAGGGGAGAAGAACGAGTGACGGCATATGCCCACCTGCTATTCGCGAAGATGGCGTGGCTGTTGCTGCCCTGTCAGGTTTTGGACAGCTGTCGGCAGCAAAATCGGTGCGAGCTGTACCTAGGCGTGCTCCATGAAAGCAGCATCCTCTGCAGGGACTGATGTAAAGTTAGCAGGGGATGAGGAACTCAGGGCGTGGAGTCGCGGGGTGGTGAAGAAGACGATGCGTGAATGTTCCGAAGTTGCAGGTGGTGTTGAGGAGTGAATGTACAGTGGGCTACAAAAAGTGATTGGCCGCCACCCGAGCGCCACGAAAGCCACCACAATCCACATATTTCAGTGAGCGATAACTCAGTCAATAATTATCCAAATTTCATGATGGGCAGAGTAAATAAAACGTCGAGAGTTAAATATTCTAAGTCTACCGTCAATACTATATGGCAATTCCATCTTTATGGGATATCTGGCGCCAAAATCGGCCGACATCTTGATATCCCAAAGTCCTCAGTCAACACCATTATCCGAAGGCTGCGCAAGCACCCCCTCCATATATATTCGAAAGCGCTTCGTACAGGACGTCCTCCTAAGCTAGATGAACGCGCAGAGCGACACTTAATACGCTGGGTTGCGTTAAACCCTTTTGCCACGATACATACGATCGCGACGCCGTCGAAGACTAGATGCGCTATCCACATCAACACCGCCCGCAAATACCTGGCAAAGCATAAAGTATACGCCTTTAGGCCTCGTCGTAAGCCTTATTTATCGAAACTCCACAAGAAAAAGCGCATCCGATTTGCCAAGCTCTATCGGAACTTAGATAAGGATAATGTGGCATGTGTGGCATTTTGCGACGAGGCAACTTGTTACGATCACAGGACCAGTAACAGGGTTGGCCGGGCCAGGACGGGGGAACGGCAGGCCAAGCCCGAAGTCACGAGATAGAGGACCACGTGCGGAGTCACGTGCAGGATCACGGGAATGATCAGGGTCACGTGATGTGATCAGGTGGATCAGGACCAGATCCACGAATTAGAACCTAATCCAAGGAAGCCAGGCCTTAGCCCTAGATCCCGCCAAGAGGCGCCTGTATATAACTAGGAGAAGCTCGCTTCTTATAGCTTCTTATAGTTATTACTTTATTTATTAAAATTACTACTACAACTTATAATTTATAGTATTATTATATCTACCTCTCTATTACTAAAGATTCTAGCCTAAAGTATATCTCTTACCTTCTCTTATAAAAGTAAGCCTTAGTTCTAGTTAAGAGAATAGCTTATAATAAAATAACTACCTAAAGTTAAAGAGTAGAATAACTATATTAATAGTTAGAATATAGTTAGAAAAATGTTATAATTATAGAATTAAGAATAGAGTTAGCTAGCTAGAATAGAGAAAAGAGTAGGCTAAGTCTAAAGTTATAGAATAAGAGATTACGTATAAGGTTATAAGAATAATTAGAGTTACATAATATAGATTAGATAGATTAGATAAATTAGAATCTAATTTATAGATTAGGCTCTAATCTAAGAGATTTATAGAAGCTAGGTCTTAGCGCCTAATCTAGCTAAGAGAGTATATATATATAACTAGAAGAAGCTTACTTCTTATAGCTTCTTATAGTTATTACTTTATTTATTAAATTACTACTATAACTTATAATTTATAGTATTATTACCTCTACCTCTTTGTAACTAAAGATTCTAGTCTAAAGTATACCTTTTATCTCTTTTTACGTAAGTAAGCTCTAGTCTTAGTTAAAAGAATAGCTTATAATAAAATAACTACCTAACGTTAGAAGAGTAGAATAACTATATTAATAGTTAGAGCCTAGTTAGAAAAGGCTTAAGTCTAGAAGCTAACTATAGAGAAATAGATTATAGAGCTCTAGTAGGTTGTTATAGTACTCTAGAAAATAGATATCTAGTAGGTAGAAGAGCTAGCTATAGTAAAACGCTAGGCCTAGGCTAAGATTACTCTACTCTAACGCTTTAATAGTAAAAGAGAGAACCTTAACATATTTCTAGTAGCTATAGAACTCTACCTATAGTATAACGCTATAGTATTTCTATAGAATAAAGATAAGATTCTAGAAGCTATAATAAATATAGAAGAAGAAGCTCTTACGTAGGCTAAACTCTATATATTAGACTAGCTAGAAAATAAGAGAAATATAAAAAGAATATAATAGTCTATAGATAAGATTTTTAAAAGCTAGACTAGATTTATAAAATATCTTAGAGAAATATTTAGAGAAGTTAACATATATAAGATAGTATAAGAAAAGCTATTTTAACTACGCTAGACTAGATTAGCATTCTAGTATATAGTAACGTTTAGATAGCTAAGTACTTATCTAGACTAGAATAACTTTACGCTAGTAGAACTCTTCTATAAGAGGTTAAAAGAATTAGTTAAGAATAATATTACGTATACTAAATAACTAGAGAACCTAAGTAATACTATAGAGATAGTAGTAAAGATTAATAACTAATAGTATAAATAAAACTTAGAATAGTAGTAGAGTAGAGACTATTTTACACTAATAATAGTTAGAACTAGATAACTATAGACTATATTCTAAGAAGATCTTATAGACCTAGACTAGGTTAAGGCTCTATAGAAAGAAAAATAAACTCTAAGAAATAAGAAAAAGGTATAATACTTTAAGAAAAAACTATATCTAATCTATAGCAAAAAAGAATACTTTACGTAAGAATACCTAAAGAGAAAGAAAATAATTAAGATAATCTAGGCTAACTATAATAGCCTATTATAGATAGTATACTATAATAATAGTTATATAATATACTAGAGAGATAAGATTAACTTAGAATAGTACTTAACTAAGGTATAGACTATTATACTAGAATACTCTACATATATAGAATATCTTACTCTAGATATAATCTAATAACGTATTAACGTATAATAGTACTAGATATACGTAGAATCTTATAATATATAGAACTATTAACACGTATACTAGAATATTCTCTTTACTAATAAAAAATTCTAGAAAGTACTAGACGCTTTTAAAAAAGTAGCTAGATTAGTAGAATATCTTATAGATAAAGAAGTATATTTATATATTTAGAAAATATACTAGAGCTTCTCTATAAACTATTCTAGAGCTAGAAAACCTAAATAATAGTAGCTAAAGTATGTAGAAAAAGATAGATACTAAAACCTCTTCTATAAGGTATACCTAACTAAACTATCTTAAAGAAAGAAACTCTCTAGGCTATTTCTATATAACTAGAAAATTAAGATACGCCTATAATAGAAGCTATATTAGCTATATAAGAGTAACTACCTAGAATATAACTATATCTATTAGATCTACTCTCTAGTAGTCTATAGTAAAGAAGAAAAGGTAGTAGTTAAGACGGCTACTAGTACCTAGAAACTAGATAATAAGAAAATCTAAGTAGCTACGTATATAGACCTACGCTCTAAAGAGAAAGCTAGCTAAATAGTAATACTAGAACTAGTTAAGAAAGTCTATAGTAAAGTATACTACGCTAAACTATAGAATTAGTATACTATTAGATACTAATACTATAGAGAATAATATTAAACTATAGAGTAGATAGCTAGCTACTCTAACTACTATATACTTAACTATAGATAGTACTTTCTAGAATAGAGATATCTATACTATAGTTAGAAAGTAAAAGATAAATATATACAACTTTATTAGACTATATACTTACTAGAATAATACCTAATATATATAGTAGAGAAAAAATAGAGGTTAGTACTAGCTACTCTCTTAAAGTTAAAAAACTAAAGAGCTTCTAAGAAAGAGGTCTACTCTAGAAAGGCTCTACTTAGACTATAGGTAAAATTATTATCTTAAAACCTAGAATACTACGCGTTAAAGCTATATTAGAAGACGAAAAACTTATAGCTTATATAGATAGCAAAGTAGTAAGAATATATATTTTAGCTAGCCTAGTAAAACTATAGAATATACTATTTTAAGAAAAATAATAGCTATACTAAGTATAACTTATAGATAACTAGCTATCTATCTTTAGCTAAGAATAGATTTACTTAAAGACTAAGGTATAGATACTAGATATCTAGAGAATATAAAAATAATAATTCTATAATATTATAGAACTAGAGAATATAGACGTACTTCTAGAGCTAGATTAGCTATAAAGATATAACTCTAATATTAGTTAGATTAGGTTAGAACTCTAAGAAAGGCCTATAGTAGTATAGAAGGCTAGAGTAAAACACTACCTAAGAGCTTACTAAAAGCTAGAGGTAAAGATTAGAAGAATATTCTCTATAAGTTTAATAAAATAAGTAAAGAAATAACTTTAAGACGTTAGCGTTATATAGATACGAAAGCTGTAATCTAATATAGAGTAACTACCTTAAGAAGTTATAAAGAACTATAAAAAGTTTACGTTATTATTTAATAGATAGAATAATAGCGTTCTACCTAAACATAAACTATAGAACTATAAGATATCTATAGAAGATAAAGCCGCGCTAAAGCTAGAACTAATATACCTACTTAGCTATAAGTAAAGAGAAGAACTTTAAAGATATCTAGAGAGACTTCTATATAAGAGGTATATCTAAGAAAGCTAAAGTCTAATAGCCTTACTAGTACTATTTATACTAAAGAAGAATAGATAGTTAAGACTATATATTAACTATTAATAACTTAACTAGATAACTTAGAAAAATTAATATCTACTATCTATAATCTTAAAACTAATAGACTAGCTTATAGAAGTATAGTAGTTTATAAAGTTTAATATTAAAGAAGAATACTATAGAATATAAATTAAAAAGAGATATAAGTAGAAGATAGCTTTTAGAATAAGAGAAGGCCTATATAAATATCTAGTTATACTATTTAGACTTACTAACGCACTAGTAATATTCTAAAGTATAATTAATATAGCTCTATATAAATATATAGAAAGGTTTATAATAGTCTACCTAAATAATATACTTATATATTTAAAGAGAGTACTAGAAGAATATAAGAACTACGTGTAAAAAATACTATAGAAGTTTAAGAAGTATAGACTTCTAATAGCTTCTAATAAGAGTAAGTTTTACTATATAGAGATAAGTTACCTAGAATTTTACCTAACCTAAGAAGAAATTTAGATAGAGATAAATAAGGTCTAGGTAATTCTAGACTAGTCTATACTCTAAATAGTAAAAAAAGTATAATTCTTTCTAGAATTTATAAACTACTACTAAAAGTTTATCTAAAAGTATTTATAAATTACTATACCTCTTATAGAAGTTACTAAAAAGAACTAAGAGTTTAAGTAGAAAAACCTATAATAATAAGTATTAAAATACTAAAATAAACGTTTACTACTATACTACTACTATAAACGTTTAACGAAAATAAACTAATAAGAGTTAAAATAGATATATTAGACTAAGCTCTAGAAGTATACCTTAGCTAACCTAGAGAAGATAGTAAGTATTAGCTATACTTCTTCTACTTAAGAAAGTTCTTAGTACTAGAACTTAACTATAACGTATATAATAAAGAACTTATAGCTATTATAGTAGTAATAAAGAAATAGAGAATATACTTAGAGAATACTAAGTACTCTATTAACGTAATATTAGACTATAAGAACCTTATAGTATTTATAATAACGAAAATATTATAAGCTATTCTCTTAACTAAGACTAAGGCTTACTAGTTATAAAAGAAGGTAAAAGGTATACTTTAGGCTAGAATCTTTAGTAATAAAGAGGTAAAGGTAATAATACTATAAATTATAAGTCTCTATAGTAATTTTAATAAATAAAGTAATAACTATAAGAAGCTATAAGAAGTAAGCTTCTTCTAGTTATATATATATGCTATCTTAGCTAGATTAGGTACTAAGACCTAGCTTTTATAGATTAGACCTAATCTATCTAGCTCTTTCTAATCTATCTAATCTATATTATATAACTCTAATTATTCTTATAACTCTTTACGTAATTTCTTATCTTGTAACTCTAGGCTTAGTCTACTATTTTCTCTATTCTAGCTAGCTTATCTTATCTCTAATTCTATAATTATAACACCCGCCTCTTCTTCTAAAGCGTTATTCTAAAGTTCTATTCTATTTCTAGGTATAGTATTTTATTAATCTATACTACTTTTATATAAGAGTAGTATTGCCTATAGTTCTATAGTATTATATTCTCTCTTCTTTTTCTATTCTCGCTATACTACCTTTACGTACTAAGTCTTTAATAGTCTATTATTACTAACGTGCTAACTATATTCTACGCACTAGCGCTAATATATTTAATAACTCTTATAATACTTACTATTTCTATAACCTACGTTACGTTATAGAGGTATCTTCTAGTTATTATTTAGAGTATATTATAAAGAGTTAGTTCTATAATAAGATGCTAGATCTAAAAGAGGTAGAGAAGCTAAATTAGCTATTAGCTAATTTGCGTTCTTAGTAGTCTAAGGCTAGTCTTAAGGTAGAGCGTCTTACTAAATTATAGTAGTCTACTAAGGCGCGTAGTAATTATCTTTAGAAGTAGTTAGAGTTAGTATAGCGTCGTCGCGACGCGTTACTTTTAAAAAACCTAGCTAATATTAAAAAGTTAGAGTAACTAAAGCGTAAGGTATAGTAGCTCTTACTACTATAATCTTCTATTTCTCTAATTAATTCTCTTTAGTTGTTTAACTAGAGCTATCTAGAGAATCTAGAGTTCTAGTCTCTAGGTTTTAGAAGTAGTAGCGCTAATAAAACTTCTTAAGTTTCTTAGAGTAGTTCTTAAGGTTCTCTAGTAGTTTCTAGGTATCTTCTTCTAGTAAGTATTCTTTCTATCTAACCTAGTACTTCTACTAACCTTATATACGCCTTCTATCTAGTATCTTTTTAACCTTAAAGTCTTAGTCTAGTTCTATCTTAGTTTGTTTATTAAGTAGAGCGTTATTAGGTACTAGCTTAAGTTTAGACTTATAGAATACAGAGTATATTCTTATTATTAGTAGTAGCTTTAACCTAAAGTTAATAGGTCTAAGTTATCTATTAATTTTAAATAGTCTAATTTACAAGTAATTAAGCTTCTTACTAGGTTGTTTAGTACGTAAGTTTTTTTGTAAAATAAAAACTTTACCCCTCTTCTTAAAGGTTAGTTTCTTAATTTTTTTCTTATTTACTTATTAAGTTATTTTTTCTACTATTTTCTATAGCTTGTTATAAATCGTCTTTATCTAGCGCTCTTTTTCTTTTACCTTAGAGAAGATTATATTTACCTACGTTAGAGCTCTATATATTCTAGCCTTATAGCTATAATATACCTAATAGAGAGTTATCTCTATAGTTTCTTATTTTACTATATTATATACTAGTTATGCTATAGGTAGTAGTTTAACCTAGTTATTCTATTTCTAGTTAACATAGTTTCTTAGGTATTTTTCTAGAGTCTAGTTTATTTATTCTATCTAGCTATTTATTACGGTACTAACCTATCTGCGCAGCTATATAACCTTAGCTATCTTAGCGCCTTAGCGTAGTAGATATCTTTCTTACGCCTCTACGTCTTTATAGCTTAATATTGTATAACTTATTATATACCTTAAATTCTTATTTCTTATTTACGCTATAATAGTTTATATAATTCTACTATTAGCTCTACTACGTACTACGTAGCCTAGCTAAATTATAACTAAAAGAAACTCGCTCTATAATTCTAGAAACTAAGGTACTATAAGTAACACCTAGAAGAAGAACTAGGTAGAAACTCTAGCTGTAAACCTTTCTAACTTTCTAATACTCTAGGTACTTACGTAGACTAGAGGCCTGCGGTAAGACTCTATGTAGCTGCTAGTTATAATTAGTAAAGCTAATACTAACTAGAAAGCCTTAGTAATAAAGAACACTCTTAATAATATCTTTAGAAACTTTAAGAATAGCTTTAATTACTAGTTCTAGACTCTTTAAGCTAACTACAATACTGTTGCTACTAAATATTCTACCCTTTAAGCACAGCTACGCGTAGTAGAGCAGCGTGCGTATGTTATAGAAGCTATAGCTACTACTCTTTAAGCCTCTCTACCTACTAGTCTCTGCAACCTCTACTAATAGAATTATAATAACCCGCTAAAATTTAATAGTAAGGGCGACCTAAGTACTAGGTAATAGAAATATAAGAATTAGAAGATAGAAGTTTATTTAGCCTTAGCTATAGATAGCGCCTTCTTTAATATAGACCTATTCTATCTTCTATACGTTATAAACCTTCTTACTAGTAATACTATAGAACGCTACTACTATAACCTTAATATAATTCTAGATAACCTAGATAACTAGAACGTATAGCTCTATACTATAGTCTTAGACCTATTTATAAATATAGACTAAGTCTACATTAGTACTAATAAGACGCTAGAGGCTAATACTAAATTTAATAACCTAGTTATAGGTATGCGCCTCTTTTCTAACTTCTTATCTAACTTTAAGAAATAGTCTACCCGCGCTAAGAAGATAGCTATAGAGAAGGTTACTACTCTTTGCTATAAAGTATCTATAAAGCTTAGTAGTATAGTTACTAACTAGATTAAGCTCTCTAGACCTACTAACTTTAATAAATAGGTTAAGTTACTAAATACTATATAGAAACGCCTTAAAGAAGAGAAGTATATTAGTAGTATTTATAAGAGACGCTTAAAGTAGATATATATAAACGTAAGCACGCTACTTCTAGTAACTACGTAGACTTAGTCTATCTTAGACCTAGACGCTATATAGTTAGACGCTATACGCCTATTATAAGAAGAATATACGTAGAGAGACCTCTATTTCTATTATAGAAAACTAGAATATAATAAGACTAATTATAAGAAAAAGTGTAAGAATAATATAAAGTAAAGTAGCTAGCTCTAGTTATTCTCTTAATTATATATATAATAGCTATAGAACCTATAACTATTTAATAACTATAGATATCTTTATAGTAAATATAATACTAGGTCTAGCTAGAGTAGCTATAATAGCTAAGATAGCTATAGCTAAGGCTAGAATACTAACCTATTCTTTAACTATTCTATAAGTAATAAGAGTAGAGGCTATATTAAAGGTAAGATCTCTTTAACTCTTACTAGCTCGTCCTCTAGCACTATAAGCACGCCTACTAAATTAATTTCCCTGTCTATAAGTACTTCTAACTATAGTAGTATAAAAAATAACTAGCCTCTAACTATAGTTATAGCTAGAGGTCTAAGAAGAGTATATATAAATAATAACCTTACTAAATATAGATAGTTCTTAGTAAGAAGAGCTCTCTCTAGCTTAGATCTATAGATAGTAAATTACTACTTGTATATATATTACTCTACCTTACGTATTTACCTATTACTACACAAAGTCTTATTAATAGTAGCTATTTAGGCTATAGCTTTATTAACTACTCTCTAGTTTAGTAATATAATATTCTACTATATACTATACTATTCTTTAGGCTCTTACTACTTGTAGATAGATATATAAGTAATATACTTATATACTACTATATTATACCTATATCTATTAGTAACTACTATAAGTATTATATACTCTATATTATAAAGCTAGCTACTAATATACTAATTATTCTTAGCCTCTTATAGTTATAGTAATATAATCTAGCTATTAATTAAACCTCTATATCTATAACTTTTACCTTCTAGTACTATATAGCGTACTATAGTTCTAATAGTAGACTAGTACCTATAGTACTATAATACTAAGCGCCTAGTAAGATCTTTACTACCTACTCTACATAGCCTTTACCTTAAATTACGCTTATACCTCTAGATTCCCTACTAGCTGCAGAGAACTACGTCTTTATTCTAGATAAAAAACTACTCTTTCTACTAAGTTATAAACGAACTAAGTAGTTACTACTAATTACGTAAGATCTTTTTATAAAAACTAATAGCGCTTCTAGGTTAAACTATATTATACTATTATATAAAGATATACCTAAAGATATATAAAAGAAGAATATAAATAGAGAAAACTAACTACTAGAAATTCTACCTAAGCTTACGCTAGGCTACCTATACTATTATACCTATAATTCTAGAGTAGACGAAGATAGAATACCTAAATACTATAGTATAATAATTAGAAACACGTGCCCTATAAAGAAAATACTAGCCTAAAAAATAGAAGGTATCTAGCTCTCTATAGTATAGATTAGAAAAGAACTATAACTATAGCTTAGTATTCTAGTTCTAGAACTAATATATAGACTATACAAAGCACTTAAAATAGAAGATATTTGTCTCTCTAAGGCTATAAATTTTGTCTAATTCTATAAGTAGCTAGCTGTTTAGGCTATTTAGGTTATATAGGATAACCTAGATAAGGTAGTCTAAGAAAGTAAGTAAGAGAAAGGTAATATACTTTCTAATCTTACTAAAGCTAAGTATTTTAATATTCTATTAGAATATATTAGTAACTAATTATATAATAAATTCTCTAGCTAATTCTATAATTTCTTAGATAATTACTAATAGGCCGTTTACCTCTATAGCCTTAAGTAAATAGATATTAATAAATTTCTAGAAGATAAGAAGCCTCTTTCTAAGTTAGAACTTAGAATAAGGCTGCTAGAATAGCTATAGAATAAGCTAGTAGAATTTCTTCTCTAGAAAGCTAACAAGCTACTACTAATAAGAGCTTAGAACTATAAGATTAATATTATTCTAGAAAAGAAGCTACTATATTAGAAGAATAGGCTCTTCTCTACTAAGAAATTAAAAGTTGTTAGAAAATAGCTAGATAATAACCTAGATAAGAGCTTTATATATAAATTCTATTTACGTTATACTATACCTCTACTTCTAGTAGTAAAACTAGGTAGAGAGGTACGTATCTATTAAGACTACTAAGACTTTAATAACGTAACTATAAAGAACTAATACCTACTTCTACTAATTAGAGAAATACTTAATACTCTATATAATACTAAGGTGTATACTAAGCTTAATATTATTGCTACGTTTAATAAGCTAAGAATTACAGAAGGCTACGAATAGAAAATAGCCTTTATTACCTAATTTAGACTTTTTAAATTACTAGTTATACTATTTAGCCTCTATAATACGCTAGCCTTATTCTAGAACTATATTAACTATACGCTTTATAATCTTCTAGACTACACGTGTACTACGTACCTTAATAATATTCTTATCTACTCTGCGAATAAAAAGAAACACTAATAACACGTCTAAGACGTAGTCTAATAGCTTATTAACACAAACCTCTAAATTAATATTAAGAAGTATAAATTTAAGGTTACTAAAATAAAATACCTTAGTCTTATTATCTTCTTAGAGGGAATTTGTATAGATCTAGAGAAGGTCTAGACTATTTATATATAAACAACGCCTCTATACCTAAAAGACCTATAGAAGTTTCTTAGCTTCTCTAACTTTTATTAACGTTTTATTTAAGACTTCTCTAAGATATATTAACTACTAAACAAGCTACTACGTAAAGATACGCTATAGATCTAGATAGACGAGCATACGTAAGCCTTTAAGACTCTAAAGATATTATTTGTAATAGCTCTAGTACTAGTAATATACAACTACACAAAGAAGACGATTCTTAAAATAGACGCCTCTAACTAGGCGTTAAAGAGCGTACTCTTATAGTATAATAACACTAGCGTACTCTACTCTATCGCGTACTTCTTAAGTAAGTATAGCGCTACTAAGTATAACTATAAGATCTATAATAAAGAACTTCTCGCTATTATAAAGTTCTTAGAGAAGTAGCGCTCTAAGTTATAAGAGACTACTAAACTATTTAAGATTATTATAGATTATAAGAATCTTAAATACTTTACTATAATAAAGGTACTCTTCTAGAGATAGGTCTACTAGTCTAAATTTCTTTTATAATTTAACTTTTGTATTATATATTGCCTAGAGAGTAAAGTAGTTAGACTAGACGCGTTAAGTTATATACTAGGCGACTAACCTATAAAGAATAACCTTACTAATAACTACGTTAAAAACTAGATATAGATAATACTACTACTAGAAAGATTTAATAAGAAGGTTCTTATAAAGCTTCTTTAAGATACTCTACTAGACGTAGCAGTACTTATTCTACTAGCTATAAATAAACTAATTAATAACCTATTATAGACTATATATAAGATATTAGACCTAGTATAGAAAATAATTACTACGCTAGAGAACCTATTAGTAAAG